>NC_064422.1:28405000-29605000 GCF_023375975.1 Astyanax mexicanus
AGAGAGCATTGTTTGGAAACGTCTTCAAAACTTTATCATGGAATTTCTTCAAAACATCAAATTACTTGGAAACTTCATGTTAGTCTCTTTCACCTAATCTTGAACCTGCAGATTTTCGTCCAATGTCCTCGCTTTTGTTTAAAGCAGTGCATTTTCCTTTTCTACACAATTTGACAATAGGTTGTGGGCGGTAGTGTGGCCGAGTGGTCTAAGGCGCTGGATTTAGGCGCCAGTCTCTCTGGAGGCGTGGGTTCAAATCCCACCACTGCCAATTGGAATTTTGTGAACAGAGATCATACTCAACTTAACGGCCATCCGCTTGGTAACGTGTATCGCTGTGGTTGCTTTCCGCTTTCCTTTGCTGCAGATAGATTAGAATATGTATCAAATGACAACATGCATGTGGAACATAAGGTCACTTTCAGCAGGAAGGGATCTTTTCCTTTTTAAATGTTCTTTTTTCATGTTGCTGAGATGGTAACTCCAAATGATAAAATGAAAACAAGCTTTACAGAGGTAGCGTGGCCGAGAGGTCTAAGGCGCTGGATTAAGGCTCCAGTCTTTTCGGGTGCGTGGGTTCGAATCCCACCGCTGCCATCAGTGCTTTTGAACGTCTTCGTTGCACAACTGTCTGCTTTCTGAACTTAACCTAGTTGTTTGGGGCTTGTTGTTTTCTGAGATGGTAACTCCAAATGATAAAATGAAAACAAGCTGTACAGAGGTAGCGTGGCCGAGCGGTCTAAGGCGCTGGATTAAGGCTCCAGTCTCTTCGGGGGCGTGGGTTCGAATCCCACCGCTGCCATGAGTGCTTTTGAACGTCTTCGATGCACAACTGTCTGCTTTCTGAACTTAACCTAGTTGTTTGGGGCATTTTGGGCTTGTTGTTTTCTGAGATGGTAACTCCATATAAAAAAATAAAATTATTTTGCAGGGGTAGCGTGGCCGAGCGGTCTAAGGCGCTGGATTAAGGTTCCAGTCTTTTCGGGGGCGTGGGTTCGAATCCCACCGCTGCCATGAGTGCTTCTGAATGTCTTAGATGCACAACTGTCTGTTTTCTGAACTTAAACTTGTTGTTTGGGACTTTACAACTGAAAAGTTGCTGCACACTTTTAAACAGAGAGCATTGTTTGGAAACGTCTTCAAAACTTTATCATGGAATTTCTTCAAAACATCAAATTACTTGGAAACTTCATGTTAGTCTCTTTCACCTAATCTTGAACCTGCAGATTTTCGTCCAATGTCCTCGCTTTTGTTTAAAGCAGTGCATTTTCCTTTTCTACACAATTTGACAATAGGTTGTGGGCGGTAGTGTGGCCGAGTGGTCTAAGGCGCTGGATTTAGGCTCCAGTCTCTCTGGAGGCGTGGGTTCAAATCCCACCACTGCCAATTGGAATTTTGTGAACAGAGATCATACTCAACTTAACGGCCATCCGCTTGGTAACGTGTATCGCTGTGGTTGCTTTCCGCTTTCCTTTGCTGCAGATAGATTAGAATATGTATCAAATGACAACATGCATGTGGAACATAAGGTCACTTTCAGCAGGAAGGGATCTTTTCCTTTTTAAATGTTCTTTTTTCATGTTGCTGAGATGGTAACTCCAAATGATAAAATGAAAACAAGCTTTCCAGAGGTAGCGTGGCCGAGCGGTCTAAGGCGCTGGATTAAGGCTCCAGTCTCTTCGCGGGCGTGGGTTCGAATCCCACCGCTGCCATCAGTGCTTTTGAACGTCTTCGATGCACAACTGTCTCCTTTCTGAACTTAACCTAGTTGTTTGGGGCATTTTGGGCTTGTTGTTTTCTGAGATGGTAACTCCATATGATAAAATGAAAACAAGCTTTACAGAGGTAGTGTGGCCGAGCGGTCTAAGGCGCTGGATTAAGGCTCCAGTCTCTTCGGGGGCGTGGGTTCGAATCCCACCGCTGCCATCAGTGCTTTTGAACGTCTTCGATGCACAACTGTCTCCTTTCTGAACTTAACCTAGTTGTTTGGGGCATTTTGGGCTTGTTGTTTTCTGAGATGGTAACTCCATATAAAAAGATAAATTTAGTTTGCAGGGGTAGCGTGGCCGAGCTCTCTTCGGGGGCGTGGGTTCGAATCCCACCGCTGCCATGAGTGCTTCTGAATGTCTTAGATGCACAACTGTCTGTTTTCTGAACTTAACCTTGTTGTTTGGGACTTTACAACTGAAAAGTTGCTGCACACTTTTAAACAGAGAGCATTGTTTGGAAACGTCTTCAAAACTTTATCATGGAATTTCTTTAAAACATCAAATTACTTGGAAACTTCATGTTAGTCTCTTTCACCTAATCTTGAACCTGCAGATATTCGTCCAATGTCCTCGCTTTTGTTTAAAGCAGTGCATTTTCCTTTTCTACACAATTTGACAATAGGTTGTGGGCGGTAGTGTGGCCGAGTGGTCTAAGGCGCTGGATTTAGGCTCCAGTCTCTCTGGAGGCGTGGGTTCAAATCCCACCACTGCCAATTGGAATCTTGTGAACAGAGATCATACTCAACTTAACGGCCATCCGCTTGGTAAAGTGTATCGCTGTGGTTGCTTTCCGCTTTCCTTTGCTGCAGATAGATTAGAATATGTTTCAAATGACAACATGCATGTGGAACATAAGGTCACTTTCAGCAGGAAGGGATCTTTTCCTTTTTAAATGTTCTTTTTTCATGTTGCTGAGATGGTAACTCCAAATGATAAAATGAAAACAAGCTTTACAGAGGTAGCGTGGCCGAGAGGTCTAAGGCGCTGGATTAAGGCTCCAGTCTCTTCGGGGGCGTGGGTTCGAATCCCACCGCTGCCATCAGTGCTTTTGAACGTCTTCGATGCACAACTGTCTCCTTTCTGAACTCAACCTAGTTGTTTGGGGCTTGTTGTTTTCTGAGATGGTAACTCCAAATGATAAAATGAAAACAAGCTGTACAGAGGTAGCGTGGCCGAGCGGTCTAAGGCGCTGGATTAAGGCTCCAGTCTCTTCGGGGGCGTGGGTTCGAATCCCACCGCTGCCATGAGTGCTTTTGAACGTCTTCGATGCACAACTGTCTGCTTTCTGAACTTAACCTAGTTGTTTGGGGCATTTTGGGCTTGTTGTTTTCTGAGATGGTAACTCCATATGATAAAATGAAAACAAGCTTTACAGAGGTAGTGTGGCCGAGCGGTCTAAGGCGCTGGATTAAGGCTCCAGTCTCTTCGGGGGCGTGGGTTCGAATCCCACCGCTGCCATGAGTGCTTTTGAACGTCTTCGATGCACAACTGTCTGCTTTCTGAACTTAACCTAGTTGTTTGGGGCATTTTGGGCTTGTTGTTTTCTGAGATGGTAACTCCATATAAAAAAATAAAATTAGTTTGCAGAGGTAGCGTGGCCGAGCGGTCTAAAGCGCTGGATTAAGATTCCAGTCTTTTCGGGGGCGTGGGTTCGAATCCCACCGCTGCCATGAGTGCTTCTGAATGTCTTAGATGCACAACTGTCTGTTTTCTGAACTTAACCTTGTTGTTTGGGACTTTACAACTGAAAAGTTGCTGCACACTTTTAAACAGAGAGCATTGTTTGGAAACGTCTTCAAAACTTTATCATGGAATTTCTTTAAAACATCAAATTACTTGGAAACTTCATGTTAGTCTCTTTCACCTAATCTTGAACCTGCAGATATTCGTCCAATGTCCTCGCTTTTGTTTAAAGCAGTGCATTTTCCTTTTCTACACAATTTGACAATAGGTTGTGGGCGGTAGTGTGGCCGAGTGGTCTAAGGCGCTGGATTTAGGCTCCAGTCTCTCTGGAGGCGTGGGTTCAAATCCCACCACTGCCAATTGGAATCTTGTGAACAGAGATCATACTCAACTTAACGGCCATCCGCTTGGTAAAGTGTATCGCTGTGGTTGCTTTCCGCTTTCCTTTGCTGCAGATAGATTAGAATATGTTTCAAATGACAACATGCATGTGGAACATAAGGTCACTTTCAGCAGGAAGGGATCTTTTCCTTTTTAAATGTTCTGTTTTCATGTTGCTGAGATGGTAACTCCAAATGATAAAATGAAAACAAGCTTTACAGAGGTAGCGTGGCCGAGAGGTCTAAGGCGCTGGATTAAGGCTCCAGTCTCTTCGGGGGCGTGGGTTCGAATCCCACCGCTGCCATCAGTGCTTTTGAACGTCTTCGATGCACAACTGTCTCCTTTCTGAACTCAACCTAGTTGTTTGGGGCTTGTTGTTTTCTGAGATGGTAACTCCAAATGATAAAATGAAAACAAGCTGTACAGAGGTAGCGTGGCCGAGCGGTCTAAGGCGCTGGATTAAGGCTCCAGTCTCTTCGGGGGCGTGGGTTCGAATCCCACCGCTGCCATGAGTGCTTTTGAACGTCTTCGATGCACAACTGTCTGCTTTCTGAACTTAACCTAGTTGTTTGGGGCATTTTGGGCTTGTTGTTTTCTGAGATGGTAACTCCATATGATAAAATGAAAACAAGCTTTACAGAGGTAGTGTGGCCGAGCGGTCTAAGGCGCTGGATTAAGGCTCCAGTCTCTTCGGGGGCGTGGGTTCGAATCCCACCGCTGCCATGAGTGCTTTTGAACGTCTTCGATGCACAACTGTCTGCTTTCTGAACTTAACCTAGTTGTTTGGGGCATTTTGGGCTTGTTGTTTTCTGAGATGGTAACTCCATATAAAAAAATAAAATTAGTTTGCAGGGGTAGCGTGGCCGAGCGGTCTAAAGCGCTGGATTAAGATTCCAGTCTTTTCGGGGGCGTGGGTTCGAATCCCACCGCTGCCATGAGTGCTTCTGAATGTCTTAGATGCACAACTGTCTGTTTTCTGAACTTAAACTTGTTGTTTGGGACTTTACAACTGAAAAGTTGCTGCACACTTTTAAACAGAGAGCATTGTTTGGAAACGTCTTCAAAACTTTATCATGGAATTTCTTCAAAACATCAAATTACTTGGAAACTTCATGTTAGTCTCTTTCACCTAATCTTGAACCTGCAGATTTTCGTCCAATGTCCTCGCTTTTGTTTAAAGCAGTGCATTTTCCTTTTCTACACAATTTGACAATAGGTTGTGGGCGGTAGTGTGGCCGAGTGGTCTAAGGCGCTGGATTTAGGCTCCAGTCTCTCTGGAGGCGTGGGTTCAAATCCCACCACTGCCAATTGGAATTTTGTGAACAGAGATCATACTCAACTTAACGGCCATCCGCTTGGTAACGTGTATCGCTGTGGTTGCTTTCCGCTTTCCTTTGCTGCAGATAGATTAGAATATGTATCAAATGACAACATGCATGTGGAACATAAGGTCACTTTCAGCAGGAAGGGATCTTTTCCTTTTTAAATGTTCTTTTTTCATGTTGCTGAGATGGTAACTCCAAATGATAAAATGAAAACAAGCTTTCCAGAGGTAGCGTGGCCGAGCGGTCTAAGGCGCTGGATTAAGGCTCCAGTCTCTTCGGGGGCGTGGTTTCGAATCCCACCGCTGCCATCAGTGCTTTTGAACGTCTTCGATGCACAACTGTCTCCTTTCTGAACTTAACCTAGTTGTTTGGGGCATTTTGGGCTTGTTGTTTTCTGAGATGGTAACTCCATATGATAAAATGAAAACAAGCTTTACAGAGGTAGTGTGGCCGAGCGGTCTAAGGCGCTGGATTAAGGCTCCAGTCTCTTCGGGGGCGTGGGTTCGAATCCCACCGCTGCCATCAGTGCTTTTGAACGTCTTCGATGCACAACTGTCTCCTTTCTGAACTTAACCTAGTTGTTTGGGGCATTTTGGGCTTGTTGTTTTCTGAGATGGTAACTCCATATAAAAAGATAAATTTAGTTTGCAGGGGTAGCGTGGCCGAGCTCTCTTCGGGGGCGTGGGTTCGAATCCCACCGCTGCCATGAGTGCTTCTGAATGTCTTAGATGCACAACTGTCTGTTTTCTGAACTTAACCTTGTTGTTTGGGACTTTACAACTGAAAAGTTGCTGCACACTTTTAAACAGAGAGCATTGTTTGGAAACGTCTTCAAAACTTTATCATGGAATTTCTTTAAAACATCAAATTACTTGGAAACTTCATGTTAGTCTCTTTCACCTAATCTTGAACCTGCAGATATTCGTCCAATGTCCTCGCTTTTGTTTAAAGCAGTGCATTTTCCTTTTCTACACAATTTGACAATAGGTTGTGGGCGGTAGTGTGGCCGAGTGGTCTAAGGCGCTGGATTTAGGCTCCAGTCTCTCTGGAGGCGTGGGTTCAAATCCCACCACTGCCAATTGGAATCTTGTGAACAGAGATCATACTCAACTTAACGGCCATCCGCTTGGTAAAGTGTATCGCTGTGGTTGCTTTCCGCTTTCCTTTGCTGCAGATAGATTAGAATATGTTTCAAATGACAACATGCATGTGGAACATAAGGTCACTTTCAGCAGGAAGGGATCTTTTCCTTTTTAAATGTTCTTTTTTCATGTTGCTGAGATGGTAACTCCAAATGATAAAATGAAAACAAGCTTTACAGAGGTAGCGTGGCCGAGAGGTCTAAGGCGCTGGATTAAGGCTCCAGTCTCTTCGGGGGCGTGGGTTCGAATCCCACCGCTGCCATCAGTGCTTTTGAACGTCTTCGATGCACAACTGTCTCCTTTCTGAACTCAACCTAGTTGTTTGGGGCTTGTTGTTTTCTGAGATGGTAACTCCAAATGATAAAATGAAAACAAGCTGTACAGAGGTAGCGTGGCCGAGCGGTCTAAGGCGCTGGATTAAGGCTCCAGTCTCTTCGGGGGCGTGGGTTCGAATCCCACCGCTGTCATGAGTGCTTTTGAACGTCTTCGATGCACAACTGTCTGCTTTCTGAACTTAACCTAGTTGTTTGGGGCATTTTGGGCTTGTTGTTTTCTGAGATGGTAACTCCATATAAAAAAATAAAATTAGTTTGCAGGGGTAGCGTGGCCGAGCGGTCTAAAGCGCTGGATTAAGGTTCCAGTCTTTTCGGGGGCGTGGGTTCGAATCCCACCGCTGCCATGAGTGCTTCTGAATGTCTTAGATGCACAACTGTCTGTTTTCTGAACTTAAACTTGTTGTTTGGGACTTTACAACTGAAAAGTTGCTGCACACTTTTAAACAGAGAGCATTGTTTGGAAACGTCTTCAAAACTTTATCATGGAATTTCTTCAAAACATCAAATTACTTGGAAACTTCATGTTAGTCTCTTTCACCTAATCTTGAACCTGCAGATTTTCGTCCAATGTCCTCGCTTTTGTTTAAAGCAGTGCATTTTCCTTTTCTACACAATTTGACAATAGGTTGTGGGCGGTAGTGTGGCCGAGTGGTCTAAGGCGCTGGATTTAGGCTCCAGTCTCTCTGGAGGCGTGGGTTCAAATCCCACCACTGCCAATTGGAATTTTGTGAACAGAGATCATACTCAACTTAACGGCCATCCGCTTGGTAACGTGTATCGCTGTGGTTGCTTTCCGCTTTCCTTTGCTGCAGATAGATTAGAATATGTATCAAATGACAACATGCATGTGGAACATAAGGTCACTTTCAGCAGGAAGGGATCTTTTCCTTTTTAAATGTTCTTTTTTCATGTTGCTGAGATGGTAACTCCAAATGATAAAATGAAAACAAGCTTTCCAGAGGTAGCGTGGTCGAGCGGTCTAAGGTGCTGGATTAAGGCTCCAGTCTCTTCGGGGGCGTGGGTTCGAATCCCACCGCTGCCATCAGTGCTTTTGAACGTCTTCGATGCACAACTGTCTCCTTTCTGAACTTAACCTAGTTGTTTGGGGCATTTTGGGCTTGTTGTTTTCTGAGATGGTAACTCCATATGATAAAATGAAAACAAGCTTTACAGAGGTAGTGTGGCCGAGCGGTCTAAGGCGCTGGATTAAGGCTCCAGTCTCTTCGGGGGCGTGGGTTCGAATCCCACCGCTGCCATCAGTGCTTTTGAACGTCTTCGATGCACAACTGTCTCCTTTCTGAACTTAACCTAGTTGTTTGGGGCATTTTGGGCTTGTTGTTTTCTGAGATGGTAACTCCATATAAAAAGATAAATTTAGTTTGCAGGGGTAGCGTGGCCGAGCTCTCTTCGGGGGCGTGGGTTCGAATCCCACCGCTGCCATGAGTGCTTCTGAATGTCTTAGATGCACAACTGTCTGTTTTCTGAACTTAACCTTGTTGTTTGGGACTTTACAACTGAAAAGTTGCTGCACACTTTTAAACAGAGAGCATTGTTTGGAAACGTCTTCAAAACTTTATCATGGAATTTCTTCAAAACATCAAATTACTTGGAAACTTCATGTTAGTCTCTTTCACCTAATCTTGAACCTGCAGATTTTCGTCCAATGTCCTCGCTTTTGTTTAAAGCAGTGCATTTTCCTTTTCTACACAATTTGACAATAGGTTGTGGGCGGTAGTGTGGCCGAGTGGTCTAAGGCGCTGGATTTAGGCTCCAGTCTCTCTGGAGGCGTGGGTTCAAATCCCACCACTGCCAATTGGAATCTTGTGAACAGAGATCATACTCAACTTAACGGCCATCCGCTTGGTAAAGTGTATCGCTGTGGTTGCTTTCCGCTTTCCTTTGCTGCAGATAGATTAGAATATGTTTCAAATGACAACATGCATGTGGAACATAAGGTCACTTTCAGCAGGAAGGGATCTTTTCCTTTTTAAATGTTCTTTTTTCATGTTGCTGAGATGGTAACTCCAAATGATAAAATGAAAACAAGCTTTACAGAGGTAGCGTGGCTGAGAGGTCTAAGGCTCTGGATTAAGGTTCCAGTCTCTTCGGGGGCGTGGGTTCGAAACCCACCGCTGCCATAAATGCTTTTGAATGTCGTAGATGCACAACTGTCTGTTTTCGGAACTTAACCTTGTTGTTTGGGGCTTTACAACTGAAAAGTTGCCGCACACTTTGAAACAGAGAGTTACTATAAAATGACAACAGGTTTACTGAGGTAGTGTGGCTGAGAGGTCTAAAGCGCTGTATTAATGCTTCACTCTATTTGGGGGCAAACATATGTTTGAAGAAATAGCAATAAAACACTTTAGTATTTAGTAGAATTATACCTCAAACATCATCCTGTTTGTGGTGATGACTCCTTTAAGACTGGGTAGTTTAAGCTGTTCTCTTTTTAAAATTGTTGGTCTTTTGATCAGATTCACCACTTCAATCTAATTAGTGTAAAAAATGATTAATCATATGACAAAACCGTAAGCAGAATGTTCGTTCATTATGTTCAACCTTAAGTCGTCTTTGCATCAACATTCTCAGGGGTTACCAAAGAATGCAAACTGTCATCACCCCAGATGGGACTCGAACCCACAATCCCTGGCTTAGGAGGCCAGTGCCTTATCCATTAGGCCACTGGGGCTTACTGTCCAACAGCCCCTTCTCTTTTTCTCTACTATCTGTCAGAGGCTCAAATGTATTTCATGCGAAGAAAGTGTTTTAAAAAAGACATAACAAGTTTAGCTAATCTTGCTAATTATTTTATTAACTTGATTTGAATGAGATATGACCTAAATTTTTACTTTTACCTCATTCTTTACCACTGTTGATGTCTCACATTTTGACTGTGGGAATACATATCGATAATAAACTGTAACTTACCATGATGGTGGTTATAGCTATATGGAGATGTGTGTTGCTTGAGTTGCTGTAAACAGGATTCTGCATTTCATTGATGTGGGATTTAAGAGGCTCACATTAAAGTTGACTCTCGTTTAAGTACAATTCCTAAATAATAGTTATATATAAATTACAGATATCAGATATGAAAACGTTTACCAGTAATAGTATCAGATATATTAAGCCTATTAAGTAATTATTACTAGTTAGCTAGGTTAGCTAGTTATATTACCTGGGGCACATATTCATGATAAAATTCTGACTAGGCGTATATGTTACAATTGATTTACATAAAAGAGAATTTCGCCTTTGTTATTAGTTAAAGATGTATACAATATGTATATTTATTTTATTAACAGAAACTGCATTTGTATTTGCTCTTAGCTTAGGGTGCAGGTACACGGGGTTGTCCTCTGTTGTCTGTTTTTTTGCAGTCCTGCAATTTTTGTTGCTACTTTTATTTTGAAGAAACCAGGAACCGGCACACCGGCTTCATGTCTGCCTCCATGCGTCTCATGTTGTGAGTCGGAGCGCTCAGGGAGTAGTGCTGAACGTTGAGTTACTCGGTTTGCCGTTTGAGTTGGGAAAAACGTGACCATCTCAACATACAATTAATATCTGATTGGTAATGACTGAAAAGTTTAAAAAAATAGTTTGAAGGGATGGTTTGAGATATACGTTATAATTTAGATTGAGTGCTGGCTGTGTTCGCACAATCTAGCTTTAGCTTAGCTAGCATAGGTTTGTTAGCTTGTTTAGCTAGCTAGATAACCACAAAATATAACAAGCCGATAAAAAAAAAAGCTTTGGGCTGTTTTACTGAATTTTGACTAATATATATTTAAGCACCCACGAGGTCGAGTATTATAGTACATTCAGTCTTTATATCTAACTAGCTACCCACGTATTTTCACCTAGCTAGTGTTAGCTAATGTGGGTAACTTAATAAGTTAAGTAGCTAGTTCGTTTAATGGCTAAAATGTTTATAAGAACAGTTTGAAGAGATGGATAAAGATATATAACTTACGTTACACTTTAAATTGAGTGCTGGCTGTGTGCTAAATATCTAGTTAGCTTACTAGCTAGTTGGCTTGCTAATGTGCGCCCCTTTTGGTCGTTATAATAATTAATGCTAGTTAGGTAACTTAGTATCTTCGTTAAACACATTTGCCATTTACAACTCGTCGTCTTAGTTATAATGAGTAGCTAACCTTAGGTAAGATATTTTCTAGTTAGCTAGCTGTCTAACTAGGTTAACTAGTTTCTAACATGGTGCTTATGGTAACGTAGCTAGGCTAGCTGATCGGGTTAACTAAGGCTATTCTAGGAAGTTAGGTTAACGGAATACAAAAGCCCTGGGCTTTGTTGCACAAATTTTGCGTAAGCCCCAACACCAGGAGGGTGAAGACTAGCACATGCCTCCTTTAACACATGTGAAGTCCGACGCTGCCTCTTTTCGAACAGCTGCTAATGCAGTATTGCCGAGTAGCATCACAGTGCGCTCGGAGGAAAGTGCAGTGACTCGTTTCCGATACATCAGCTCACAGACGCCTTGTGCTGAGCGATATCACCATTGGAGTGATGTGGGGAGAGAGTGCCATATACCCACCCCGAGAGAGCTAAGTCAATTGTGGTCTCTCAGTGCTCCGATAGCTGATGGCAAGTTCCATCAACAGGATTCGATCCAGCAATTTCCTGATGATAGTGCCAACGCTTAGCCCGCTAGACCGCTCAGAGCTAGGATTTGGCATGTTTTTCATGGTCGCAACACACATACCCACAGAACGTACATACTGTAGTTCTTCTGTATGCGTAATGTTGGGTTTACGTTTTGTTTTATGTTAAAAAGCTAGAGTTGAAACATGTGCATAGGGTAAACATTCAAAACCAAATATTTTATCTTTACATACAGGCAGTTCTGTTAAAGGGAAATCGAATGGCTTCTGAAGATATTGCCCAGCTTACAGAGGCGCTGGCCAAAACTCATGTTGGAGAAGAGCTAAGCTACAAAGGTCAGGGGCTAAAGCTGGATGATGAGCAATCAGGTATGAGAATGTTCAGTTTGTAGCATTTAGTAAATGATGAAATGAAGATGTCCCAGTGGTCTGTGATGACTTAAATACAGACATATTTGAATAATTAAGGCAAATGTCTTTTCTCTGTTACAGTGGAAAAGATAGTCAGAGAGATTGACCAGTTCAGGGGTCTAAGGGCATTGAGACTGGAAGGAAATACTATTGGGGTTGAAGCAGCACATGCCATAGCAAAAGCTCTTGAGACCCACAATGAACTTGAGGTACCTTGATTATATTTTTTGATGTGCATATTTTTTTTAACATTAGTTTTTGCTTAAACTTAATCTGTATGTTTCTTTTTTATTGCAAGTGCTGTCACTGGAGTGACATGTTTACGGGTCGCCTTCGTTCTGAAATCCCTCCTGCCTTGGTAAGTCAGTACCTTGTGGTCTATGATCTAATACATTCTACTGTTTTAAAAAAAAAAAAAACATCACAAAAAAGCTACTTTATTTCAGTAATTCAGTTCAAAATGTGAAAATCATATATTATATAGATGTATAACACATAGAGTGACCTATTTTAAGCATTTATTTATTTTATTGTTGATTATGCATTATAGCCAATGAAAACCCAAAAATCAGTGTCTCAGAAAATTAAAATATTATATAATAACAATCTGTACTTTTGACAGTATGGGCAGTGTGCCAAGCCCTGCTGGAAAATGAAATCTGAATCTCCATAAAAATGAGTATGAAGTGCTGTAAGATTTTGTGGGAAAACACTGCACTGACTGCAGACTTGATATAACACAGTGGACCAACACCAGCAGATGAAATGGCTCTTCAATCCATCACTGAGGAAACTTCAACCTAGACCTTAAGCAACTTGGTCTGTGTGCCAGAACCAATTGATCTTACATAATATTCAAATTTTCTAAGACACGAATTTTTGGGTTTTCATTGGCAGTGAGCCATAATCAACAACAAATAAAATAATACAATAGTTTACTCTGTGTGTAATACATCAATATAATATGAGCTTCACATTGTGAACTGAATTACTAAAATAAAGTAACTTTTCAATGATATTCAAATTTAGTAAGATTTACTAGTATACTTTAAAACCGGCATTTCTTGTATTATTAGAACCTAAAACTTATTCTTGTCCTCTTTTAGAAATCTCTGGGAAGTGCATTAATAACCTCAGGTGCCAGGCTTACTGAGCTGGACTTGAGTGACAATGCTTTTGGTCCAGATGGTGTAAAGGGCATTGAAACCCTCCTGAAGAGCCCTGTGTGCCATACACTAAAAGAACTCAGGCTCAACAACTGTGGCATGGGCATTGGAGGGGGAATTGTAAGTAGCAGTAATTGATGATGAAAAGTTGTAAAAATGTAAAGCTTTCTTTTAAGTCATTAAGAATGAAAATTTGTGTTTGTAGATCCTGGCTTCTGCATTGACTGAGTGCTATAAACAGTCAAGTGCTATGGGCTCACCACTGAAGCTGAAGGTTTTCATAGCTGGACGTAATCGCCTGGAAAACGATGGCGCCACTGCTCTAGCCCGTGCATTTCAGGCAATGAAAGTTCTTTTATTTATTTATTTTTATCTCTGATGTAGCTTTTTATGCATTTGTTTTGACTTTTTTTTCTCTTGTACAGATGATTGGTAGTCTTGAGGAGGTCCACATGCCACAGAATGGGATCAATCATCCTGGCATCACAGCTTTGGCCACCGCAATGCAACACAATCCCAATCTTCGTGTTCTAAACCTCAATGACAATACTTTCACCAAGAGAGGAGCGGTTGCCATGGCTCAGGTATGCTCTCTCCTTATACCTTTCAGAAACCTCAAGTCATAAATTATACCTTTTTTGAGTTATAAACATGAAGAAAATTACTTTGTTGATAAAGAAAATATTTACTTGTAATCCCCTTTTATTGTTCAAACATTAAGATAAAAAAATGAGTGTACCTCAATGGGATTGTATATTGAAATAAAGCCTTTGTTTTATTCTTTATTTTTCTGTCTTCAGGCCCTTAAGCACCTACGCAGCATTCAGGTTGTTAATTTTGGTGACTGTCTGGTACGTACTGAAGGCGCCATTGCTATAGCGGCAGCCCTAAGAGAAGGATTGACTGTTATTAAGGTAAGTTTGTTTTCAGTGACATCATCTGTTTAAAATAATGTATTTCTTTCTTTTGTAAGCTCATTACTAGCCCTAAATGGCCTCTGTCCTAACTTCTTGGGTTGTGTTACAGACCTGAAATGCTGGATTAAATGCATATTAACAAATAAAATGAAATCATACAAAAACATGAACTATTCTTATTTCATACTGTGTGTGATTAAATAAAACTTAAAATATCTAAGAAAGACTCTTCTTTTTCCCCTTTTTTTTTTTTACAGATTTGCAACCTTTAATAATTTTAAGATTGTAGTTCTTCCATTACCTTAGAGTTGCTTGACTTGACTGAACTCTTTGGCCTCATGAATGTTATGTAGTATTTAAACAGTTTAAATGATTGATTCTGTAAACCCACAAACTGCTGGCATTTATGTATCTGTTTGTAGGAGCTAAATCTGTCTTTTGGGGAAATTACTGAAGCTGCAGCGTTGGTACTTGCAAGGGCATTAAAGGACAAACCTGATTTGAAGAAGTTAGACCTCAATGGTAACTTATGACAACATAATATGAATTTTAATCCTAAAGAATATAATGGACTAAACAACAGAGAGTTGTTTGAGAAAGTTGGCCATAGTAAGTAGTAATGTATTTTTCTGAACAGGAAACTGCCTGGGGGAGGATGGCTGTGAAGCTCTCAAAGAGGCTATGGAAAGTGTGGACAAGTCAGATGTGCTTGGTTCACTCAGGTATTCTTATTTTGTTCTTAACAGACTTGTGCAACAACAGGATAGGAGATTGTAACACAATATAACCAAAGAACAGCAAAATGCAATTAAGCCTCAATGATTGTGTGCATCTGACTATGGGGGTATATGGGGCTTTTTTATGAACAGATCTGGAGATGAGTGTGTCCACTCTTTTAAAACTCTGAATGCATCTGAGGAGTCCTTTGCTAGTTAGCTAATGATAAATCAGTCTTAGTGTTGGACTGGGCCAAATGTAAACTTTAGGACCAGTGCTAGATGTCTTATATGTGCTGTAGACTCAACACATGAAGAGAATAAGGAGGCTTCATGAACATTGGTTTCTCACTAAAATTATTCACATGATTGTCTGGTAAAGGTTTTAAACTGGTTTACAATGTAAAATTAGAATCTGTGTTCCTTACGCCAACTACTGATTTCAGCTGCTTATTGAAAAAATAAAACTTGCACTCAAAAATGCCCTGAAATATGGTTGATGAACAGTGTTCCGTTATTAGTGCTTAAACGTGTGTCATATGTCCCTGAAATAACAATATTTCAGGGACATATGACATGTCATGTTTAAGCACTAATCACTAAGCACTGTTCATCATTGGCTTAATTGGAGCTCTGTGTTGTATTGTAGGGCTGAATAATAGTATTATTCACTCATGCTGTTACATTTCTACAACCCCTGGCAAAAAGTATGGAATCACCAATCTTGGATGAGCACTCCTTCAGACATTTCATTCTGTAAAACAAACTCTGATCAAAAACATGATACAATAATAAGGTCATTCCAAAGTGCAACTTGTTGGCTTTCAGGAACACTCAAAGAAATGAAGAAAAAACATTGTGGAAGTCAGTGAATGTTACTTTTATTGACCAACCACAGGGAAACAAATATGGAATCACTCAATTCTGAGGAAAAAAGTATGGAATCATGAAAAACAGATAAACAAAAGATGATTCAAAATACATAACTAGTATTTAGTTGCACCACCTTTGGCTTTTATAACGGCTTTCAGTCTCTGAGGCATGGACTTGATGAGTGACAAACAGTATTCTGCATCAATTTGGTGCCAACTCTCTTTGATAGCAGTTGCCAGATCAGCTTTGCAGGTCGGAGCCTTCTTGTGGACCATTTTTTTCCATTTCCACCACAGGTTTTCAATTGGGTTGAGATCTGGACTATTTGCAGGCCATGACATCGACTGAATGTGTCTTTCTCCAAGGAATGCCGTCACTGTTTTTGCCCTATGGCACGATGCATTGTCATCTTGGAAAATTATTTAATTATCTCCAAACATCTGTTCAATTGAAGGGATGAGAAAACTGTCCAAAATGTCAATGTAAACTTGTGCATTGATAGAAGAATTAACCACAGTCATCTCCCCAGTGCCTTTGCCTGACATGCAGCCCCATATCATCAAGGACTGTGGAAATTTGGTTGTTTTCTTCAGGCAGGCCTCTTCATAAATCTCACTGGAACGGCACCAAACAAAAGTTCCAGCATCATCACCTTGTCCAATGCAGATTCTTGACTCATCACCGAAGATAACTTTCATCCAGTCATCCACAGTCCATGATTGCCCCTCCTTAGCCCACTGCAGTCTTGTTCTTTTATGTTTAGGTGTCAATGATGGTTTTCTTTTAGCTTTCCTGTATTGAAATCCCATTTCCTTTAGGCGATTTCTTACGGTTCGGTCACATACATTGGCTCCAGCTTCTTCCCATTTATGCTTCATCTGTTTAGTTGTACTTTTTCGGTTTTCAAGACAAATGGCCTTAAGTTGCTTGTCTTGACGCTTTGATGTCTTTCTCGGTCTACCAGTACGCTTGGCTTTAACAACCATTCCATGCTGTTTGTATTTGGTCCATATCTTGGATATAGCTGACTGTGAACAGCCCACATCTTTAGCAACCATGCGTGAAGAGTTACCTTCTTCAAGAAGTTTTACAATCCTCTCTTTTGTTTCAAGAGACATTTCTCTTGTTGGAGCCATGGTTCTTGCCACTCTAATTCGTCCAGCATCCCTCCAAGGTGTCATGACTGCAGGTGTTTTTAACTGCAGACTAACAAGCAGATCTAATCTGAGGCAGGTGTCCATTTAGGGAAAGGAAATTGACTGGGTGTGTCCTTATTTTCTACCTTCAATTTGAGTGATTCCATACTTTTTTCCTCAGAATTGAGTGATTCCATATTTTTTTCCCTGTGGTTGGTCAATAAAAGTAACATTCACTGACTTCCACAATGTTTTTTCTTCATTTCTTTGAGTGTTCCTGAAAGCCAACAAGTTGCACTTTGGAATGACCTTATTTTTGTATCATGTTTTTGATCAGAGTTTGTTTTACAGAATGAAATGTCTGAAGGAGTGCTCATCCAAGACTGGTGATTCCATACTTTTTGCCAGGGGTTGTATACTTAAAATGTTTAAAATGTGAGTTGAAGTATAGTGTCTGGTTTTCTAGTAATTGTCAGTCCAGCCCCTTGACTTTGAACTTTACCATAAATATGTTTGCTTTAACACATTTTATAGTGATGATGAAGGAGAACCAGATGAAGAAGAGGAGGAGGATGATGAAGATAGTGGTGCAGAGGATGAGGATGATGAGGAGGAGGAGGAGGAGGAGGAGGAAGAGCACAACTGTGTTAATGGGACTAAGGAAAATGGAAAAGATAAGGGAAGCCCAGCAAAGGTAGGATACATTGACTGCCTAATGCAAATGTATCATACATTGTTCTCACATAGTATACATTTCTGAATACATACTTACACTAATCATAGCAGACGTCATGACAAAAATATACTAAACTGTCCTTTTCCACAGACAAACCTCTGCAGTCCCGACCTCATATCCTTCTTTCATTCACCAACATCAGAGAAATTGTTCAACCTTGGAGCCAAGAGAACTCAGCTTATTGAGCAGCAGGTACAGTGAATTGCTTGGCAAGTTATTTTGTTGTAAGCAATTTCTTACAGGCTGATTGGTAAAATATATGTCCCTCGATGTGTCAGCTTGATTTTTCAGATGCTGCCAAAATTGCAGATTTTTTCCTTCAGATCTGTTCAGTGTATGAAGAAGAGGTGGAGGTGAAGCAAGTCGTTTTAGAAACTGCTGGTATGAGCACAGTGCTTTATTGTAAATCTGACTTTTGCTCGAGATCATTGTAGTATTGTTTCTTTCACTGATAATTGAAACCCTGCCCTCTTGTATCATACAGATACTCTGTTGAGGAAAGGCTTTTCCAGTCCTCACTTTCAGACTTACCTTTTTATCTCCTCACTGATGGTGAACATGGGGCTTTTAAAGGTACCACTTTATCATGTTTGTCACCATGACTTGTTCCTTTAAATGTATTTGAATGTGTCAGAATTGTTATTTATATATGTATTTTTTATTTTTCCAGGGTGAAAAGAAAACGAAGAAGATGGGTGTTTTGCCTGGTCACCTCATTGTTTTGAATCACTGTGTTGGACAGGACTACTTTCCTGTGGACCAGGCTGATGTTCTGCTGATCTTTTTGTCCCGGTTAGTGCAAGCTCTGAAAACAGTAATGCTAGTAGGGGAGAGCAGAGCACAACCTAGAAAAGTGTGAAATGTAACCTTTGTTCATGCATGTGACTGTTGGTAAAGTATGTTTAGTAGTGGTGAAACAATTCACATGATTCAGGCTACCTGTCAGCGTAGTGTAAGGTGGCGTACTATTGGCATAATTTTTATTTTTCCCCATCACAAGCTAACCAGGATTAAAAATTACAAAGTAATACATCAATTTGTGCATAAGGCGCAGAATTAATTACCTCTACACTACTGACACACACCCCTGCTTCCATCCATATATATTTATAACTTTTTAGTCTGCATTGACTGTTCAGTATAACATTTTGGTTTTGTGCTTGTCTTTTAGAAATGGCAAAGTCCTGGAGTCTTGTTCCAAGGCAAGAGATTACCTTAAAACCACACTGGAGAAGAAGATTGCTGCTTAATACTCTGTGCTGTCACTGGAAACACCAAATATGGGTCAAAGACATCGGCCAGATCCTGAAATGCTTAATTGGAAAGGATATTTCAATCTATAATTGTCAGTGGTTAACTTACCATTCAGTTAACTCTTACTGGGATTTTTTTGGAGAGCTGTAATGAAAAGGACCTTAAGTTCTGACATGTATATTAGTGCCTCTTAAGTACCAGACAGATTGAAGGTAAAAAAATAGCCTGGGAATAGTCTTTTGTACTTTACAACTCTTTCATACATATTTTCAGTATGGCATAAAAGCTATTTTCTTTACCTCTTCTTAAGTCTGATTCATATGGCTACAACCCTTGAAACTATAACATATCAAAATTAAGTAAATTGAAAGAATTGTTCTGCTATATTATCAGTAATAGTTGAATGACACAACAAAACTGCCTTTAAAGCTTTATTTGGGAAAGCTTCAGTTTGCCCATGCACACAAGTGTATGCCATTTGTTTCATGCCAGACTAAATCTGTTTAAATTCGAAATATTTGTGGAGCAAAATTAAAATGCATGCAGGGTCAAGGGACCGATAGCCTTTAACTGCTGTAATCTTATTAATGTCATAACGTGTCAGTCCTTTTTTTTATACAAAAATATTATAAAACAAAAAAAAATGGTTGTGATTATTAATGACGTGTTGGATTTTAGCTTCTGAACTTGAACTACTGGCTGATAGAAAATGCTGTGTAGCACAAAGAGAACATTGATATATTTGACAAGAAATGTCAAAATAAGATAAGTATGAAGTAGATTATTTTTTTAGTGTTTTTTTCATAGTTGAACTGTTCAGGGAACAGCTGGTAAAAGGGAACATGATAAAATGTAGTATGTGCTCTCAACTGTACAGTTGTGTTCAGTGCATTCCATTGTATTTGAAATAAAGTGATTATTTTTGTGAAAGGAGAGATTGACTTAATTGTATAATACAGACAATCTAGCAGTGTGTATCAGTTATCTACATGTAGATTAAAATCTCACAGATTTGTCAGCTTGAAAAGAATTGTTTCTCTGACGTGTTCTCTTTACAGTGGAGGTCAGTGTAAAATTCTTTTATTTCAAATTCTGACAGTGTAAGCAACAACTGCTGGATTTACAATGTTGGAAAAAACAGATTTCAGTGGTGATTTTTACATTGCCCACATACTTGCCACATGAAACTTTAAACAAGCATAACATCTTGTAACAAAGTTTTTATCCACAGTTTTGAAGGTGCCAGAATTTTTGTTTGGGAAATTATATAAATATTAGCTCTTTTCTCCTTTTTGAATTTGGTGTTGTTATACGCAATTTTTTTTTTACCTTTGTGTGTATAAGATTATATCAATTTTAGCCTTTCCCCCCTTTTTTTTATTTTTGTGTTCTTATACGTACAAAGGTAAAAAATGTGCGTATAACATTACGTATAATTTTCTGGGAAAATGTCAAAAACACTTTAGCCATGACTGTACCTCAGTGAACACAAGCTGGGTAATGCTTGGGCACTAGTGCGCACTGGCCTGCACTGAAAGGGGGATAAATACTGTTTATTTAGTGAGGAGAGAGTGCAGAGGGAGGACTTGTAAAGGGGCTGGATTCATTACCACCAGCTCACAGAGTGATGTGCTTATATAGCTGTGCTTCTGTAAGTTTCCAGTGTGGGAGAATAATGTTAGTCATATCAAGTTGTTGTTTGAGTTCAGGGTTTCGCTGTGCTTTGGTTACAAAGTGGAAATAAAGTGAAATATTTTAATTTTACAAAGTTGAGATGTTATAGCAGTTAGAGAGGTTTATTATTTTAAAGGGCCTGTTGGAGCCTGGTGTTCTGTGGTGTTTTGCTATATAAATCATATGGTAGCTACTTAGCTAGCCATGTTTTTAAATGCTTTCGTGAGTTTTTATGCCAATTTTGTTCCTATCAGGAAAATGTAGGTTTTAGAACTTAGTGTTAATTGTTGTTTTCAGTGTTACAAATAAAAAAAATATTGTGTTCCATATGTTTTGGGAATGCTCAAAGCAGATGGAATTTTGGTTTTCTATCATGGAGACATTTTCTATATATCTACGATAGAGAAGTTGACCCTGAAATTATTATTTTTGGTGTGGCTCCAGATGAGGCAATTGGGTCATCTGCTTAAGCTGATGGCATCATTCTCTTTCATTGGAAATCAGCGTGCCCTCCCACACATGGTCAGTGGGTAAGGTACACAATGTCATTATTAAAACTGGAGAAACTGAAAATATTTAACTTTTCAGAGATTTTACATGGTGTGACTGCCATTTTTTTCTTTTTTTTGCCATTTTTCTTTTCATTACTTTAGATATCAGTATGATGTGTAGCTCTTAAGGATTTTTTGGTGGACTTCACTTTGTCAGGCAGGTCCTGTTTAAGTGATGTCTTGATTGAGAACAGGTGTGGCAATAATCAGGCCTGGGTGTAGCTAGAGACAGTGTACTCAGGTGTCAGAAACCACATTGACGGTATGTTTTAACAAGGGTGCAATCACTTTTTCTCCCTTAATAATAAACACCTTTATTTACAAATAGCATTTTTGTTTACCTGTGTTGTCTTTGACTAGTATTTAAATTGGTTTGATTTAAGTGTAACAAACATGCAAAAAATCAGGAAGGGGCAAACACTTTATGTCTTGTTGAATCTATAATGTTTGCATTAATACAAGAAGCAAATTAAAATATTTGAATAATGACAATACAAATAAAAATATTGCATGTAAAAGGGCATTCAAATTAAAAATATTTTTGACGGTCTTATCCGATTGAAATATCCTACTTTATGTTGTATTTATGCAAGTTTACCTGTATATTAATGTACAGCATGAAGCAGGTTCTGACAAGACAGCACAACTCGGCACAACACCGGGCTGGTAGAGAATTATCTGAGGGGAAATGTCTTCACTCCACGGTTGCTTTCCAACCTTCAGGGAAACAGTGCGCCTTTGTGTGGAGTTAGTACGGTCACTGAGCTGCGGTCTGTCCTACACACACACACACCTCTCACTACTGCAAATTCCTCCATGGATTTCCTTTGCCATAGCTGCAGTCTGAGCCACAGCATGTGTGAGAAGTGAGGTGTTTGTGTTTGTATTTTCAGGTAAAATCAGATTTAGTTTGTGTAGGAGGGAGATATTATTTTGTTTCAAGAACATATTCATTATTATCAAATGAAGTTTTAACGAACGCAAGCTGTTTCCTGAAGCATCGTTGAGGCTCCAAGGAGCATCAGAGAGTGTTCTATCCTAAAAAGTTAACGTTAGCAATGAAGGTAAGCAAAATTGAACTCTGTGTATCGACTGTCCTTCAGTTTATTTCTTTACTCTTCTGAAAAAAAAAACAATGTAAGTAGTTGTCACTGACAACTGCATGGGTGCCATATGTCTCAGTACCTTTATTGTACCACATTTGTACTCTCTTCCTTTTCCAGTTGTTTTCCTTCATTTTAAGGCACACATTGTTTTATTTATAGGGCAACATTTGCCCTCTCTGTCTGTAGGCTGCTTTAGTGAGCAAAATGTACCGGTACATTGCTTTTATTCTGATAATGTTGGTGTTTTTTTTCCCTAACATGCAGTAATCTTTGGATTTCAGGTTTTTCAGGACATTCCTGTTCTAATCCCATCCAGACTGGAATCTCTTAACAATGCAACAGGGTTGTGCTTTTTCCAAATTGTTCAGTGTTTGTACAGAGTTTTACAGTGCAATCCGTTTTTAAGTTGGTAATTATGGTTTTTACAGATGAAACAGCAGCAATGACTGTAGGCAGTCTGATTCTGAGAGCCACTCTGCTTCACGATTCACTTGTTAAATGTCCTCTCCTTTTCGGGGAGGTGAAGCGCACAGCCACTGGAATGTGAGTTTTGATGCATATGTTAATGCAGCATGAGCTGGTCTATGTGGCTGACAGCTGTATGGTCCTAAACTGTTTGTTAATTATCTATATTGGCATAAATTTGCTCCATAACTTAATCAGATTTACAATAGACAGTATATAAGTAGATACAACCAAACTAATGGACAAAAATATTAGACTTGGCCATTTATTTATTGAGAGTGATCCAGTATTAGAAACCTTTGCAAAAGGTTGCAAAAGCTTCCTGTTTGAGGCCGTTGTGCAGCAGTTACTGCAAATATATTTTTCTAGTAACAGTTGATTAGTCCTGCACATCAGCCTGGAAGAATTGTAGCCTGTTCCAGAACAGTTTTAGCGCTTTTCATTCAACCCCCCCCACACACACACACTACATTTGTTTTACTAAGATATTTAATTGTATGAAATGCATTTAGTGGTATGCATAATATTTTTCTTTATTTATTCTTTGATAGAATGTCTTGTGTACTTAGTGTTATTGTTTTAATGAATGGCCCACATTCAGATCACAGACACATGTCCTAATTTTATTCTTAAGAATTTGGTGATAAAATTCAGTATTCATTCTTTAAGCACAGCTGTAGCAAAACATGTCCAATCCATTCAGATATGTAATTCTCCCTTTTTTTGTGTCTTTTTTGTTTCTGAAATAAAAGAGTGTCATGTGATTTGTGCTCGTCCTGTACATTAAATAAATCAGGGTGTCCAATCAGACTTGATTTATCATCCGATTAATTTAATATGAATTGAAATTAAATGAGTCATCCTAACTCATCTGATTTCACCTTCTAATGATCTGCTAATCCCAAATGTTCACAAATGTTGCCACTGTATTGCTATGTTTTTGCTGTATGTAATATTGATAAAATACAAAAAATTACAAAGTCTATTTTTGTTTGATTAGCTTCAACTAATCTTCTTTTAAAGCAACCACAGATGTTCAAGACGATATGGCAAAGAATGAGATTAAAATTCATGCCTTCTATGTTACAAACAGGGCAAGATGTGCAGCCTTGGTGTGTGGCCAATAGCATTACTGCTTCTCCTCTGCATCTGTGAAGCAAAGGCAGCAAAGTGCACCAGATTCTGCATCTGTGACAGCATCCAACTCACAGTGGCTTGTGTCAACAAGAACCTAACTGAGGTTCCACCTTCCATTGATGAGGTACGACAAGCCAGGCATTCACACTGGAAAAGGAATTAAACTAAACTAAACTAAACTAAACTAAACTAAGAGTTTACCCCTGAGATCAAAATCTCTTTTTTATTGTAATTTTTTTAATTGTTTCCTTTTTATTCACTTATATTTTCTACGTACATTCTTTTTTAAAGTAAATATGAACACGACTCCCATCAGTCAAGTCAAGTCAAGTCTAATTTATCCATATTTTTTATACTTCTGCCATTTTTTCAGATCACAGTCAAGTTGGACTTGAGAGGTAATAACCTGCAGGAACTTCCTACAGGAGCATTTTCGCATACACCTTACCTCACCCACTTGTCCCTCCAACGCAGTAAAATCCTAAAAGTGAGAGAAGGAGCTTTTCGCAGCCTTGGCCGCTTGGTTTTTCTTAACTTGGCCTACAACGATATTGAGATCCTCTATCAGGTGAGACAAGCCTTTTTCCTGCATTCATACAAGCATTGACTAGAGGGGGTGGGATACAACCCAGTGCAGAGTAAAATGTACTTTTTAGAGCATCTCATATTTTCATTGTAATCACATCTGCAACATTTCACAGCAGCAGTTGCATATATTTTCTAAAGTTCCTTCTAAAGTACCTTCATCAGAAGTGTTTTTTCCGTTATTTGTCAAACAAAAAGTTAAGTTTTGTTGATAAACCCTATATTACCTACAATATAGCACCATTTGAAGCATGTGAGTAACTCACAGTGAGTTACATAATTTTCTTGTGATTTGTTACAGTTATTGCCCCTGAGTATATTTAACACTGTCTATGAGGCAAGTTGTTACTGGAGACAGTTTTACAGTTTCATTTCAAAAGCAAACATTCATTTTATTAAAGAAACTGTATTCATGCTCAATTATGTATTATTTTATTAATAACTATTTTAAAATTCTTTAGCAACTGAAACTAAAATGTTTTAATTTGTGTCTCACTGTCCCCTATACAGTATTACAGTTGTCATGGTCTGTGCATATTGAGTCCTATTAAAAATCTTCCTGTTTTACTTCATCTTGCTCACAGGAGTCGTTTGATGGACTCTCCTCCCTGAAGCAGCTGCTCATTGACCACAACAGAATTGAGGAGATCCAGCCTGGAGCTTTCTCACAGCTAGGCTTTCTTAACCTTCTCTCTATCACCCACAACCGGCTGGAATACATACCAAACATGGCCTTTCAGGGCCTGCAGAACATTAAATGGTTACGGCTCAGTCACAACGCTCTCAATTATCTGGACATTGAGGCGTTTGCAGGCCTCTTCACTCTGACCCGTCTCAGTCTTGATAACAACGGGGTGCAGTTTTTCCCCACTGAGACAATGACCAGGTGAGATCATTCTCATCACACAAATAGTTGCTAGTTTGTCAAATAACTATGCCACTGTGCCTTTTACTTTTGTAAAAGAGTACTACACACTAAAATTCCACTCTGTTGTCGATGTCACTGCAGTCAATTTTTGTATTAATAAACAGACAAACACTGAAACAATAATGACATGTTAATAATAAATAATAAAAAAATTAAAAATATGTATTTTAAATTATAGCAGATATAACTTATCACATTGACATTTCTCTGGAAATTAAAGTCGGGTTATGTTAGGCTGATAATTTTACTATATCAAACATGGCAAACTATTTCAAATGAGATCAGTAAAGTCTTTCATTTTAGGCCTAAACTAATACTTCAATGCAGGTAATGTTGCAAGGTATACTCTATTTCTTTTAGTCATAACATAATAAAACTACTGAACAATTTCAGTTGTTAATTCAGTTTTATTTATGTGCGTGTAGGAAAGTAAGAGAAGCTCCCCATCCATTTTCTTTGCAGTGGAAAACCTCCATTTAAAATGGTGTTGTCCAAAATGAGGATTATTCGCTGTCCCGGAAACTGACCCTATATGTTGGTATATAAATGAGGCTGCAATTCAGATCAGTATTCATATGCTACATCTTTTTGTTCGATTATTAAATACTTAATATGTTTCTGTCACTCTGCTGACTTTCTTAATGTGGCGAAAATCAGCACCGGAACTCAAGCAAGGTGATTCTAATGGCTAGATAAATATATCATGGGAAAAAACATGAACCAATAGTCAAATATTGTTATTAAATGGCCGAATCTGATTCTTCTGACAAAAGTCTAAGACAGGTACAGCCCTAGATGAGGTTAATAGGTCTTTCTTTTTTTTCTCTTAAGATTGCCTGAAGTGACTCGCCTGGACTTGAGCTACAATCCCATGACCTATCTTGGAGAGGAGGTAGTTTCCATGGCCAAGCTCACACACCTCTTCCTGGATCACAACTCCCTGCAGGATTTCTCCAACTCTGCTGTCTTGCTGTCTCCCCGTCTCACTCACCTGGACCTCAGTCACAACCAGCTGCGTGTTTTGCAGCCTCTTGTTCCTGAATCACCCAAACTCACCCGCCTCAACTTGGCAGGAAACCCCATCTACTGCAGCTGCTACCTGCGTCCACTGCGAGAGTGGGCCATTAGGGAGCGTGTGCGTCTGGGGGGAGCGTGCAGAGGTCCGCCTCACCTTTCTGAGGAGAACCTGGACGCGGTGCAGCCTGCTGATTTGCGCTGCCAAAGTCAAGAGGCCATGCTGAAAGCTGAGCTGGAGGAAATGAACAGATTTCCTGCACCACCCACAACCCCACCTCCTGACCAGATCCAGTGTCCAGCCAACTGTGTCTGTGAGGTGAGCGAGAATCGCTTATTTGATATTGATACAGCAAAAATAAGCTGTAAAATAGCTTTGAAAATAATATTTTAATGTTTCTGTCAGAGCTGTCTCTTCATAATCCAATATCAAGAGAAAATGCTAGATTAGATTTTATAGGGACAAAAGGCTGATTATCAGTGTTTTTTGTATTTATACTAAAAAAACTATACAATATATATCCGTATTGCTCAATGTTACATTTAATTAAAGCCATCAATATCAGTTTTGGTTTGATAAAAGAAAAAAGCTGTTGTAGCTTCTATACTTATGCACTTTCAGTGCCTGACAGCATTTAAAGCAACAGTCCTTAGATCTTTTACATTGAAACAGGTGTATTCCTGAGTTTAAAGGCAACAGAGTATTGCAATAATGATGCCATTTTTGCATGGCCCTCCTGCTGTAATCTGGTAGGTTTTGGTAGGTGTTTTTTTGTCTTTACACACTTAGGTAACATGCACAGCCAGTAAAAGAGGATCCAGCAACCACAGCAAAGAAGTCTACACAACAACACAAAAACATGTTCATCAGAAGCCTCTAAATCCCTAAATCCTACAGACTGTGTATTAACAATATACTTTTTATGATGTACTAGTCATGTGTATATCTGCTATTCCTGATGCAGGAATATTGACATTTTTTCCCGTTTCACTCTAGGCTGAGAACCATCACTCATCCTGTGAGAACAAGGGCCACACCAAAGTACCACGAGGCTTCTCTCCAAACACCCGTTTGCTGGACTTACGTGACAACCACTTCCACTACATCCCCACAAACAGTTTCCCAGGTGTTCCAGAGGTAGTTTCCCTTCACCTGCAGCGCTGCAAGATTCATGAGGTGGAGAACGGCGCCTTCAGTGGTATGAAGGGCCTGGTCTACCTCTACCTGTCGGAGAATGACCTCACGTCACTAAGTCCAAATGCCTTCAAAGGACTGCCTCAGCTCACATACCTTCATTTAGAGAAGAACCGTTTTACCCAGTTCCCCAAAGGTGCCTTCAAGCTGCTGCCCGGCTTACTGGCTCTTCATTTGGAAAACAATGCCATCGCTAAGCTTGATTCAGGGATCCTAATGGGTGCTGAGAAGCTCAGGGGTCTTTTTCTCACCTCAAATGCTATTACCTACATCAACCCCAGAGCTTTTGACCCAGCGCCTGATCTCGATACCCTGCATTTAGGAAGCAACAAACTTAAGGAGGTGCCCAGTACTGCCCTCTCCAAGACCAGTAGCTTGGCTGAGCTTCGTCTGTCATACAATTCTATTCGCTGGGTTGGACCAGAAGCTTTTTCGCCAGTCGGAGCCTCTCTGAGACATCTGTATCTTGATAACGTGGGTTTAGAAAAGGTAGACTTAACTTGTTGTAATGCACATACTGTGTTGTAATGCATGTTATAAACTGTATATAAGAAATCCATTAGTGCTGGAAACAAGGGTACTACACTAACACTCATTTTCTAATAATCTAATGTAAATCTCTTAAAGGTGCTGGTTTAAGAATCTGCAAGCAGCAGTAAGATAAATATGAAGGAACATGAGAATATGAGCTTCATTTTTAATGTGGAAAGGTGTAGTGTAGTTCTAGTGTAGTTGACCAAATACACTAAAAAGTAATAAAAGGCACTTTTATTATATCTCTAACCTTACTCCATCTGCAGATGTCCAAAGATGCATTTACTGGACTTGGATCTGGCCTGAGGAGTCTTTTCTTGGAAGGAAACCAGCTTGAGGATGTTCCTGACTTAAATCCACTTACTGGGCTTGAAGCTATTAATCTGGCAGAGAATCCATTACTGTGCGACTGTCCACTGCTACCTCTGCGCAGGTAAGGCCGATTCCTACACATGCTGACTTCTTTCACATGATGTTTAGTTCATTTCTGGAATAAAGTGATGTACACTTGCAGTTTTTATTCACAAAATGCACAATATGGACACAATTATTATTATACTTGCTCATTCATTGTTTGTTCAGAACCCAAGGGTATTAGAGTTCATGCTACTTTTGTCTCTAATGTATCTTATTGTCTCTGAGTTACTGTACTTTTTTTTTTTTTGCACTGATGTCTGGATGTTTAACGGTCACCACCCCACCTTATCCCTGTCTGACCCAAAAACTGATTTTGTAGCGCAATTTTGACGCCTGTCCAAATACCAAAGACGAAAGAAGCCGCTTTAAATACATCACAGTATCCTACCCAGGAAATGTTTTGGGGATTTTTGAGTAACATACATTCACAACATTTACAATAAGCCAGAGTTTAAACACACAATTATAGGATCATATATTTGCTGACTGTTTGCAGCTGCAGTGTTTATCTGGGCAGTATTAGAAGAGCTAAAAGCGAGCATTGTGATTGGCTTAGTTTATCAGTAGAAGAGGAAGAGTAGGAAAGGAGGAGGAGTAAGAAACAAGGAGAAGAAGAGTAGCCATGATGTTCTGGACGCAGACATAGTTCCACTGCTGTACAGCTCAATGCTAGGGTGGTTTATTTCCCTCTAGTCCATGCCTGCCATTAGTCATGGTGCCAACAGGTACACATTCATCTGCCCCAGAAAATCGTGTTCTATTGCCAGTATTTTCTTTACAGAAACTATACAAGGTTGTAAGTCTGCATTTGCACATCCGTGTCAGCAATGGGTGCCATTTAAAATAGCTAAAGGTATTTGTTAGTGCATAGGGACAAACATTTAGCTGCTGTTTCCTGTTTCCCAGAGATGGTTTAAGCCTAGTCTTGAAATTGGACTTTTTATTAAAACGAAAATATACTATACAGCTATATTTGGTCCTAGGAAGAGAGTATGGGAACTAACCCATAGGGTATTTTGTAATAATCATTAGTATTGTCCGTATATATTTTATATTTCATTTCATATAAAGGGGCCTAATCAGTCTTGTTTTAAGTGTTTTGCAGAAAATCCTAAGTATTTCACAGTAGCTAAGTGTGATTTTGAATCTAAAATCCAAAATCTAAAGGCCTTGTGCAATTCAGTTTTTAGAAAAATACAGCTTATATTCTATATAAGCTGGTGTCTTCTTATTTGAAAGAAGTTTGACTGTAGTGTAGTAAATCTGAAATCAAGTCTAAACACCTTGTGAAATTCTGTTTTTAGCACACTGTTTTGGAAAAACGCAGTTTCTCAGCATATTTATTTCTTTTTTTTTTACATGGAAGCTTTTGTAATTTGAGGTCAACACCTAAAATTTGCTAATTCATATTTGCTTGGTACCATGATGCATTGCCTGTGTTAGTACTCAACTAAACTACCAGATAATCTAGCCTGTCGCAAAAAAGTCGTAAACAAGGATCTTCCCAGATTATCCTGTAGTGTGCGGTGTCTGTAATCCAATCATCTGATCTTCTCTTGGATCATCCAGTGCAACCCAATTGTATATGAAAATATGGAACATGGTTAATATTTATGACTCAGTATCTTGTAGTGTGGGGCGGATGCCTGTTCTTTGATGGCAAACATGTTCTTGACCTCAAACAGATCTCTGTGAATGTGTCAACGTCTCTCTCCTGGTGTGTGTGCTCTTTCATATGGGGCAGATGGTGCAGTGTGAGGAGCTTGATGACTAACAACCATTAAATACAGTAGAAATGTACACAAAAAAGTGGGGTTGTGTGTGGGGTCTCTCTTTTACAAATCCTGCAAGGTGCTCCAGGTATTATCAGTCATATGCACGGAGATGGATCTGAACCACATGTTCACTTCGTTTTTGTGCTTTGTCTCTATACAGGTGGATAGAGAGTGTAAACCTAAAGGTCAGAGCCACCTGTGCCTACCCACCTGAGCTCCGAGGCCAGAAAGTTAAGGATGTCCACGTCTTTAAGAGCTGTCCTGGAGAGAGGCCTTATCCTACTCGGACACCGTACACCTCAAAAGCTCCAAAGGCCACGAAATCCAAACCTGCTCTTATTGGTGCCCCAAAAGTCATGAAAGTGGCTAAAGTTAAACCACGTAAGAATGCAAAACCTCACTTTGTGCAGAAACCCACTGCCAAGAAACACAAGTCAGTGTAGACTAGATCCAATTAAACCAACAGAAACCAATACAGGAATAAGCATTTAAAGCTGTTTAAGTGACTCTTGCAGAAAACACACACCCTGTATCTACTTAAGTCAATCCATGCTGGATAGTAAGCTGATACTAAGTCATGTTTCTATATTACTTTTTTTCTACTTTATTTAAGCACTTAATATTTTCTACAGTATTTCTTTGCAATCCAATTCTTATTGAAGCCATGTAGTTTCTCTTTTCTTTCTGTGTGTGCCTTACTATTGTACTGCAAGTTCAAATTGGTTCACAGAAGAAAAAAAAAAGACAATTAATGAATATACCTAATTTTAATACTGTACATGATCTAAGCAGCTCAGTAGCTTGTTGAAGAAAGAGTACAAACAAGGAAGAAATAAAACATAATATATATATATAAAATAATATGAAGCACCAAGTGATTTTCTTCTTGTAGTTTAGAATCCATAGTCAAAGTCCAGTGATTATTTTTCTTCCCCTACTCATCATGTCTATCAGTTGAAGAAGCTGTACCGCTCTGATTTTATACAAGCTGCACTCCAGGATTTCACAGAGGGCCCTCTTCTTTTTTGGGAGAGGTGAGCGGGGTGAGAGTGTTGGAAGTGTCAGCGGCTGGTAGGTTATGAGTGATGGGGGTTTCCATCTCAATCTCCTCTACCTTCACTTGAACTGAAATAACTGTACACAAACAAAAAGAGAGTGATGTCAGGATGCTGCGCACATGATAAGTCCAAAATTTGATTGTAAAATTAGTTTATAATGCATGGTTAGACCACAAACAATAATATAGTATAATCAAATATACAGCTCTGCAATAATTAAGAGACCACTTCAGTTTCTGAATCAGTTTTTTCTGATTTTGCTATTTATAGGTATATTTTTGAGTAAAATGAACATTGTTGTTTTTTCTATAAACTACGGACAACATTTCTCCCAAATTCCAAATAAAAATATCATAATTTAGAGCATGTATTTGCAGAAAATTAGAAATGACTAAAATAACAAAAAAAGATGCAGAGAAATGCAAAGAAAATTAATTTGTTTTAAGAGTTCTGAAATCAATATTTGGTGGAATAACCCTGTTTTTTAATCACAGTTGTCATGCATCATGGCATGTTCTCCTACACCAGTCTTACACACTACTTTTGGATAACTTTATGCCACTCCTGGTGCAAAAATTCAAGCAGTTCACTTTGGTCAAAGTAACTCATCATTTTTAAGTGGTCTCTTATTTTTTTCCAGAGATGTATATTAATCATATAAGATATCCTTGTGTTTAATAATTGGAACAGACCATTTATTAGAAGTGGTATTTTAAAGTACAGACTGTAGAGTGGGCAGAGCTTTGTAGACCTCTACCTCGCTCAGCCTCAAACTTTGTCTCTGTTGTTGAAATTTGAGTACTCATAACTATGATACTTATAAAAAAAATGTCTTGCAGAGCCAAACTTGTACAGATTATTATGTCAACAAAAATATTTTATGCATTTAATTATATTATTTATGTTAACTTTAACTCTACGCTTAAGCTGAGTGCACCCAGGGTGCACCCAAAGCCACATACAATTATACTGATGAACGCACTACTAAGGCTGGGGCATGATCCTGGCAGACTATTTAATATGCCGTTCTTAAATGTTTAATAATGTCTCTATATCTCATTTAAAAGATAAAAAATTGTGAACTATAGATAAGGACCTAAGATGTTCATTGCTTTTTTACAGCAAAAAAAGTGACTGACCTGATGTGAGAAGTATGAAACAGTATGCAGTGTGTATATAAAAAAATAAAAAAATAAAAAAAAGTTTTGTATATTCAATTTTAAAGATACCAATTCTTAGGTACATCATTGTCATTAACAATAACTATATTCAATAGCATAAAAGGAAAAACGTATTGGGATCTAATCTATTGTGATGAGAAAATCCTAATAGTCAATAATTAGCAAGAATAAAAATTGTGTTGAACATCAGGAAAAGCACAATTACTTCAAAAACGAAACACATTTGGTACATACCCTGTTCCTCCGTCTCAGTCTTCAGCTGTGTGATGATTGGTACGCTTGTGATCTTGGTAGGTGTGTCTGTGGGCAGAGATGGCAGGTCTGAGGGGAACTGAGTAGAAGCAGGAGCTTCGTCTGGCTGTACCTGAACATCTTGCTGAGGAAGCTGCTTTTTTGAAGAGTCATCAACTGTCTTTTTCCTCCCAGGTCGTCTCCCTGAAACATTCAGATACATAAACTGATCAAATGGACAAGAAATAAAAGGAATAGAGAGAGCAATAAAACCATTAAACAAAGAGAGTCAAGAAAAGTAATTAGCAATAAAACAAACATACTTTTTTTACCCAGCCATTTTTTGCTTTGGTTTGGTCGCTCCTTTGGTTCTACAGAGAAAAAATAGGTTTTAAATTGTGAGTAATTTGATCATTTATGTATCAAAATTTAATAACAATAACCTGCAAAATAGATATTGTATTCATAATAATACATTTTGGTAGGAAGTAGGGTGATTAGAAAATATTGATATATCGAAGTATCGCATATGTTTTTAATACAATACAATACTGTATTCAGTTAATAGTTTTCATGTTATGTAGTTTCATTTTGTGTTTTATTTAAGCCCTGACATCTAGATAGCAGTGTTGTACTTTGTCTTTGGATCCCAATTTTCTGATTGGATAAATGGAAAACTGTTGTTTTATGCTTTGAATTTTCATTTAAAAAGAATTGCAATACATAATGTTGCTGAAAATACTGCAATACATTGCAATATATTAAACTGTAACCTTTGTCTTGTCATACATATTGTATTGCAACGTTCTTGCCAAATACATAGCCCTAATATTAAGGCTACTTAGTTGATCCACAAAAAAATTTAATGTAAAAGGAGATAATAACAAAAGTGGCTACTGAAGTATCGAAAACTAAAAATTTTATGTCTGAACATCTGGATTACTTTAAGCACGCAATAACAGGACAGTGATTAGCTTAACACATGTACTTTACTCTTTACTATAATTTTTTCCTTTACCTGGGCCAATGGGGGGCTGAAGCTGATAGCCAGTGAGTTCACACCACCCCACAGGGTAGATATCAGGAGACTCACAGTCGACCCACTGGTCAAACTCTGATTCCCAGCCATCGAAGTGCAGCAAGAGCAGCCGGCCTACACACCGCTGCACAGTGGCTACACACACCAGCCGAGGCTCCATCAGGTCCACTGCCTCCAGCTTCATGCCCACGGTAAAGCCATGGCCTGTAGGATCCTGCAGGAGTAGGAGAACGGGTGAGTAGGCGATGTTAACCACCACCAGACTGTGTATTATGTACACTCAGGTTAAGGTAATTATGTGTGGTTTGAATATTGCTGAGAAAAAAATACAGCTCTGGGAAAAATTAAGAGACCAGTTTATGAATCAGTTTCTCTGATTTTGCTATTTATAGGTAAATATATTTATATAAACTATATATAACAACATTTCTCCAATTTCCAAATTCAAAATAAAAATAATGAAATTTAGAGCATTAATTTTCAGAAAATTAGAAATGGCTGAAATAACAAAGATGCAAAGCTTTCTGACCTCAAATAATGCACAGAAATTAGGTTCATAATTATAAAGTTTTAAGAGTTCAGAAATCAATATTTGGTGGAATAACCCTGGTTTTTAATCACAGTTCTCATGCATCTTGGCATGTTCTTCTCCACCAGTCTTACACATTGCTTTTGGATGATTTTATGCCACTCCTGGTGCAAAAATCCAAGCAATTCTGCTTGCTTTGATGGCTTGTGATCATCCATCTTCCTCTTGATTATATTCCAGATATTTTCAATTTGGTAAAATCAAAGAAACTCATCATTTTAAGTGGTCTCTTATTTTTGTTTCAGAACTGTATATATTTGAAAATAACACAAAAAAATATTACCGTGTTAAATAATCTGCGTGGAGCAGCTATGGATCCAGATTCTTCCAGATATTTAGACCATGTAAAAGTTGCCTGATCATGGCCTAGTGAAGAAGGAAATCAATTTTAGTGTATTATACATGGTCAGGTCATATTAGTGATAACTTTCTAGTTACTGCATGCCACTGATCACATGGGAGCACTTTGTAGTTCTATATTTAAAGACTGTAGTCCATCGGTTTCCCTGCATACTTTATTATCCTCCTTTCAGCCTGTTCTTTATTGGTCAGGAACTGATAGAGCAGGTATTATTCAGGTGGTGGGTCCTTCTTAGCACTGCAGTGACACTTGCATGGTAAAATGTGTGTTAGTATGCGTTGTGCTTATAAACGGCAGTACTGCTGGAGTTTTTAAACAGTGTCTCCACTGCTTGTCCACTCTATTAGACACTCCTATCTAGTGTGTCAGAGACAGAAGCTCATCTGTTGCTACATAGTTGGTATTTGTCATCCTCTAGTCTTTTATCAGTGCCCACAGGAAGCTGCACACCAGGGGACTATAACTCAGGTGATTAAACACTGAGGTGAGGACACTGCAGTGTATGACCCACTCATACCAGCACAACATACACTAACACATCACCACCATATGCCTGCTGTATGGTGGTCCTTACATTGAATAACAGGATTAAAGAAGGGTAATAAAGTATGCAGAGAAACAGAAGAACTACAGTCTGTAATTATAACTACAAAGTGCTCCTATATGATCACTGGATCTGATAAGATTGATAATGAGTGTAGAAATAAGGAGGTAGTCGTAATATTCTTACTTCTTAAATCATAAAATAATTTCCTTAATAATCTACACTCTGTATGAATACAGAAACAGAAAGGCATACAGTCACAGGGTCATAAAATGGGTGTAAAAGAAAGGGTACAAATCAATCACATACCTGGAGGCAGAGTGAGGGGTATGTCATTGTTTTGGCAGTATTCTGTGGGTAAAATAGCATGTGAGCTGGCATGGTAACAAAACCAGTCTGAGCCATCACCAATCTCCACACCATCAATACCAACCATGAGGTAGCCATCTAAGAGCACCTGAAGCACCAGAGACAACCAAAATCAATACTCCTTCAATATTAAATGCTATCAATGTGATAGCGAAGCTCTACAGCTCTTTAAATCTCTTTATGAATAATTGTACCTTTCGAATTGATGCTACACAGATGTTCCCCAGGTTCAAAGGATCAATGGCTTCAAGCTTCATTCCCTCCTCAAAAAATCCTCCATCCATATAAACAGTTCTTAACTAAAAAAGATCAAATACTTGATTTGGCAATGAAGACTTCTTATATTTATTAAAAGTTTGTAAAAGTTAGAATAGTAAGTGCTGTTAAAAAAGGACCATCACTGACCGTCTTGAACTGCTTTGGCACACTATCAGAGAATCCCTTCCGAAATGTTGGATGGCTGCTCATGTCAACAGATTTATCTATGAAAAGATTGTAAGCAGCCACAAATAAAAAATCCAAGTATCTAACTATAAGGGTTACAGACCAGAAATATGGTACTAGTGGATATAATACACAATGGATGGAACAGTAAATTTGTGCACTGAATAAATCAGATAAGTACGCACTGAAGTTTAATGGTACTCGTGTGGTATCCCACCTATACTCTTACATAAAAGTGCTTAAAATTATTGCTTAAGGTGATGATATAGAAAGATCACTTTTAGCTCCATAAAGAATCATGTGTGTAATAAAGATGTGTGAGTTTCTAAATTTAGATGAGCCAATTAACCCTTCTAGTCTCTATACAAAATTCCACCAATGGAGCATCACTGGGTATCCAGCACATTTGAAGGAAAGCACCAAACCTCCAGCTCTGATACATCAGCCAACAGATATCTTCCCACCCAGAGAGCACAATAAAGTGTGCTCTCTCTGACTCTGGCTGCTGATGGTTCTTTAGATCTTTAAAAGGTTTTTAAAGTTTTTTGTGCTTTAAAAAGTGTATTGTATCGTCTTACCTGTTCTCTTAATGTCATGGCCAACTCTAACCGACCAGTTTATGGGGTGCAACAGGGGGCTCCACATGTGACACCAGAAGTCTGAGAGCACCTCACCACTGGCTCCAAGTCCTGCATCTTCATAGATAAGTCTCAGGCGGCCCCCAATCACAGTGTCCACCACTGCTCTACGCGTACGGCTAACTAGAGAGCGATCCACCACTTCTACTCTGACCCCTTGTCTGAAAGGGTATTTCATGCTTTCTGCCAACTGAAAAAAGAAAGAAAAACACATGAATGGATACCATAGTAAGACTTTCATCTCAATAAAAGCTAATTTCAAAAGCAGAAGGCAGAACACAAAAAATGAACATACAAGAAGTTTGATGTTACCTTGGAATGGAAATCCACAGGAAGTGTACATGCTCCAACAAGCTTCTTCATCAAATATGATTTCCAATTAGTTACATGGTTTTGGAGTGCTGAGGGAAATACAAACCTAACTTAAGGAGCAGCATTCAAGTTTTTTATATTCAGAGATTTAGGCAATGAAGAGTCCAATACCAGAGGATGTTTTCACCACTCACCCTGAGGGGGAACGAGTAGCTTGCTGTTTACTGCGCACCAGCCAACAGGATGGACTTCAGCGCTGCCAAGGTTACACCAAAAATCATAACTAGCGTCATCCCCAAATCCCTCATAGCGTAGCAGGGCTTTGTAGCCTGATGGAGAAAAAGAGGTGGGTATAAAAGTTAATGTATTGTAATGTTAATTAATTTACGGAATAATACACAATACTGTCAATTTAGCCTGCACCACTGAGCATATAGAAGCACTTTGTAGTTAATGCATATATTTACAGACTCTAGGCCTGTGTCTCTTCATTCCACTCCATTCATTATCATCTTTTCACCCTGTTTTAAGTGACCAGTACCTGACAGGACCACCACAGAGCAGGTATAATTTGGTTGGTGGATGATTTTTGTTCTAGCACTGCTGAGACACTGACATGGTGGTGGTGTGCTATACTCTGTTGGGGTTGGGATTAGATAAACAGTGCTGCTGGAGATTTTTAAACACTGCAGTGTCACTGCAGGACCGAGAATAGTCCACCAAACTGAAACATGAAGGACTACAGGATGACCAACACAAACTGTTCAGCAGTAAATGAAATAAATTAGCTTCTGTCTCTGACTTTATGTCTACATTGGAATTGAACAGTGAGTGGATACTGTGATTACATTCAAATAAAAATGAAAGAATAAAGATCTGAGAATGACCCACTGTAGTGGTCCTGTGGGGTCCTGACAATTACAGAATACAGACTGAGAAACAGCTTCATTCCGGAAGCTGTAAGACTCTTAAACTCCACTTAACAACACACTGCACTGACACACAAGGACAATTACTGTACAAACACGGTCACTTTACCCGCACTGAGACACTTTATTTTCTACTGCTCTAATTCATTTCATGCTGCTATAGCACATTTGCACTCTGGACTTGTTGTTGCAACCTGTCTACTCTTTCTATTTATTTCATTTTGGGGTATTTATCTTTAACTATTTTGTATATTCTATTTTTATTGTATTCCTTTATTGTACTTTTATCTATATATCTATTAATAACAGCTCTTGGGTGTAAACTGGATCGTGAGATCACAATTTCGTTCCACCTCATGTACCACATAAGATGCGAATGACAATAAAATCTCCTTGAATCCTTGAAAGGAGGATAATGTTGTCTGCAGGAAAACAGACTACAGTGTGTAATTATACACACTATATAAAGTGCTCCTGTATTGTGGGTAGTGTAAAAAAAGGTGGTGATCATATATTGTGACTGGCCTGATAAATAACAAAAAAGGTGTCCTTGTTTGAGAGAAAGCTATATTTACTTAGACTTAAAAATAACCAAAACTACATGAAATATGTATGAGATATGCACCTATCCTCCTATTTAGAATCCTGACTATGTCCTGTATGGTCAAGAAACTATACCATATTTTTTTTCCTCTATACCTTTTCAAATGCAACAGTTGAGGCCAAATCTCTCTTTTTCACATCTAATCTACACACAAATTCTTATTTTGTTCAAATGTCTCCTGCAGTTAAATCATATCTTGCACATTTTACTTTCAATGCTCCCTGGATCTTCTAAGCTGTTACCAGCTTTCAGAACAAAACAAAGTTACATATTCTAAAGATGCTACACTAGTACATTAAATGTGTATTATGTTTAGAATGTCATTGGTTGCATGAAAGGATGAAAAACACAAGAAATTTACCTGCGAGCCGAATGATGGTGGCTATCCAGTAAACCTTCGACATCACAGTAGTGTGAATATTCAGCACCTCCACTTGCAACCCCACCTCAATGTCCTCCCACTGAGCGCACAGCGGCACCTGGGTGACAAGGATTTAACAGTCAAAATATGTTCATAATGAACAATTATATATATATATATATATATATATATATATATATATATATATATATATATATATATATATATATATATATATATATATATTTTTTTTTTTTTTTTGATTGTTTGTTTGCAGTGTTGTCCTTATATTTACACTAAATATTTATTTTGTTGCATTAGCATTTTTCTGAAATAAATGTTATAAATTTCAATGTTTTGTTATATTTGCAAAAATATAATTATCGCAAAAAATACCCTGAAATATCATGATATTATTTTAAGACCATATCTCCCACCCCTACCTATGTATATCGTTTACTGTTACTCTGTACATAGTAACTAACAGCCCATAGTTTGCCATTTTTGGTTTCTCATCACAACAAACTCACATGTCTGAAGCAGGAGACTGGAGCAGCGAGGTAGCCATGTTTCTTTAGATAACCACCCCAGTCAAAACCAGAGGATACTGAGAGGGGAAAAAGATCAAATATAAATAGCTGTGAAATTAAAAGTGCACAAAGACTTATATATGACATTAAGATTAGCTTGTCAATAAAAAAAGAGCTAAAATAACACAGACACTGTAATTTGCACATATGTGATTCTCACCATCATGTGCAGAAGCTGTGCTGCCCTGATGTCCTGTTCCTGTTCCTTGTGTGTGAGCAGAACTCCTTGCTTGTGATGCATGACCCTTCCGCAGAGGTGGCTTTCCCTAAGCACATTAACACAAACACATACAATGTTTTAACATTTTGGAGCATTTACTATTAATTATATTAACCAGTAAGTTCAATGTGTTCAATAACTGATTATGAATTATAGAAAACACCTCTTGGCTACACAGATTCAGGTTGTTTTCAAACCAATATATAATTTTATTTTTTTTTGCCCTTGGCTTAGTTTTTCTCCCAGGTAAAACATTCAAGTGCACGAAATGCATCACAGCAAAGCATGTGATACAATCTTCTCTGGTTGTTGGTCAGACCTGTCTTGGGTGGGAGCAAGAAAGTAAACACAGGAAGAAGGTTCTGTGTTCTGGACTAGTGTCCATGTGTGTGGGCAGACCACATATAAAAACTGAGAGGTCTGTCTTTTTTCTTTCTTTACCTGTAGCTGTGCCAGTATGGAAGATTTCTTAGAGCTGGAGGAAAAGGAGCGTGAGCAGGATGCGCTGCAGAAGCGTTTACTCCTGGAGTAGAAGCTTCCTCTGGTGCCAGAAACACCACACTTCTCACAGACAACTGCAGACAGACACAGAAGCAGGATTAAGTAAAATCTGTCTCTTTAAAACTTTACAATATGCATCTTAATAAATAGCTTTTAATACCAAACAGAATGCAGAAAAATATAATTCAAAAATGAAACATTTCTACTGATACATGTTTGACTATCAGTTTACTCTGTACTAAAATAGTTCCTATATCTAAAGGAGAGTTTAGTTATTCAAACTTTTAGGTTTGTTTTAGCTATACCTGTTACATCATTGCGCACAAAAGAACCACGTGAACGAAATGTGGGACTAGTAACCACTCCATCAGAATGGTCCTGCTCTATGTGTTCATTCTCCTCTTCTCCATTCTCTTCCTCCAAAGCATCAGAGTCTAGATCCACAGGAGCCCCTGTGTACTCTTCCTTTAGAGAGAAAGAAACTTAAGAGCATTAATACAATAGACAGAATTTCAATTACCCTGAAGTCTTAACTTAAATTTGAATACAAATAAGTTAATATGGTTACTATTTTTATTTTATTTTTAAGCATTTATGCAGAAATGGTATATTTTATTATTACAGATCAATATATTTCAGCTATTAAAATGTTAATATGTATTAGAATGTAGTGCAAGACACTTTTGATCATGGGTTGGAAGAGATATACAGTTTATACAGCATTTGTTACTGACTGATGTCCATTACAAGGTGTTTTTAAGTTATTCATTGAGAGTTATTCATTCATTTGCTCCTCAGCTAAAACTTAGTTCAATTGTACCGTTTAATCTAGTTAGTTTAGTTTTTTTTTCCATGGACAGCCCTAATACTCACTGCTTCAGAGTCCAGGGGCTCCATTCCCATGTCGTGTTTCTTTTTCTTTGGACTGCAGGACACACAGCCCTTGCCGTGACAGTTACTGCAAGGCCGGCGGATGAAAATTGTAGGAACAGCTCCCTCATTTAGCTTCAGCCCCCTGAACCCCATGGCTTTGGCCACTGCGTTGGATCTCGGCTCAAAACAGTCCTTGCTAAAATGTTCAGAGCACAGGAAAGAGAAGCCCTTCGCATACCATTTGCTCCGTGTCTTCTGTACCTGCTTTTCCCATTTGCGGAAGCTCACAGGGTCCTTTGGAAACCTGAACATCGTGACATTGTCTTTATGGGTCTTTCCACAGCCATATGCTGCGCAGCAGTTGGGCATTTTCCCCCCTTAACTGGTATAACTGGTAGTTAGATGAAGAAGAACTATTCTGTGAAGAGTACAGCTCACAACACAGCAGGTCCTCTGAAACACACAGGATGCACAGGATGAGAGTTGATTATTACTGACAATCATGTGTCAATATACAGTATATAGAATAGCTTAATCATTGCTGTACCTTGTATTGTAGCTTAGTGTGGACCAAATAGACTTTTTACTAGAGCTGTGTATTGGCAAGTACTTGGCAATACGATATATAGCACATTACAGGAGGTACGATTCAAGATATCACAAGGTGACATATTGTGATTGTTTAAATCAAAATAATTTTTTACGTGAAAACAAAAAAAAAACATTACTGGCTATGCATCTCACACAGTGCAGCACTGCTATCTAGTGGTTGGGCTTTAAACACAACAGAAAATGAACCATCTGTGAATCTTTACATGTAAACTAATTAACAAGTAAACTACTGACAACATTACTCACCAGTTCTTAATAAATGCGAGTTCAGAGATCAATTTTTGGTGGAATAAGCCTGATTTTATTCATAGCTTTTATGCATCTTGGCATACTCTCCACCAGTCTTTCACACTGCTTTTGGGTGACCTTATGCCACTCTTGCCACACAAATTAAAGCAGTTCTGCTGGCTTGTGACCATCCAGGTTCCTATATTTGAGAGAAATGTTGTCAGTAGTTTATAGATTAAAACAGCAATGTTCATTTCACTCAAACATATAACTATAAAAAGCAAAATCAGAGAAACTGATTATTTTTAAGTGGTATCTTAATTTGTTCCAGGGCTGTATATTATAACTAATAATAAATTGATACAGTAACGTTATATCAAAACAAAATGTTGCAATACACTGAAAAATCGAGGACACAATAATAACTATAATTTACTCAATAAAAATAAAGCTGTAGTTTTATATTAATATGTACAGATTCATGTAGGTTAGCTAACCTAGTTAGCTTTTAGACACATTGACATTATGTAGTTGGTAAACTGCAGTAAGCTGTGAGTTGTGGAGCCGCTTAAACCAGATACAAACTAAAACAGCTGTACTAACATTAAATAAAGCATGGTTTTATTCTGTGAAAGGGGAACCGGGGCTGCTCTGCTATTTGTTTTATTAAACGACAGTGACTATTTTCTTTAGTCACATCATCAACACAGCTTGAAAAATTAGTTAGCTCTCTATGAATGAAGAAAATGTTAAACAGCCATACCTCAGACTCTCTCCTCCATTGGGATATAAAGTATGGATCCTAGCAGAGAACACGACATAAAAACATACCAAACATTGCATAAACAACGTGTTTCAGCCCAAAACAGACCCCGCAGCCCCACACCGCTCCTCCCAGCGCCTCTCCCGCTTCTTTGCGGATCACGGGCTGAGGGCTGAAGGCGTGCTGCTGCCCCACAGTGGAGGAAGATATTCACGCCTTACTGTTTAAAACCGCTCTGTTCACTTCTATACTCACATATCAGCTGTAACTAACACATTTATATAATGCAAACTGTAGATCTATCGTATGATTGGACAAACAACTATTTTATCTGTTTCATTATACAAACTGCTATCATATTATCATTAAATACACAAACTTCTACCCGTAGCGATATGGCGGTTCCATGGTGTAATGGTTAGCACTCTGGACTCTGAATCCAGCGATCCGAGTTCAAATCTCGGTGGAACCTGACCTTTTCCATCTAGCTATTAAATATCTCAATCTGTCTCTCATATTATTTTTGTTTTAACGTTAAATGTCCCGGTTGAGTTTTTTTTTGCAATAAAGTAAATTTAATTATTTAGTATTTAATGCATTCCTTACTTATTATGGGGTCATCATACAACTTTATTTTATTTTTTTACTTGATTAAAAAAATACTATTTTGTACTGCTCCTCTAATGCACAGTCAAAAGTGACCCGCATTCACTTTCTACCTTTTGCTGTCGGAAATATCTATATACCAATGAGAAGCTCAGATTTTTTGTCAAGCCCCGAGTTTCCCAGTTGGGGGCGTGTCAGTAACAATAAATTCATTTAACTTAATTATATAAATTGATACATTTAATAAATTGATGCAGACAGGTCGTAATGTAAACTGCGTAACACTTAAACACTTGCAAGTTGTTATTAGCTAATTAATAAAATCAATACGTGGGGAAAAAAACGTAAAAGTCTAGTATGATTTACAGATCTAATAGAATAAAAATATCACTCAGCTAATAAGGTCTTATTTACTTTATTATCTTGGAGTAGGGCAAAATAAAACTCTCGTTTTTTGTGATAACAGACCAAAAGTATTAACAAAACCTTTTCTTAATGGCGTCCATTTCCACCCCACCAAAAAACCCTCAAACACATGTCAAGTCGTAAGTACGACCTCCAAACTCATAAGCAAGAATTTCCGAGGAGGAATTGAGCTCAGCATTACTTCATGTATGGCTGTTCCTATACCTAGCTGTATCTTTGAAATAAATGAATCATTAATCGTTTTCTATTATAAGCAAGCAGTAAATAATACATTGTTTGTGTTCAGCATAAATCTTCATTTAGCACAGCTTTTGTATTTCTACATCCGGTTTACACACACTTGTGAGACACAACGCACATTTACCATTTTTCAGCTCAGCACAGCTTCTACTGCACAGCTAAGTAAGTATTGTTTTTCCAATTGTTCTAACTTTACTTTGGAAAATATTTAATGATAGTAGTGAAAGATAACTGTACATAATATTTCATTAGGTTTAGGTTGTCAAATTATGGTTTAGTTAGCTAAATCTACTGTAGTTAGCTTAGCAGACTACTGTACTAGGTTAAGTACATTAGGCTATTTAGTAAGTTAGCTTAGCTAAAGGTATTTTTGCGATAACTATATTATTGGTGATGACAAAGGATGACAAGAACATTAAACATTTTTAATAATTTAAAAATAAAAATATTTTTTAAAGTTTTATATACAGTAGTATAACATTTGTAAGTGTTCAGTAAAACCTGTAAACCTTTTTAGATTTTGTGAATAATAGTAACCTACGAAGATACTTTTATACACAGATTGTATATAAAATAATAGTAAAAATAATAATTATGTAACAAACAATCTACCACAAACTGCAAACAAACAATTATACAAAATTGCCATAAAAGTGTCACAGAAAGTAGTAAAACAAATACAAAATACAAAACCCATTTGTGTAAGAGTTAAGCTGAGCAGTTGAATGTAATTTTTATTGTTAGATATTTAATGTTCAGTATTCTAGACATTTAAAATTAAGGGCATGGAATCTGAAACAATGTGACAAGATAGCAATAAACAGTGGTATGAAAAAGTCTGGGCAACCCTGATAATTTACAAGATGTTTCTTTATAAATTATTAGTTGTTCAGATCAGCAATTTCACTTATATATATCACATAGCAGATGAACACAGTGCTATTTGAGAAGTGAAATAAAGTTTATAGGATTCACAGAAAATGTGCAATAATTCTTTAAACAAAATAAGGCAGGTGCAGAAATGTGGGCACCCATGTCATTTTATTGATTTGAATAACTTTCACACTATTTATTGGAACACAAAACTGGTTTGGCAACCTTTTTGATCCTTGACCTACATACACAGGTGAATCCAATTATAAGAAAGGGTTAAGGTGCCCAACTGCAAGTTTTTTCTTCTCTTTGCATCTTCTCTGAAGAGTGGCAACATGGGAGCCTCAAAACAAAACTCGTGAAAACAAAGACTATTCAAGATTATTGTTCAAAGAAAGTATACACTTTGCAATTTGCACAAGAAGAGGCTGTATGGGAGAGTAATGCAGACGAAGCCTTTTCTGAGCTCATGCCACAAACAGAGTCGCTTGAGGTACGCTAAACACATTTAAACAAGCCAGCTTCATTTTGGAATAAGGTGCTGTGGACTGATAAAACTAAAATTGAGTTATTTGGAGGGCGATATGCATGGCGGGAAAAGAACACAGCATTCCAGGCCAAACACTTGCTTCCCCCAGTAAAAGTTCCATCATGCTGTGGGGTTGTGTGGTCTTGGGAATCTTGTTAAAGTTGAGGGTCGCATGGATTCCAGTCAATATCAGCAGACTCTTGAGAACAATGTTTAAGAATCAGTGATAAAGTTGAAGTTGTGCTGGATACTTCAACAAGACAACGACTCTAAACACTGCTCAAAATCAACTAAGACATTTATGCAGAGGAACAAGTACAATGTTCTGGAATGATTATCTCAGTCCCCAGACCTGAATATTATTAAAAATCTGTAGTGTGATTTAAAATGGGCTGTCCATGCTCAGAAACCATCAAACCTGACTGAACTGGAGATGCTTTGTAAAGAAGAATGGTCCAACATACCTTCAACCAGAAGCCAGTCTCTCATTGGAAGCTATAGGAAGTGTTTAGAGGCTGTTTTTTCGGCACAAGGAGAATGTAATAAATATTGCACACTTTCTGTAAATCCTATAAATGTTTTTCAAACAAGTTAATTAAAACTCTGTCCAAAAATGTCAAAACATGTAAAAACTTGTGTAATGTAATAGTTTATTATAGTTTATAATGTTTATTGCATCCATTTCTAAACCAGTGAAAACAGGTTACTAATTACGTTTTGTAGCTTTAGGAAAGTATCAGTTTAGAATATTTATACTTTACCCCAGAGTAAGAAACTTCTCACTTCTTACACTTAGACCTGAGACTAAGTAAAAAAGGCTACTAGCTTGTGCTAATGAAACATGAATGTATGTCCCTGGAAAAGATGGAAAGTTTGTATTCAAAAACTATTTAAAAAAAAATAATAATATCTGTTTTTTCAAATGATGTAGATATTGTAGTTGTATTGTAGTTGCATAGTTAACATATTAGCTTTTGTGTTGTTTAAGTCAAGTTGTGTTGGCCTAGCTCTGGTTTGAGCCTATGCCCGATTTTGGTGCTCGACTTATACCCCAGTTTGCTGAGTATAATAAAACAATCGCCCTGAGCCGTGTGTACCAACATTCTAGTTGCCTTGTATTTTATATGGGAACCAGCACAGGCCATTTAATAAACTACAATCGGCACAATCATGCATGGCCAACAAGTGGCACTGACAGTAATGCACGAGTGGAGGTAATAAAGAATTCCAAAAAATACCACAATCCAAATGTCAGGAGATGTGAGAAGGCTTCAAGCAAGATTCTTCTACAACAGGATAATGGTTTGAAATCTACCCTCCAACCATAAAAGTGACAAAGTCCTTTTATCAAAACAGCCTGCAAAATATGTAAATAGGCCTTAACCATGTTGTTTTTTCAAGATGAGTCAAAATTATCTCAGAATTAAAGTTCTTATACAAAAATAATTCCAGCTAAAACCAGTTTGCAGTTGCAGTCTCTGACAAAAGTGTTTATTCTGTAAAGTGTCCAAACTTTTGCACAGGCCACTTTTTGTTATCATGAAATGTGCATTAGGATTTGAATTAAAAAATTATGTTTTTTATGTTTTATTAGTTACAGAGCCTTACTTTATTCCTTCTGATTTTGATAAAAGAAAAAAATTAACTTGACCAAGGATGTCCAAACGTTTGCATAAAAGTCAGCATGCTACCATCCAGTCTTTGGCAGGGACATCCCTGCATTTTTTCAGCCAAACCAAAACCAAACCACATTCTGTCTTGATTACAAGTGCATTACTGCATGAGCAGAGAGTGTGGGTGCTAGACTGGCCTGCCTGCAGTGCTGGCCTGCCTCTGACTGAGAATGTGTGATATGTTATAAAACAAGGGACGAAAATACAATCATTGACAAAAAAAGGCCCAGCTGACAGACTTTGAGAGGGGGTGTATCACTGGACTGAGAGCAGCAGAATGGTCATTTTAACAAACTGCTTGAAAGAGACACCTAGTATACTCTGTACTATAACTGTATAAAGTGATAAATCTAAGTTATGTTTGCGATCCAGTGACAGTCAGAATTGAATATGGAGGCCTCATGATGAGCGCTTCAATCCTGCCTTTGCTGTGGAGCAACACAGCCCTATCTACTGGTGCAATGATGTGGGGAGCCGTCAAATACAACAGTCGTTCACCCCAACCAGAGTGACTACATCAACTACATCTCAAAAATATATCAAAACACACCCCAACCAGAAGCCATGGATGACTGCAGAGGTGCATGTGCTGCTAAGAACCTGGGACAAGGCCTTTAAATCAGGGGATAAGGCAGGCCTCAGAACAGCCAGCGCCAAGCTTTCCCGGGACAAAATCACAAGCAATTCCAGGACAAAATCTACAGGCCCAGCTGCAACATCTGTGGACAAATGTGCCACAGGATGCTATAAGTAAGCTGTATGCCCCCCATGCCCAACTGTATTTGATCTTATATCTAGGCTAGAGGTGGCCCAACATGACATTAGAGCCTTCTTTTTCTTGTACAGTTTTCTGCCCAAAATGTATTATTTCACTCTAATATTGTAATCACTTACATATTGTATATATTCAAGATATATAAAGTTCCATTTGATTACCCCATTAAATTCTTTATTGTTTTCTCAATGAGCAAAAATATGTAACACAGAAGAATACATGAACACATAAAAAGATGAGCCAAAATAATATGACTACCTGTAAAATGTACATGCTAAGTCCTGTAAGCTATGAGGTGGAACCTGTCCAGATTTGTTGCTCCAATGCATCCCACATATACAGTACAGGCCAAAGGTTTGGACAAACCTACTCAATCAATGCGTTTTCTTTATTTTCATGACTATTTACGTTGTAGATTCTCACTGAAGGCATCAAAACTATGAATGAACACGAGTAAGTACGAGTTATGTACTTAACAATAAAAGGTGAAATAACTCATAATGTGTTTTATGTTCTTTTTTTTTTTTTTTTTCAAAATAGTCACCCTTTGCTTGGCAATCCCTCAATGAGCTTCAAGAGGTAGTCACCTGAAATGGTTTTCAGGTGTGCCTTATCGTGGTTAATTAGTGTAATGTCTTGCTTTATCAATGGGGTTGGGACCATCAGTTGTGTTGTGCAGAAGTCAGGTTACTACACAGCCGACAGACCTATTGGACAACTGTTAAAATTCATATTGGCAAGAAGCAATCAGCTAACTAAAGAAAAACGAGTGGCCATCATTACTTTAAGAAATGAAGGTCAGTCAGTGCGGAAAATTGCAAAAACTTTAAATGTGTCCCCAAAAGGACTTGCAAAAACCATCAAGCGCTACAACCAACTGGCACACATGAGGGCCGACCTGGGAAAGGAAGACCAAGACTCACCTCTGCTTTTTAGGACAAGTTCATCTGAGTCACCAGCCTTAAAAATCGCAAGTTAACAGCAGCTTAGATCAGAGACCAGTTGAATGCCACAGAGTTCTAGCAGCAGATCCATCTCTAGAGCAACTGTTAAGAGGAGACTGCGCAAATCAGGCCTTCATTGTCAAATAGCTGCTAGGAAACCACTGCTAAGGAGAGGCAACAAGCAGAAAAGATTTGTTTGGGCCAAGAAACACAAGGAATGGACATTAGACCAGTGGAAATCTGTACTTTGGTCTGAAGAATCCAAATTTGAGATCTTTGGTTCCAACCGCTGTGTCTTTGTGAGACGCTGTCTGTTGTGATGGATTCCTCCCATAACTAACCATTGTTAACAATTCCTGTGAATTGTGCTACAGTAGACCTTCTGTTGGTTCAGGCTAGATTGGACTGCCTACGTTGTTGAGCGTTGGCTGTCAAACACTGGTTAGTGGTTTGTGCTTCCTCAGAGCACTGTTGATTGGTATTTACCCACCCAGATAGCAAAGTCACTTTGGTAATTTCCAAGCCACATACCGCACACCAAGCCCAAGTTGCATCAGCCCAACTCTGGTTTAAATGTAGGCCTAATTCTGACCCAAATGCTTGGCTCACATCCAAGCTGTGTGTGTCAACACATCTAGTGGCAAGTATAATACAGCAATTGGCCAAGTTGCACGTGCCAACACCCCGGTTGCCGAATCTAATATGGGAATAGGACTGCTCTGCTTTTGTCATCTCTCTGGTTGCAGAGTATTAACCAAATTCATCCCAAATCCACGTGTCTCAGCCAATGCTGCCATATATAAGCTGAGCTCAATCCGAGTCTTGCTATCTGCTATGTGGGCAGTCTCTTTCTAATGGTGGTACACTGAATGTTGATCTTATCTAGGTGAGGGAGGCCCGCAGTTCCTTAGATGCTCATCTGGGTTCCTTTGCATGGATAAGTTGAGACTGTCTGGAGCTTTTGGGGGGATTGGGGAGGCCAGACATTTCCGGGAAGATTCATCAGTGTGGAAAATTTCATTTGTTTGGAGATGATGTCCAGTAGCTGGAGATTAATTTGTAACCTTTTTTCAGACCAATATCTTCCAATGACTTTTATTTTTACTGTATATTCTAGTATATTTTACACATGTACTTTACATTATGGACAGTGATTTCAATTCCCTTGTAAACACAATGGTCCCAAGACTCATTTACATACAAATTTCTATAACATTACTTATTATTTTATAAATTTCTTTACTGTGGCCCCTAACATTATAGTCTTCCTTACCATGGCCCTCAAAACTCTATAACCTTCCTCAATATGGACTTAAAACACTGTAACACTCCTCACCTTTGTCTATCACCTTATGATGTCTTACTCAGGATTTTAATTCTCTAACCTTATTAAACTTACTATTTAAACTTAAATTTATTACTGTGGTCCATAACTCTATTTTGTTTTTACCTTTGTCTGTGAATGTTTTTTTATTGGGGCTCATAAGTCTAACTGCATCCCATAACTTGATAACTGTGTGCCCAAAAATCACTGTAATCTTCCATACTGTGGCCCACAACTGTAGAAACTCTATCACTGTAGTCTATAACTTAATAACCTTCCTTACAGTGACCTAAAATTTCATAAACTTCAATACTAGAGATAATAACTCTATAACCTTCTTTAGCGTACACCATAACTCTATAACATTTCTGACTGACACTCATAAGTCTTCAAGCTCCATTAATGTGTCCCAAAACTCTGTAACTATCACACAACAGCATCACGAATATGGGTTTATTTTTTTCCCCTTCAAAGTGTGCACTGTTTAAAATGCATAACTGCTGTGCTGCTGTTTCCATAAAAAAACATGTATGAATAAAAATAAAATGTGTATAACAACATAAATCCAAGCTGGGTTATAGTTTATAAACAGCAATACAAGAAACATAAAAAATAACCATTTTTTATTTCATGTCCTGAGTTATAATTTAAAGACAACAATACAAGAAACATTTAAAAAATAACTATTTTTTTGTTTCATGTCCTTTAAATGATAAACACAAAAAAATTATACAAACTGTACCTCAGTGTTGTCAATGAATGACACCAGTGATACAAACCCTTAGCCAGATTTCATTAGTAAAACCCATCATTTCAATTATGATGTAAAAAAATGTTACTAGTAATATTATTGTATCTACAGATCTGTGTTATTTTTCTGACTAGTCACATGAGCAAGACAACATTTCCCTAATGCAACTGATCATATATTACCATTGTTTTAATTGAAATTTCACCATCTCTTATTTACAGTTATCTTTTACCTAGCAAAAACACCAGACATCCACAATTACTTTATTTACTAGAACAACTACATTTTCAGATATATACAATATATTTCTAGTGAGTGATATTTTAGATATCAATGATATAATTAGTATATCTTTATCATTATATAAATAAAAAAACTGCACATATCTAAAATGCAAATGTCTACTGCATTTTGAAAAACTGTATTAGAGATTTAGACAGAATTCATTTATGGACATTTTTCTTCTTCTAGTAAATATGTAATAATAAAATATATGTTGATATGTATTGTAAATCAATGGGAATATTTAACTAGTCAGAATTACATTATGGATATGTGGTCTTGCTAAATGCTTAGTCAGAATGATTGTACAGATCTGTAGACCCAATATTATTAATAGTAAACATTTCATAGCTGATATTTGAAATGAGGGTTTCTAATAATAAAAATCTGTTATTAGAGTTTTCAGCCTGTATAAACTGAGTTAGGACTCAGTGATTTTAGGCTTCAACTGCATGGCATAAGATACATTATTTGACACATTTTTTATAAATATATAAATATATATTTTAAAAAACGAATCCAGTAAAAAATAAAAGATAAAAATAATAATTTTGTGTCCGTTTGTGACACAATCTATCTGTTAGGTAAGATGTATTTGTTATTAACTCGCCCCTGGCGAGCAGTTTCACTCCTCAAAATAAAGCTCTTCCTAAAGAAGATGGAGAGTAACAACATGCAAAATTGCGAAACATTTTCATTCGGTTAATTCTCCTGCTGTCATGTAGGACTCGGTGAGTTGGTCGGGAGTTGCTGCTACGTGTGTCTTTTTATCCTCTCACCGACTCCCCCTGCCTCCTCCTCCGCTTGCAGAAATTTATAAAGAACAAAAAATCGGACTGGGGAGGGGGTTGATACGCCGAAGCTGAAATCGAGAGGCGAACCCAGGAAAGAGGAGTATTTTGTACACGGGACTTTCCCCCCCTTAGTCCCTCAAAAGGAGGGGGAAAAGTCGAGTTTTAAAGGCAAAGAGAAGTCCGAGGATCGCTAAATAGGCGACGACGCCTATCTTTGAGGATATATATATTTTTAATTCGTAGAAAAATATGGCCGAGAACGTTCTGGACTCTGGCCCGCCTTCAGCCAAGAGGCCTAAACTATCCTCTCCGGCACTTTCTGCCTCAGCCAGCGATGGAAACGGTAAATATTACTCTCTTAAATTCAGATTAAATTCGGATTGTTTTATATGTTTATTAATTTGTGGCGTGAATGTGTTCGTGGGCTTATATTGTCATGTTTTGGTCGAGCGGGTGTTGATTTTCTGTTTTGCCGTAGCTAGCGAACCGAGGCTAGCGTCGTCGGAGCACAGGGGACTAGCTAGCTTAGCTTAGCTTAGCTTGTCATTCCTGTTTTTTTACGAGCTCCGCCAGTTAGCCATCGGATGCTAAGGTAGCTAGGCTAGCTTGGAAGCTAGCTAAGCTAGCTAGATGGACGACTGGTTAGCTAGCTAGCTAACTGGCTAATTTGTTAGCGACAACATTAGCTAGGTTAGCTAGCCTGCAGTCCTGGCTGTGGCTGTGATCCACTAGGGAGCCCAGTTTTTGGGAGTGCTGTTTCACAGATTGCACGGATCACAACACTGTATAGTTAGCCAACCAGCTAGATAGATAAATAGTTAGATTAGCTCTCTAGCTATAGAGCCTATCGATGCCTTGTATTTTGTTTTGGTAGTAGTTATTTAGTTAGGTTAGCTAAATTAAACACCGCACATCAGGGGTTGTGTGTTTTAGTCAAAGTAGCTGGTGCTAGCTAGATATTTAACCTAACTTGACTAGCTATAGACAAATTATTGGTTTGTCAGTGATTAGACTGGGCTGCTCATGCAAAGATCGGGAGGCTTGTCTAGCTTAAGTTGTGTTCTCAACTATAAATCATGTTCATCTAGCTTTAACTAAATGTCTCGAATACAGTTTAGCAATTAATAGCTAAGAACGTAACTGGCGTTAGCTAGGCTACGACGATTAATTGGCATAACTAGCTAAACATAATATTATAAGCTATTAAACCTAGCTAGTCTTAGCTAAGTTAGTAATGCTGTATTTTATACAGCTGAACGTGTGAGAAACAAATCCAGTCATGGCTTCGTCGTGTTAGGAGCAATCGACAAAGATCAAGGCTCATTAGCTAGCATGGCTGCTAGTTCTGTTATCCAGTCAACTTGAAAAAAAAAAACACACACAAACTTGCAGCTCCAGTAGCTTTTATATTTTGCGACTTAAGTTGGCTTTCAGTCACAGACACCCTTCATAGGAGTCACACTTTATTTAACAGGCTCTCCTGGGCATGCCAGCAGTCATTTGCATCGTTGTTAGACGGGTCAGAGATGTGATTAAGTGGCCGTATAGCTGATGTCGCTAGCTGGTCAGCTAGCTGCTGTTCACTGTGTGTGTAAACGCCGCAGCCTCAGGCCCACTCACAACTCCGACTCTCTCCTGCTGCTTCTGGCATTGTTAGCTAGCTAGCTAGTTAGCTAGCTAACTCACTGAGATCGGCTCCGTCCTTTCAAACACAACATCCTTCATCCCGATAATCACACCTAGTAAAAACTACACACGATAAACCAGCATTTAAGTCGTTTTATTGAATCATGTGGAGGTTATAGCTCTGTGCTCCCTCACCGTTAACCGACTGTGGATCTAACATTAGCCCAGCTAAGCTAGGTTCGCTTCAGCCGGCTAGTTGTTTCGAATTCCCGATTGTCTTCGGTCATTTTTTTCCTCCCCATCTATCTGCATCTGTTTCTATTGTTCAGCCATAACAACAGTAGCTAATCAAACTAAATAGAAACCCCAGGGTTTAGGGTTTAATAAGGAAAAAAGACACAATTTTAGTTTTATTTTAAGTCAAGTTTCTGTTCATTCTTTGGTTCTCTGAGTTCAAACAGCGAGAACAATTTCAATTTCGAAACCTCGTCCAGACCTTAGTGTTTTCTGTCTCACTCAAGAAATTTTAACACAAGTAATATAAATATATATGTATTTGTGGGTATTTGTAATGTATTTGTTTCACACTGCCAGCCTGTTCAGATTTTGCTGATGGTCTTTATAACTTTCACGAGTTTGTTAGTCAGGTGAATTAGTTTATATAAGTATAATAATAATAATAATAATAGTAATAATAAGTAAAAATAATAATAATGTCAGTGATTCACGTTAATGTGAGAATTCATAGCATATTCAAATAATTTGTAGGGTTATCAATGCAAAACAAATAAATGAAAGGTATGCATTTTCAAACAGTAGCAAGTATCAGTAACATCCTGCTCTTTTGTAGATATATATAAATAAAGATGATTAGAAAATACATAAATAAATGCATCAAATTTGGTGAAATCTAAAACTGGAACTGTTTTATGTCATTATGTGTTTCTAAATATTATAAAGCGAATGATTGAAACGGCATGGTCATTTTCAAAGTGTGTTTAGCTGAGTGTATGAGTGTGTTGTGTTTACCTCCTTAAAGCTGATGACCTTACAACTTTCTTCATGTTTGGCACTCTTTCAAACCATGTCTTGTACTAAGCTGAGATTCCCCGTGTTTTCAGCTGCTGATGTTTATATGATACTGTATAATGTGGTTTCTGTCAAATTAAAATCAACTAATATATGTATTAAGATTCTTTACTGTTTTAGGAACATTTTTTGCATATATTGTGTAAACAGTGAATGGGCAAACAATACAAAATGTTCAAAATATGTTGATCAAAGCTTTTTACATTAATACTGTTTTCATGTTATGCAGTTACTATTCCATAGATGTAAATTTTCCTCAAGCTGTCTGTTGATGAAACAAATTTCATCATGTGTAGATGAAAAAAAAATCACACATTAACATTTTGAGTGAAATTATTTTTTTTGGTGATACAATTTAACACAAGTCACATTTAAAACAGACCTTAAAATGCTACAAAATAAAATCATCAATATAAGACTAAAAGATAATTGCCTAAAATGAAAAAGTAAATAAAAGCTAAAAATAAAACTTCTGACAGTTTGATAGTTGATTGAATAGCTGATTGAAATTATCTATCAGGTATTTGGCTTGTCAATCATGCCATTATCAAATAATGGAAAAAAAACTATTAGTTTTTAAAATTCATTGAGGTTGTTGTTTACTAATAATGAAGTAAATAACGATGAATATGATGAAGATGAGAAAAAATCATTCTTTTTCAATTTATTAAAAATAAATTCCTGGAAGTTTTTCTAGTTACATTTTCAAACCAAGCATATGCAATATATCGGCCTCATAATATAACAAAATTAAATCTGTTTTCTGTTTATCCTTTTGGAGGGAAGGGACATAAATGTAAAACACTAATTTTAGATTTTAGTGAATTGTGGCTGTAAAAGTAACAGAGGCAGTAAAACGGTATTCAGGATTTTAAGGTAAAACTTTTTTTAAAGCATTTAGTCCGTGGTTTATGTTCCGGATATCGCAGACCAAAATATGTCTTCAGAATAATCATCACTATGTGCACATAAATAGTGGTCATGCTGCAGCACATTTAATATCAAATTAACTTAAAAATGCTGCTTAATTCAGTGGGATTCACACTATTCAGTTTCCATGACATATATTTCAGAGATTTCCAGAGATTATTTTCGAAGATTGTCATGTCCTTTGCTTGAAGATGGAATACAGAAAGATTGTTATCATAATGGCATGTTTGGTCAGTGATTAAAATTCCAGTATTGTGTTTATAATGAAAACTTATGTTGATAATGATGATAAAAATTTGATTTTTCATACAGATCTATCACAATTTACATTGCCTAAAAAAGTTTGACTTTTGTACCCCAGTGTTGTGCAGCCCTAGTCCTAAACTGTTCCTTAGTTAAATTTATCTTAATATTTATCAGTTGATTTTGAATTATGACTGTGACAAAGTTGTTCATTCATTCATTCATTCATTCATTCAATTTGTCCATTTCATGCAGATTTTGGCTCTCTCTTGGACCTGGAACATGATCTCCCAGACGAGCTCATCAGCTCCTCTGAGCTGGGCCTGGCAAACGGAGGGGACCTGGGCCAGCTTCACACCAGTCTTGGGGGTGGTGGAATGGGAGTTGGCATGCTTGGAGGGGTTGGACCCACTGGACAGGATGCAGCAGCCAAGCACAAACAGCTCTCCGAACTCCTCCGGTCTGGGGCACCACCTGTAGCTGCACAGCAGCAGGGAGGCGGTCCAGCAGGGGCCTCGGTAGGGCTTTTGGGGAGTATGAAGGCATCTCAGGGGCCCCTGGGCATGGCCCCCCAAGGCCAGCAACACCTTTCCCCACAGCAGGCCAGCCTGATGCAGCAGCAACAGATGGCAGGGATGGTGGGTGGCATGAACAGAGCAATGCTCGGACCTCAGAAAGGCAACGGTCAGCAGCAGCCAGGGGGGCCTACAGCGCAGCAGCAGGGCATGATGGCAGGGCAAATGATGAATGGCGCACCCAGAATGGGGTATCCCAATCCAGGCATGGGCAGTAACAGTAACTTACTGGCAGAAACCCTGCAGCAGCAGGCCACAGGAGGTCAAGGTGGACTTAGAGCACAGCAGCCTGGAGTAATGAATAAGGTAGGTTTTTAGAGATTCATATTTATTGTGATGAATTTTTTTTTCCAAATCTGTGTCCTTTTTACTGATTTTTATTTTCCCACTTGTGTGCATAGATGGGGATGATGACTGCAGGTGCAGGCCCCTATGGAGGCCCCTATAGTCAGAACGCAGGTCAGAATCTGGGTGGTGCAGGGCTGGCCCCGCAGCTCATGAACAAACCGGGCATGCCCAACAACATGGTCCAGTTCAATCTAGACAAGAAACCACAGCCCATGCCCGGCATGCCAGCTATGGTAAGTTATATTTTTTTATATTTCTACGTAGTATATCTGAGCCAAGAATCCAGTAAATTTATAGTAGTGAAAGTGTAGTGTATAAGTAAATTAGGTAATGTTAACAGAATGCTGGTAAAGTGGTTGGTATCATGATACTAAGAAAAGAGACAAAATGAAAAAATGTGCTTATTAAACGTCAAATACAAAAAAAAAACATTGAAATTCAGCTTAATATGTAAAATGTATACATAAAGCATATATTAAACTGATCAAAAGCTTGTTCTCTGTAGAAAAATGAGCAGAACATGACTGTATGTGGGGTCGAAGAGGAAAGTGAACACACTATGAATGAAAAATCTCAGCAGTCTAACCTTTTTATAGATGCACATTTCATTTTTTTTCCTGTTTACTTAAATGGTTATGTATGCAGAAGTGCAGATTAAGTATAAACAGAGATTAACTGGTTTTAATTGGAATATCCTCTCTGATGGCACATTTTATATCAGTATATCAAGTATTATCTCACTCTTATGCTCTCCACCTCTCTTTAGGGTTCCCAGCAGTCTCCAGCAGGTGGTTCTGGAGTCGGAGGGGCAGCTGGTATGGTACCTAACGCCCAGGGAGGGCTTGGAACAGCATCGACAGCGGGTGTTCCTCCAACAGCCGACCCAGAGAAGCGCAAGCTTATACAGCAGCAGCTGGTGCTCTTGCTCCATGCCCACAAGTGCCAGCGGCGGGAGCAGGCAAACGGAGAGGTACGCCAGTGCAATCTGCCCCACTGCCGCACCATGAAGAACGTCCTCAACCACATGACGCACTGTCAAGCGGGGAAGTCCTGTCAAGGTAAGTCTTTTAATTCACCAGTGATATTTAATTGTTCTTATCTAAAATTATGTTTAGTAGAATTTGCTTGATGCACACTGTAAGAAATAGATGATATGACATCATTTCTCCTCAGGGTTATACAAGAGCAATAAATACTAACACTTTATTTGTCTAATTCAAATTTGCAGTGGCACACTGTGCCTCATCTAGACAGATCATCTCCCACTGGAAGAACTGCACGCGGCATGACTGCCCTGTTTGTCTGCCGCTGAAGAATGCAGGAGACAAGAGGAATCAGCAGTGTGAGTGTGTGTATCAGTCCACCAGATGCTGCTCTTTTCTGTCTGTATGAAAAATAGCTGGACATACATAGGCTGATATTTATGTGATGATATTTTATACGCAACCTTTCTGAATACCTTTGGACACTTAGGATAGACTATTAACATTTTGTTTCCTTTTTCTCTTCTTCCACAGCCCTTCTTGGTAGTGCCAGTGTAGGTTTAGGCACTGCTTTGGGTACCACACCAGGTCCACACAGTGCTCCTAATCTGAACACCCCAGGCCAGATAGACCCCAGCTCCATTGAGCGGGCCTATGCAGCACTGGGCCTCACCTACCAGGGTAACCAGGCGCACTCGCAGCCTGCCCAGCAAACACCTCGGGCTCTTAATGCCATGGGTAAGAACACCTAAACAACACGTTTAGCAGAACTTTCTATGACCACAACAGCTGTCTTTATTGGATAATCTCAAATACTGGTTTTGCTTTACCAGGCGGGAACCCAATGGGTGTGAATGGAGCTGTGGGAGCCCAGTCTCAGAATCAGCAGTCTAGCCTTCTTCAGGATACTATGTTGCATCTGAACATGAACTCTCAAAAGTAAGCAAAAAAAAAATATTTTGAAGTTCTACTGTTTCTGCAGATTTCGTTCACTATGTGTGAAAGATTTATATAAATCTTCTTTTCATTGCTGTCCACTTCTTCTTGTAGCCTGATGAATGACAGCAGCGGTGTGGGAAATGTGGGCTCCATGCCTGTGGCCACTCCAGCTGCCGGCCCTGGCATGAGGAAGAGCTGGCATGAGGACATCACCCAGGATCTGCGCAATCACCTCGTACACAAACTGTACGCACTTTTTCATATTAATGTTGATTACGCTAATGAGATTTTCTCATGTGTCTGCAGCCACTTTTTAACTGGTTTTCTTATAGTAAATGTTTGCATTGCTTGATTTCTTTCTTTTGCAACAGCGTCCAGGCCATCTTCCCTACCCCAGACCCAGCTGCACTGAAAGACCGGCGCATGGAGAACCTAGTAGCTTATGCCCGTAAAGTAGAGGGGGACATGTATGAATCTGCCAACAGCAGGGTAAAGATCTTTTGATGCATACTCTTTAAATAATATATATTTTTTGCATTTTATGTTGGGTACCCTTTATTGTTGTTGTTTTTATTTTATCCCCATTTAGGCAGAGTATTACCACCTGCTTGCAGAGAAAATCTATAAGATTCAGAAGGAGCTGGAGGAGAAGCGCCGAACGCGACTGCAGAAGCAGAGTATGATACCCACTCAGCCTGGAATGCCTCCCACTGGTATGCAGCAGGGACCTACTGGCATAGGCCAGTCAGGGCTGCTAACAGGACTTCCGCCAAGTGAGTGGGCTTGTCAGTAGTACTCATTACATATAGTAGCACTCAACTGATCACGAGTTATGTATCTAGGTGTATATTAACAATATACCACAGTGGTAGATTGCTATTATTTTAACAATTTTACTTTTGTAAAATTTGTACATTTATACCAAAAGCATAATGTGCTAGGATCAGTAATCGTGTGAACTTTTCATTGTTAAGATGAAGCTCAATTAATCCGTCCTCCTCGCTACAGATGGTCCTCTCCCAGATCCGTCAATGGTGCGTCCTACTGGACCCAACCAGATGGTGAACAGGATGCAGAACCCTGCTGGTCAGTGCTAAAGTGTTAACATTTACTATAAAAAGAAAAACTGTAACAATGAACGTTGTTAATCACTAATATGCCTCTCTTTGGGTTAGGAATGAATCCCTTTAATCAAATGCAGACCATGGGCCAGAGGTCCACCCCTCCTCTTCCACACGGCGCACCCCTCAACCAGGTCAGTAAAGTGACTTAATTGTCAAATGGTTTTCCAAAAACAGATTGGCTAGTTGGGTTTCTGTATTGAGAGAGTACCGGTACATTTTGCCCATATTGCTTTGTGTCAGGAAACTCAGAAATAACATATGAAATGTGTTTTAAAATGTTAAATGTAGGTTCAAATAAAATATATTAAAGATTAGACTTCATAAACTTTTGCAATATAAAAAAAAGTTGTATAATTTTAATGTTTTAAGTCATTGTCTGCACTTCATTCTGCCTCAATAATTTTAAGAGGTTAAGTGTGTTTGATTGCCAGGTGGTTCATTTTGGCATGTAAATACAGAACACTTTATTTTATAATCGTGGAGTGCTCTGAAAAATAAGTTACAATTTGAAATGGTAATTAAAATACCCTAACATGTAAAGTTTAGCTTTCTAAGAACAGCTAAATAAATGATAACAGGTAACAGGGGTTAAAATATGCCCTGCACTGATTCTTGAGAACAGTGATGCCAACATTTCTTCCATTTAGCAAAGATCATTTATTAATTTCTGAATGAAAACAAACGAATTTATTACCAACATATTTATTGTATCAGCCAATGACATCTTTACAAACCGGGTATGTACCAATTGTACCAGAGTGCCAGTAAATGAGCTGGAATATATGGAAGTTGTTGTTTTGAAAATTTCTTCTTACAAAAAGTATTGTTTTTATGTTTTTTTTTAGATGGGTATGGGACCTGCGAGGATGACTCCTCCAAATGTTCCTCAAATGCAGAATCAGTATATGCCCCCTAGTCAGTTTCCAGGTTCAAGCCCAATGATGGGCACTGGTTCTGTTGGTATGGCCCAGCCTGGAACTCCCGGTGGCATGGCCCAGGTAAGAAGTCTTTTATTTAGGTCGTGTTTTTACAGGTCGCAGCACTGCAGTGTTAGTCACTTTGGTTAATAATTGGCTTTTATTAAGAGTTATACCAGAAACTATATAAGGCTACACTGACCTGTGATTAGGGCCTGTCGTCATAATTGCGTTACCAAATTATAGTTTATATACAGACATTAGAGCTTAGATCGGGCACAAAAACCTGACCTGGCTGAGCTCGAGACAGATTTAAACCCCAGATTATTTTAGTAAGTAGAGTGTTGATAACTGAGCTTAAAAAAAAAGTTTTCGTGCTGTTTGAATGAGCGAAATCTGTTCAGAATAATGTTAACTAACATTGCAAAACTGAAGAAGCACCTGATATTCAAGAAAAAAATGTTTAAGTACAGCTGCACACAATGCTACAAGTCAAATGTGGACAAGTGGAGGAGCTCACAGGAGCACCTCAGAGCTGTGTAATTATAACATTTTACCTTGAACAACTTTTATATAAAAACTGTTTGATTTGTTACTTAGCTATATTGTGATTATCACGCCATAGCTTTATATAAAAATACAAATAGAATTAAAAAAAAAAAGACATCTATGTACAGACTATTTTTCGGCCCGAGGAAGGTGTTAGGAAATTCTTTTTTTAATCTCCAGTATCCATTACATAATTGCATTATGTTATGCTATGTTACCATTACTTATATCAGTGAAAAAATGAGTAGTTTTATGGCAATTATTTATTGAACAATATATTGTCCAAACAAAAATACAGACCTTTTTTTACAGTTAGTTTTTACAGACCTAACTATAATCCTTCTAGAATAGTTTTACCTTAACCCTAGTACTAGAAGCACCCTGCACGTTTTATTGAGTTTCCTGTTTCAGCACACCCCTGCAACTCTAAAAGGCATTGTTGTTGAACTGATTAGTTGAATTAGATGAGATGGGAGCAGGGAAGCACATAAATGTACAAAAGAAACCCACTGTTGTAGGTTGAGATGCTCAGGAATGCTACTTTTCAACAGGAACTATCATGGCCGCAATTATTATCGTTCAGCTCTAGTACCTTTAGTGTTTTGTCTCGTGAATATTTTAGCAGTAACACACATCTATACTCTCTAATACACAAAGAACAAAGGCCTGCCCTTCCCTGTTTAATGGAAGTAATGCAGTCATGCATGTTTCATTTTGTGTATATGAATTATGAATGTGTTCTAAACACTTGTGTATGTTGCTGTTTCAGCAGGGGCCTATGTCAAACCCTCCGTCTTTGCCAGTTGGTAGTCCCTTAGCCCAGCCGGGCTCTGCTGGGGGCGTAGGCAGTGGGGCTTCAGTGGGTTCTCTCGGTTCCAATGGCGTGGTTGGCATGCCGCCGTCATCAATGCCCTCTCAGTCTATGAACCTTCCGCACTGTCCACCCGTCCGCCAGAGCTCTCCCTCACCTGCCCGCAGCCGCACGCCCACTCCTCACCTCACGCCTCCTCCGAGCCTTCCGGGCTCGCAGACCCCCCAGCCCCACACCCCCAGCCTACCCGTCGCTCCAGGTGCCAGTCAGCAGCAGCTGTCTCAGCCTGCCAACTCTGAAAAAGCCATGCAGCTCCAGCAACAGCAACCATTAGGAGGGCCTCCTTCAGCAGCACCCAGCAGTGTTGTTGCTTCCCAGCATCCGCCCACTCCAGTAAGTGTTCCCACCATACAGCATGGTGGTTTTATAAATAAATCGACCACTAAGATGGTTCTTGTAAATAGTGCTGTTTTACAGATGTGCAGTTATTTAACATGCACCTGATTTGGGCTTTCTCTTTCTCTAAAAGTTGTCTCAGAAGGGCTCTCTGCCAGTCGACGGCCAAGCTGCCACTCCTGCCTCTGTCAGCAGTGCAGACGCCTCCTCCCAGCAGGCCCCCTCAGACAACACTGCCACCTTTGAGCCTAAGATGGAGGTCAAAGAGGAGGAGGAGGAAGAAGAGGACGAGTCAATGAAGGGAGGAAGGACGGGAAAGAAAGGAGATATAAAAACGGAAGAAAAGCCTGAGGTAAAGGAAGGGAATTATGGCTTATTGCACTTCAAATAAATATTTTTTCCAAAGTTTGTTTATAAGATGTTATTTTGCTTTGCCTTTAAGATAAAGAAGGAAGAAGCATTAACTGAAGAATCTAAAAGTACGGTGATGGAGACATCCACAGCCGCAGGAGAGGACAAAAAGCCAGAGGTGAAGACTGAGCCTAAAGAGGAAGATGCTGGTGCAGGGTCTGCAGGCTCGAAATCTGAAACGCCCAGTAAAAAGAAGAGTAAGAATGCTATCTATGCCTTTTAAAAAATATATTCAATACAAGTTAATACATTAAGCCATTATATTACGGTTACCTTATTACATAATAACATTATTGTATGTCTTTTGATTATCATTTTTATTTCATTGCATTTTCTAATTCTGTGTTTTTGTTTTACCAGTCTTCAAGCCCGAGGAGCTGAGACAGGCTTTGATGCCAACACTAGAGTCTCTCTATCGTCAGGACCCTGAGTCTCTACCCTTCCGCCAACCTGTGGATCCATCACTCCTAGGAATACCTGTACGTGTCCTTTAGTTCTAACTTTGTTCTGACTGGTTCTTGGTCAGGCACAACTAAAGAGTCTTTGCTTGTTGTGGGGAGGGTCTGTGGTAAAGAACTGATGAATTCTAGAGGTGATTTAACAACACAAGAAATAAAAGGGCATCATTCTCAGCAGCATTTCATTAAAGGGCTGTATAACCTCTGTTTGTATATATGTATGTTATAATAATGTAATAAGCGTAATAAGGTATTAACACATTATTTTTAGGAGTGTTTAGCCGCTGGTATTGGTTTATAAAGATGCTTTAAATATTTTTAAGTTTGTCTATCACGTTTGTCTGATTTTGTAATCTTTAAGGTTGGCAGGTCTAAAACGGTATTGAAAACAACAAAAGTGATTGAGGTTATGTCTGTATATTGTACAATTAATCAACAGCAACACAGTTATTGAAATGGACCCAATTAGTACAAGCTTTTAATGACAACAGGCAAACACCTACACAGGCATTTACAGAGTCCAACTAGTAGTGCCAGCTAGGTCTTTTTGACTAATTTGTTGTTCGTTCCTCTCAGCGAGTGTTATCACAGTTGACATATGTTTGCATAAGCCTTTATAAATGTTTTTGTAGGTTCGTCAGTTTTCATAGTGAGCTTATATAGGTGTGGCTTTTTGAATGCTTTCCTTCTGTGAGTGACAATTAAGCTCTTTAATAAAATGTCCCACACTGTGTTCTCTAACAGTCAGCTGCATGTATAACAGGCAGTATTCTAATTAAGTGGTGTGTAGTAAGCTTTTTTTTTTTTTTTTTTTTTTTTTCAGGACTATTTTGACATTGTGAAGAATCCCATGGACTTGTCTACTATCAAACGGAAACTTGACACAGGCCAGTATCAGGAGCCGTGGCAGTATGTGGATGACATCTGGCTGATGTTCAACAACGCCTGGCTCTACAACCGTAAGACGTCGCGGGTCTATAAGTACTGCTCCAAACTGGCGGAGGTGTTTGAGCAGGAGATTGACCCTGTCATGCAGAGCCTTGGCTATTGCTGTGGGAGAAAAGTGAGTGTGTCATTTTCATTTATGATTATCTTTTTATAACCGTTTCCAAATACTTTGTGTTTTTCCTGAGTCACTAACACTTTTCCCCTCTTTTTCCCCCCCTTATAGCTGGAGTTTTCCCCTCAGACTCTCTGCTGCTATGGGAAGCAGCTATGCACTATACCACGAGATGCTGCTTACTTTAGTTACCAGAACAGGTAAGGGACATGGGTGAGACAGCTGCTGCAGCTGCCACCACACTCACACATGCATAATCCTAATTAGCCCAGTTGAAGTACAGCACCATAACAAGTTTATAGGCTCTGGTCGCTAAACTTGAAACAACTTAAATCTTTAAAATACCGAAAAATATACTACTAGTCACTTTTTTTCCATTAAAAGGAATCATAATCACTAACTATGTGCAATATCTTTGTGATCTTGGCCATAAATGACTAAAATCAGTTCAAGAATAATGGAGGAATCCAGTTCAGAAATATTATTTTTGACAAGCATTTTGATTCAGTTTATTGAAACAGTTTGTTTTTAAGTTGAGATGCACCAAAAAAAAAAAAAAAAAAAAAAAAAAGAGCCATGGCTGAAGATTGAATACCGGTACCAATTTTTTTTTTTCTTTAAACAATTTTTATTAATGTTGCCAAATTTGCATCATTGCATATACTGGAGTCTAAATAAATGTTTTAAAGTAAATCTAATTACAAAGCTGTACAATTAAAAAAAAATTATTGAACGCTTAACATTAACACCCCAGCAGGCGTATTCTGGTTTATTTTGGTTGCCCAATATTCAGTGTACCCTTAAAGTCATTTTGGGATATTGTTTTGCCTTAACATATCATTGTCATAAAAAATTCTGTGCATCTCAGAAATTGAGGACAGAATATAAAATACTTAATTTTTTTGTAATGTAATACGATTAACGAAATAACCTTCCTTCTAAAATATCCACATTGTTTAGGGCAATAATTAAAATATTCAACCATCTTTGATGTTTTCCTCTTATTTTGCTTTTATAAAAGGAGTTGTGGGCAATATAATGTGGCTTTTTCACAAGAATTTTCAAAAGGAAAAATTAATTGTTTCATAGTGAAAAACAGATATGTAAAAAGTAACATCAGTTGAATAAAAATGTAAAATAGGTGAAATATATTTACCCTCCATCAAGCCAGTGTTAAGTATAGTCAGGTTTGCACATCTGGACACTAATTTTATTTTAATTTTTTAATCTATTGGATTGAGGTCTAGAATTTCTAAGGTTCTTTTTAAAGATTTTTTTTTTTTTTTTTTTTCTGACCATGATTCTGCTTTTAAAAGCAATAAAGGAGGGAACATGTAAGGGGTTGATTTACCTTTTGTAAAGGCCATTCACAAGGTTTTAATGATGTGATGTGTATTATCAGAGTCAGCTTTTAAAGTTGTTGTTTTTTTTTCGTGTCAATAATATTCTGCATCCTTACAGTTACCCAACAGTCTTGCTCTTGCTATGTGTGTTTGTTTAATGTGCTCATGTGTCTGTAAATGCTCCTCCTCCCCACCCCTGCCTCCCCCAGTAGTTGATTCTGCCCTTTGTAGCTGTGATTTACTCATTACACATGCAATCCGCTAATCTGTGCTTTGCTTTGGCTTTCTGCTTGTCTTGTCTGTCGTTTGTCTTCATGTCCATTTGTCCGTTTTCTTTCGTTTTTTTTTTTCTCCCTTCCCAACACCTTTACCCTCCCTGCCATGCCTGTCATGTCTGCAATGGCCTGCTTTCACCTGACCAATCATGTCTACCATAACCACCCCCAACCCCTACCCCTTAAACCCTGCTCAAAACCTTGCATCATGATTGGCTCCCCTGGTGACGACCCTGTTCTGCGCTCCTCATCTGTGCCTACTTCCCTTTTGGCCTGCCCTGTCCTGCCTTGCCCTGCAATGATTGGTGTCTGCCTCATCATGGCCTCTCTGTGATTGGCTGTGGTGTTGGTGAATGGTGTAGTTCACCAAAATATGGGCTTCTTGCTGACAGGTACCACTTCTGTGAGAAGTGTTTCAATGAGATCCAGGGTGAGAGCGTGTCCTTGGGGGACGATCCATCCCAGCCTCAGACGTAAGTATCTCTGTCTCTCACGTGTGTGGATTTTGACATGTATTAGATAAATGGTCTAGTGAGCTATGTAAACTTATCTATTCAATGTAGATGTTGGTTTTTCCAAAATACTTTTGGTCCTTTTTTTATTTTTTTTCAAGGGCAGTAATACAGAAAAGCACAATGTTTTTCTAAAGACTGTAAATAAATTCCACCAGTTGTTGAAATTCAAAATAACACATGTTTCAGGTCCATCACCAAGGAACAGTTTGAAAAGAAGAAGAATGACACACTTGACCCTGAGTTGTAAGTCATATCATTTCTAGTGTAAGCTCAGATGTTAGCTTTAAGATGCCGCTTGCATCATTTTCAATACATTTTTACCATGCTTTCCTTATTTAAAGCATCAGTGACTAACAGCATGTTACTTAGATGGCTGAAATGAGCTTTTATTGGAAAATATCATGCATTTTGTTTTTTGTTTTTTTCGCAGATTTGTGGAATGTTTGGACTGTGGACGGAAAATGCATCAGATCTGTGTTCTGCACCATGAGACTATTTGGCCATCAGGGTAAGTCTTCCCACCCAAACAGTCAGATTACTGCAGTTAGTGTTTTTTAAGTGGTTAAATGGTTTATCTAACCTGGTATATTATTTCCTCCTTCAGGTTTGTATGTAATGGGTGTCTGAAGAAGGCCAACAAGACCCGTAAAGAGAATAAATACGCTGCTAAAAGTATGTTCTTTACTTTTTGAGAGTATATAATTAAAGTGTAATGCATTAACATCCTTGACCGTGATGACTAAATGTTCCTTTGCTCATTCAGGGCTACCACCAACTAAACTCGGCATTTACTTGGAAAATCGAGTTAATGACTATGTGAAGCGCCAAAACCACCCGGAGGCGGGTGAAGTCACTATTCGTGTTGTCCATGTCTCTGATAAGGTGGTAGAAGTGAAACCAGGAATGAAAGCCAGGTAAAAGAATTGGGTTCTGACTTTCACTGTTTAGCCTCAAGTCTGGCATGAATTAATGAAAGATGCTAATGGTCAGTTGTGTGTTTTTTTTTTTTCCTCTCCTCTTCCCTTTTCTCTCCTCTTCTCCCTAGGTTTGTGGACACTGGTGAGATGGCAGAATCTTTTCCTTATAGATCAAAAGCGCTGTTTGCGTTTGAGGACATTGATGGTGCTGATGTCTGCTTCTTTGGCATGCATGTACAGGAATACGGCTCAGACTGTCCACCCCCAAATCAAAGGTCAGGCAGCGAAGACTTTGTTATAAGACTTTGTTATAAGCTTTTTTTCTCTTCAGAATGTATCTAGAGGTTTCTGTGTCTCATGAATCCTCTCTTTTTCTTTGATGCAGACGGGTATACATATCCTATCTGGACAGTGTTCACTTTTTTCAGCCACGCTGTATGAGAACAACAGTCTACCATGAAATTCTCATTGGGTATCTGGAATATGCCAAAAAACTAGGGTAAGTTTCAGATGTATTTCTTTTTTTTTTTTTTTTACTAATTTTAATGTTCTAATGAAATGATTGGAGAACGAAAGCTGCCTGTTCATATTATAACGATTCATACTAAAGCTAGTCAGAAGCTAAAATACTGAATTAACTGTGGCTTCTCTTTCAGATTTACCACTGGCCATATTTGGGCCTGCCCTCCAAGTGAGGGTGACGACTACATCTTCCACTGTCATCCTACAGATCAGAGAATACCCAAACCTAAAAGGCTGCAAGAGTGGTATAAGAAAATGTTGGACAAAGCTGTTGCAGAACGTATTGTTCACGACTATAAGGTACATTTATTTAGTAGTCCTGGCAGTCAAATTTGCAGTGTACGATAAATGAACAAATTCATAATGCATACATTTCTATACATTACTTTTCAGGACATATTCAAGCAGGCAACAGAGGATCGTCTCACTAGCGCCAAGGAACTGCCCTACTTTGAGGGAGACTTTTGGCCCAATGTGCTTGAAGAGAGCATTAAGGAGCTGGAACAGGAGGAAGAAGAGAGAAAACGAGAGGAAAATAATACGTCGAGTGAAAGTGTAGATGTAAGTTAGAAGGATCTGTTTTTCCATGTGCTGTCTATAGATACAAATGAAGGAATCTGGTTCTAAAGCACATTTTTCTTACAGGCTACAAAGGGCGATAGCAAAAATGCCAAGAAAAAGAACAATAAGAAGACAAGCAAGAACAAGAGCAGTCTGAGCCGAGCCAACAAAAAGAAACCAGGAATGCCAAATGTGTCCAATGACTTGTCGCAGAAGCTCTATGCAACTATGGAGAAGCACAAAGAGGTGGGATGGGTTAAAATTTTGAAGTTGTTAAATGTATTTGTATAGCAAAAAGCTTTGGTTCTAATTGTCCTTTCTGGACTTTCTGGAAGGTGTTCTTCGTTATCCGACTGAGTGCTGGACCCAACTCCAATGCTCTTCCACCCATTATTGACCCGGATCCCTTAATGGCATGTGACCTGATGGATGGAAGAGATGCTTTCTTGACACTGGCGCGGGACAAACATCTGGAATTCTCCTCACTAAGGCGCTCCAGATGGAGTTCGATGTGTATGTTGGTAGAGCTGCACAACCAGAGCCAAGATCGGTTTGTCTACACCTGTAATGAATGCAAACATCACGTTGAAACGCGTTTCCACTGTACTGTATGCGAGGTAAGAAATCGACCAATTTTTCTTTAGCAAAGAGCATTTCAAAATCAAAGTAGTGCATATTTTGTGTTATGTTATATACTAATCTGAATTATTTTTATTTATTTATTTTTCCCTTTCCATAGGACTATGACCTTTGCATTACTTGCTACAATACAAAAGGCCATGAGCACAAGATGGATAAGCTCGGTCTGGGCCTGGATGACGAGAGCAACAACCAAGCTGCAGCTTCCATGCAGAGTCCTGGAGACTCACGCCGCCTTAGCATCCAGCGTTGCATCCAGTCTCTTGTACATGCTTGCCAGTGCCGCAATGCCAACTGCTCACTTCCATCGTGTCAGAAGATGAAACGTGTGGTTCAGCACACCAAGGGCTGTAAGCGCAAGACGAATGGTGGTTGTCCTATCTGCAAGCAGCTGATTGCACTTTGCTGTTACCATGCTAAACACTGCCAAGAGAACAAGTGCCCTGTACCGTTCTGCCTCAACATCAAGCAGAAATTGCGTCAGCAGCAGCTCCAGCACCGGGTTCAGCAGGCTCAGATGCTACGGAGAAGGGTTGCCAGCATGAATAGAGCAGGACAACTGCAAATTGGTGGAAATGGAGGTCTACCATCACCTGGGAACAATGGAACTGCAGGTCCAGGCACTCCTACACCAAATTCTCAACCTCCAACACCACAGACACCAACTCAACAATGTCAACCTCTTGTACCCCAGCCTGGAGTTTCAGGAGGTTCGCAGCAGCTGGCAGGAATGGGTCAGCATCATCAGTTTCAGCAGATGCCTACAGGTGGAGGGATGATGAACTCGCCACAACAGCAGATGGTACAACAGCAGCAACCGCAGCCATCTCAGCAACAGCTGCAACATCCAAACAGCCTTCCTCCATATGTTCAAAGACCACAAGGCTCCTCTCCACTGTCTCAATCTGTAGGGAAACCAGGCATGGGCCCGAACAGCCTTCCTCAACAACCGACAAACCCAGGGCAAACAAACTTTCCTCCACAGCAGCCTCCCGGCCCCCCTCCTGCAGCCCTGGAAATGGCTTTAAAGATTCAGAGAGTAGCAGAGTCACAAAGGCAGATGGCCAAACAGAAGAGCCTACACATGAATCAGGGACCAGGGATGATGCCACCACATGCCATGCAGGGACCTCAGACTCAAAACCAGATGAGCATGAACCATCCAGGGGCGGGGATGGTGGGGGCTCAGGGAATGCCACCACAAGCGCAAACTGCTGTAGCCAGGGCACAGATGGAGCAGCAGCAGCAGGGTATTGTAGGAGCAAGCATGCAGCAACAGGGAGGGCCACAAAACCAACTTCCTCCTCAAGTGCAGTTGCCTCAGCAAACTCCACAGGGTGGGGCTCAGCTTCAGCCTCCTCAGCCACAGCAGTGGGGGTCCCCTGGCATGCCCCATCAGCAGAGACCAGGAATGATGGGCCAGATGGGTCACCCGGGGATGGTTCCAGCTCAACAAATGCAGCAAGTTTCTCAGCAGCAGCAGCAACTCCCTCCACAGCAGCAGCAACAAGGGCATCCTGGAGTGATGGGAATGATGGCCGGTCCAGGAGGGGCTGCTGGTGCAGGGCCTGGCACTGGTGGTCTCTCTCAGAGTGCCTTGCAAGACCTCCTGAGAACTCTGCGATCCCCCAGTTCTCCCCTTCAGCAGCAGCAGGTCCTGAACATACTGCGCTCAAATCCTCAGCTTATGGCAACTTTCATCAAGCAGCGTGCACCCAAGTATATTGGTAGGGGTGGTCCTGGAGGTGGAGGCCCTGGTCCAGCAGTCATGGATGGGCAGCAGGTTAATGCTGGAGTTGCCCCGCCTGGTATGCACATGGGACAAGGGCCAGGCATGGGACAAGGACCAGGCCTGGGCCAAATGAATCCACTTCAACAACAACAGCAGCAGCAGCAGCAAGTTGCACAGCGTTCCATGATGGGTGTAAATATGCAGCAGCAGCAACTGGCTGCTTTGCAACAACAACAGCAGCAGCAACAGCAGCAGCAAGGTGTTATGCCAGGCCAAGGGGCCAACATGTCAAATATCTCCCCTCAGTTCAGAGAATTGATGAGAAAACATTTGCAGCAGCAACAACAGCAGCAGCAACAGCAGCAGCAACAGCAGCAGATGAACCATAGTCAATTCCAGCACCCCCAGGCACAGCAGCAACATGGTTATCTTGGTCAGCCTGGAATGCCTCCTCAGCAACCTGGTCAACCACAAGCTGGTGGACTCCAGCAGCAGCAAGGAGGACCCCAACCTGGAATGCAACAGAATTACTCAGGACCTGTGTCCCATGTGGCAGCCACTCTGCAACAGAGGGTGCAGCAGCAGCAGCTCCAGATGCAGCATCAGCAGCAACAGAATGCTATGGGTGGGCTCCCAGTGGGTGACGGAGGTCCTGTAGGTGGTGGTTCGCTCCAGCAGCAGCAGCTACAGCCCCCTCAGGGTAGTTCCCAGCCTTCCCAGGCCATGCTCCAACAAGCAATGCACCAAAGGCTCCTTCAGCAGCAGCAGCAACACCGAGGTGGTGGATCTCCTGCCCAGCACAACAATCCAATGAGCCCTCAGCAGCAGATGTCTCAGTCTCCGCATTTACAGGGTCAGCAGTTGCCGACTTCACTTAGCAACCAGGTGCGGTCGCCCCAGCCATCTCCACGGCCGCAGTCCCAGCCGCCCAACTCCAGTCCATCTCCTCGCTTGCAACCCCAGCCTTCTCCCCACCGCATCTCTCCCCAGACCCAGACGGGCTCCCCGCACCCCAGTCATCTTCCCCAGCACCACACTGGCATGGTGCCTCCGCCACATCCGCAACAGCCACAGCAGCCACCTCAGCAGCAGCAGGCTGTGGACCAATCTCCATTTGGAGCAGACCAGAACGCCATGCTTTCACAGCTCGGTGGAATGGGGGCCCTGCATGGGCAAGGGACTAGTGACATGCTGGCTGGCAACAACCAGGACATGGGGACAAATATTAATCACAATTCATTAGATATAATGTAGCATTATAGTCCTTGGAGAACTGCTCTTGTTACCAGGAATGGGTCGCAGTTTTAGAATTTACCATTGCTATCATTATTAGTGTTATTTAATATTTTTTGAAGTAAATGAAAAGAATACAACTTCCTATGGGAGATACTACATTAAATGCTCAAATTAATAAATTAAATGAATGGTAAGTTATTGCTGTTAATATATACATATATATTTTTTAGCCAATTGTGTTCAAAGGGTTTTGGGTTAAAGGTTGGGGAAAATTCTCCTTGGTATATGATATTTTTGGGGACGTCTGCCTTTTTTATAGATATTTTTAAGATTTTAGATGCATAGAATTAAAGAGGAAAACATGTAAACACAATAGACCTTTTTTGTTGTCTTTTCCATACACGCTCAAGATTGTACCCATTTTTGAAAGTGTTAAAATCCAATCAGAAATGGTGGCGGCGGCGGTGGTGGTGGTTATCGATTATTACTGTTGTATTTGTCATCATCTCGGTCAGCTTAAAATCCCTTCAGTGTTCATGTTTTTTCTTTTTCAGACACATAATAGCATATTCTGTTTGAGACAGCTGCAATTCACAAAGAATATATTTTTGTTAACAGAATCAGGCTGAAGAAATGAATGAATTTATATTTCATATTTTCTTTTTTGTAAAAAAATTGCGGGTGGGTGGGCCTAGGGGGTTTTGTTGGGGTTAAGTGAAGTTGAGTGTTTGTGTGTTTCCTGATGACGGATTGCATGGGATATGTCTGTTCTCCTATGCATGTCACAGTTTTCCCACTTACATGAACCCTCTCCTGTGAATGTGTGCTCCATTCTCTGACTCTGTCCTTTTACGCTGGAACGGTAACGGAACTGTTGACACTACAGGTGTTCTATATACAGAGAACACAGTGCGGTGAATTCTGCCACGGAGACGACGTGGATAAATGTGATGAGGGAATGTGGATTTCTCAAAGAAGCAACCTTTAATGCCCTTTTGCTCTCTCACTGACTTTGTGCCCTCACTCCTCTTTGCCCAAGAAGGAACTATATCCCCTGAATTTTCCCTTTTCCCTGAGACTTTGATATTCAGAACTATTGGGCTTTCAATACTTCTTTTCCTACGGTATAAAGAAAAGTCTGGACTACAATGCTGTTTTTTTTTGTTTTTTTTCTTGCTTTTTTTTCTTTTTTAAATAAATACTATGTACATGGAAATGGACAGGCAGAAATAGACTTGTGAGAATTTTCTATTGCTGTTTCTTGTTGATTTAAGCTCTTAGGAGTTGTAGAACTTTAGGGCAGCTTAGAGCAAGCATGCTCAACCTTGAGATGAGATGTTTTGCCATAAGGCTGTTTGAATGGGGTGCGGGTCAGTACTTTTGCAGCTTTGTATATGTACAAAATTTTGAGGTTTTTCACTTGAACATGGTGGGTGTGTACTAACAAGCCAGTGCAGGCTTTGTTTGTCTCCATGTTGCACACAAACACACTGTGGAGGGCATCTACTGTGCAGTTTAGGGGAAAAAGAATTGGAGGACAGTTTCTGAATGAACGGGAAAGACCCTTATTCAAACCTATTCAATTTTTTTTCTTCTTTCCCTTCATAAAGTTAACCGGTAAAGGGGCGGGGAATGACCACGTGACATGAACAGTGGCAATATGGCTTGAGACTTATTTTATAAAAATGAGAAATACTTGTCTTTTATATATAGATATATTATTTAATTTAATTTTTGGAAAATAAAAAAAAAACTTGAAGCAACAGGAGTTGATAAATGACACTTTTTCTTTCTTATTTTTTGTAAGATGTAATGGTGATGCAAAATGACACTGCTGTCATACCTTATACATCCCACTTAGGGACTGCTAAGAAATATCATGCCGTTTTAATGAAATGTCTTATACATGAATATATGGAAATATACAGAACTATTCACTGTACAAACCATGAAAACTGAACAGTTTTTTTTTGTTTAAACAGATACAGACTGGAAAAAACATGTGATTTGACCACTTTTCTCATGCTAACACTCTTGGTGCTTGCTGGCAGGAGCAAAAATATTTGATGCTCTGGTTTCGATAGTTTTCTTTTCTTCTTTTTTTTAAGTTATTCTGGTCAGATTTTTTGCCAATTATTTAATTGTACATTAAAGTATGTTTGTACCAATGGAACTTACTGTGGCTTTTAGTTTGGTTTTACTTTGTTTAGAATTCTAATGAATGTTTAATACAGTCAGTCAATATGCTGCTAACAGAAACATCTGGCCTTTATCAGGAAAGGGTCATGAAAACCACTGTGATTTACCTGATGTATAATTAGCTGCTTTTGTATCAACCAATGGAAAAACACAAACCGTGCCATGATTTTCTCACATTTAACTTTATTACAATATAAAAGCACAAGTCTAACAGATAATAATTATAATACAAATACTGCAATTTATTTGTATAGCATCACACTACCATATCTGTTTTAAAGTGCAATGTTTTAGAGAAGCAAAAGAAACCACAGATAACTGGGTAATATATTAGGATATATACACTGTTTCATTTGCTTGGCTTCCATCAGTCATAAGAAAAGTACAAAAGAATCAGATCAGTCCCCAGAGACTATCCTCAACTATACATTCAAATCAGCATAGAAAAATACAGACAAAATTGTCTTCAGTTCTCTTCAGCTGTCAACAGGCAAACAAGTAGGACGCAAGTTTCTGCAGTGTAGACTGATGGAGTCACCGCTGGGTACGAGTACACATCAAAGTACATTTTAACAGAATAACAATTTGACGATAGGCACACGTTGCAGTTTAAGTGCAGTTACTGAATAAGGTGGGACACAGTTTAAATCGAACAACAAAAACAAAGTGCTACAAAGTGCTGCATTACTCTATATTACTCTATATATTTACATTGTTGTTGGAAACTGTGTGATATGTATTTTAATAGCAAGACATGGAAAACAGTGGATGAACACCTCATACTTGTACATTTTACTATCTCTGACATCACACTGATAGTGGAATGCCATTAATCTGAAACTATTCAGGATGGTGCATGGAGAGTAAGGACATTGTTCTCTAAACACTTTAATAGAGTAATTGGGTAACACTGACACTATCTCCCATATAACAAGCTTTTACAAATAGAAATGTGTGAATTAAAATAATTTAAGGTGAGTATTATGTAAATTTATGCATTTGGCTTGATGCTAACTCTTCACAAATGCTTGAGTTTTATTTTTCACACATGCCTGATTTTCTTTCTGTTCCAACTCAGTTTTTCAATTAAAACAAATTGTATTTTAACCATAGAAACAATCAATGCAGTGGGATAAGTTAATGTAAGATTATTTGTTCATAAATGGCACCACTTTTCAGTAATTGTCAATGATGTAAACTTAAAGACTCCTAAGTTCTTACAGAAGTAAATTATGTACTTTACTGTAGTGTTTAGTGTTTTTTATGTTAGTATTAAAAAATAAGTAGTTCTACTTCAGAACGGTTTGTGTGAGAAGCTTTACTGTTCTGGAAACGATAGCTGTGTCCAAAACTGTGGCCTATTTACATCACTAACCTCCACCAGACCAGATCCAGTGAAAGATTTTGGGAAACATTGCTGTGTGAACATTGATCTTATTTCTGTGCAACAGCAGATTGCACCTAAAAACAGGCTAAGTGTCTCCCTCAGAGTAGCTGTATCCAAACCTTCAGGCCAAAAGAGAAGAGAATACCCACTTCTAGGAGAATGTGTTCTAGTAAGTAAGTCCAAAATGAATGGGTTTGTATGGAGCATTTGAGCAAATCAGTTTAGTAATTGTAACTTTTATCCCATTTTCTCTCTGATTCTCTCACTGCCAATTACCCAACCCACTCAGTAGGAATCCCCCCATCACTAGTGATGCCCAAGATGATGCCCAAGTGAAATCAGCCACCGCCTCTTTTCAAACTGCTTCTAATGCAGCATTGCAGAGTACTGATGCAGCCCCAAGGAAAGCGCAGTGACTCGGTTCTGATACATCAGCTCACAGACGCCTTGTGCTGATCGACATCACCCTTTGGAGTGATGAGGAGAAAGAGCGCCATCTACCCACCCAGAGAGAGAGAGCAAGGCCAATTGTGCTCTCTCGGGGCTCTGATGGCAAGCTGCATGAACAGGATTCGAACCAGCAATCTCCTGATTATGGTGGCAAGGCTTAGCCTGCTGGACCACTCGGAGCCCCCAAAATGTTTGACATTTTTTATACTTAACAAATGCACTTGTTTAATGGAATAATATCAAATGTGTCAGAAGTGCGGACATCATTTTTAAACGTTCTCACTTCAAACAAGCCTTTTTTGTCCAAAAATTGGATATAATGTAAATACTTTATTGTACTTTCTAAAATTATAGAAAAATAAGCAGACACTATTTTCAATTTAAGTTAATCCATTTAGCTCCTTTCATCCCCATTCACTCAATTCTTACTTGTGGACTCTCTCTAGAATTTTGCAGTCTTTTCTGATATAACAGTGGAAATAAGAAGTGGGCATACTCTCTGTAAAATGGCTCCTGGACTGTTTGTTTACTCTATATTAAAACGCACTGTCGCGATTGTCACAGTATGCTAAATTTCAGCATCTAATCTCAGACACAGCTACAAAATGGAAGAACAAAATGTTTTGATTAGTGCACTATATGGGTAATAGGGCAAAGATTCAGACTCGGCTAATACACCATTACACTAATATTCCATTGGGTATGCACAGCACATAATAATGTTCCTGTATACACCTGAAGCTTCATATCAATTAAAACACACTGAATCATTCACACTGAATCACTTTGGTCTCCCACAGTCAGTCTAAATGTGTACATTGAGGCCACATTATGCTTAAAAATATTATATATAGATAAATAAAATAGTATTGAACTTACCAGTATTTAGATAAGTAGCAGTACTATTAGAGTGCAACTTTTATTATCTCTTCTACTTCCACTGTAATCACTGTTACAGGCTTTGAAGACTAAAACTATGTTGTTAAATAGAGAAGTCCTCCTCAAGTTAAAGACAGCATGAATAATTAATCTCCATGCTGAGGTTGTTTCCTGTGCTAATTATGAATCTACTTTGAAATGTTAACGAATGCCATGCAGTAGAGTGAATTACGTCAAAACATTCCAACATAGTGCATTTGATCAAATTCTCACGTACCACCAACTCTCTCCAACTCTTCCTCTCACACCATCTTCACTCCTCCCCAAGTCTCAGTACAGTATTAGAACTCCAGTTCCCAGCTTCTGAAAAAGCCTTTTGCAACCACTGCCTCTTTAAAAGTAACCGTCAGCGAATTGATGGTGACATCTGTCACAGTTACATCTTCTGGACCTAACACTGGCCTCCATTCCTTACATGCTTTTGGAGTTATTAAATTCCAGCCCTCTGTCCCATCATTACCTGAAAAAGAAAAGCAGAATTCGGTGACTTGATCATAGAGCTGCAACATGGTTCAAAATGTTCAATTAACTAAAGGTTATTTGCTTGTTTAGTGAAGACACATATGCATGTTAATATAACCTCCTGACTGGTGGTTCTGTGCTGGTTTCTGTCCTCCAGTCGTCAGAGTAGATGGGAGATAATTAATTGTGCAACAAAATCTCTCTCTGATTTATCTTTAAACAATGCATAGAAGAACCAACATTGGTTTACTAAATAGGAAGAACCTTTAAACTGATGTTAACATCATCACCTTAGGTGGAAGCCTATAAAAATGTGGTAAATGTGCCTCTGTTGGTTTTGTCCTTGGAGGTAAATCACTATAGTCCATATTCTAAAGTTTAGCATTGATTCTACCATGTCTGAATCTATAAAGCAGAGGTTTCCAACCTTTTGCGACTCCATGGCCCACAAAACAATGTCCTCGACCAACAACGTAGGCAGTCATATTGATTGATGAGCTCAAATTGTCTCAGGATGCTTAACTGTTAAAGACTCTGTTTTTAAACTTTTTACACTTAATAGGTAAAACTAATACAATAAGACAGAACTGTTTTGTTCAGACCAATATTTCATAATAGTGTAACTCGTTTGCTAATCCACCAACAAAATCCCCAACATTTTTTGCCCATTAACCTCCAAGCAGTAGCACTGCAACCCACTGTCACTGTGATTACATTTGTTGTCATTTACTTACCTGCCTGAGACAAAACTGCATGCCAAGGGTTTCCTATTTTTGTCAATGGGTGCATATTTCCAGGGTAGTCTTCTAATGGTCACCTGGGAAGACCACTTTCTTAAAACTGTGATGGTGTTCTTTGTTAAAACGCTTTCAATCTACCTGGCCATAATAGATCCTGACTGGATGCTGAGGTTCAATTTTGTATATCTGCAATAAACAGTCAAGGCCCAAACTCTCAGCCTCAGGTTTTCTGATCTAACCTGCTTAATGTCCACTGCAGAACAATCCTGTCTCTTGGAGTAACATGCTCTGCACATTTCAGTGCTTTTACTACTTCAACTTGCCACTTCAATTAATGAATGGGTTGTGAATTAGCTTGTGATTTCCCTTAAGTTTGTTAAATCACAGAAACTGTGCAGAACAGGTTTCTGCCAGGAACAACAGTTCAGTACAATGTAAAGTTTTTATACCACAGAAACCACTTTGACAGGCCTTTACTGTTTTGGTACTTTTCCTGCTGCACTGATCTAGAGGATAGTTGCCAACAGCACTACTGTAGGGAAGTAGGTCAACACTGTTTTATACATTCCCACTGACCAACTAACATACTTACTGTTCGGAGTGGCCCTGTCAGTCTCTGTCTCCTCTTCTCTAGCATAGACCTCATCTTCATCCTCATCATCTACATCCCTCCCTTCCCAGTCTTCCACTGACGGATCTCTGGAGCTTCTCCGTTTCCTCTTGTGCACGTGTTCGATCTGTGGATCAAGTGAGCGAGTAAGAGAGAGCCGCAGACGTTCTGGTGACTTCTCCGCAGCTTTATGAGCGCTGCGGAGGTCCATGGTATAAAAGTTCTAAAGGGTAAAGAAAGGTAGAAAGAAACTATTTAGCAAATGTTCAGCTTTTAAGTTAGTAAGTTTAAAAGAGTGAAGAGTGAAGCACGAGTTAAAGACAAGAGGCAGTGAACATTACCTGCACTAGAAGCCTTTTTTGTTTGGGTCCTCTCTTACGCCAGCCTACAGCTCTGTCCCGGTGTTCTCTATTGGCAAAGAGGGAATTCATAAATGTCACAACTAACTGCTTAGAAGGGCAGCAACCTGTGTATTAGTTTGGTAAAACAAAACTCACTTCTCTTCATAAGCCAGAACAAGCCGAGGGTCTAGGATGTGCTCTGCAGGCTCCCAGGTGCTGTATCTGTGAATTAGATAAACCCATATTTATTACCTACAGTGTTAATCATATTGCTAATCATTTTTAACTATAACAATATATATTTAAAAACAAATCAACAATCATGCAATTTCATACTTACTTTGGGGGCCAACCCTTCCACTTAAGTAAATATTCCACATTCCCCTAAACATTCACAAAGAGAGACAGAGACAGAATTATTCATTCATGTATACTGAATGATTGCAATTTAAATGATAAATCAGACATTGGTGAAAAGAAGATTTTCTTTTTACTTAATCTTTTCTAAATAGATCATAATATCTGTATTTTTACTTTTACTTAAAGGGTAACTAAACCCCTTGATTTTAGCTGACTCCACCCTCAGCTTAAATTTGAAAAACGCATGACTTTTATGTTTTATAACTTCATTGGTACACATTTCATCTCTTAATAAAAAAAAAATATATGGTTTAGGGTTTAGTGCCTCTTACGTATGTTTTGTTGCTGATCAAATAAAAACCTAACCAAAAAAAGTTGAATAACACATGTAATACTGCAATGGTAGTTAAAATTAAGTTTTCATAGTTTAGTAAGAGGCTTAGCTCAAAAAACTACAGTGCTTCACATTACTAATGTTGAACTGAACTGAACTACAATAAATCCACAATATTGTCCTTTATTTTGCACATCCACTGCACGTTCTACAATTGTGCTTATTTGTAGTAAAATTACAAAATATTCTTATTGTATTTAATTTATCTATCTGACAATAAGAGCGCAGGCCCACTTCTGAAAATTCAAAATTGAATAATGTTTTTATGTTCACAGCTCATTAATTTTTTGTGGCATTACTTTAAATGTTTTAAGGTTAAAATCCTAATTGTTGACATAAATGACAACAGTTTACTAACTTATATTTTAACATTTTGTTCTAGAAATCAGGTCAGAACTAGTTCTTTTGAGCATAATGCATTAAATGAAAGCACTGAATTGTTTAAATGGTTGGAATAGACCTGTAGACTTGTGGATTTGTGTTTTAAGACTCGTGAACAGTTTTTTTTTTTTTTTTTTTAGTGCTGCTGCTCTTAACCCACTGAGCGTTCACACGCCAGCGTTTAAAGGCCCGTCCCAAATCACCCTCTGCTCCTAAAGAGTCTACACTCTCGTGACGTCAACAACACAGTAAGAGACAGTTTTACAGGGGCGCGCGGTTTAAAGAGGAACGCTATTAGGGACACAGCCCATTTCTTCACAACGCTGACAGAAATATCGCGGAGACACTGAAAGAAAAGAGGGCCTGGGTCTTCATTAAAGCAGCACAACGAGTAAGTAGCTGACATTTAGTTTATTAAACACACTTTATTACATTTCTCAAATCCCTTACATGAATTTAGATTTATTGAATATACCGTTCCACCTTAAATGGTGCTGTGGCGACACACAGGCTTCAGGCTTTCCATTTAACGTCTCTAAATTTTTTAAGGTGGAACAGAAGATATAAGAACCCAGGTGTAGTTTCCTGTGGACTGTTTGTAATTTCTGCACAACATAATCAGAAGTACACGTATATAAAACTCTCAAGGCACTTAAAATCTACTACAGGCTCAATGTAACGTGTGCGCCGTTTTAAGGTGGAATTGAAAAATGTCAATATGAAACATGAAAAAATAGGTGGCTTTAGTAGTGAGGAATTTATGGAAGCCCATTTCCGCCACCTGAAGAAAAAAAAACGTCCTCAACTAAGTCATAATTATGAGATAGAAAAGTCATAATTATGGGATAGTAAGTCATAATTATGAGATAGTAAGTCATAATTATGAGATAGTAAGTCATAATTATGAGATACTAAGTCATAATTATGAGATAGAAAAGTCATAATTATGGGATAGTAAGTCATAATTATGAGATAGTAAGTCATAATTATGAGATAAAAAAGTCATAATTATGAGATAGTAAGTCATATTTATGAGATAAAAAGTCATCTCATAATTATAACTTTCTATCTCAAAATTATGACTTAGTATCTCATAATTATGACTTTCTATCTCATAATGATGACTTAGTATCTCATAATTATGACTTTTTATCTCATAATTATGACTTACTATCCCATAATTATGACTTTTTTATCTCATAATTATGACTTACTATCTCATAATTATGACTTAGTATCTCATAATTATGACTTACTATCTCATAATTATGACTGAAATCAGGTTTGCGGAAATTACATTGAGGACTTTTAAGACTTTACAATGCTACTAAAAATGAAGACCATTTTCAAAATAAGAAAAAACAACAATATTAAGTTTACAGATTTTAGATTTGTGGTTTATAGTATTTTAACCAATATTTTAAATCAAATCTGAACACTGCAAAATGCAATATGCATTTTAAAAGCAAAACAATAACATTTTTAAGACCCTCTGCGGACAGATTAAAAACATTTTAAGACAGGGTAAGGCCTTATTTTTAGATAAATTAATTAAAAGACCTTTAAATGGTTTAAAATTTGACGCAGTGAATTAATACACTGACACACAATACACTTTCTTTGTAAAATATGACTTATTTTCAGGGCAAGAAACCTATTGACAGATTTAGATTTTTGGGTGGCCTTTGCCTTTAATGTAACAGATACAGGTCTGGATTTGTATGGTAGCAACTAATTGCATTGTGTGTGTTGACTAGCTGCTGTATTATATAGTGTTTTTGATGCTCACTATAAAGATTATTATTTAGTATGTGCCATATGTTCTGGATTCCCTTTACACCCTGAAGAAAAACTTGACCCCCCCCCCCCCCCCTATTGTATTTGTGAAATTCTCAACCACCTGCAGCTGCTGCTGTACCCTTTGTAATTCTGTTTAGTTATACGTAATTAAAAAAAAAAAGACCTACACCTACAAAATAAGTGCAGATAGCAAAGTTTCTAAGTCCATGTCTTTTTTTAGCAACCCTCTCTATATTCCGAAATAAAATACTTGTATAGATTAGCTTTATTACACATACAAATGTTAGCAATATCAAAATGAACAGCTGTTTAAAATGTTTAGCTGGTGTATTATCCATGCACAGATATGGGCACTGATGGGTTAAAGCTTTCGGTCTGGAGCTCAGATTTACTACTTTTGTGAGATGACGTAATGGCCCACGAGGTCTCTGGCGTCAAAGGGAATACAGAAATACTGAAGACCCAGAAAGCACGAGCCTCGGTATTAACGAGACCGCGGTCCAAAACGGAGGGAGGGAGGTACTGTTATTGGGAGGGGCGGGAGAACAGCACCGTGACTGGCATGGAGGACCTGCTGTTTCAGCCAATGAGCTCTTTTATTACAATAGATAATATTCTGTCATCCTGATGCGAGAGAGAGAGAGAGAGAGAGAAAGAAAGAAAGAGAGAGAGAGAGGCACACACAGATAGAGACACATAAAGAGACCGAGAGAAAGAGACACACAGTTATGAAAAATATGAGGTATGAAAGAGAGAGAAACACACAGATAGTATACAGAGGGAGAGAGAGAGAGACAGAGATAAACAGATAGTCCAAAGAGAGAGAAAGAAAACGAGCATATAAATACATATTCATATTTCAGACTCAGCTGGCAGCACATTTCCAGAAGGCTATATAAAAAGTCTGCTTCTGTTGAGAAACACACGCAGACTAACAGAAAGATGCGTTATATAACTTAAGCTCAGTTTTCTTTACCTGTAGTTTAACTAAAAGAGCATCTCTCCCTCCTGACTCAAACTCAATCAAAACCCACGAGCTCCTATCTCGTACCCACGAGCTCCTATCTCGTACCCCCCTCCTTTAAAATCACAACAACAAACAAGCATGACTGAACAGTTTTCAGCCCTAGAGCCCGACAGCTCTCCCCGCCTTACCTTCCTCACTCTCTTCTTTATGATCGACTCCACAGCGAACACTTGTTCCCCGATAGCTGACAGTTCCATATGGGCTCTGAGCGGAATAACGCAGTAGCCCTGCGCGCGCGTGTGCGTTAGAAGCTCCTGCTCCTTCCTCTAAAGTAACTGTAGGATTCGACAGTCCGCCGCTCTTCCCCTCCTGTGGTCACGCTGCTCCTGAGCTCCGCAGGCTCGTTTTCAGCTTCAGTTTCGGAAGCTTTTCTGTTTTTCCCTCTTTACATTTCCTCCTACTAGCTCTTTCTGACTACAGGGACTTTTAAAATCTGCGACACATCTGCAGCACGCTGCGCCACCACGCGGCCGAGCGCGCGCGCTGCAGCACAGTCCCTCTACTCACACATACGCACATCCAGCACCAGTCAAAAGTCTGGACACATCTTCAACAATGTTTTTTTTTTATCTTTTCCTACATTGTAAACTAATAAGAAACACAAGGAATAATGTAGTACACTTGATAAATCTTTCCTTTTTTTTGAATGATTGACTTTAATTTCTTAGTAATTTGTTTTATTTACTTAGTTGAGTAGTTCTTGTCATAATATGGATTAAAATATTACTCAAATAAGGCTATTTACTGTATACCAACTCAAAAAGTACAAAAAGGCAGATTTTCAGTCAATGTATGAAGTGGTAGGATGGTCCCCCCTTTAATGTGAGTCTTGGTCCTCCCAAGGTTTCTTGCTCCTCCTGCAGCTCTGAGGGAGTTTTTCCTTGCCTCCGCGCTCACTGGGGGTTCTGTATTATGTATATTCTATGTTTAATGTTTTGCCTGATTCTTTGTCCTGTAATCATGTTTCTGTAAAGCCGCTTTGTGCCAACACCAGTTGTAAAAAGCGCTATACAAATAAATTTGATTTGATTTGATTTGTATGGTTACCATTACACGCTCAGAACTGTCGCTCACTCACATTTTGGATTTCCCCTATCGCAAAATCGGCAGGAAATGTGGGAAAATATTTAAGCTGCTTGGGATGTATTATAACATGACATCAATAAGAACCTCTATGACTATGCCCATTTGTCTGGCTTGTGCAAGTCTATTTTTTAAATAATTTATTGTTCCTGGTACCCTTTATTTTCCTTCTAAAAAGCATGCAAATCCAAATTTTTTAAACTTGTTCTTTTGTAGCTTATGCAAAAAATATTTTGTCGCTCCTAACATTGCCAGATAGCCTTGTTTTTGTCCTACAACAGAACATTCTGTCCTAAAAAAATTACAAAGATGAACACAGGCCCACACGTACAGATGCTAATAAGTCATGCCAAGTCCAGCTCTTCTTTGTGATTGACCCATCCCTTTTTGACAATTACACATGAACAGAAAACCACAGAACAGTCCTTGTACATATAAAGACATTTTAATGATGTCACAGCACATCTTGGATTATACATAAAGTGCCTTTACAAGCATTTGCATGGGAAACGAACAATGGCGTGATCACGTCAGGACTGTACGTCCCCTGAAAAGGGATGCAGGGTGGGGATTGAGGGGGTTGAGATTGTCATGGCAAAGAAATCAAAACACTTCTACAATTTTACAAAACACCCTGTGTGTGTAAATGTGGAATGTTCCTTTTTTTACATCAAGATTTAGTTTCTCATTAACAGGATTGGGCATTTAGGTTGGGCTGCAGAAGAGTCGTTTCGTTTTACATCCAGCAGGGAACTGAGTTAAATGTGAGTGATGGGACAAAACCTGAGGAGTACTCAAAGGGCCTTTCCCTTTGGAGTAACATTACTATCTGCTCCCTCAATAAACAGTATATACAGATTGATTAACCTAAATCAAAGAAAAGTGTTGTAAAGTTGGCTTTATTATCCAGCACTAAATAAAGGACCTGTCAATTTTTTTTTATATTTCATGGACTGCACCCGTTTAACAACTTTAACAAAAGGCCCCTTTATCCTCTTCACTAATCTCATTCTTAAAGTTCCACCTTTCCTACCACTTCAGTTTCAGTCATATTGCCAGTTTCAAAATTAAAAGTCCCTTATTATCAAAAACCCTCTGAGAACCATTCAAAATACAGTACAGACTGTTTGGCAGTTGGACATAAGGATATATCTTTCGGTATCTACGCTGAATAATCTTTATAAGGCATGAACCATCTTTCTGAAGAGAAGACTTATATCCATCAGGTATGACGGGTGTAACATAAGACCACAGGTGATAGCTTTACTTTGACTTATTCTATGGGAGACCTAACAAAAAACATCCAGTTATTATTGTGCCATGCTGTACTGGTTTAGATACTTCTTATTCATTACTTCCTACGTTATTAAACAATGCATAAACTGCAGGCAGGCAAGGGTGCTTCATGTTCCTTTTCTACATCATTTGCCAGAAGCTTGCTGGCCACACAAACACCTTTCACTGTGAGAAAAGAGGTTGAGGTGCATGGCGAAGGATCTTATGCGATCACATGAACACAAGGATAGTCACATGGAGAATAATATAGAGCTGACAGTGGAACAGTGATGTACACAGAGAATGCATCACTGATCATTTCATACATCTCTTCTTAAGAGTGGAAACAGTATGAAACAAAATGAACTTACATATTAAAAAAATGCATCAGAATCCCAAATGACTCAACAAAGTTCTCATAGGACAGAGTAGTGTTACAATGTGAGATCCCTGTTTGTGTTGTCCTTTTTTAGCCATTTTAGTCCAAATCCAGCATTTTGTGTTTCTGTATTTGTGTGTGTGTGTGTGTGTGTATGTGTGTGTGTAAACAAAAGGTCTGGCCTTGTGTGTGCTTTTGTGACTGCTTGAGTGCAACTCCATTTGCTCTTATATGGTTCCCTGATTGAACCTTACATTCCCTCCTGAGCATGAGCTGAAGAATCCCAGAAAGCTATAAGACAGATTCAAATGTTTTCAGACCTCCAAGTCTGGTGGGCCTCCACCTCCTCAGGCACAACCAACAGGAGTTCACAGTTCTTCCCTCGAAGCTGGTGACGCAAGAACTTCCTGAAACATCATAAATACAAAGGAACGTGAGCTACACATAGGACCTCAAAAGTTTATTTCTGAAAATAGTAGTGATTTTTGTTCCTGGTCTCCTGAAGTGCATCACTGGAATACATTCACAGTTTGAGCCTTCCCCCAGAAACAGTTCTTTTTTTTTGTTTATGTTTTTTTTTTCTGATTTTCTCCCATTTTTCTTTCCAATTCATGTGGATAATTGTCACACCCATGCTAACCAACTGTATATCCCCCATCACTAGCGATGCATCAACACAAGGAGGGTAAAAACTAGCACATGCCTCCTCCGAAACATGTGGGGCCAATCACTGTCTCTTTTCAAACTGCTGCTAGCATGGCAGAGTAGCCAGCATGCTTTGAGAAAAGTGCAACGACTCGGTTCTGATCAACAGCACTCTCTGGAGTGATGTGGGGAGAAAGCGCCATCTACCCTCCAAGAGAGAGCACGGCTTCAGCAGCTATTAGCAAGCTACATGACTGGGGATTCGAACCAGCAATCTCCCGATCATAGTGCCAGCTCTTTAGACCACCGGATCACTCGGCACTAGGGTTGCAACGGTATGAGATTTTCACGGTATGATAACCGTCTCAGAAAATACCGCGGTATCACGGTATCACAGTTTGTTACATATATTATTAAACTGACCCTTAAAGAAATTACAACAAAGTTTTTTTTGTTCAGTTAACTATTTATTGTAGAAACCTGAAACAATTATAATTTTAATGTCTCCTTAAAAAAAAATAAGGTGTACACCATCAGGTGAAGGAAACCAGGTTTTTCCACTACTCTTAAGGGCATGAAGAGTGTATATAAAATATATATATATATATATATATATAGGACCTTTACACGGACACGTGAATCCATCGTAGCACGCACTTCACGCCTGTACCTGCGTGCCCAAATTTCGGATAACTCAGCGCTTTTGTGGGCGCTTACCGCATGGGTTGTGCACGACTACAAAGAGGTTTTATTTAGGTTCAGATTAAAATTATAAACTAAACACATACTTTGCGCTGCAGAGCGGGGTGGTGTTCTCGGAGATGGGAGAACAGGTTTGACGTATGTCCACCTTTTGCTGTGATTTTACAGCCACATTAATTACAAATCGGATAACCATCCTCGGGTGCGTTTTAGTTTAGCCTTTTTTTTAGGCGGACGGAGATTTGTTTAGTCTGATGCACTTTCTGCCGTTCTCACCGCTGTGTGCTGAGGAGCTGAAGCGGAGCAGAGTTGCGCATGCGTAGGTGAGTTTCTCCGCTGGCTTGCGTTTTACCGGTAATAAGCAAACACACACGGTATGATAACCATGCATTTTAATACCATGGTATACCGTGAAAACGGTTACCGCTGCAACCCTACTCGGCACCCAGGAACAGTTCTAAACATGCATTTCTGGACAAGTTGAGAGATACAGAACCAATATCTGAAAGTGAAAGAAGGATGTGGAATGAGGTGGTAGAGACGTTTTACAAGATCAAGTTAAAACCTATTACTTTGAGTACTTAACACTTTCATTTTAATTGCAAAGGCACTTCTTTTCTGTATTCATTCCTTTCCCCCTCTAATTTTAAAAGAGACTTACATCTACACACTACCCTAGATTCTTACACAGGTTGAACAGGATGCAGCTGTGGCCTACAGACTTGACCTAAATACACAAGTCCGAACCTAAGACCTCTGTGGGGAAGAAGCTTATTACTGCCGTTTTGCTTTTACGAACAAGAACTCCTCAAACCATGGATCTATTGTACAAAATTCTATAGCAACTGTCAATCAAATGTTTTTTTAATGACAATAATATTGTAATTTTACACTCACTCCACAAAGGTAAGCTTATTGTAGTAACCATGCTTTAGCCCTATAAAAAGTTAGATTTTATTAGGCATATACTGATGAATAATAGCCAAAGGTAATGTAATAGGACAAATTGGTAACGTTACAAAATATCCCGTCACAGCATCCAGACCGGTTCCACATATAAAGCAGATTGCACTGGACATCACTAGACCACTGATTTTGGAAAGATCAGAGGGACTGTGGCATATACTCTGGGGCTCTGAGTGTGCAAACTCCCTAAAAGTTAGAGAAGAGTCTGTTTTCACTTTCCCAATTTGCAAGTGTTTGAGTTTACTGCAATGCATAGGTTAAATTTGGAGGTTCCACAAGGATTCTTTTTAAATATATATAATACCTGAGTTCATCAGCTGTTCCAATAGCATGAGGACTACGCAGTTTGGAGTCCAAGTTGTAGTAGACTCCGCCCACCTCCCTCACTCCTATCCAGTGCTGCCGCTTGAGTGGCAGACGCAGGGGCCCCCAGCGCAGGTTGGATGGCACGTTCAAAATAAAGCCAGTTACATTTGGCAGTGCAATGCTGCAAACATCCCTGCAAACAAACAGGACATAGGACAGTGCTGTCATATAAAGAACGCTAATGATTAGAACACAGATTTGACAGAAGAAAATACCTTCTTTTGTCCCACCAGACAGCTTCAAACCCACGAGTCTGCAACGCAGCCATAATGACATTGACGTCATAGTTGCCATTACCCAGCATGCTCTTCTTGTGTGGTGTTACCAAAGTGCTGGGGGAGAGTCTGTGAACAAAGAAGACAGACATTTACTCCAACGCAGCAAAACCATGTCTAGGATGCAAATGTTGTGGAGAAATTTTGGGGAGTTACTGTGTTTGCATGTTTAATATATATTAGTGACAGTCTTGTTCAGCTCTGCTTGCTCTCCTGTTTGCTGCTATGGGAGAGGATTGACCACAGCTGCAGTGAAGGTGCCTTAGGTGCACAAAATGTAAATATATGCAAATATATTAGGGTTGGGCAATACTGCATAAATATCATAATACTTCAGAAAAGTACACAATATTTCTGACACCTAACTGGTTGGATAAAAGCACCAGTGTATTAGAAATACTAAATATATATATATTTTTTCTGTAAATTCCAGACAATGTATGGATTTTTTTAGTTCCACTGAAGCCTAATTTAAATGTAGTTTCATGAAGGACAGATTACAAAAAGGAAGAACTGAATGCATACTGTAAATACTGGACAGTTTTGGCAGGGAGGACACAATCACAACATATTACTCATTATATTTTCTCTACTGTTTTAAAATAAATACTGTCTATATAAATAAATAGCAGAAAAACTGCTATACATTTAAATTTCTCAGGGGCTTAAGGCAGGCTTTGCAGCCAGGAACCATTACCTTTCTGAAAAAGCTTAGAAAGACCCCCCCCACATTTTTTTCTGTAATTATCATTTTTGCATTAGACATGTTCTGTTTTTATTGTAAATCCAAGTTTTTTTAAATAAATTCATGGCCTCGTTAGCTAAAACATTGAAACTACATGACCACAAATATAATGTAATTGTCATTGTCCTTATCAAAGCTTTTTATATTATGCCTTTTTTACTTGTTGTGCAGAACTTAAATCAAAATGATGAGAGATCTCATAGGCTTAATTTCAGGCTCTCTGGATACATACATCATGGACTTACTTCAAGAAATATGGGTTCAAGACATTTGCACAGTTCTGATTATGTGAACATCTACAGTTTTCCATTCTAAACAAAGTTCAACTCATCACCATTTTCTCAAAAATATGCAGGTATGACCATGAATCACTAACCTCTGGTAGATATCTTGAAGTGCATCTCTGCTGAAGGCAGCACCGTCCTGGAAGACATTGTTTAGTGCATGCAGAGCACATAACTCTCGACGCTGCTTCTCGTGGTAGATGTCAGGGGGCCGAGAAGCTGGTGGAGGTGTCCTGGCATTTGGCCCTTCTTCTGCATCTGGGCCACTTCCACCTCCAGCAGCCTCACCTTTCTGTTTGCTCACCTTCCATGGCATACAGCCCAGCTCCTGAAAACCTCCTACCCCCCTCCCCTTACCAGAACATGGAGTGCTCCCCATCCCTGCTGCTCCTACTACAACACCACCACCACCACGGTCATCTCCTCAGCAGCCACCCAGTTGCTTTAAGCGTGTGGCAAGGGGAGGGGAAGGTAGCTACAGTGAGAGATGCAAAGCCACTTCAAAGTATCTCTCAAGAGTATGTGGCTGAAAGTTAAGAAAATATCAGCCAATGATAAATGAGTGGAATGTTCTTCTTCAGATCAGCACCTGTATCCTATATCTATGTTCTCCATATGGATTGCTTGGGTAGAGCTGCTGCTGCGGAAGACCAAAGTGGCCACTAGCACAGTGCAGTTCTTTCCATGTTGATCCAGATCAGACAGAGCAAGGGATCCAGTGAAACACATCCAGGTGATTGTAGGAATGTCCCCAGGGTCTGTGTTGTGTAGTAGATAAACTCCAATCATGTAGAAAAATCACCTTGGTCAACTCTTGAAGGAGAAGGAGATAAATATAAAAAGAGTGGATCAGTAAGGAAATCATCATGTAAGGAAAACACAGATAATTCTGCCTGTTTAAGTGAATCAGTGATGCTGTAATAATGAAGGGTAATGAACAGTAGTAAGCACTAATAAGCATTAATGATCATTAATTCTGTCTTCAGCTTAATTACACAGTTGTCAACACACTGGCCCAAAACTTCCTGCTGTCTGGGTACACACTGGGTTCATGGACACACATGGAAAATAGAAGAAAACACATAATAAAACCTTTAACAACGACTTATTTCACCACTTTAAATATTACTTAGAGGAGTTACGCTGCACTTCATCCAATACATCAGTCTAAATCTGCGCTCTCTGGGTTATTATAGTAATAATGATGATAATAATAAGGCTGTCAGTTGACTCCAGCTCCGCGCTGCCGTTTCCCTTTATTTACTACAAAAACAGCCAACAGGAAACCCCGAATTAAGCCCTCCCCCCGCGAACCCCCGACCTTACACAGTACTGAGGACTCAGAGCTTTTCCTCAGCTGCAGACCTGCTGTTTTTACCTCTCTTCCTCGGCTTGTTTATTCCTTTGTTTCTCGCACTTTTCCTTATAAGCTCCCTGTTTCAACATGAGCATGCGCAGGACGTCACCTGCTCTTTGCTGCCTTGTCGAATCGCGTCAAGAACAATTTGTGTATCGTAGCCCCGCCCTCTCCATCTCCCCCTCCAGCTTCAAAATAAAAGACCCTTTTAAATAATGACCCAGTTTTATTTTTTTTTTATTCTTCTGTTATGTAATGTTTTACTGGTTTCAACGTAATTACAATGCACAGGAAAATAGCACATTAATTAACATCAACAAATAAATATTTGTTAATGGCACACCAGGAGAATAAGCACCAGTCTTAATAAAAAAGATTCAATCAATACAGAAATCTAAGAAATATATATTTTATTGAGGAATATTTTACAGAAAAAATGCATACATGCGTTGTCATAGGATACAATGCGAATAAGAAATTATCGCTGTATATAAACAATCTCAGTTTGTTCCTCTTTTCTTCTCCTTTTACCCCTTTTTCTTCTTCCCCCTCTTGTTTTAAACATAAGCTTAATTTACTTACTCACACTAACCCATAGACATGAGCACGCACACAAAACAGGACAAAACACAGAACAAAGAAAAAGAAATAAAAGCGAAAAGGAAAAAAAGATAATAAAAAAAAGAAAATAACTTGAATTAGCTGCTCATAAAATTTATATGATTACATTTTTTAATGGCCTTAATATTTAGAAATGTGTCTGGGCTTGTAGGGGTGAATATGAATGAATCTTAATATTTATGAACATTTAATTTAATAAACAAAAAGGAAATATAGATCATTTGTCAAATGTAAAATTATAGATATTTTACAAAAAAATATTTGTACAATTATTTAACCAATTTAAGTCATTCGTTTGGCAGTGATTTTTCCTTACTATAGCAATTTGCTTACTACACTAAACAAGTTTATACACACATTTCTAGTAGTGTCCTTAAACACATGCACACAAATACAATATTTAAATGTTGAGATGTTTGTGCCTTGTGCATGTACTGTTTGTTAAAAGCTTTTGTGTTCTGACAAACTACAAAATACCATTTAAATGGCTTTAGCTCTTGTCTTTTTTGGTTTATGTTTAAATGGAAAAGTCAGAATATGTATGTGAACTGTATTTTCAGGTGGGGTGAGGCCAGGCCAGTGTGGGCCTAACTGTGAATGAGTCAATGGCATATGTGCCAGTTCTGGTCCAAACTCATCAGATGCACATCAGATGTGCAAAACATATTTGTCTGTCAGACTTGTTACTGATGTTGTTACTGCTCTGTACAAGAGTAAATTTGCTATCAGGGGTGTTTCCAAACATATGACTAGCACTGTATTATTAAACACACTTTTATAGTGTTTTACAATGTCTAGATAAACTAGATCACTTTATGTAAATAAATCTGGGCCCACTCGCTCCTGATTGTCATTCTGTTGATTAAAACACCAGACCCTAATTTTACCTTTAAAGTATAATTTTGTCTTGTATTTGTTTGATTTGGTTATCCATATCTACCTTATAGAACATTTCTAAAGGGTTCACAAACTTTCAAGCACCACTATATAATATATGTACACACATTTGTTTTTAGACTATATGTATATGCAGATTAAAGTATACAGTATTTCATAAAACTGTTATAAATTTACATCATGACTTAATTGTTAGTCTTTGAAGTGACCTTAAACAGGTCAGGTAATTATAAAGACAAAAAATAATATAATATATATATTTTTAAAATGCCTTTAAGAAAGTACAGCTGTATGATATAGACAACATAAAATATTACAGCTATTGCAAATGTTTTTATTTATGCTTTGCATTACTGTGACATATCTAAGCATAGTTCTGTATTATTGTATTAGATTACAAAAAATAATTTTATTGAGGAAAACAAACAAAAAAAAAACTAATCTGGGACAGGGATTTGTCAGGACACAACTCACAATAAGGTATTATAAAAAAAAAGATACAATCTGTTGCACTTGTACTTGTACTTGTACAAAACATAATAATTATAAATGATAGTCATTTATGTTTGTCATCTCCAATTTACTTTTTCAGACCTTCCAGTTTTTGTTCTATCTGTAAAGTCATGTCGTTTAGCAGTTCTGTCCTGATCTGATCTTCCTGCTGTTGGAACTCGTGAATGAAGTGACCCTGCTGCGTTCTCATGTTCGCTACTCTGTCCAGCAGCCTTCTGCCCTCAACCATCCTGCTTTCTATAGAGCGACCCGGACTGATGTTAACCAAATCCACTCTGTCCCCATACAGAGGCAGAGCGGCCTTTATTCCTAGATAGTCTTCTTCCAGAAGCTGCTCCAGAGAGGAGAAGCCCCCCCGTAGATTTACACAAGTGAAAACCACCAGCACATACTTCGCTGTTTCTTCACCCAGTAAATGAAGCAACCTTAAGAAGAAGCTCTGTGCACTGTTTTGATAAACCTTATCCAAGTAAGTTGTTGGAAGCACAAGCAGAAGAGCATGAGGACCAGGTGAGGTCAGCTGGAGGCTTCGTAGGGCTTCTTGTGCTTGCAGTTTTACACTCAGAGACGTACCAAAGAGATCAGGAGTTTCAACAACAGTCACTTCTCTCCCGTCTACCTTTGCTCTCCAGGTAGTGCTCTCGATATCAGGGGCTAGAGCTCCTGCACTGTAACCCAAAAGGCTGTCTCTCAGGCTGCCACACATCCCTCTGCTCGGGCCCAGCACAATTACCCGAAGCCCAGGGTCTCTGACGTGAGGTCTTAAAGTTGTGGTTAAGGAAAGATGTTCTGAAATGGAGGCAGTGCGCTTCGAGAGCCCTATGAGGATTCACACAAACATCAATCTTTATCAAGAATTTTAATGAGGAGTGAAGCCAAGCCAGAAAATGTACTAAAAAGGTAAAGATATAAAAAATATATTATCTTAATTTCAGAAAAAAGCAAATTTGTCCCCAAACACCTGACTGGCAATGAGAGAATTATTATATTGTTGTTACTTATAGTGGTAGAATGAGTTGTTCATTGAGAATTACCACCCTACCTTTAACATGCTGGGGTAAATTGTACATACCTTCACAGTACTGCTTCACATTTATAAAGGACCCTTTAAAGAAGAAAAATGAAAAGATAAAAGCCTGCATGAGAGACGCATGTAGAATTTTCTCCATTTTGATTTTATTGCCACCCCCACTTACCTGCTACACTCCTGAAGGCATCAGGTACCCAGCTGATTTTGGAGAACATGGACAGCAGAACTATAACAGGCGGAAGAATGAGAAGCACAAAAATGCAGTGTAATAATAATAAGCACAACAGGAATATGAGAAATACTCACCGGCAACAAAGCTCCATATGTGTGTTGACCATTTTAACATGACTAGTAAACCTGGAATACAGAGCACAGGAGTAAGAGATCACTGAACTGAAACAACTGTTTCTGAAAAAAGCATGAAGAAAAAGAAGTGGGTACCTTACCCCGGGCCACATGCACAAGCAGACTCCACAGGAAAGACAGTCCTATGAAATAGATAAAAGAAATTTTAAATCATTCTATACTGGGAAAAATATAATCAATATTATTAAAAAACAAAAATGTGTTTTTATTGAATGTTAAAGGTTAAATTGCAACATATTTTATTAACAATGTAATGTATTGTATAATGTATTAACAAATATCCACTGCATTTATTTTACAGCTCCATCCACTTACACTGAGGTTATACGGAGTGTTTCTACCTGCACTGCTTTCCAAATGAGGCACAATCATAGCAGCCGTAAAAGTGAGTGAATATTTACATACGTTTTAGTATCCTGGGTTAAATTCTAATTTTCTTGATGAGTTAAAAGCCTTTTAGTGCTCCTTTTAGATAAAATAAATACTTGTGAATCCAATTTTTAAAAATGACATAATATAAGTGCAGTTTCCCAGACAGAGATTAAGTTTACGGTAGTCATAAGCCTTATCCGGATGGGATTAGTTTCTCAGGGGGTCCTGGGGTAATTTTCTCTTTTATGGGGGTCCTCTGTGATTTTATTCCTATCCAGATTGACCAAGTACATGATTTTCTCAGACGTCCTTTGAGAAAATTACAGGCTGAATTATTTACTGTTTTTCACTGAACTCTGTGGTCCTCCGGTAATTTTAGTCCAGTCCGGATCTACATCTCTGAGTATCAAACATCACGTTTATACTTTGGGTGCGCGTTTCCATGGAGATCCACGTAAATGCAACAGTGAATGGAAATGAAGGAGCTAATGAATGCGATGTCACGTGACCGAGAGAGACAAAAAACTCACTGGTCCTCCTGTTTTTTCTATTGCAATTCAGATGCAAGAGTCTTATCACTGAGTAGAAGTGTGAATTATTTTTCACAGACTTCCCCCCAAGAAACTAATCCCGTCTGGATAGGACTATAGACTTTATTTTGTACTCAATGTAAAACCTTCATTCAAAATGTTGTGCAATCCAGGACTAGACTTAATTCCTGTCTGAGAAAACAACCCAAAATATATGTTCTGCTGAAGCCACTTGATTTTCATTTGGTTCATATCAGTAGATGTTAACCTAAACATGTAACAGGTGTAACATGCATCATCTCAATGATAAGATTCAACAAGCTGTTACAGAGCTGCCGGTGACATGATTCTGTAACTAACATTAATACAGATGCTTTGGTTTTTGCTTATGATTAGGGTCAGGGTTAAGTTTTAGATTCTGGGTAGCAACTCTAAATTTGTTTATGTAACATAACAGTGCATTATAAATACTCATATTACTACTTCAGTGTATTAAGACTACTGTTATTTCTCTGATATGGTTATGTATATTGTTGTTTATGTACATTTGATGCTACTGAATCTCTACTCTAGAGTTTATCATCTACAAAGGACGACTCAGCAAAGGATTATTAAAAATATGATTAGTAAATAGGATGTACCAACCTGTGAGAGAGAATATGAAACTAACTGGCCATCTTAATAAATCTTGGAGAAAGAAAATAAATAAATACATTAATAAAGTAATTATTTTATTATTTTAAACATGCAGTCATACTTGCTTATAGTTATTTATACCTCTCTATGTTTATCTGTAAATCCCAGCATCTTCATTAAGCAAAATATTTGATTTGTGTAATAAGGGATTTACCTTTTAAGATGTGTATTTACCTTGTAATAGTCTGCAGATGAGATAAAAAAATACTGCCAGAACGCCACTCTTCACTGTATTGATGTCTATCCACAAATCTGATTGAAAGAAAAGTTGACTGTAAAACATTCAAAGTAAACTCATGTTCAGAAATGTTCATATGTTTAGCTCATAAAAGAAATTGTTTCAGAGGCTACAACTGGGTGGAACTAGCTTGGGGTATTTTAAAACACATACAAGGGGGTGAAGTACACAATAACTGTAACTACAAGGAATTCCAATCATTAATTTACTTTGAAATTATTTTGACACTATGAACTAAAAAAAGAAGGACAATTGTTAAATGTAAAGCATAGTGGCGTGAGCATTGTGGTTTGGTGCTGCACTGCTGCCCTAGGGCCTGGGTGCATTGTGATCACTGAGGGAACAATTATTTCAGAAGTAGGTATGCCACAATATTTTTATAAGAATTTAAAGACAGCAGTCTATGATTTCAAACAGAAAAGATGTTGGATGTCTTGACTTTTCAAGTCAGCACTTATATGTTTTACCCCATGTGGTTAATGAGAAATGAACAATACAACTGTTTATGTATTATCAGTTTAGTTGCTGGTTGTGTTTCTCTATTCTTGAGACCACTCAGTTATCAATTTAGAAATCTGGGCAATTCCAAAGGGTTCACCGACTTATTTTGGTAACGTTACATAATAAATAATACAGCATATGATAAAGAGGTTCAAAAATGAGGTTCTAAAAATGTTTGAACTAAATGTTCAGCAAATCAAAAAGCAATATACAACATGGAGTTTGCTAAATGTTCTGGTATGTGTAAAAAAAAAAAAAAAGCTCTAGTTTCAGGCAAAACACGTGTTATACAAGGTAATGACTGCATGAAAGATATTTTTATGCCAAATACATAAAGGTTTCTTACCTGAAACAGCTTTATCTACCTCTAAACCATCACATCGTGAAAGTTCAGAACAAGGGCTGTCTAGTTTGCACTCCATGTTTTCATGAGCACAATACTGGCATCTCCTAAAAGTCATGTGGCTACTTAAAATATTTAGCTGCTTAGAGAAACCGCTCTCAGAACCCTTAAAGAGACAGATCCATAAAAATAAACCATTTTACCCAATTTCCCAGTTATACAGTTGAGGACGATATTATTAGCCCCCCTATAAAATTTTAAGTCTCCTCAAGATTCTGGCAAGATCCTTTTTATCAGAGCAAGGCAGTTCTAACAGAGCATTTCTGAACATACAATTTTTCATTAGAAGGACCAAAATATTTATATTTGTGCACCAAAACATTATTATGTAAGAATAAGCTAAAATGACCAGGGACATTATTATTAGCCCCCTTTAAGAAATTAACATTTATTAAGTCATCACACAAGCCACTTTTGTGCAGTGATGTGCTTTACCTTCACAGGTGATGTGCATAAAGGTGATCAGGTGAAACAGGTGATTGCACTCAATTAAGTTAAGTTAAAACATGGTATAAAAGCCTCATAATGGAGCTGGCAGTTGAGGAAGCAACATGCCAAAAACAAAGGAAATCAGTTTGGACCTGAGAAAAATAATTATTGATGCAAACAAAGCAGGAGAGGGATATACAAAGATATTCAAGCGTTTCCAAGTGTCAAGAACTGGAGTGAGAGGCATCATTCAGAGATTCAAAGACAGCAACACAGTGCAGAACAAGCCTGGCAGAGGTAGAAAGAGAAAGATTTCAGAGAGACTGGAAAGAATACTAGTGAGAAATGTGTCTAGAGACCCCAGATTAACTTCCAAGGCACTGGCAAATGACTTGGCCACATCAGGAATCATAGTCTCTAAGAAGACCATCACTAGAGCTCTGCACAGGAATGACCTGTGAGCGTGCAGACCAAGAAAAACTCCACTTTTGAGGAAGAGGCACCTTCAAGCCAGACTTAAGTATGCTCGGGACAACCTGGAGAAAGATTATTCATACTGGAAGCGTGTCTTATGGTCTGATGAGACTAAACTAGAGCTCTTTGGCCACAGGGACACTGCTTATGTTTGGAGAAAAAAGGACAGGCATTCAACCCAAAGAACACCATCCCCACAGTGAAGCATGGTGGTGGGAGTATTATGCTGTGGGGATGTTTCAGTGCATCTGGAACTGGAAATCTTGCCAAGGTGGATGGAATCATGAATAAAGAAAAATATGTGGCTATTTTGAAAGAGAACCTTAAGCAGGCAGCTGTGAAACTGGGTCTGAGACGTCACTTCATTTTCCAACATGACAATGATCCTAAACACACATCCCTCCTGGTGAAGAACTATCTCCAGATGACCAAAGTGAATGTCATTGAATGGCCTGCACAAAGCCCTGACTTAAATCCAATAGAAAATCTGTGGGGTGACCTAAAGAAAAATGTCCATGCCAGACAACCATCGAATCTAGAGGAACTTGAGAGATTTGCCAAAGAAGAATGGGCCAGGATTCCTCAAATGAAGTGTGAGAGACTTGTTGTAAACTACAACAAACGTCTGCAGGCAGTAATCCAGCAAAAAGGATACACAATTGACTATTAGGATGTGGGGGGCTAATAATTTTGACCCTAAAAGTTTGTGTTTTGTGTAAAATCGTATTTTCTGAGTGGAATATAATATAGTGTAAGCATCCAAAATAAAACTACGATGTCTGAAAAAGCTCTGTTCAGTTTATTTTGCTCTGGTTACTATCACTTGGAAAATCCTTAGAAAACAAGGACTATTTTGTAAGGGGGCTAATAATATCGTCCTCAACTGTACAAGCGTCAATAAGGCAAAAAACTAAATAAAACTTGCTATTTTGGGTCTGGAGCGTAAAAGCTAATGCTGCTAACCAGTATTGTAAATGTATAGCCACTTACTGGAACAGTATGATTTACAAGAATTTGTAACAAAGATTTTTTTAAAAAAATCAAGTACTTATAGTATATAAGTATAGTATAAAATGAAAATACAGGATCTCATATATTTAACAAATAAGCATTTGTATGTTTTTTTATCCTTTTTTAATGCCAAACTTGCCCAACATGGACCTGCATTTTCTATGTAAAATAGACAATGACATACATTTTTTTAAAGAAAAGCATGTTTTAATTATAGTATAAAGGTAGAGTTTTACAGTCTTTCAAACCATAATGACAGCATAAACAAATTTTGTATTGTGTAATAGTATTTTCCATTTCTTACACCACATTATACATGATGTTACAAAAAAAAAATGCACAGTTTGTTACCGATGCAGGTAAAAGCTACTCTATAACCACCTCTACACCAGTTTAGTTAAGAGAGCTGTGCGACTAACGCATCTATAAGTTCTTGTTTTTTGGTGCCTGTGGTTCGTACTCCGAATTGTTTGCAGGCATCTTTCAGCACAGGTACGGTCAGCTTGCCCAGTGTGCCCTTTTGCACATGGGCACGTAGCTCCTCTTCAGAGACCTCAAGTTTTGGCTTCTTTTCAGCACCACCTCCAGTCTCAGCTGTAAACAAGAAAAAAAAAAGGATTTAACAACAGAAACAGTGAAAACTGATGACTAAAAAAAACAATTTATAACTGCTTATTCTGCTCCAAAAGACCATTTAAACCCCCTCACCTGGTTTGCGTTTGGCTGCAGGCTTGCTTTCTGGGTTATAATCAGCTGGATAGACCAAATCTTTGAACTCTTGAACTAGAGGGCCAAGGCGCTCATCCATCATCTGGACCTTTGGCACTACAGATGGGCAAAAGAAAATACACCAATCAATGCAAATAAAATGTGATTTATGAAACGGTATTACAAAGGACTGGGAGTTTTATAAACTTGATTATTTAAAATCACACAAAACATTTACTTGTAAAGTCCTCAATAGCTTCAGGGGCCATCATATCCAAGGCTAGGGCCTCCAGATTCCTGTAGTGCTGCTGCAGAACTGGATTTTCGAATGCATCACTCCTGAAGGCACACAGATGAATTATAAAAAAATAAATAAAGAAATTGGGGCTGTTAAAGGAGAACTCCAGTGTGAAATGGACTTTAGGTGTATTCAAACAAGATAAAATGTACTTACCTTTGTTGAATAGCCCACCTCCATTCTCCCCCAGCTTTCTGAGATCTAGTATTTTGTGCACTTTGCCCAAACATGCTTTTAGAATGAATGAGATGGGGCATATTTTGCCCCTGCAGATAAATAGCTTTTTCCACTGTTATCCAGGCCCAAAGTAGCTCCAAACTTCATTGGTAGACTCTGGAGAGCCCTGACCTTTAAAACACTAGAATTCATGCGTTTCCAACCAATTTAATTTGCAAAATTCGTTTGTGCTAGACAGTTGATTTATTGTGACCTAAATTTAAGATGGTGGCGCCCGGTGATTTACCTACGCTATGGGATGTAAACAGTTGCTTTTAATAAACTTCTTGAGCAGTTTCCAGGTTCTAAATGCCTCATTTTAAATATCAGGGCTCTCCGGATTCTACCAATAAAGTGTGGAGCCTGGATAATGGTGGAAAAAGCGATTTATCTGCAGGGGGGGAAATATGCCCCATCTTTCTCATTCTAAAAGCCTGTTCGGGCAAAGTGCAAAAAAATACTGGATCTCAGAAAGCTGCAGGAGAGCGGAGATGTGCTATTTAACAAAGGAAAGTACTTTTTATTATGTTTTTAATACACCAAAATCCATTTCGCACTGGAATTCTCCTTTAAGATGCAAGTTGCTTCAAAAAGGTTTTTTTGGGGGGGGATTTTGAGTGTGACCAACAGCCAAGGACTGAGTCAGGTGACTTGCCCTAAATTTACAAGTGCAAGCTGATTTAATAACAAAGATGAAAAGAGAAACCGATTCGAACAAAAAGAAACTGTAGCTATTTACAATTATATGCAAGCGGTTCGCCTCAAGGCTTATACTTCTCACTGTTTCACCCAATATGGCCATTTACACATTAAACCCCACCCCGGCTAAACCAATACTCTTCTCAAGGGGTGACGCCCAATGCCCAATACATGCCCAATGCCCAATACATTCACATGTCATAAAATTAACAAGAAGTGATCACTCATTTTCCATACAGGTATTGACCTTTTGTTTTTTTTTTTTCAGGTTAACAAGACCTTCAGAACCTTCTTCCTCCCTGAAGGTGGATCCGTCCAAAAGGTGACACGGCCCTGGTTCCCTTTGCCTCCCCTTTAACCCCTCTGACCCTCAATGCAGCAGGATTAAAGGGTAAGTACCGGTACATGCAATATTATAATGTTGATGGGCTACACTGCCCTATCACAGGGGCTTTCAATAGTTTACAATAGTAATTCACCATCGAAATGCATTTATGTAGTTGTGATTGTGAATACTCCTATTCTTTAAGAAGGAGTAACTTTCCACTATTATTACTACTATATGAACAAACAAAATAATAGTTACCATTATACATTTACAACCCTCAGTAATCTAATTGTTTTTAATTTCACCTAGAAACCTAAATATGAAAATCCTGTGGTTTATATAAAGTGAACACCATTTCCAGTTTTCATCACTAAAATGTGTTCATCAGTAAATGGACACCGGTTTCAAGGCTGTTGCTATATGTAGTTTATATATGTTTATTGGGTAAACTACGAGCATGCATTAACAGTGTAAATATATACTATTAATAAATTATACCACTAATGTGTAACTGGAAAAAATACTATAGCCATCACTAATAAAAAGCACAATACACTATTGACTTGCTACAGGGCTCCCCCTTGGACCATCCTATAGTACACGCATTTCACATGCATTTTAGAAGTGAAATGTAAAAGCATGTGGACTGACGCAGTAATTAATACCTGTATAGTAGTACCTGTATTTAAAGCGAAGTTTGTGAACGATCTCTCTCATCTTGTCAACTTGTTCATCAGAGGCTGTGGGGCCCACATGGGCATCCAAGGTGCGTATGTCATCAGCATAGGGTAGGAAAATGGCATGAAACCCTGTCAAATTAAAACATAAATCATTATTTTTTTTATAACAAATGTCAGCAGGCAAGATTAATTATAATGCCAGTCCCCCATGTGCGGTCTACATCCTGTATAATCCAATTAAGATCTATAATATTTAGGTATGAAGTTTAACATTAGTACCTGCTGGAGCAACCTGGACCTGACTGTTATCCAAGACCTCTCTCTGAGGTACCAAGGCCACAAAACGAGGTGGAGTGTTGCGTCGTGGAGTGTATTTGCACAATGCAAACACGTTCCTTTCACTGCATCTCTGGAGCAGAGCTGTCAGCACACAGGAACTGCCTGGAACAGCACAGACACGAAAGAATTGGGAACTGAAAGAGGTGTCTATGTGCCTCATATTATTTAGAGCATGTAACTATAACTGTAAGTGCTTGGTGGCAAATAAAAATATGTTCTGGTCAAAAAAATTTAACTAATAAAACCTTGCCTGTGACTTGATCTTCCTCGGGATATATGAAAAGTGCAGGTCGTATGTGGTGGTGACGTTTCAAACGATCCATCGGCTTGAACCCTATCAGGACCATACCTGGGTCATCAAACTTTTTAATCTCGTCCACCTCATCCTTCTCCATCACAATTTGCTTGTTTCCATAAACCTTAAAAAATGACAATAGACAGAATGAACAATTAAATATGCTAATGATTTTGCTATGGCTCATACAGGTTTAATGATTTATTGATTTTAGTGTGTTATTTGTAGAGGGGAACCTGGGCTCTCTTGGTATCACTGGGAAGAAGAAGGCTTCCATTTTGTGTGTGGAAGAGACGGGTTTTGGTTCGGACAGGCTCGTTGGTTTCTCTGTACAGCCTGACAGCCGGGGGTTTGGTGGCTGTCCTCGCCAACACATATACACCCACAGCCACGTTCATCCCATCTCCCAGAGAAAGAGTCAGTCTTTTAACAAGGAGAAAAAAAAAACATAATTATCATTACTATCAATTTTGTGACAGTTAAAATAAAAAACTAACTGAACCAAGGACATTACTGACAGTTTCATTAATCATTCTCCCTATTCGTGATTGACCAATTAAGAAATTGTTAGGAATAATTTTACACTCCATATATCGAATGCAGTATTTTACTGACCTACTCTGAGCCCTCTTCTTCATCTCTTTAGCTCTGACCCTCTTCTGCAGGTCCTCAAGTTTCCCACAAGCCTCTAGCTGCATTCCCAGCTCACTCTCATCCTCAGGAGGGCTCACAATGTCACAAAAGAACAAGGAAACATCAAATCCTCCAGGCTTCATAAGGTGCATCAAATCTATGACCACTCCTATAATGGGAAGACAAAATGTACATCTATAGTTATTATTTTTGTATATATAATTTTATTTCTGATTTTTCCTATTTGTCTATACAATTGTCCCACTTCTTTCTGTGTCCCCATCACCTGTGGCGCCTGCAAACCTAAAAGGGTGCAGACAAGCACATGCCTCCTCCGGCACATTTGAAGCCAGTCACCCCTTTTTCATCATTGCCTGTGCGGCTAGCGCACACAGAGGAAAGCGCAGCGACTAGGTTCCGATACATCCGCCCACAGATACCTCGTGCCGTCTGGTGCCACCTTAGAGTGTGATGAGGAGAGAGCGCAATCTTCCCACCCGGAGGGAGCAAGGCCAATTTTGCTCCCTCTGGGTGCCTGAAGCTAATGGCAGAGCTACATAAACAGGAGTCGAAACTGTGACCTCCCGCTCATAGTGTCAGCGCATTAGCCCGTTGGACCGCTCTGCACCCAAACATAATTTTTTTTTTGCTTTTAGCTTAATTTAATCAACCCACCTGTCTCCTTGAGGTCAGCAGCCTTAGTGCGGGCCTGTCTGTCTCGTGCACTGTCTCTTCCATGAGGGTCATCTCTGCAGGTGAAAATCATGAGCCGTTTGTGAGACAACCGTAGCTTAATGTCGCTGTATAGGTTTGAGCAACACCACAGAGCATCTCCAAGAGACGTCTCCCCACTGCCCATAGTCTCGGCAGCCTGCTGAGCTCCTTTATCCCCCCGAAGCTTGTCTATATCTTGCACCCGTTGGGCACCTAAGAAAGAAGAATGTGGTTATAAAATTAAAACATTTACATGTTTACATGACTGTACAATTTTACATCCTCACAGGGTTGTCACCTACCAGGAGAATCCAGATCGTGAAAGACGTAGACGTGTTTAAAGGAGTTTCTAGGGTTCTTGCTCTGCTCGGTTCCATAAAAGACCAGCGCTACCAGGTCTTTGTCGCTGCTTATGATTTTACTGGTGTAAACATTGCGCACACACTGGAAGACAAAAAAAGATCAGTTAGGGGCGTGCCATATCACATCATATGCAATAATAAAATTTTGTTCATTTTGTAGCAGAAGTGTATTCTTGGGAAAAAAAGTCTGTGTTTTGTTGCCAAGAGAAAATATGAAGAAATATTGGGATATTTCTGATAGTCTAAAGGGAGGAAATATTTTAACTCAAGAACATATGCTCTGGAAAACATTAAGAGACAACATCAGTTTCTAAGCCAGTTTCTCTTATGTTTGAGTAAAATGAACATTGTTGTTTTATTCTATAAACTATGAAGGTTTCTCCAAAATTCGTAATAAAATTATTTCAGAGGTTTTCAATTTGGTAAAATTGCTTTTTCCAGAGCTGTAGTTTATGTACTGCTATGTATACCTGCATGGTCATGTCAAAGTTGGAAGGTTCTCCATCTTCACCCTTGACAAACATTTCCTTGGACGCATCCACGAGGAACACCAAGCTGTCACGCCCACTGTATTTATAATCACCTAGGACAGTTTCAAAGAGAATGAATAACATGTTAATAAGTTAATTATTAAGCTGAGGAAGATATGGAACAATACATAGCTAGAATAAACAGTTTAAGTCCCGTATGTATAAATCACACCACCCAGTTCAGACCTGCTGATTCTTCTCCCTCTTCTTGTTCAACATCATCATCTTCGTTGTGATAATAGGCGTCCCAATCGGCCATTCTTCAAACTACCGCTTTAACCAGCAGCCTAAACAAACCTCAATACCGCAGGAAGCGAGTATAAACACAAACTAGCAGCCTAAAGCATAAATCAGCGCTTTATTTATACTGTAGCAGCTGCTGAACGTAAAGAAACTCCGCTCTTAATAACTTAAGTTAACTGTTAGCAGCACGACTGCAGAAACACCGCTCACTGCCTGAGCTAAAGCGCCAAAGTTTGAGTGACTGCGCTCTCGTCCAATAGACGCGAGTGAAGGAACCTAACAACCAATCAGGAACAAAAAAAGGACCAATCGGATTTGTAAGTAGGCGTGACCACCTCGTGTTCACGGACATGTCTGAACATGGACGGTAAATAATGAAACTATAACTATAAACAAACCTGTGGAATATATCTACAGACCTAGCAGTACAGTTTAGACTGAAAGAGGGAATACTCTGTACTCAGCGGCACTACAGGTGCATTATTTCACGCTCTAAAACGATACAGAAAAACTAATGTATGAAACATTCGCTATACGCGTTGGACTCTTCTTATATCGCCATCTGTCGTTCTGGGGGATGTAATTCTGTGTCTAAAATGTAAGACGTGCTGCCTATCAAGGCTGGATACTAAACCATCGCTTTTTTTTTAATTATTAGGTAACATTAAACTGCTATCTCATTATTGTTGAGATAGTACGTAAATATTTTGAAATACTAATTCACTATTTTAAAATACTATCTCATTATTTTAAAACACTAATTCATTATTTTGAGATCATATCTCATTATTTTAAAATACTAAGTAACGTTAATACTATCTCAAAAAATTAGAGTATCTCAAAATAAAAAATAAAAAGACTTATCATCTTAAAAAATGGCTTCTATGACGCAGAATCTCTAATTAATGATGTAGCAATTTATTAATATGTTTTTTTTTATGTTAGGTGCATTTTAGCTGTTCTATCTCAGGCAGGCAGCGAGGCATTAAGTCAGCTGCATGTAGTTTTAGACGCAGCCCATGAGTCTCTCTGGTCCTCAGATCAGCCGGTAAGTCTCTCAGTTCAGTGTTTGCTCTGTCTATCCGGTTTTTGCCTCAGTCTTTAATCTCCGGAGTCACTGTGACACAGCAGCAATAAACAGTGGCCATTACTGCACGACTTATGTTAGCTAGATTAAGAAAACTCCGTTTTCTTTTTGGCTTTGGGTATTTTAGAGTGTTTCTTTCTTTTGAAACAGAGTTACTTTACCGTAGGCTTTAACCGGTTTTAGCTACAGTTTGATCCAGCTCGGACGTAGCTAGCTTGTTTAGCTAACCTACTAACTAGCTGACCTCTTAGCTAACTTGTTTTGGTTATAAACTAAGTTAATAGTCAGTAGTCGTGGTCGGTGATGGACGATCAGGGATCAACATACAATGTGAAGCTGTACGTTTACGACCTGTCAAAAGGACTTGCTCGCCAGCTGAGTCCCATGATGTTAGGTGAGTAACTTCATTCATGACTAGAGAAAACTCAGAAAGAGAGCTGCTAGATTAGCTAAATGGCTTACACTCTATTTATCTAACTAGCTAACCTTTCAGCTAGATTAAACCCTGATAAATAAGCTAGTTCCACCTGTTTTTGTTTTACTGTAGTGTCTGTTTTTTGTAGTCTGTGATAAACTATTGTTAAGAATATTAAGAATAATATACAGCTCTGGGAAAAATAAGAGACCACTTCAGTTTCTGAATCAATCAACATTGTTGTTTATTACTACAAACAACATTTCTTCCATATTCCAAAGAAAGAATTTTGTCATTTTCAGCATTTATATGCAGAAAATGAGAAATGACTAAAATAACAAAACAGATAATGCAAATAATGCAAATAAAACAAACTCATATTCATAAAGGTAATAAAGTTTTAAGAGTTCAGAAATCAATATTTGGTGGAATAACCCTGTTTTTTAATCACAGTTGTCATGCATGTTCTACTCCACCAGTCTTACACACTGTTTGTCAAGTAGCTCAGCTTGTTGTGATGGCTTGTGATACTGCATCTTCTTCTTGATTATATTTTAGAGGTTTTCAATTTGGTAAAACTAAAGAAACTCATAATTTTTAAGTGGTCTCTAACTTTTTCCAGAGCTGTATGTAGGTAGTCGAGCCATTTAACCTTATTTTGTGTATCCATTCTTCCCTGCTGACTGACAGGAAAGCAGCTTGAAGGGATATGGTAAGTACTCACAATTCATATCCACTACATACTCATATAAATAGCTAGCTATAAAATTAAAATATTTTAAAATACACTGTAATGAAGCCCTGGCTATAAGTCTTGTGTAATCCTATAGGCACACTGCAATAGTAGTTCACGGAGAAGAGTTCTTTTTCGGAGGACAGGGAATAGCAAGCTGTCCACCGGTAAGACCAGATATTTAGCTACTCTTCAGCTAAATTCAGAATAATGTTCATGTTTCAGATACTACACACCCTTAAATATAGGTCAATAAAGCTGAAGTCAATGGAGCAGTGCATTAAAAAGCTGAGTCATTTGTTGTTTGTGTGTTCCTGGTTGTGGCATTCAGTGTGGCACACTGTTGGGAGAGCCCAATGCCATAGTGGATTTAGGAAACACAGAAGTGAACATGGACATTTTCACAGAATATCTTTCATCTCTGGGGGAGTCCACATATAGGTAAATTTTTATGTTTATGTTTGCAAATATGTATTCAGAAGGAGTGCAACATATTTGAATTATTGGAAGTATTTAGCATGTCTAATGTTCTTTCCTCCCTCCACAGAGCTGAAAGATACCAGCTTTTTGAGCACAACTGTAACACCTTTAGTAACGAGGTGGCCCAGTTTTTAACAGGAAGAAAAATTCCATCATACATTACTGACCTGCCGTCTGAAGTGCTTTCCACGTAAGTCTCTCGCAAGTTTATAATAAAATGTCATTTATTAGTACCAATTCCAGGATACAATTTCTGTAATCCAAAATGGCTGTTAGCTAAAATTGAAATATGAATTAAAATGTTCTTTAACAGCATAATTTTTTTTTAAATGAGACATTTGATGCAGTTACAATACAGATTTAAATCCAAAAATCAGAAAAGTCTGCCCAAAATCATAATAATAATGATAAACTGTCATTGTTGTTCTTGTTCGTCCCTTCTCTAAACATTTTGTTTATATACAAGCATTAGTTATTTGAATGTCACTGTGTGTATCCATGTTTTTCTACGTTTATCTATAGAACAAAATAATGCTATCCTGAAATTAACCTTTTTAAATGATTTTCTCTACACAGGCCCTTTGGACAAGCACTGCGTCCTTTTATTGATTCCGTCAGTATCACTCCGCCTGGAAACAATGGTATAAATGGGCACTATGGTCTGAGGTAGACTTTGACATCTCTGTGGACCCCTTGATTTGTAGAGGATGAACAAGGTTCAGCACAATGTTTCTGCCCTCTGGAATATTTCTGCCCTCCAACTCATCTGTCCATATACTCCTAAATCATTGATTATCTCATTATTTTAATGTTACTTCCTTGGTACTTACTTTTGTCTAAAGGTATTTTTCCAGACTTGCGTTAATTTATGTTGGAACTTTCTGCTTTCCAACATAAATTTATATATAGAGCAGATCTCTTTTTAAAACTAAAAGCAGTCATTGCTACTTTGCTATGTTCTTGCTTATACCAAATACAGGAAGACATATTCTATGTATTATCCAGGAAGGTTTAGGTGATTGGTATAGCACAGAATATTGATTGTATTAAGTGCACTTATTTATCTGTTTAGGCTTATTTTGGTCTAAATTGCCATTTGACACCAGTTCAGGGTTCACTCCTGTTTGCCATGTAAAGTTTGGAAGAACTTTCTTTTCTCGGGTTTTATAAGCAATTCTTATCTTCCAGTGTCTACTGTGCAGATGTTTCACCCTGATAGTCATTATTTTCTGTAACAGCTCCATTTTAAGATACAGATAACGGACAACTCTTTATAATGAGTCCAGAAAACTGACTGTGAGGTTGAGTTGCAGGTATATTAAATAAGTAATATTTAATTTCAGGGAGTAGCAATACATAACAGTAATGTTAGCAATAAAAAAACACTACTGCTCAAAAATTGGAATAACTTATTTTGTTGTTTTTATTACTTCGCTATGATGTTAATACAAATGTATCTGGCTATTATTTGTTTACTATTTACTATAAAGAATTAATCTTGAAATGTATTAAGTGCTTTGCCATACAATATATTGTTCATGTTTGTCATAGGATTACATTAGGGGGATTACAAGGAATTATCAAAACATTCATTCAAGATTTTTTTTTTTTGCAACAAAATTGATGTTATTTAAAAATCATTGACTCTAAATTTTGAGCAGTAGAGTATGTTATGGTTCATTATTCATAGAATCTTTCTATATTCCTTCTCTTGTACTTGGTCATGCCTTGCCTACAGTACTGATCCAGTCAGTTGGGGGTTACACCTGTCACTTAAAAAGTTGCTGTCTGTTTATTGGCTAATCTTTTACATCTTTTGTGCTTTAAGCAGAGCAGCATGTCACATTCCAGAAAGACCACTGTAAGGCATCAGGGTCCAAATCTTGTGTTTGAAACCAATGAAACACTGGGACACTGACTTACCTGCAAAATCATCAGATTCAGTTTGAAAAAGCAGAAGTAATACTGAAAATCTAGCTTGCATGTGCTTCCAGTTAGTGGAAGAGGGGCTTACAATGGACAGAATCTCAGTAGATTAAAGCTATGTGAAATTATTAAAGTATTTCATCACAATATTTTAAGACATTTTTATGATGCACAGTATTTATCACAATGTTTTGACACTAAAACAAAATGCTTCACCAGATGCAGATTCTTAAAAACTGCTAATTTAAATGCAAAGCACTGATTTTATTCAGTTTATGCAGCACATCATCCATTTAAACTAATTACTAATTACATTAATGTAATGAAACACAAATCAGGTTAGTGTTCTTTAAGGCTCTAATAATGTTCACAATATGCATAGAAAAGTATGTTGTCAATATGATAAGAAAAATCATTACAATACAATAAAATAACATCATGTTGCCCATCTCTACAGTAGACTGATGTAATTCTTACCTGACTGAACTGGCACTGTCTTTTTAAAGTAACTAGACATGTAACTACGTAAACTGAAAAGCAATTATCTCGGGAGTTGATTAATGTAATTATTTTATTTGGGGTAGTCACTGCTTTACACTGTGTTATCTTTCCATTCATACCTTATATGTTCATACAAGTGTATTGTATCATCGCTTTAACAGAAAGGTGCAGATGGACAGTTTTTCGTAAAATTTTTTTCAAATTTTTAAAATCAAGATCTTTCTAGAATTTCTTGAATGTAATAAGAGATTGTATTTGATAAGATAGGAGAGATGAGGAGAGGAAAATGTAATACCTATAAAGCTCTTCTGGTCTGTTGTTGTAATGGTGAAATATTGGAATAATGGTGTAATGATATAAATGGCCACTAAGTGGTGGAAACTGCACAGCTTTTGGATTACGCCACTGACGTTTTCTCAAACTTTTCCTGATAGTCTTCATCATTATTTAAAATGGTTTAATTTCCAACTGTATATTTACCGATTCACTGATATTTAATATTGCACTTATGTTGTTATGCTATAATTAATAAACATATTTTGCTCTTTATCTGTGTGAAAGCCTATTAAAAGAGAGAGGTATGCTCAACATATTATGGGGTTGTTCCTCAAAACAAGATTAAACCTAAGCCTGAATTTATTAAAGCAGTTTTCTAGACACAGGTTAAGCATAGTTATACATTACATTTTTCTTTCTCTGAAAAATCTATTCAAAATTCTGACCTGATCTGGAAAAAAAGTCAAGTAAATATTTTCAATCCTAATTCAACTTTCAAACCATTAACACTGTAGCATGAAACTAGGGTTAATCCTTGTTCAAAAAACAAACCCTATACATATTATTGTGCCAATATTTCCAACTTGGTTAAAGTAATTTAACTTATCAGCTGGTGACATACAGAAAGAGCTGCATTTATATGATTATCTGGGCCACAGCATTAATTATCTACAGACTCTACCACCCAGCCTCTCACACAGCATGATGTCCTGTGGTACTTTCACCTACAGATACACTGCTTTCCAGTTCTTCAGTGTAATATAAGAAAAGTGGGCTTGTTTGATGTGAAATTTTCACTTATGTGGACAAAATATTGCTTATTCATTGTATCATTTGAAATCTACATTACTAATTTGGTAATTAGTTTATCCTACTTTTAATTGAGTTCCTGCCTCTATTGTACAGGGAAGGCTTTATATTAGATTTTGGATTGTTTTGCAATGTTATGAGGGTTTGATTGCATTGAGGGACAAGAACTTTAGTTAGATCAGGGTGTTGATGGTGATCACCACCCCCATCTCATTCCTAACTCTCCAACTGGCCTGTCAATATAATTGTATTATTGGCTTATTGAACTCAGTATTTTTTGCTTACCTCAATATTACCCATTGGGTTTACTCATGTATGAAGTTGAGTAAGCTGGTATATTTGCTTTTCTAAAAAACAATAAATAAACCATATATATATAAGATATTGTAACATCCAAATAGTCATATTAATTTGAAGTCCATTGCTCATTGAATGGATGGAGTTGTATTATTAGGTTATTCAAATATTTAAGTTTTAAGTAGGGGTTTGCGATATGCCCCTAAAATAATATGATATTTCACGAAATTTTCATCATAACAACACTCTTGGCGATATGACAACTAAATTTTATGATTGCATACAATATTAAATGGCACATCCCTAACTGAGATATTAAAAATACAAGATAAAAGTTTTTTTTTAATCAGATTTATAACAGAAGTCAATGATCCGCAATGTCTGCTAATGATACTAATAATGCACTCCATATATCTCCATATATCCAGGACTGAAGTAAAATAAATGATACTGAACAGATATAATCTGTCTCTAGTAGATATATTATGGGGGAAAAAAGTAGTACCCTGATGTGATAACTAGGGGTGGGTGAAATGGCACGATTTTTCAGGGTATATTATCGTTCATGATATTCAAAAATGGTGGCGATATTATTGCGTATGAGGCGATATGGCACACCATGCTGTAAAAGTGCTGTAAAATTGTCACAATTTATTATGTATTTTTTTTTATACTTCTGGATCTTTGATGAGAGATTTTAGAAAGGGTTGCTTCCATTACAGCTGACCCTCAGTGGTCAGATGTGTGACGCGGGGAGCTACCATTAAAGCTGCCATTAGGAACCGCTAAAACAGGCCTGTATCTGCCTGGGGACAAATGGGGTTTACTACTAGAGAGCAGTGAATTTTGCTTAAAAGCCAGTTGCAGCTGCAACAAAAAAGCCAGTAAATGAATTGCAATGATTTGTTATTTAACTCTAGCTTTTTTTTGATATTCTAGATAATATTGGTACCAATATTGTCTTATTGGAGCAATGTGATGTACCTGATAAAGTTAGGAAAAACTATAAATATATAACAGTTACTTGTGGCTTACAAATCCAGTAGCTTTTGTTAAATGCAGACAGGTTATGCAAGTACAGTTTTTTTTAAAAGGTTACGTTTGAATTACATAAGATGATGACAGCCATCTGAATTCTGTTCTCTTCTGTAAAGAGTGGTGGAAAAGGGGAGCACTAAATTTGTGCACACTCTCATAGTAAGGCCAACATGGATGAAGAAATTGCTCAGTGAGGAGGAACATTATGACTCCTGGCCACTTGAGGAGAATTAAATTAGGAAGCTGTGTAGAACTAAACTGACAGGACTCTGCTTTCAGCCTCTGTTAGAATCAGAGATTAATTGAATGGATGTAAAAATAGCAGCGGTGTGCAATTAGGCCCTTCAAACCCTTAACAAAAAGTGGATATATAATTGATATAAATGTATTTGTCACAAAAAAAATTGATTGATTATTTGTTGTTGGATGACACATTTGTTAAAACAGTGGTACCAACCAGTCAAAGCTGCTCAGAGACGCTGCTGTGGACATGCCTCCGTGAGCCTTCTCTGCTGAGAATTTTCAGCAGGGTTTTGTAATGTACATGTTTAAGCAAAATGGCATGATTTCCTCTATGGAGGCAGGCCAATAGCTGTTTGGCAAGCAATTATTGATTAGTATTGTCATGTGCACATGAATTAAAGCTATTTGTTTCAGGCCAACCAAACCTTTCTGGCACCAACAATCATGGCATGCTCATTATCACTGTTTTCATATTTTTCTTATGTCAGATTATTTTATCTTATGAACATCATCTGAAGCTGCTGGCCCATATCTGCAGGATTGTTATATTTATATCAGTGCAACATACTAACTGCAGTGCAAAATACCACTGCAGTGCTGAGAATGATCCACCACCCAAATAATAACTTCCTGGGGGGTCTTGGTTATCAACAAAAGAGTTAAAAAGGATAATAAATATGCAGAGAAGAAGAAGAAGAATCTATTGACGGGAAAAATATATCCAAAGCAACCTGTCCTTATGTAAATAGGTTTTGCCCCTAAACCTTATAACTAGGTTATGCCACACTTTGAGGCAATAAAGTCAGTCAAGCATGGGTGATAACTGGCGGGAATTTTGGCCCGCTCTTCTTTGTAGAATTGTTTTATTTAGCAACATTGGGGGGTTTCTTGAGTATGAAGAGCCTTTTTCAGGTCATGCAAAAGCATCTCTGTCTCTTTCTTATTATTGAATAATTAACGCTGACCTTAAATTAGGCAAGTGTGACCTGCAGTTATTTAGATGTTGTTTTGGGCTGTTTCTTACCATTTTGGAGTCATTTTGGTAGGGCAGTCACCCCTGGGAAGTTTGACCAGTGTTCCATGTTATCTTCATTTGTTAATAATTGCTCTCACTGTGTTCCACTGGAGTCCCAAAGTATTAGAAATTATTTTTCCAGACTTTTTTCCATTAATAATTGAAATCATCATTTTAAAACAGCCTTTTGTATTTACTCAGGTTAGTTTTAGAATAAACAAAATATATGACAAATAGGCAAAAACTAAATAAATCTGTAAGGGGCAAATACATTTCATTTTAGAACAATACAGTTCTCCTATATGCTCAGTAAAGCTGATAAGATGGAGGAGGAAGGAGGTGGTCATAATATCGTAATTTGATTGTGAATATTATTAATTTTAAGCATTATGTGTTTCATTCTGATGGGCTATGAGGAAAGTTTAGCAATTATCAGTGAGCTCTGTTCTCTTTATTTATTGGTGAACATCACCTTGAACTGTTCGTTTGGGTGCCCCAGCAGCTTAATCTAGATTTTATCTTTGCGATTAATGCACACAAATTGGAATCATGGCCTCGACACTGACTCCAGTATAAGTGTAATTCTCTCTTCCTCTCCAGTGAGCAGAGGCTGCAGCCTTCCTTACCAGGATAAATCCGCATGACTGCTCTTCTCACCTTGGATGTGTCGGTCCAGCTGCTGCCTTAAGGTGAATTCCTCTCCCTGTTTCTGACCAGCGGCCATCCGGATAAACTCAACACCTCATGATGAATCAGGAAGGACATTTTGCGTCTGACCCCCAGATTAGACCCCTAGGTCTAATGCAAAGGGGATAGGACGAGAAAGGTGAGGGTTTCTGGTTGTTATTGAAGACATACAGTGCATTACATGTCCAGATGTATCTAGAGAGCTTGTCTAATTTACTAATTGTGAACTGATGCCTTGTGTAATCTCCATAGCAAAAGCAGCGCCAGATGAATAAGTTTGTATGAGAAGCTACACCTTAGATTAAGACCATGAACTGAAATGGTGTTGTGATACAGAACTAATCACCCTACATCAATGACCCAACACTAGTGTAAATCCCTCCTAAAATAGATTACTATGAGGAAGATTATTTTTAAAATACATTTTGAACTATTAAACCTTTAGGTCTATACAATAATCAGTATGTGCTCTTACAGGTTATCTATAAGGTTATTAGCAATAGTAGTGATGCTCTAAAAAAAGAAAAGATTCTAGATCATTGATGATCATGGACTGGAATAGATAAGTCAAATTCCAATGTGCATAAAATCATAAGGCGTCCGCTTTTAACTTATCTGGTACTTTAGTTTATTTTGGATGAAGTGATGAAGACAGCAGAGGCATGTCTCCCCAAAAGAGATAGTGTCCCTCACCTGAGATTTACATTCACAGCATTTAGCAAGCACCTTATCTGTATATAATCTAAGATTTTGCCATTTCACAGAAGTAGAGGATAGTAGTTGGGTGTCTTGCTCAAGGTCTGTTTTGGACCTATAGTTAAGTCTATTAGATATCATGATCAAGTCTCTTAAACCTCAAGGAGCCCTATTCTAGCGATGTACAGGTGCCAACAGCACACCGCACAGCTGGGTTTAGGGCGTATCAGTGTGTCTTTTCTATCATTAGGATGCCAAAACATGGCTTGTGCGGGCCAAAACACAAAAAAGGCATGAACTAATACTTTTATTATCCTGGGTGTGTTTTGGGTATAATGTGAAATAAAGCTATTAAACCTAGTGTCACATGCCATTCTCTTTAGGAGCCAGATGCGCTCTGACTTTGGCGGATTTGCTTCTCAGCAGAGGAAACTGACCTGTTTGTTCACACTGTGAAGGTGTCCTTGGGTGTGGAGCGAGAATGAACATCTGACGGTTGACTGTTGTCAGGGTTCTAATCAGACAGTGGCACACCTGTGTTTTTCACCGCCAAGATAGCAATACATCAGAAATTTACTTGAACGCGTCTCACTTCCAGACCTTCACGACCATCAGTGTAGATATATTCGTAAGCGTATTTGCTATTTAAACAACGCAGGTGCAAAGGTGCAATGCATGAAAATAGACTGTTGACGGGGTGTAAGATAGCCATTAGATACGGCCCAAAATCTCTCATGGATCTTGGGTAAGTGAAAAATTTGGTTAATTGGATTTTTACTGAACTATTCCTTTAACTAACCTAAGCACTCCTTACTGGTTGGTTTGCAGACATCCCACCTCTCCCAGGACTTATGGGATTCTCTTGCAAAATTGATAGCATTTCCCTGATTGACTACAAATAATTTACAACATCCCAGGGAATCAGGACTAAAACATTTGCAGGCTTTTGCAGGCTGGGGGGTCTGTGTTTGCTGTGCTGTTTTGGATGCCTTGTCATGTGATGTCTGTACTTTGCATAGCAGTTTTAGCTCAAATGCAACACAATTAATTTAATTTTTACTCACTAGGGACTAGGGGTGGGCGATATGGCCATAAAATTATATCACGATATTTCATGGTATTTTCACGATAACGATACTCTTTGACAAAACACTTAAAAATATATATATAAAAAATACACTATACACTGCAAGAAAATAAAAATATATATTTTATTATTACATACAATATAATACTGCATACCCCAAAGTGAGATATTAAAAAATACAATAATTTTATCAGATTTGTCAAAGGTCAATTATAAATGATACTCTAGCAGCTATATAATGGGAAATGGGGTGGGTGATATGGCACGATATTTTAGGGTATAATATCGTTCACGATATTTAAACATTTTGAGGATATTATCGTGTACGATACGATATGGCACACCCCTTCTAGGGACCTTATAGTTCTGAGAATTCAGTTACATTTGGAAGACACTTGTACACAGTGTCTAGTATGGAACCTTTTTGTCTTACATGAAGTGCAGTAGTGGCATTGTCTTTTTGATAAATGCTTTAATTTTTGTGGCACAGCTATGCAGCTTATTCCTAAAGCTAAAGCTCCTGGCCTTGACATATGGCCATGACAACACTATGACAGTGTTTTGTTGGTACAGTGAAGTGTGCAGTAAGAATCAAGGCCAGACGTGTGGTTCCTGCTCAGTAGCCACTATTACTGGTGACTCAGTGTACTGAAAAAAGTTCACAGTTTTAAATCCTCTCTCATTGGCCTTTCTGTTCTTCTCCAAGATATGGATTCAAACTGTAATCTCTCTTTCTGTTCTAAGCTCTTTTCTGTGTGGAATGCCCATTTTTACTGTCAGTTCCCTCCGCTCCAAAGTCCAGCTTCAGTTCCCCTCTTTAGGCCACGTTTGTGTGCTCCTCCATGCTAGTAATTGGAAGCACTCTAAACTCTCTGTAGCTTAACCAAAGTGCTGAAGACTCGTTAAATATGCATCACAGATCAACAGCTTCTCTCGCAAGAGCTGCTATTTTTCTTTCCAGCAGCAGTCCTTTGTTTTCCTCTCTCAGTGTCGATCGTCAAGCTCCAGTTTCTCTCACTGTCTCTGTCTGTCTGTGTGTCTGCAGGTGCAGTTGTAAGGCATGTTGCCTCCAACTGAAATGAGTCAACTCGCAAGTCTTTCTCATAGGCATCACTAACGTGTTTCAGAAGACGTTGCTCTCGCAAGACAGCTCATTTTTGAAGTAGGATAGCTAGCTGCACTATGCATTCCATGCTTGTTATTCTGATTATTCCCGGGACATCAAAACAACAGGGGTAAAATATATATATATATAAAAAAACCACAGATTTAGTATTTTTAGATATAGGAGTGTTCCGGGAAGGGAACAGACGAAAGAAGCAGCTGAAGGGATTTAGGTCTTACTGCACACTTATAAGAAGTTACAAAACAAAAAATTATGCTAACCAGGTCAACATGATAAAAATAACACAGTCAGTTCAAATGATTCAATCACAAAGCAAGACGAAGCCACACAAGCAGTGCAAGAACACGACTTATTGACAAATAAGCCATAATATATATTTTAGCTTTTATATCTTCTAGCTGAAGGGTGATGTTGACTAATACACTGACTGTCAGAAATATTGCTCAAATATTGTTTGTATAATGATCACAAATACACACAGGAAATTCACATGAAAAAAATGAAAAGACAGCTAAGGAGTATGAATCAGTATTTTATAGGTATTCCACCACTTGCAAGCAATATAAACAGCTTAGATGGTTAATATTTTCCCTTTACCTTTCTTATGTTACATTTCTTTCAAAAAGTGCTACACTTTTTTTAAATTAGTTTTTTAATAAAATGTAAAAGAAAATGAATTAAACTCAAGATATGAGTAGAAAATGTGTTTAGTTTCAAATTTACAAATAAAGCAATGTTTATTAGCCCTTGGCCAAACATACTGTATGTAATATAAATGTGTGTGTGTGTGGGGGGGTGTACAGTGTGTGTTTATCGAAAATGTGTTTTGATAAATGTTTTTCACAAAAAATGAGCCAATGCCAATGAGTTTGAGTTAGAAAAAATATATTTTAGTATCATTTGATGAAAAATGAAAACGGGTCCCACAGACCCGAACACCACACAAGTGTTAAATTAGCAGTCTTTGAGATTTTGTCTTGTAAATTGAAACAATAGTATTTCTTAGTGGAAAAGGGACAACGTATTGTGATAAATGACAATATAACTCATCAATCTACCCCATAACTTAATGTGTGTTATGTGATTCAACATTTGTTGTCTTGTTGGCATAACAAATATTTCTTTTTGAAACAATATGTGTGAATGCAATGATAATGTAATGCATAAGGATAGGTTAAGTTGGATTACAATATTACAGCAAAAGGATAGGTTTATAAAGGAACTGTACAAATAAAAGAAGGCTGTAGTAGAAGGCTCTCAGTATCACCTCTAGCCTGGATACAAGATAAGATATAAGATGTTGCAACAATTCTCGTAGGTTGACGAAGCTTGCATCCCAGCTGGTCCTTTAAATGCTCAATTTGTGGTAAATCTAATGACCAGGCAGATAAAGGAAGTGTTGTAATTTGGGACAGCCTTACAGTTTGTGGGCGAGCATTATCCTGCTGAAAAATGCCAGTTGAAAGTCCTTCTATGAGAAGCAGTGCATGTGGCTACAGTATGTAATGCACATATCATATCACTGTGCTGTTAATGTCCCTTGTATCACTACTAGGGGTGACCTTTTTATTACACACATCCCCAACAAAGTCAGGATTATAGCTCTTACCACAAAGCCTTCATACTCTAATCCAACTGTCATCAGATCCCAATTAGAGACCTAATTGGCTGTTAAAGATGATACGTTTCCCATCACTATCAGTCCACTTCTCAGTTGCAACACTACTATACTGAAGGCGATTGTAGCCTACGGCTAAGGATGACCTATGGCTAACAATTCATTGAAACGACCATCCTGCTTCTCTCAGTCCAATGATGTCCCCTCTCAGAGTCCATCAACTAGACAAAATGTCTCTAAGTGCATTGTAGAAACAATTGTCTAGCAATAAGTTATCTCTCACCAAGAGGTACACTACCCATCAAGGCCTATGAGAGCCTTTTTAGGGCAGCGTTTTATATGCATTTCATGCACTTCTGTGGCAAGACCCAGTGTTTAACCTGCTGAGATTTGCAGCAATCTGGGGTGCATTTTGTTGTATTTTGGAAATGCCAAAAAATGATTTTAGGATCTACCTGTTTCTCAGTAATTTCCACACTCATCTTGGTTAATTCTTTTTGGACATATTGGATATTTCTGTTTTCTTTTCATCAGATTCTCATTTTGTACTTACTTTTATGTGGCACTACTGAAGAAGCATAATAGTATAATTATCTTTACCTGTATTTAGTCCCTAAATGTGGTTTAATTTATTTAATATTGATGTTATAAAGCCAAAAGTATGAAAAATGTTGCTTTTTCCAAATGAATTAACATTACTTCACCAGCAATATTATATTAACTAATCTTACTTTTGTGTCTGTTGCCCAATTGTGGAAATGCTTAGAAAAAGAGGCTGAATTATTCCGGGTTTGTTCCCGATGGGCCATAGCTTAAATGTAGAATGAAGGGAGTAAGAAACCATAAAATCCTGTGAAGAGTGACAGGTTTTCTCAGCGGATCAATGTGCTTCCAAATCTGTTCACAGCAATAATGAAGTCGGCGCAGTGAGTGGTCAGCTATTTGCATCTCTTTTCTGTTGATAAAGGTCAGGTTTGACAGCTCTTTGTGTCGCTGGGCAAATTTGCCTGTTTATGGTAAACACTCAGTAACACACCCAGCTCACTGGTCTGTTTATGATGATCAAAGGTTATTTTTACTAAACTTTGTAGCTTTCTTTCTTTCTTTCTCTAGTGCTGCATTCCATTTGAGCTGATATATCAGAGTTTCTTAGGTCTATGTAGGATACATAAACTAGAACGCTCCTAAAGGTCAGATTTACTACTTGGGAAGACAGGTATATGTAGCACTTTCAGGTGGGAAACTCTTTTTGATACTTTTGAACTTTTTCTGATAAAATCGACACCACATGAATGCAGCTTGAGATCATAATCCAAGATGGCTGCCAGGCACATCACCTTCTAGTAGTAGAAGCAGTAGTATTGTACAGTTTGTTATCACTTCTATCTATTTTTACTTCATTAAATCAGTCGTACACACAGTTCTGTCCAACTTCTATCCATGGACATCACGTTTTCATGAGGTTTGGATGCTGTACATACTATTTTTGGCGCTTTTAAGTTGGAACAAAACATTCACATGGGAATCCATGTTCTGTTTTATGTGGACTGTCAAAAAAGGGAACTATTTTTAACGATTTATCATTTTGCTATTAACTGGTATTGCTAGTGATGCTGAGCTGGGACAACACTAACACAAATATTTGATATCTGAATGTTTGACTTGAATGTTGTGAATTTGGGTGTTATATCATTTCCAGCTCTGTCATCCAACATCTGAGGTAAATGAAAGGCAGCATACTTTAATTTGCTCCCTCTTCAGTACATACTTCAACTAAAGCCTGCAAACTTTCATGTATTCTCTTCTCTTCATTTCGTTGCTGTCCAATGAAAAGCACTTATCTCCAAAACAGCAACTTTACAGGAGAGGGAAAAAACCTTCTTCAATTTCAATGGAAGTCAATGTAAAAAAAGTTTATTTCAGGTCATTTTGAAGAGTTTCTATTGGTCCGTTCATCAAGAAATTTTGGCACAGTGTAAGGGACAGTTTGTCTGTTGAAATTATGTAGTAAACTAAAAATCGATAAAAATGGAGATAAGTGTTTTTCATAGGACAGCGACGATTTATTCCTGCTCATATTTTTTATTTAACCATGACTGAGTTGCTTTTTTTTTTTACTGCCCTTCATTTCTCTCTACTTTTCTCCTCTACTCTGAATGATAGGTTCCCTTTATCCCACATGCCCCTCTGTCCTAATCTCTACTTGTCCACCAGCCAGCCTTTCTCTGCAACGCACTGGAGGGTTTGATGTCCTTAGAAAAACAAAAATAGGAGGCTGGATCATCCTCTTCAGCACTGCATAAACCCATCTTGTGTGAAAAAGAAAATTAAGCTGTAAAATGGACTGAAACAACTCTGTTAGTTAATTCAGCGATACGCACCCTCCCACCCTCCCGAGTGCAACCTCCTAGACAAAGCCATCAGCAAAGCCAACGCATTCAACGGTCTAATTCCCCATTCGATTCACATGAAAACGCAAAAAATGCTGTTGTCATTAAACATTTTCATTCGTAAGCTCACAAGGTGGTTGAATCATGTCTGGAAAAAAAAAACAATAAAAGCAAAATGAAACAGTAGGGGTTCTGACAGATGAAAGATACTGTAAAATATCTTCTCTGACAGCCTTACTCATCTCTCTTCTTAGATGAAAGACTTTTCAGTGTTTTGGTGGTATCATCTGAAGGTAATGAATTGTTTTTTATTATCTGCGGAAAAAATTGTGCTAAACCCTGCCATCACCATCAGAATGTAAGACTGTGCGATAAGATGGCGGGGCTTGGGGGGGTAGTAGTGGTGAGCAGAATCTTTATCATGAGTTCTACCAGCAAGACAAAATATTGTAATCTTAATAATACACTTTTTAAAATTTGATATAGAACAGAATCTTAAGAATTTTTAATCTTTGGCAGGGGTCATGTCATCTGCCCCAGTCATTGCAAATTCGGCCATATATGGAAGACAGGGAGGAGCCAAACAAGTTTTTCAAGATTCAAGATTTTAATTGTCACGTCACAGAGTACAGGTGTACATGTGAGTGAAAAACTTGGGTGGAGTTTTTATATTTTTTCTGTGTCTGCATGGGTTGTCCAAAAACATGAATATCAGGTAAATTGGATACTCTAAATTGCCCAGAAAAATTGAATACTCTAAATCGTTTTGTATATGTACATAGGTGTATTGTATATGATTGTGTGTGTGTGTAAATATATGTATGACTGTGCCCAGAAATGGTTTGGCACTCTGTTCTGGGTAAATGCTGTAGTGCCCGATGCAGTCCTCCAGGTGGATGGTTGTTTCTGGTTGAGAGTACGCTGTGCGCTATTGGCTGCCGCTTCTGACGGGTGTGTGGATAAGTGCTTAGCATGAAGGGTTGTGTGTAAAACATGTAAATTGTAAAGAGTCCCTGGGTTTCTAGAAAGGCGCTATATAAGTGTAAATTCATTTATTCATTCATTTAATTAGGTTAAATTAACTTAAAATATGATAAATGATGATGTTCCTCAAGCTTTAGAAACCATATGCTATTATACGTAGGCCTGATGCTCAGCATTTATCCGCTGTGTAATTCCTAAAAAGTCAACAGTGAAGAAAAGTAAAATCAGACCGTCTGATTTTAGTGAGAGACACATAAATGCATGTTGTTTAGATGTGTGCCTGTAATTTGTATTCGGTGCACCCCTTCCACATGGCAAAGTGATCAGATAGAGTGCTCTGGAATATGAATAATATGAATAATAATACAGTGGCTGTGGAAACTGCTACACTCCGGGATGTCAAATCTGCTCCCTTCATGCCAACAGCAGTATAAAACAGATGCTTTGATGGTCAGGCTTCACTAATAAGACCAGCTACTGTCACTTTGAATTCAAATCAGAATTCAATCCTTTTAAATGAAAGAGGGCGAAATGTCAGCAACAACATCGCTCCTTCCTCTGCGTGTCTTCATGCTTGTTTGAACCGCATGCTGCAAAAACACAGAATTCACTGTGGGTTTCAGCCCGTAATCTGCTCACTGCAGCATTTCAAAGAGAACCGTCCCCCCGCTGTCCTCACAAAACAACTCCAACACCATTGATTAACATTCAGCTTGACCTTTTAACTGCTGTTCAGAGAGGAATAGCCCTCTTAACAGGACCTGCATCATTTCAGATTGTTGTGTAAAGTTCCATCCCTTAGTATTAAAGAGATGTTTGTGATTGTGGATCACTATTTAGCTATAATTAGGCAGTAAATTGCATTTACAACGTGGATGTCATAGCAATAGTGATATTTTAAAAGTATATTTTAAAAGTAAAAAAATACAGGTTTTCATTTTGGGTGGAGTTAAAAATCATATCAAAATTAATCAGTAACTTCACTTGAGAGATTTTACTTAACTTTTTCCACTCTTGACTCTCCTAACCGATGTTTATGGTTTAAATCCAATTAAAAAAAATCTCTTTATTGCATCAGAAATTAATTACACTTATGAATTGGGAAAATGAGCAGTCCGCAGTCAATCGGCCCATAAATTATTGGTAACTGTGAAAGAAGTGTTTAGTGAACAGTTTTTTCAATCCGTTCATTTGTACTTTTTTTAGAATACATTTTAATTTTTAAGATATCAGCTCTGGAAAAAAAAAGAGACAACCTAAAAATTATGAGTTTCTTTGATTTTACCAAATAAAAAAAATCTACAATATAATCAAGAGGAAGATGGATGACCACAAGCCATCAAACCAAGCTGAACTGTTTGAATTTTTGCACCAGGAGTGTCATAAAGTTATTCAAAAGCAGTGTGTAAGACTGGTGGAGGAGAGCATGCCAAGACGCATGAAAACTGTGATTAAAAACCTGGATAATTCCACCAAATATTGATTTCTGAACTCTTAAAACTATATGAATATGAACTTGTTTTCTTTGCATTATTTAAGGTCTGAAAGCTCTGCATCTTTTTTTTTTATTTCAGCCATTTTTCATTTTCTGCCAATAAATGCTCTAAATGACAATATTTTTATTTGAAATTTGGGAGAAATGTTGTCTGTAGTTAATATAATAAAACAATAATGTTCATTTTACTCAAACATATACCTATAAATAGCAAAATCGGAGAAACTCATTCAGAAACTGAAGTGGTCTTTTTTCTTTCCAGAGCTGAGTATGTTCTACAAATGCTAATAATTTAGGTCCATTTTAAAAACAAAAATAGGTTAATTGAATTTATATCAACTTGTTTTTTCATCCTTTACAATCTGGAAAAGCACATTTGAGACATTGTATCTTCTTAAAAAAAATGTTAATCTTAACACAACATGATTTTGCCATCACTTAAAATCTAAGGAAAAAAATCAATAAGAGATCACTGTGTGCCCTTTCACTTCTTATCCGTTAACCACTTAACATGTGTAGATTCATTTTTGATAGAGGAATATAAAGGAAAAACATTTTAATGGTTATAATTGTTGTCTAAAACAATAAAAAATTAGAACATTAAAGAGTTAAAATAAAGAACAGCCAGAATGATTTTTATTTGTATTTTAGCCTGGAATAGAAATTACAATAAAATCCTCTTTTTATGAAAAAATACATTTATTTTTTCAGTTAAAATAACATTGACCTGATTCGATGTTACCGTCTGAAAAAAACTTCACACAGTTTATTTGCACGAAGTTGATGTCTAACCAGCGACTTGTAAACCTGTGTTCTCTTTCAGAAAAGTTTATCACAGCTTTTCATATTTCTTAATGAGTGCATTGAGTAATTCTGTTTTTTACAGTCAAGTAGTTCCTTGTTTATAAAGTTCAGCAACCTTTGTCTCATTTGATTTGTGTTTTCTCGGACCTTCCCCGTGTGGTAGGATGACTAAGAGTGTTTGGTCTGCATGTCTCTTCATATTTAGACCGCTGTGAAGTACGGAGTCATGGGTGACCACTTATGACTTTATAAAATATGAATGGGAGTATGGGCCACATTTGTTGATAGAAATATCTGGAGGTTGTGATAATTGTGACACAGATTCATGAGGTCAGTTTAATCAGAAAATTTAACTCAGAGAACCTATCCTTCTGTACGATATATGGTGTTTTGGTGAGATGACTATATTGTAAATGAGACAAATCAGCCCAAGTGTTAGAGTTTTGCCAGTGAATACCATAACTAGATTTAAGTAAATTGACAGTGTATGTGGTCACGGAAAACTTCTTTGAAGTATCTCCAATCAAGAAGTTTAATATGAAAACGATGACAGGGAGAGGAATCCAGATAGGGAATGTGGAAACATACTATTCTACGGTTTCACATGACATGAGTGAAACCGAATCAGAGACTGGCTACCTAACTAGAGAACACAGAATTATCACAAAAAACTCATGAAAATGTTAAAAACTTTGTGTCACTAATAACACAGAGCCACCAAATTAGATAAACTGGCTAAGCTAAGCTAAGATAAGATGGCTAAGATTTGGTTAATGCTGTGTAAATCTGATGCTTTCTGACTTGTCAGAATGGTCATTGAAGATATCCACAGACACAAGATATCTGTACATTGTACGTATCCATTCATAAGGTAGCATTTTTTTATGCTGAATTTTACAGTGTATTGTCAACGGGGCAAGACACATTTTTGTTTTGTAATTTTCCAGATAAATGTGAAAAATGATGAAAAAACGTTCTAGAGAATCTATGGATGTAGTGATATAATTATAAAGAAATAAAGCAAATTCTTTTTTGCGACACTTTTGTGGCTGTGCTTCCCAAAATCAGTTGAATCAATTTTTGAAATGCCTGTTTAACTAAATAACAGTTTATTTCAGATTTTACATATTTAGGATGGTAATATTATATTTAAGCAACAATATATTTAGCATCTACTGTCCCTACAGTCCGTAGTATAATGTAACATCATTCAGAAATAGCAAATACTGTATGTATTGTCTCTCGTTCCCTGTTTGTGTTACAGTTATTATAAGTTGGGCGTTTTTTTTTTTTTTTTTAAGTGAAGTACTATTAGTGATGTCGTGCAGAGAGAGAAATATTGAATAAAAAAATGACTAAATTATTTTAGATTATTAGCCTCACCCTGTATTTTCATCTAAATAATGAAGTTTAGAACATAATCTGCGGTTAGTTTGCTAAAATAGGTCACATTTGTGAAAAACGGACCTAATTAGTTTTTTTATCTCTCATTTGGGTTTGGTTAAAAAATCTCTTCTGATATTTTTTTCTATGCTGCAGGTGATCAGTGACCAGAAACTGTCCTCCAGAGCCATGTTTTATATGCATGCTGAATCTGAGTGGTAGGATGTTGTACTGACATCATTACAGGCTAATGATATACAGTAAAACAGAATAATCCCTGCCTCTATTTATTCCATTCCTCCTACTGGAAGAACCTGAGTGAAATTATCCCTTGTCTAAATCTTTACCTGCTCTTCTGCCTTCGGTCTTATCAGTTAATCTAAGAGCCGGCTTCATCCTGTCTGTTAATACTTTAGCATCTCTGAACGGCTGTATTTCACGCTGCAGTGCGCTCGTCTGAAACCCGCGTATAACTATTCTCGTTTTCAGCAAGATCGAGCACCACCTTTCGTAGAAACAGGCTAATCCTCATCCGGCATTTCAGCATTTATTCATGGTTGAATTAAAATTCTATAAGAAATAAATCAATGTTGAATTATGCTTTGATTTTTAAAGATGAATCATCGTTGATAATGCGACATTGTTTCAGCGACTTACTTTTTTTTAAAAATCACATTATCTTTTATTTATTTTTTAAATAAAGGTTATTCAGGGGTTGAATATAGACATTAGTTCTACATAGAACCATCAATGCTCAAAAACCTGCTGAAAAACACTTTTGATTGTAGCTAAACTATGACCACTTAAATTGATTTATAAGAACTTAAAAATGTACTTTAAAATGTTGTTTTAATGTTTTATTAGTGTTGATTAATTGTGTTCCCGCTAGGTGTATGCTGGAAAATGCCTACACCTGTGTAAGTTGTGAGGTGCTATCTTGTGAGTGAGGTCAACATGCTCATAGCAAGCCACTGTGAATTATAACAATTCAGGAGAGACTAGAAAGTGGGTGCCAGGTGGAGATGAACCCCATGAAGTTTAACACTATCCAATTCACAGTGTAATTTATGTATCAGATTTACTTTATAGAAAACATTACCACCCACAGTTTCAGTGCTCTGGGTAGTAATGATACTGTAACTCCCACAGGCCAGCACAGCATTCTGTGGGACACGGCAACAGTCATGATGGAATATGATTTTGGTTCCTGTATCATGGCATACATTTGAGAACACATATACATAAAACATATACATGCATTTTTAACCAGCAGATTTAAGTCAACGTAATTATAAAAAAAGGATATGTGAATTTCAAAAACTATATCTGGCCACTTTTAGGCACTTTTTCCAAATGTTATGCAGGCCACTAGTAAATGACAAACGTGGTCCAGGTTCAGTCCACGTTAATGTTGCTATCAGGGAGGAAAATAAAGCAACAGTGAGGGATCAAAAAGGAAAACGCAGCGTTTGTTTCTGCTGCCGAATTGTGAATGAAGTTCAAAGAAAAACTAATGTCAATAAGGAGGGGAGATGAAATATTCAGGAGCATCTCCCCTCGGGCTAGAAATGTATTCAGATGAGGGTACGTTTGTGCTGTACAGAGAAAGCCAACGGCAGCTCACTTACGGAATCTAGTTCATCAACGGTATTTCAGGGGGAGTAGCCTTTTCACACACACACACACACACACAAACACCATTAACACTCCTCTATACACGTTTACATGTACAATGTTCAAAATGAAATGGTCGGGAAAAACTGCATTGACAAAGTAGATCCCCTTTGGTGAATTCGAAAAATTGTCTTAAATTTAAAACAAACCTCCACACCACAATGAAACTCTTTTAACTGAAGATTTTATTTAAAAGTCATTTTGGAACATTTCAATTGGTCCATCCATCATGAAATACATTGACACCTCAAAAAAAAAAGTTTTCATTTTTTAAAAGATATATAACACTTGCTATATATATATATATATATATATAAACCATTGGCTATTTGAGCAGTGAGCAGTGATTTAAAAGGATAGTTTATCCTACAATCGTGCAGTAGATCCAACCAGAAACAATCCTGATTTAAAATGTTTTAATTATTATTGGAAAGACAGAAAACAGTTAACAATTTATAATTTTAACAGCGCCAAATTATAGAGCATTTTTATCTCTGCATGTTACCTGTTGCCTGTTCTATAAAAACCTTGAAGAACCCGTTTGTAAAGGTCTTATACTTACAGAACTGTACATTTATGGTGAGCATAAGTCAAGAGTCATTGACTTACACTGAGAAGACAAAAGTCATGGGACAGGACCTAGTATGTATTTCCTAAATGTACAAACACTCTGTTATCCCATGACTTCTGTAGGTTTGGCATGTCTGTGTATAGTTATAGATATGGGCATGGTTTTGTACTCTTTCAGAAGGAGAGAGTAAGGTGTTGAATGCAGGAGAAACTGTGTGTTTTTGTGTGTTTTTGTAGAAAGAGAGATTTGATCCTGGCAGCTCAGTGTTCAGCAAAGGGAAGTTGAGAGAAACAGAAAAAGGTGAGAGTGATAGATTTACGCTCCGAGAAAACAACAATAAAAAGCGTAAACTTGTAGTTTATTCCCTGTGGCACTCGGGTCTTAAGCAGAGACCAACCTTAAACACACGCCGCCCGTTTTAGTCCTCTTTGCGCCTCTAAGCTGCTGCATGTTTATGAGGACCAGCGTTCTGATGGGCGGTGGGTGGAGGACTCTTGGCAGGCAGAACGGGCTTTTGGACAGGTTTTTTTTTTTTTTTTTTTTGCAAATACATGAAGAGGATTTGAGAGTCGAAACCTTGGACTTAATCGTGCAGTCGCAGACACACATTCACAACGCCATTCAAATGTGTTTATCTCCATCCTGGATGTTCAGGGCGCTTTGTGACAGTGACGAGCACTGGAGGATGGGAAAACTTCACCAAACACAGGGGGGTGTGGAGGGGCTTCCTAGGCTCCTGCTGAACACTTTCCTATGCTTTATTCACCCAATCTCTTCATAGCACACACACATTTATACACACACAAACAGCACGTGATACATGCAGACAAAAACACACAGCATTATTTGGTTCTAAATGATATAAACAGATTGTGGTGCTCCTCCCCTCAACCAGCAGCTGCAAGGAGAAATAACCTCACTCCTCCTCTTCCTCCCCTTCCTACGTTCCTCCATCTCTTTCTTTCATTCTCATTCCCTCTCTTTTTATCTACCTCACTCTCCCAAAATCTCTTTCTGTTTTTTTTACTCTCTCTCTCTCTCTCTCTCTCTCTCTCTCTCTCTCTCTCTCTCTCTCTCTCTCTCTCTCTGTGACCCTTATCTGCCCCTAGCTCTACCTCATCTCTTCTATTTTCACTGTCTTTCTCCCATGATTCTCTTTCTCTCTTTCTTTTCTACTCCCTTTCTCTTTCTCCTTCTCTTTGATCTTGTTCTATTTTATTCCTCCATTCTCTTTCAGTCTCTCTCTTTTTCATTCCTCTATTCTCTTTCTTTTTCTCTCTTCATTTCTCTCTTCTGTCCCGTCTTTTCCCTCTATCCTTTTGTCTCTCATCTCTCTTTCTCTTTCATCCATCTCTCGCTCTCCATCTCACCGTTCTTCTCTCTCTCTCTCTTCTCTCTCTCTCTCTCTCTCTCTCTCTCTCTCTGTTTTCTTTCTATCCTCCATTCTCTTTCCTTTATGTCCCTCTCTCTTTCTTTTCCCTTTTCTTGGTCTCTTTAGTTCTTACGTTTTACTCTCTATCCTTCTGCTCCATTCTCTTTCTCTCTTCATTTCTCTCTTTCCTTTTTCTGTCTTCCTTCTTATTTTCACTCTCTTTCTATACATCTCTCTTTCTCGTTCTCTTTCTGTCTGTCTTTCTTTTGGCTTCACTTCTCCTTTGCTTCTCTGTCTTTTCCTTTTTATCACTTACTCTTGATTTTATTCCTTTCCTCTTTGTGCCCCTCTTCTGTTTCTTTCTTTTTACTCTTGTCCCTCTCTGTCTACTCTTTGTCCCTTCTTTCGTTCCTTTGCTTTCCTACCCACTCTTTCATTCTCTTTTCATATAACTTCCCATCTTTTTCTATACTTGCTCAAACTTCTTTTCTCTCTCTCCCCTTTATCTCTCTACTTATCATCATCTTTCTGTCTCTTTGTCACCTTTTTTTATATTCTTTCCTCTTTTTCACTCTCTGTCTTCTATCTGCATCTCTCCTCATGTCTCTCTTTGTCTCTTTATTGCCTCTCTCTTCCCATTTTGTTGTTTTTCTCTCTCTTCCCATCTTTCTCTCTCTCTACTCCCACTTTCTCCTCACTCACATCGCTCCCTCGCTCTCTGTCTCTCTCCCTCCCCCTCCCATCCCTCGCTCTCCTTCTCTCTCTCTCTGATACGCTGAGAGTGGAGAGGAGGGATTTTATTTGAATCCTGAACTGTTGCTCTCCTCAGCACTGGGAGTGTACCCTCTGCGTGGAGTGTGTGGTGGATTGGAAACAGTGTGTGTCTGTGTGTGTGTTTGCACGTGTGTGAATACATGGTGAACTTCAGACGATTGCGGATCTCAGGAGGGTAAGGATGAACGTCTCTTTTTTCAGAAAAACAGCAGTAATTACTTTTTGTTGAGAACTGGGCTGGGACTGGGACTGTTGGGATGTGTTACTACCAGTGTGATGGAATGGAAGGACCTGTATGCAGTGTGGACTGAGGTGCAGGAAGAGTCTCAAATCTTCAGTGATCTGTGATTTAATTAAGTGTTTTGTGATCTATGAGGACAGAGGTAACGTGCAAACGTGAAGTAATGCTGTGACTTTCTGCTGGGATCCTTTCGGCTTATTAGTTCAGGTTTAGAGGTTACTCTAAAGGTTGCTTTAGAATGATTAACATTATGGAATACTCTTTGCACATCGTTTGGTAAAAAAAATGGTTGTTATGAACAAGAAATGTATGGATTTGTGAATTTTAAATTATTATTGGATTGCTTTGACTCCTAGTACTATAGTCTCTAAAACTAAATTGGACCACCATGGCCGGCCAGTCGTTTCTGCTTCAACTAGCTGTCACTGTACTCCTCTGGTGGGCTTCGCAGGCCCAGGATGAGACCACCGCCAACATGGACCTGCAGCTGACCAATCAGACAACAGAACCCACTGTGACCTCAGTGACTGCAGAAGGAGCTGTGGCACTGAGCTCACCTGCAGGAGATGTGGAGGAGGAAACAGTGCCGTCCACCGGGACCCGCTGCCAGGGCTACTATGATGTGATGGGCCAGTGGGATCCTCCGTTTAACTGCACCGCAGGCATCTTCCTCTACTGCTGCGGCACCTGCTTCTACCGCTTCTGCTGTCAGTTCCGCCAGCAGCGGCTGGACCAGACCTCATGCTCCAACTATGACACGCCCATCTGGGCCAACACGGGCAAACCAGTGGCCACCATCACCGAGGGCCAGTCTGACCATGAGAGGGACCGCACCCACATGATTGTCTACATCATCTGTGGAGTGGTGGCCATCATGGTCCTGGTGGGCATCTTCACCAAGCTGGCCCTGGAGAAGAGCCGAGGCGGTCAGAATGAACTCAGTAACTCGAGGTGAGTTTCTGATAGGGCCTGATTGGCCAATTTGCAAGTGTGTCTGTTTCACATACACAGAAACGCTTAAATTGAAAGTAAAACATTTTAAAAATATAAAAAAACATGAAAAATGTGGCTAATTTACCCTTACGCAGTGGGAAAATGTGTCTGGAGGTTAATGAGTAATGAAAGTGTATATTCCACTTATTAGCACTGTAGAAAATCTCTAAATACCTGAATCATCACCTTCTGGCCAATTTCTGAAATTAATCCCTTTTTGATGTCACCGCTGAGAAAACATTTTTGGCCTTGCTCTCTCTGGATAGACAGAATGACTGTACCTCTTTCCCCTCAGGCAGTTTTGTGTTTCTGTCTGTTAACTGAGTCTGTTCTGTGTAACAGAATAGGCAGTTAGTGTTCTCCTCCAAGCATGTTTATCTGTTCAACGATATAAGCGACAGGTTAAAAATATGCATTGGTGCCTCAAATGATTCAGAAAAATGTATATTTATATATATATGTAAGCCTTCCTCCCAGGCCTAGCTAGTGTTGGTCGTTATTCATTAATTGTTTTAATTTTTATGGCTTTCCTGCTCCTCTAGTCACTAGTCTAGTCACTTATGGTTGTTGTTCAATAAACAAAAGCAGTTTTAAATTTTTTTTTAACATGCATATGTACAAAACATTCTTTTTGCCTTATCTAATAGTCTGTTTTTGTGATATCACAAATACAATGAACCCAAAAAAGCTTTCTGTTTATTCATTGAAGGGTGCATTTGAAAGAAGTTTGGTAAATACTGTATATTGCATCAAATTCTATTTAGAAAATTCTTTAAAAAAGCTTTAAAGGATTCCAATTGTAAAACACTGTAAACTCTGCTTGTAATGGCAAGTCAATGACAAAGGCTTAACTCACTTTAGCATGTTGTAGCATGTAGCAATGTTAGCCAGCACTAGTTTGGATCACTATGGACCCTGTTTTAAGGATCTGTAGGGTTTAACAAGGTGTCTTTGTTATCATAACAACGGAAAGTTGGTGTGTTTTGGGCGTAATTTAAAATTAAAACAATTAGTTTTTAACTTGACATTCCCTTTAAGAGCCAGGTGCACTCTGTTTTTGGCGGATTGCTATTTTAACAGTGCTGTTTCCCAACTTTCTCAGCAAAGGAATCTGACCTGCGTGAGCAGGTAGTTAACAGGAACATCAATGTTATTTTATTTTGTATTCTGTTTATTAATGATGAAGTTGGGTTTTTACACAGAGGCATATCCTTGTCTGTATGTGCGTATTAAGTAGGAGTGTATGCACATTGGGTGTGCTTGTTTTGCCAATATAGCAATGAATGTCTGACTATTGACTGTTGTCTAGGCTTTTCTCAGTCAGTGGGGCATCTGTGATTCCTACTGCCAAGATAGCAATATGCCAGTAATTTACCTGAACACGTCTCACTTTCATATTCTCTCTCTATTAGGCATGAAAATACAAATAAAACACTAATAAAAAGAAATAAAAAGAATGGCTTTATTCTTTGTGAGGACATTAAAGGGTTAACTACTGATGATATTCAGAATATACTATTTTTTTGGTTCTAAAATACAGCTCTGGAAAAAAATAAGAGACCACTTAAAAATTATGAGTTTCTTTAATTTCACAAAATTGAAAACCTGTGCAATATACTCAAGGGGAAGATGGATGATCCCAAGCTTTCAAACCAAGCTGAACTGCTTGAACTTTTGGCATAACGTTACCCAAAAACAGTGTGTAAGACTGGTGGAGAAGAACATGCCAAGATGCATGAAAACTGTGATTAAAAACAGGGTTATTCCACCAAACATTGATTTCTGAACTCTTAAAACTGTATGAATATAAAATAGTTTTCTTTGTATTATTTGAGATCTGAAAGCTCTGCATATTTTTTTTTTAGCCATTTCTCATTTGCTGAAAATAAATGCTCTAAATGCTCTAAATGTTTTTACTTGGAATTTGGGAGAATTGTTGTTTGTAGTTTATAAAATAAAACATCAATGTTCATTTTACTCAAACATAAACTTATAAATAACAAAATCAGTGTTTTTGAACTGATTCAGAAATTGATGTGGTCTCTTCATTTTTGCAGAGCTGTATATGTATGGACTTTTATGCTACCATAAAATCCTTATTATAATGTAATTAAAATGACCTTAACACAACAAAATGGATCACAATTATTTATGGGAAAGCGCATATAATGTATGCACTGCACATAAAATATTTTCATCTAAAGTATAATTACTAGTTAATTTGCTTAATTTACATATTAATGTTTGTGTTATGTAAGGTAGCAATGAGCAGTGCAACACACCTTGCGCATGGTTTAAAATAGGGCTCTTTATTTTGTTTTATAAATACTTGCTGGCTTAATAACTCAGAGAGACAACTGAGTATGTTTAAAATGCAATTAAAATGCTTAGCATTACTAGTAATTGTGTAAAAATTACTGTAAGCTCAGTGTCTACCTGCTCATGTCCTTTTGGGCCCAAATCTGTTTCCATCTATCAAAGGCTTTCTACAGCATGCTGTGTTTATGTTCCATACCTGGAACCCTGGGTGTGTAAATAGGAGTGATCAGGGATCAGGGGCAAGATTTCTGCTTCGTAATGATCAATTAAAAGGAAAGTGATACCAGCTTAAACTCAGCATGTTTCCCTAATTTCTAGTGACACATTCTGAGCTGGTACAAAAAAAAAAAAAAAAAATCCTGGCTCATAGTGGGTTGTTAAAAAATATTTAAAAATATATATGTTTATACAGACCATTTAATGTTTCAATTGATTATATGAAAGAAGTGTTACCTCTTAATTACCTTACATAATCACATCAAATTCATTTATTTCTGCCATCCCAGTCTTTCATCACACTTCTAGCCATTTCAGCTCCTCTTCCAGATCTGTCCAATCCAATCTCCCAGTCCAATCACTGCTCAATTCAAAACACTTTTGTCTTATTAATCTGAATATTTGAGAGCTCTCTCTCTGAATAGCGAATGACTTGTCAGGAACAATAAGAAGAAGAGAAGATAAAGAGAATTCATAATTCTGAGTTTTCCCCATTACTCAGCGTTCTCAGATAGGAGCTGCTCTAATAATATAAACACCTTTTATAAGGCGAGCACATTTTGTGGCGACAAAAGAAACTGGCCTGAAGATTAGTCCTTCCCTGAGGTTAACACCTCTCTAAAATCACACACTTCCCACATGCTGAACACTGCTCCCAGATTAACTCTTCTTACAAGATTAAGAGTTCTCTCAAGATTAACACGCTGCACAAAGATTAAACCAACTTCTCTCAGGATTAGTTTTCCTCCTGCTCTCGCTGCTCTTTCGCTGCTCTCTCAGAACCTTTTGTCAGAATCCCTCACTGTGACTCTGACTGCTTCTGCTGAGGCTGGAAAAAACGAAGATCCGTAGATGTTTGTATTTCTGTTACCTATTTAACATTTGTGTTCTGAATATTTTTAGCACAAGCTCAATACTGACTCTTGAAGACGCCACAAGAGGTCATGCAGTGCTCTCCTGAAGAGGAGTTTGAGTTATACAAGTTCCACAGGTCCTTTTTAACCTGGTACTGTATATTAACCAAGTCCAAAATACTGGATCCTCTTCCTGTATTTACTTTCTTGCTTCCGCTTTTATGCAGTATGTTCCGACTTGTTTTGGTGATCTTAAGATTTTTCCATGTGTGAATCCAAATAAAACAAATGTGAAATGTGAAAAATTCTTCAAGTTTACACATTTGTTTACCAATTCGGACAAGCTATAGATGCTTACTGGAAAACAAAGGACTTACTTGACCTTATAACTATTCCTTTAGATTATGAGTCATTTGAGTGTATTGCGGAATTTTTCATCTATATAGTACAATTTAGAATGATTTTAACCATGAGATATTATACATGCTCCCTTATTATATAAGCACATTTTTTGATATCTCATGCCCTGATTATACAGCATGTTTTTAAAGTTACTATCAGATTATGTTATACATTCAATGTCAGAAAATGAGAAATGGCTGAAATAACAAAAAAGATGCAGCGCTTTCAGACCTCAAATAATGCAAAGAAAACAAGTTCATATTTATAAAGATTCATAAAGAGTTCAGAAATCAATATTTGGTGGAATAACCCTGGTTTTTAATCTTTTTTTCACGCATCTTGGCATGTTCTCCTCCACCAGTCTTACACTGCTTTTGGATAATTTTATGCCACTCCTGGTGCAAAAATGTTGCTTGGTTTGATGGCTTGTGATCATCCATCTTCCTCTTGATTATATTCCAGAGGTTTTCAATTTGTTAGAATTAAAGAAAAACATAATTTTTAAGTGGTCTCTTATTTGTTTTCAGAGCTGTAGCCTATATTATTTACAAATTCCAATTGGAAAATCAAGAAAAAAATGTTTTGTGCAGTTAAATGACTACATTGGGGTGCACTGTTGGGATATGATTAGACCAATACAAGCATTTTATATTTTTTCTGTACATGTTTAAACAATGCTGTTCAGAGGTGGCACAGTGGTTTTAATAACACTTTACTTGGATGGTCCATTGTTGATATCTTGTAAATGCTTAAGTAGCTTAACTAAATGTCTGTTAAATGCATCTGAATTTTTAGTTAAATATAAATGATTCTTTGTAACCTTAACCTTAATTTTTAGGAGTTTAGTGTATTAGTGGTTTAGTGTTAGATGTAAGTTTTAGGTTAATGTTAAAGTTAGGGTTTTAGGTTTTAGGGTTAATTTAGAGTTGAGGTGGATTGAGATTTGTTTAAATTTAGCTAAGGTTTCAGTTGCATTTAATAGATTTTCAAGGTAATGTTGGTTGAATGTTAGGTGAGCATTAATTGGACATTGGACATGTGGTTGGAACACAATGGGGTGGATTCTCTGACTCTCTGGACTTATGGTATATACACATATTAAGAAAATGTAGCACCTAAAATATATTTGATATGATACATTTGAATTAGTGCAAGCGACTTGTTCACAGATGATACTCTTCAGTGCATGTGAAGCCTTTGAAAGATTGAAAGAAGGCTTCATTAGCTTTATTCAGGAAGGGATTAATATACCATTAACCCTGAGGCCCTGAACTTCAGTTCTGCCACTCAGTAGGTCAAATTCAGTGTGCATCATTCAGTGTACTCCAGCAATGACATTTAAAGGTGGGAGTGCACGGTTGAGATAACAGATTAAAGAGAATATTGGTCCAAGGGCATAACTGTGTATATTACAATAAGCCCTCAGCAAACACCCAACATAGAACATGCATGTTGGTGTGTGTGTATCTGGGAGGGGGGACTGTGTATGACACGGTGTTCTGCATGTTCGTATTTGCATATTATATAATGTGAGGTGTTTAGTGACCCTTAAAAGTTTACAATGTTGAAGGAAAGATGAGTGACTGTCTTAGGGAAATGTCCGAGGGAAAGGCTACACACTGCCGTTCTATCAATGAATTCAGAAAACCTCATTCCCCCAAAAATGTGATTTAACCCTTTCTCTTTTGCTTAATTGTTGGTAGAGCACACTTGAGTCACTGTATCTTACTAAAGCAGCTGTTGATCTTAATCCAACCTGTCTGCGTCATCTCTACCAAACAGCATTCATTGCCATTGCAATGTACACAAGTGTCATAATAGACACATCACAAGAATTTGTACAATGTCAAATTACATTTTTAAAACTTTTTTACTGCTTGATATAAAAGGACAATGCACACTGTTCTCATACTATATGACATATATTGTCCACAATAAGGAAATTACATCTGCTGTTTTGTGGTTTGTGTTCTGATTTCACTACGTCTGGGTTCTTAAAAAAATACTAAAGTTTTTATTATTGCACCAAACAAATGGCAAAAATACAAAATGTAAAATATGCCATTGCTTTTTTGTCAGTGTAACATTTAACAGTTTAATTTACTGACCATATTAGGCTAAATTGGAAAACAGAAATTTGTGTGTAAAATCTCATTATTATTATTATTTTTTTTTTACTATTTTTTATTTACAATTTTGTATTTAGTGTAGTAAAAGAGAAAGGGGTCCCTTGCAATCTGGGATATAGTATAACATAAAATAATAATAAAAACAAAAATCTTTGTGACCAATAAAGTATCTATCCATCCACCTGTCTATCCATCCATCCAGCCATTTTTGTAACACAAATCTAAAGCTATAATCCAACCTACTTTTGTTACAAAATGGAAAAGTCAGCAAAAATAAGTAAAGATAAATTTTCTGGAGATTTTGATTGTGAGGCTCAGAACAAAAAAAAACAAACCAGAAGTTTTCTTTTAAAAAAATAATAATAATTTTTAAATGCTCAAAGTGAAATTATGTGTTTCAACCCAAATTGTGAACTTTATATTTTCAGAAAATTGAACTGATATAAGCTGCACAGATCTGCACAGATTGTTCTTAATGATGTTGTTAAAGGGTTAACCTCAATAAATGTTACGCGATTTTATTCAAAAGATACATATTTGGACCACTTCTATTGGTCCAAACATCAAGTTTACACAATGTCAAGATCAAATAGTGTTTTCAATTAATGTAAATCAGTTATGAGTTATAGTAAGTAGTATAGATGGTGACCGTTTATACTCTCTCTCTCTTTCTCTCTCTCTCTCTCTCTCTCTGGCTTGCTCTTACATTAATGAGCCTCACTGGCAGCATGTGTCTTTGCTGCTGGGTAGTACTGTAACTCTGCATCTAAAAAAAAAAGAACTTCAAACACATGTGAGTCAGTGTAAACCTGCCACATGAAAAAAAGAGAAGGGGGAAAAAAAAATCCTCTTTGGGACTCCAGTACATGTTTGCGGCTGCTTAAGCTCTCAGCTGTGCTTCACAACTGCTTAAATGGATTTGACATGAATGGGATGTGGCTGGCTGGGACACTCAGTGTGTGAGTGATGGTGCGTGTGTATCAAGGTGTTTTTGTCTCTCTGATTTGGAAGACGGCGTTGTCTCCTGTGTGGCCGAGTCGCGGTTGGGGAGCATTGACATTTTCATCCTCCTGGCCCCCCGCCTGCCAATCCCCCCAGTCTATCCTCCTTAGCCCCCCTGAGAGGTCTCAGGACCTCGCTGTCTGACAAAACCATGCTCATCATCACACTGTCCTTCTGGACCTTATTTTTAATGAACCTCTGCCTCCTGCAGCATGTGGCTGACCCCTGGATGCTGTGTAGCCCCGGGGAGGTGGACTGAAGGAGACAACATCAAATCTGCTCTAATGATCAAGATGAACTTACAATTTCAAATATCAAGCACACCATATTCAACTACCATTAGTGGAGGGTCTGACCTGTCTTTTGTAGCAGAATGTGGTGGAGTGACTATCAAAGAAAGAAGTACTTAAAATATTACTCACCATTAAAGGAAGTGTCAAAATGCACTGCTATTCAGAAGGAAGAAAAAGATCTGCAATATTTATTGACACTGTAATGTGCAACAAGGCAGACATCTTGGCATGGAGTTGTAGAGGTTCCTAATGGTGTCCTGAGATACACCATCACAAGCGGCTTAAAAATTCTCCCACACTTCCTGCAGATTTAGCAGTGGGAGTGGTGTGTTGATAGCAATGCCCAAAAGCATGCCATGCATTTCCAGTAGGAAATTTTTGATGCAGCGAGCCATGGTATTAGCATTAGCAAGCCTTCTGGACATGTGGTGCATGATAGCTAACCATTCATCTTGGTGCCAAGATGTCCAGAGTGCCTGGTGTCATGGTGTGGAGTGCAGTTTTGTATGATGACAGATCACCTTTGGTCTACAAACAGTTCTAAGTAAAAATATAAATAAAAATAAATAAAGTTCCATTTAAAGTTCAGTTCATTACTGTTCAGTGTGATTGAATAGATTACAGATCGTTTGGTCAAACCATATTTTTCTATAACTGATTTGTGTTTATTTACATCTGCGTCTATTCATTTTTATGTCGCAGGTCAATTGGTTGTGTTGGGAAGCTTTTTGACCAGTCCTACCTATTTTCATTTTACACCATTTCCATACACCAGTCCCAGCAGGTCACAATATTTTTGCAAAAAAAAAAAAAAATCATACTGTAGGTACAAATTAGTACAAATTAGAAAAGAAGTTTCATTTAGTGTCTCCACCTGTTACTTTAATTGGCTTCACTAAAATAGCTAACACTGCTAACTCTGCAGAATATCAAGCCTTAGCTTAGTAAGGTAGCAGTGAGGAAAGGTCATTTACTACACACAGTTACGCAGATTTCACCTTTTAGGAAAAGTCCTCTCTCACCAAATAAAAGGCAGGTTTTAATTGACTGTCTGGGCCTATAGGTCATTGTCTGCACAGTTAGCTCAAGAAGTGGAGGGTATTGCTCCAGTATTTTAAAGTGCTGGGAAAATGGCAAATTATCCCCTTTGTAGTTTCTTTGTAGTATCTTTGTAGTTTGTACACAATTAAATATTTCTGATCTAACTTATATCCAAAATAAAATCAGGAAAGCGGAATATATATGCAGTGTGTTTGGAAACTGAAAAGGCCATAAACGTTGTGGAATGAGATCAAGGCATTAGTGGTTTTATAATGAAAACTGACAAGCAGTACCTTAAAAAAACTCATTATTTATTTTTTGATAACTTTTTATTTACTTTTTTAATCTTTACTTTTGTTCATGCTAAATGTCTTTTAGAACAATTAAATATTCACCCATTCATCTATCCATACATCCACCCATCCATCTTTTGTAACACAAATCTGACGTTATTATCCAACCAACTATTGTAACAAAATGGAAAAATTAGCAAGAAATGAGTGAAGACGAACTTTTCCTGAAATTTTGATCTATTGATTGTTCTTAAAGATGATTTGGTTTAAAGCTGACCCTTTATATTTGATGATCTCTGAATTTAACTGAGACCAATGTGAGTCAAGGAAAGTCTAACAGATAACAAGCTATAGGTATTAATTAAAGGAAAAATAGGATGCAAATAAAAATAAATACTTTCTTATATTTCTTACAGTTTTATTTCATTGCAGGGAATATGAGCCCAAAATATGTGATGTTTTTTCTACTCAACTTCATATAATTTACATACATTTCTTAAATTTACAATGGAGAAAAACATAGGTATGAGTCTTGCCCAAGGATTCTTCATAATGTAGAGTGGTGTGCTTGTCCAAAAAATGTAGTCTTATTTTGGCATGGGAAATAAGTGTTGTTACACAGTTTATCAATACACTATATGAACTTTTATGTGCTTTCCAGTGCTTGTTCTGTTCTAATATTGCTCTTTTCATTATTCTCTACAGGGTTTATATTGACCTAATAAAGTGGAGGAAGATAAGAGTAAAAGTGGTATTGACTGATACACTGTAAAAATGAGAGGCAAATATGGACAGATAGACATCAAAAGACTGACGTGATACTGTATGTTGATGGTTAGATTGTGGAACAGTTAATTTAGACATGGATCATTCATGTGGTTCAAAAAGCCATGTAAGCATGCTAATATGTCACTGGTTTGTTCTCATTAAATCTCTTCAGATCAGCTCTCGTTCATTTCTCCCGTTCCACCGCTTTAATGCGATGGAGCTGCTTTTGAACGGCATCAATTTGATCCATGATGAAGCACTCAGAAATACTTCATTAAGCGCTGTGGAGACTCTGATGTATGAGAAAGTAAGATGCAGCATAAACAGAGTCACTGTGAAAAGTGATTAATTAAGATGATATGTAGAGGAAGTGACTGGACTTTGGGCTGGAGGTTTATAATGAAGGCTCAGGATGAGCATGACTAATAAGCTATCTCCGAATGGGACATGAAGAGAATAATTTATTTCCATTCGGAACTTAGAGAAGGGCGACTGATCTTTCAGTAATTGCACACGATACGGAGGGATGAGAGTAATTGCCGATGAAATCACACCATCCAGAGTCGGAGAGGGTGCCGTTTTACACCATGCTGGAGAAATGACAGGGCTGCTACTCCAGGCTTTTATTAGACTGACTGTGCTGTCACTTTTTTATTACCCCCCTCCAAATGATGGAGGGTACAATTATAGAATAAAAGTGAATGAGATTACTAATTGTAGCTACTGCTCAGTGCTGTGCAATTAGTACATATTATATTCAACTGTGAAACAAGCAGATCATTTGCAAACATGAATCTTGATTAAGTTCCTATTGTTTTCACCAAATTTCTTCCTCCAGGGAGAGAGAAACAGATACATTTAGTCATCCTTAATAAAGGTGCCACACAGAGATATTTGCGTGATGCTATAACTGCTTTTATTTCTCTAAAGAAAATCTGATTTGAAAAGGAGTAAGTGTGAAGAAGCTTTGAAAGGAACAATTTAATAAAGTTGAAAAGGGACATCCTTTAAAAAAAAACCTGCATAATGTTTAAAAACATGTTTAAACATATGGACATTTGATCTTCATTTAAACAATAAAGACGGAGGAAATACAGTATAACTGCACTTGATGATCAGTTTATGGCATGCCATGATTTATGGCATGTCAGTGTAAAATTTGAAAGATTTACTTTTATAGATCTTATGTAATTGCAATTAACATGTATTCAGTTTTCATAAACTTATTTCTGATAGTAGATGCTGTACTTTAACATAGAGTCATAGCAAGAGCTATTTGTTGGTGCTGTGATGGCATTTTAGGATTGTTGGACTTTTACTTTATACATCCTGAGGTCTGCTCTTGGTCTGAATTTGCTTTTGATCATTTTATTGCATCTACAAACTTCATTATAAAGGCTTCAGCTTTTATGTGGTGTGATTTGAAGGGTTTATACCAGATGATATTATGCAAAAGCTTGTAAAATCTGGGGCTCCCTAAGAACCTCTTTAAAACTTTGTGCTCCTATGATCCATCTATAGAAAGGTTCATGATGGAAGCACACTTATCTCAGCTACAGTATTTCGCAAATAAAATTTTAAGCACAATAATTTGCACAAATGCTGAAAAGACCACTGTCCTAAATATTCCCTGCAAACTCTATGGATGGAAACATGATAATTATGAGAGTTGCACCAAATAAGTCCATTTATAGTTTCAGCATTGCTTACGTGCATGAATAATGATGATTTCTTTGCAGAACACAGTTTTCAACAAAAAAAAGGGGTTGCAGCAATTTTAGCAACTTTAATATCTATATCAGCAGAAGTGAGCAAGGCCTGCGGCAATTTATGAGTCAGAAAATATCTTCTGCATAGTTTAAGGGGAAAAGAAGAAAAAAGAAATTAGGTGGTGTCGGAGAGAGGTGAGAAATATCCTGCACTCAGTGTCCCAAAAAAATCCAGTACAGTAAAACTGTGACGGAGCTCCACACTGTAAACCCATACGTTGTTCGAACTCAAATGATTTAAGTCTGTTCTACATAAAATTGGATGTTTATAAACAACAGTCAACTATTTTGAGTTAGGTGAACATTTGTGGGCACATATATACAATCAAACTGAGATCTTTGAGTTGAACCAACTTATAATAACTGAGTTTGGTCTGTTGCCATTAACAGCTTCTTTTCCATTGGCTTCTGTCACAATCTATTTGCATACTGGGTGTGTCCAACTGTTTCTGACACTCACTACACACAATCAGTGTGTAGTGATTTCCCCCGGGCTTGCTTAAAAATAAATCAAGTTCCCCTTTAGTTGTAATAACTTGATGTTTTAATTTATGCTAACTCAAGTTTTTATTCCCCATTACTTTTATTCCCCATTACTTGAGCAAACCGGCTGCCTTAAAAAAGTTAAGTAAATTCAACTTATCCGGTCTTACAGTATAAACAAATAAAAAAGTTAAATCAACTTCCCCTTTAGTTGACTTAGATATCTCGATGTTTTAAGTTATGCTAACTTAAGTTTTCATTCTCCATTACTTAACTTTTTTAAGGCAACCAGTTTTCTCAAGTTTTTTATGTAAATTCAACGTATCTGGGCTTACAGTGCATTTAATACATTTGAATGAGTTTGAGAAGTGTTGTCATCCAGAATTAATCATCCAACATCAGTACCTGCCCCCGTCTGACATAAAATATAGTCGTTTTTTTAGAAGAATAGAGACTGTAAATGCATCAAACCGGCACAGAAATTATATTAACCCCCCTGATTTCAGGAGAAAGTGGAATAAATTTTAATTTCTATTTAAATGTATAATACAGATAGGGTGTATTAGATGGAACTCTAAATGAAAGGATAGTTATTAATACAGTGAGGGTCACAGACTTATTTTTAATACATGACTCAGACAGTCCTAATTCAGACAGCTTGCTTCCCCTTCCAGCATAGAGCTGCTCCAAGCTGCTGCCTGGCAGCTGGACATCTGAGGAACTCAGTAAGGACTAAGCAATGCCATGACCTCAGGTTCCTGTCGCTTTCTCTCTTAAAACTTAAACACTTTTTTACTGGGTTATGCATTTATAGAAAAAAAAATACACTGACATGCCAAAAGTGATGGGAGAGCAGTATGAAAATGCATCATGGTGTGGTTCCTCAGGGGATGGCTTAACCCCTTAAAATGCCTTGTCCCATATACAGGCTACAGGTGTAGGTGATACAAAACCTTTTTTCTGTAGGAAAATAACTTCTTTATATTCTGAAAACTTTGAGGGCATTGAAATCTCCTACAGGACACTTAAAGAAGCTGCCTGTTCACTCTCTACTCCACATAATAATTCCAGATCAGTAACAAAAATCAACCCATATTCTGCATGTTCGAAAATAGACATAAAAACTAGACAAACGTAACAAAGCAAAAGGTTTGGGGGACATGTTAACTGTTTGTTAGGAGCCAGGTTAACTCTGACTTGGAGGATTGATATTTTAATGGCGCAGAACTTCTGCACTTGTCAGCAGAGCAAACTGACCTGCTTGTTGACACTGTGCATGTGCGTAAGCAAGTAATTTACAGGAACAGCAATGTTTTATATTTATTTTGTATTCTGTTTATTGTTGATGTTATAGTTGGGTCTGTGCACTGCTGCATGTCCAAGATAGCAATGAATGTCTGTCGGTTGACTGTATTCTAGGTTGTACGTTGTATTCAGTCAGTGGCGCACCTGTGTTTTCTGTTGCCAAGATAGCAGTATGCCAGAAATTTACCCAAACACACCTTACTTCCAGACCACCACGCCCATCAGCTAAGATATATTTGTAATATTTGTGTTTGCTATTTAAGCGGTGCAGACACAAGGCCTGAAAAGAGACTGTTTGCAGGTGGTAAGATGGCAATGAGCATTGCAGTGCACCTTGGTATTGCAGTGTGCAGGGTGTAAGATAGGGCATCCATAGTTACATTTCTGGATATGGCGTGTGTAGGGTATGCATGAGCTATGGCATATATTTGGCGCTGAATAATTTATTGGCCTTCATGTGTGTACCAGAAACATTTGACAGAAGGCATTACCACTCACAGTGAACAGCGCAGTGAGTGGTATTGATTGTGAACGAAGGTGTCTGGCTACAAAGATCCACATCCACATTCAATGAAGAAAGTTCACAGCTTCCATGGGACATGATAAACGTCATGGGTCATGATACTTGTCCCAGATCCACAGAGACTAATTAGGCTTAGAGCTTAGATCGGGCCCAAAAAATCCGACCCGACCCAGCCCGAGCCCGTGCACGTTCTGCCCGACCCAACACAAACCATGAACTGTCGTTATGAGCCCGACTCGATCCGCCCTATAAACTGTTTTCTGTCTGTTTTCGGGCTGTTTGAATGAGCGAAATATGATCAGAATTATGTTAATTAACACTGTAACATAGAAGCATCGAACTATAATTTAATTAAAATGATTTTTAAGAACAGCTAAACACAGTGCTGCAGGTCAAACGCGGAGGAGTAAACATGCAAGAGAGAGAGAGAGAGATTTGCGTGTTCTGGTGTGAGCTACTCACATGTAAAGGTTCTCTTTTATCTCCTTGTGCTCTTATACTAGTCCTATACCTAATTCTGCAGCTCCCTCTGTGTTTTCTGTCGTATTTTGCGGCTAGCGCGAGCGCTTACAACTAACACCGTGGGCCGCGAGGTGCCGCCCCGTGAAATCAGCGCTTATAAATAAATGAGTTTTTTCACTTTCAGTTTTCGTTATTTGGTTCGTTAACAATAATCATTGGTTACTTAGCAACATTGTGATTATCACACCAGAGCTTTATTTAAAAATAAAAATATAATTAAAAAAACAGATGCCTACACCTCAGACTATTTTCTGGAGCCCGACCCGAACCCGGCCCGAGGAATGTGGTGGGAAATCTCGGCCCAAACCGACCTGATTTCGGGTCAGGCCTCGGGTCAGGTCAGGTTAAGGCAGAGAATCTAAACTCTAATTACTCTAATTGTTCATATTGCAGCCAAATTGGATTTGTTTTTCAAATTAGATTTTTTGAGATTTTACTATGCACACAGTGTACATCACAAACGTACCTGCATGGGTTGCTGTGGTAATAAGGTCGGTGTCAGTAACTTACTCACTCTGAAAGTGATGAGGTCGTTATTTGACACATAAAATATTTGTACCCCCACAGAAACCAGACTGAGACGCATCTGCATATTTCTTAGTGCAATCGCATTTCAAACCCCTTTCAAATGTGGTACCTCAAAAAGATAGAATGGGCTTTCTGGCTATTTAAACTATCAAAGTTTGCCAAAAAATATGTTTAGGGTTGAAGTCTAAAAATGGCATAAAAATAATGAAATATTTTAAGCCATGTTTAAAAAGAAGATATTTGAGGATCTTTATGAGGATCTTTATAAAGCTTGAAAGAATCATCATGTAACCCCCCAATTAAAGGTTCTTTATGTAATATTTACATCCACTTAAACAGTTTTTAGGGAATCAACAGTAGGTATTTTATGGTATGGTATACCTATGAAGGTCCTAGGCTCACATGTTTTAGATGCAGGTGCCAAATACAGCAGGCAGGGGAGCTAACTGATGTGCTTAGTAAGCACTGCAACTGCATTTATGATTTATTGATCAAGGGAAAGGAGAGAGGAGTTGTCAACACTCAGTTTACAAATGCAGAGGAAGGAAATGTGCAGGCTTCCCTGGAGGGAATCTGCTGGGCAGCACTGATCATTGATCCGAGCTTTTTGAGGATCAGCAAGCAGCAGCTTTCAGTTATCAAATCGACGACTATCACAGTCCAGATAAACCTGAATCCCTTTTGTTCTTTTTCATTTTGTATAAATAAAACTATCCTTCTGCATTGCCTGGATGTATAAACTCACTTCACAGTCCACAGTGAGTGTGTGTGTATGTGTGTGTGTGTGTGTGTGTGTGTGTATGACACAGCATGGGGGCTGGAGACAGAACTGAGTCAGCGTTAAGTCTGAGTGAAGGGAGTGGGCCCATTGGGGGCCCTAATAAGGCTGGACTCAATGACTTGTGAATCAGACCATAGCAAGCTAAAAATAATCACAGCACATCCTCAACATACTGGGACAGTCTCGTCTGAGTCCTTCACAAATGCCGGTAGATGTAGTTTTGCAGGAATCTGAGGTTTGCTGCTTTACACATTTCAGGCATAACATTATGAAGACCTCCTTGTTTCTATACCCATTATCCATTGTTTCCGTCATATAGGAGAACATTGTAGTTCTATATTTACAGACTGTAGTTCTCTATCTGGTTTTCTGCAAACTTTATTATCCTCCTTTCACCCTGTTTAGTTATTATTTGGGTGGTGGGTCATTCCTGCAGTGATACTGGCACGATGGTGAGGTTCTAGGGGTGGCCACAGGAGCATTGGCCCCAAATGAAATCTGATTGGGCCCCTGAAGTGCCCCTGCTCTGTCACTCATCTGTCCTTTACCTTATAGGTGAATGCAGTTCGATGCCCAAATACTGGTGGTGATAATGAGCTAAATAGGAACGTAGTAGAAATGTTTTAAATTGACAGTATTTGTAAAAGGAAAAATGTTTTTAAAAAAGAAACAAAATGCTGTATTTTCTCACATGCTATGTGTGTTTAAGAGTATTTTGTTTATGTACAGTAAAAACATAGAAACAAAACAAAATAAGGCAGAAACAAATGAGAAATTTTAGAATCAAAAGGGCAAAAAATGCTAAACCTTTTACATAACTGCAAAGAATAATAAAGTAACTAAGTATCTAAAAAATATATATATATATATAAAAATTGTACAAAATTACCTCCTTGTATTTTACTGTGTAAGCTTTTCAAATTTAATTCAAGTGTTTGAACATGATGCTGGTGTGACTGTTGAAATAATACTTGAATATACTATGTATATTGTGGCCCCTTGATGACCCCTTACTCCAAAAAAATCCTTGATTTGCCATTGAGTGGTGCGTGGATCAGATACAGCAGTGCTGCTGGAGTTTTTAAACACTATGTCCACTCACTGTCTTTTAGTGTATTAGACAGTCCTACCTAGCTGCTCCACCTTGTAGATGTAGATGTGATCGTCTTCTAGTCTTTTATCAGTGCTCAGAGGTTGCTGCCCATAGAATGTGTGTAAAAACTAAGCGATGGACATACAGTAATATTATGATTGATCAGTGTATGGTTTATAGTGTAAGTTTAGGCATTTAATCTTCCTTAAATCTTCATTTAAGTTGAATCAGGTGCATTAGGGAAGAAATGAATGTAAAGGTGCTTTTAATAAACTCAAGTGAGACACTGAGATGAAGATAAGAGCACAGCTGTTGAGGAAAGCTCTGCTCAGAGAGCCACTTGACTGAGCTCCCCAGTGAGATATGCAGCAAACAGATGATGTTTGCCATTATGTGTGAGTTTTGTATTATCTTTACTGTCTATGACAGGAGCATTCGGCATGAGTGTGACGGTCTGTCTGAGACAGCTCACAAGAGCAGAACACTGTCTGACCTTATCCTACCAAATTACTGTCCCTCTCCTCCCTCCTCCTCTCCCCTCTTTCCCCTCTTTTGTCTTTTCTAAAACACACTTCATCACTAAGGTGACATCAGCGCTGTGCGTATTGGAACTCTCATGCCTTTCTGATGAGTTGTTGTCCTTATTTTGAGCCTCAGTGGCCTACTGCTACTGGCAGTCTCTGACCAAGGGTAGCACACTTTTGCTCCACAAACACATTACATCTCATCACAGTCTTATGTGGGCCAGAGGGCGTGTCGGACAGGTCTGGGGGCTCACCAGGGGATGCATGAGCAGGCTGCAGGAAATGGTACATGTGCAGGACAAAGCACTGCCTGAGAGGAGTGCAGCTATTCTAGATTTACAAGCCTGACTTGTAGGACCTGGCCTCATAAAGTGTGTCCTGTTACTCGGTTTAAAAGCGCTTGGCTTACAGACTGAAGAAAGGTTATAAGCTACACCTCACTGTCAGTTATTTACAGGTTTCAAAATTATACAGCCACCAGAAGGGGGATTAAAACGCAAACCTCTATTTCAAAAAAGTTGGGACCCATATTTTGGGCACAGTAGGAGCTTTGGCTTGGATTGTGTTGCTGTAAAGCTCCTTGCAATGATTCCATGCAGTAAAAACTAAAGCATGTCTGCAGTGCCACCTGAGGGCCCAAAGATCACCAGCATCCGATATTACCTGTCAGCCGGATCATTTTCACAGGGTTTTCTCCAGATTCTCTGAATCGTTTGATAATATTTTTTAATGTAGATGATGGGGAATCCAAAGTCTTCACAATTTTAAGTTGAGAAACTGCTCCTATTGCAGCTGTTTTATGTTATTAACATTTTTGGCCATGTCCCATCCAATATCAAAATCAGGTTGATTTGTCCCACCCAAAAATATACCACAATACAATCAGAAACTGTTTAAAAAAACATTTATTTTGAAAGTGTCTCTCACTTTATTAAAGAAGAACTCTGGTGTAAAATGGACTTTTGGTGTAGTAAAACATGATAAAAAAAGTACCTACCTTTGATAAATAGCACACCTCCGTTCTCCCACAGCGTTCTGAGATCCAAAAATTTTAAAAGTTTGTCCAAACACCCTTCAGACTGGGTGACACAGGGCATAATTTTCACCGATAAATCATTTTGTACACCGATATCCAGCTCAAAGTAGCTCCACGCCTTCTTGCTAGAATCCAGAGAGCCCTGATATTTAAAACGAGGCATTTATAACTTAAAAAGTGCACAAGAAGCTTATTAAAAACCACTGTTTACATCCTATAACACAAACTTTAGCTCAAAGCACTGCCATTACTGAACTGAAAATAGATATAAATAGACTCCACATAGCATAGGAGTCTATGTATGTATATGTCTATGTTATTTTCTGTCTAAAGGATGTTCGGACAAACTGTTAAAATTTCTGGATCTCGAAACTCTGTAGGAGAACGGAGGTGTGCTATTCATCAAAGGCAAGTAATTTTTTATCATATAACACCAGAAGTCCATTTTACACCAGAGTTCTCCTTTAAACTTTGTGTTGTGTTTAGAATTATCCTTCACTGCAACTTCAATGACCCCGATTTTCACCCTGTTGGAAAATCTGGGGGTGCATTTTCCTAAAGTTAGGGTTTATATAAAGTGCCTGTCTAAACGTTTTATGACAACAGAAATCATTACCATGTAATATAAAGTAACATGTTTAGTTTGTAAATTTACCCTTAAATAGATTAATCTAATAGTAAACTGAAGTACAGCAAATGTTGCATTTTTTTATTTTTCATTTGTGGTTTACTATACATACAGTGATTTACCACCCTAGCTGCAGTAAAATCAGTTTATAGCTAATATTTAGGGCTTTGATTCATAGTAACAAATATGTGCACCCCCAATGACAAACCCTGTCTATGATTCATTTTGAGTTTTAATGTGTTTTGGACCCCACTTTATACTTCTTATTTTTAGTAGTATAAACTGTTTTCATTTTATATTTTTGATTTGGTCTACAGACAATATTCTGAAAATATTCTGTGCTCTCCAGGACTCTGCAGGAGCTGTTGAAGCAGCCAGGTGGAGAGGTGGGTCCTGTGGATGGCACTACCAGCAGCACCTCCCCAATTGGTGCCAATGGCGTCTCAGCCAGGATGCTGCGGAGCCGCAGTGGTAAGAGAGAGATATATTGCTTACACTAGCTTGTTTTTATTAGTGACTAGCCCATACTTTACCACATTTTATTTATCAGTAAAAGACATGAACCCTGTCCAGAACAATTATTTATTTTTCTTTCCTTGCAACTGATACAGTCACTTGTATAAATTACAATTAAGATACAAATTGTATATGATAATTTAATACTTTACTGTTGCTAAACTTTATCTACTGTGTAAGTTTCAACTCTGTATTATAAATTATAAATTATATTATACAGTTATATATATGACTGTATTATAAGCATGGATGCTCTAGTTACATTCCATTTCATTCTAAAGAAAGAGACCCGCCCCCTCAATAGACCCGCCCCCTCAATAGACCCGCCCCCTTTCATCTAGACCAAGCATCTCAGACTGACTTCAACTGACTAGGTTTATAGCTCTGCCAAACAGACCAGAATGGAATGCAAAGTGAAATTTCCACTGGATACACAGTTTGTCTATTAAGTGTAGTTTTTCAACAGTAAAAAAAGCAGTTCATGGTATTTATAAACATTTGAATGGTAGTGAAGTTAGGATACTTACATTTTCGTGCATTATAAGCTGGGAAATAGAAAACCTCATGTATGTGACTGTGCCTCCAAGCCATGTGGAAGTGACTCGTTCCTGAATAACCTTGACTGTGTTTGGGTGTATGTGGGCTCTGTGGGCTGCAGGGCATGTGGCTGTTTCGAGGATATAGTGTGTGTGTTTACTGTGTCTGAAAATTGTTAAATTCTGTAGCATTTTACATGAGCATTTGCCTGTTGCCTGTCATGTCTTTTACATAACATTTACAACATTTACGATTTGGAAAAGCAGCTTAAGCTTGCTGAGGGTAACTTACAGAAACTCAAAATCCGTTTAATTGGTACCGTTGGACCAATTAAATTATGATTTAAGAAAACCATCAATAGCGTAGATTCCTAAGGAATGGGTTCCCCATCGTTCCTTCAGATTAATTTAGATTTTAAATACTTTATAAGATCATCTTTCCTGAAAAACAAACAGCCTGGTCAACTCAATTTGGTCAACTCAAACTGATCAACCAACATTACGTGCATCTCCAGGCTTGTTGACCAGCTTGAGTTGACTACATTGAGTTTACCAAATTGAGTTGATCATATTTTTTTAGGAAAGATGATCCTATAAAGTATTTAAAATCTAAATCAAACTAAAGAAACCATTATTTAGGAATCTTTGTAATTGATGCTTCTGTAAGTAAAAGTTTAGTCTGCCTACTTAGCCAACTCAATCTGGTCAACTCAAGCTGGTCAACCAACATTACCTGCATCTCCAGGCTGGTTGACCAGCAAAACCAAGCTGGTTGTCTAGCATGACTCACATTATCAAGATAGTTGAACAAAAAGGCTAAGCTGGTCGAGAATCATGATTAGCATGACAGGTCTGGTCATTATAACTGACCTGAATGATCAGAATCAAATGTAACAAACTCTATGCTGAACAAGAACTGGTTAACCAGTTAGCTTACCAGTATTGGGTATGTTTTCACATGGATGACCAGCTTTTAACCTTCTAGACCATCAAAGACAAGCTTAGACCATCTCAGTTACCAGTAAAAACTGGTATAGAAATGGATTTTTCAGTATGGGAGATTATGCATGATGAGACCACTAGATGACTGTTCTCCATATAACAGTATAGGCTACATTTAAATGTTCCTGCATTTGCAGATTATTGCATTATAATAGAAATACTCTGATTATATAATCAAGTATAATGAAGGTGTATGTATAAAGTCACGGGTGTACCATTCAGTGTGACACAGTTTTTTCCAGATGCTCTTGTTAGATTGTAAGATGTAATAAATGGGGGAAAAATAAATGGACTGGAATTGAGGAGGAGAAGGAGAAGAAAGAGGAGGAGGAGGTAGACGAAGGAGAAATAAACATGTTTTGAGACTAACAACAGCAGTACAAGGAGAGAATCCTCATCAGTATGCAGATTGGTCCCAGTTGCACGTGCAGATGGAGTTCGTGCCAAATCTATACATTTTACCCATGCGTACTCCTCACGTGCACCACTGTGCAAGCGCAGATGTTTGATCTCAGCCTTTCCCTTCCCTGCTGCATTTTTTTTTTGCACTATTTCTAGTGTTACCTAATTTTCCTCCTCCTAACCCAGATAATAACACCCCTAAACCAGTTCCCACCTCATTTGTATACTCAGTCAAGGTCGACTCATCTGCACAAACTGGCATTTGCTGGATTTGCGCACGGTTAAGGCGTGGAAAGCTTCAGACCAGCAGTTGATGTGGGATTTATGGTGATATCCAGAGTCTGCGAGCAGCTTAAAGAGGCATACTTTCCTCCCCTCTCTATGGTGCGGATTTAAGTTTGGCTCACTGAGGGGTTTTATGTGTGTGACTGTACACATCTTCAGTATACGCTCTGGTTTGCCCCAGTAATGGTGTGGAGATTAGAGAGCGCCGCTGCCGTTGTCATGGGGTTTTAGAGCGCTCGCTCTGGGAAGGTGATGTGTAACTCTGGGGTTCAAAAAGCATGACATCTCCTCGTGCAGACTTTGATCTTCACAGGGTTAAAGAGGCGAGACGCTGCAAACAGCAGCCTGCCACTTTGCTTCATATGCAAAAACACATTTTAAAGCCGCTGGGTGAGAGCCCACAGGCTGTGTAATGACTGGGCATCTATAAAGAGGCATGACCCGGTAATGTGTCCCCCATGAAAATGTGTTTTCATCTCACTGGAAAGAGGAGCTGACATCATATTTAGTGAAGCCTTCTTCTTCTGTGCATTTGAATGTGGCTGTTGGAATTTCTAAATAGGAAATTTTGACAAGAAAGCCTCTAAAATTCAAATCCCTTACCAGCCCTAAGTTTAAAATCTAAGATACTTGCATCGCATGTCAATAGTATTAAAGGAGAAGTATTATAGAGGTTATTAGCACTTCTAACTATAAGTTATTGTGTTGTTAAATTGTAAAAATTGTGAGCACAGTACTGGTTGATGTCTAACTGTGGCTCAAAATGGCAAAAATCACTAGATTTGAGCTCAGGCCGGCTGTATGTGCCACCGCCCCAGTTGCTGAGTATAGTATGAGAATCGGCCAGCAATGTATGTGCCGATACCCCGGTTGCTGAATATAATAATATGGGAATCAATCTGAGCCGCCTGGGCAAACACCCCTGCCCCATAGACGTTAGGAACCTATGACTATATTTTGTTTCATGATAGAAAAACTGATTACTGATCATTGTTTAAAAATTGATTTAATTAAAATTGGCCTACTGATCTTTTTGTAGATTAAAAGTTCTGTAGTTTAGTGTGGATCAGTGGCTCCTGTGGGAGTGGAGAAAGTGAGACAGAATCAGAATCATCTCTGTGAAAATTGACCCTCTGTTTCTAAAGTAACATTTAAAAAAAAAATCTTGTGATATCAATCATTTCATCTTTCCGTTTCATGAGCCCTCTTCCTGCTCATCCGCTGAGCTCCGAATTCCCCGTTCCTCTCAGGTAGCACATTTCTTTCATCCCTCCATACTCTCTACTTTTATTTAGCTCAGTTCTTTTCTGGGCTCCTCTTCCATTTCCTCCTGTCCTCTATTCCCTCCATCACTGTCTCTGTCTGATTCCCAAAAGACACAAACAAACTGTGTTTTTCTGACAATTACTAACTGTAGTGATACTTATCTCCAATATGGATCTTGTTCTTCTCTAACTTATCCATCATTTGCTGCTGTATTAAAATGTGGTTAGTTTAGTTCCAAAATTCATTAAAATACATTTATATCATTTTTTATTTGTTTTCCAAAATATTTAGTGTAATTCTGTAATTAAAGGTGCCATATTCAGATTCAGCTGAACAAATGGCACAAATGCACTCCTGGAAGAATGGTCTCAAATCCACATAAACACACTCCTAAACCTTGTGGAAATCCTTCCCAGAAGAAATAAAGCTGTTATAGCTGTAAACAGTGGGCCAACATCATATTAATTATTAATCCAGGAATTAAGATTGTCACTTTAGTACATATGCTTGAGTAAATACTTATGGCAGTATAGTTTATCATGTTTATAGCGTGAACATGATTTAGCGCTTGATTTTTATGTTTACTATGAGAATGATATGAATTACTCATCCAATACGGCACAAATTCATTGCTTGGTGTGCATAGTCTTATTTGGAAAGCTCTTGGCAGGATCACATAAATCTTATCCAGATATAACTATGCTTTTTTTTGATTGGCTGTTTGGTAGATACATTTCTCAGTTTACTGACTGGTGGATTGCAAGCTTCCTCTTAATTCTGCAGGAAACCTCTCCATGTTTTTATCCACAGTTAAAAATAGAAGCGAACCTTGATGGACATTGTCCTCCTATTCATTTTTGTGCATGAGAGATACAAGGTGTGGCATGTGAGCGTATAAACTGCTTGAAATGTGTCTCATGCCCAATGTGTGAGACTCGAAATCCCTGCACTTTTGTTGTACATGTGTACAAAACTTTTAGTAAGCAGACACACAACTAGTTTATTATGCAACAACAAAGTACAACAAAAAAGTAAAGTAAGAGTAAAAGAGTAAAGTCTGTGTTTGTGTCCACACGTGGCGTGACATTGCCATGTATAAACACATACACGTGCCCCTTCTCCCCATTTCAGACATGCCTACCTCTCAGGCAACAAAGATTGCCATTATACACACACACACACACACACACACACACACACACACACAAACACATATCACACTGGACTGAAAGCTCCAGGGCTATGGCCACGCACAGTGGTCAGTCGTAGTGGCTTTGTGCTGAGGATGTGAGTAGCAATGCACAAAACATACAGATTGTCCCTCAATCCCATATTAGTGCATCTCTACTGCACACACTCAATGTCACCCTCAATTTACATTCACATCCTAAAACAAGACTGGCGGAGTGCGTACCTTCCAGCTCATACAGACAAAAAACAAGTTCATTTATTTATTTATTTACTTATTTTGGACTGTTCTCATGCTTCGTACATGCAGTGACTGTAGGGCTGTGCTATTAAAATAAAAGAACAGAGTTCATGCAGGTGCTTAAAAAGTCTTAAAATGTCTTAAATTAAAATCCGGGTAATTAAGATCTTAAATTGCCTTGAATTTACTGTAAATCTGCTGTAGGTATTACATTTTCAGAATGTGCGTTTAATGCAGGTGAGAAAGCACATGATAACTTGAACTTTAGCGGTGAGTTAGCAAAAATTCCCAGATAGAGAACTAAGGTTAATGGAGAGCTGGCTAACATTAGCGGTAAGCTAACTAACATGCTAACGTTAGCAGCAAATTATCTAGCTTCATTATTGTGAAGAGAACTAAGGTAAGCAGAGAGCTAGCTAACATAGTAACATTAGCAGCGAGTTATATGGCTACATTACTGAGGAGAGAACTAAGGTTAGTGGAGAGCTAGCTAATGTTAGCGGTGGGCTAGCTAACATAGTAACAGTAGCAGTGACTTATCTAGCTATATTACTGGGAGAGAACTAAGGTTAGCAGAGAGCTAGCTAATGTTAGCGGTGGGCTAGCTAACATAGTAACAGTAGCAGTGACTTATCTAGCTATATTACTGGGAAGAGAACTAAGGTTAGTGGAGAGCTAGCTAACATAGTAACATTAGCAGTGAGTTAGCAAACATTACCAGAAAGTGACCTAAGGTTAGCGGAGAGCTAGCTAACGTTAGCGGTAAACTAACTAAAATACTAACGTTAGCAGCGTGTTATCTAGCTACATTATTGTATTGTAGTTTTGATTTCCAATGCAACAAATTTTCTATCAAAGAAAATATGACTTCAGTTTTATTCTATAAACTACAGACAACATTTATCCCAAATTCCAAATAAAAATATTGCCATTTAGAGCATTTATTTGCAGAAATTGAGAAATGGCTAAAATAACAAAGAAGATGCAGAGCTTTCAGACCTCAAACAATGCAAAGAAAACAAATTAATATTCATAAATTAAATGAAAAAGTGGTCTCTTATTTTTTTCCAAAGCTGTATATCCTCATTACATTCACACATATAATGTTTCAATATCTCCTTCTTACCCCATCATATTTTCACAAGAGGAATTTTAAAGGTCTAGTTAGTTGTACTTAATGAGGACATTAGGTCACTTGGCTCACTACACTGCTGTAAAATCACATATTTAATTTGATGTACAGTGTGGTGTGATTGCAGTTTCTGGGATTGAATAGTAATAGGTTGAGTCTCTGAGAGATGCTTGGCCTGACAGCCCCTCATTAGCCTCCACTTTTACTCTTCATCATTATTAAGTGCGGCTTCACCCAGTCGAGAGTGCTGGCATTGAGAGGAGATGTTAAATGGTCACTAGTACTAGTGCTGATATTGAGCACAAGCATGGATTTGTACTACAGCTGTGTCCCGAGAGCCTCAGGCAGTGTAGAAAACCAACTCAGGCTTTAATTAAAACAGAAAAGAGGAAAAGATGATTTTGGTGATGAGATTAATTTATTTTACTGTAGTTACTGTAGTTACACCCAAGATGCAGAAATAGCATGTTAATTAGGTCATAGGGCCTGTATACAGAATCCCAGCCACTGTGAACATTGCCTAGTGAGACATTCTTTAAAGAGCACATATAGTATATGTGAATTACCTCTGTCCTGATTGTCTGCTGCATATAGTGGCTTATTAAAACATCAGTCATAGCTAAACACTTCATGAAGTCAGTGGGTGGGGCTAAATAGGTGGTCATATATAAATCCACTGAGTTTGATCACAAAAGTGGTACATTTTTTATTGGGCTGTTTGCAGGTTGCTTTCTAAGAAAATTCAGAAGCTAGAAGGTACCTGTCTTGAATTGGCAGTAAAACATAGTTGGCAGCTCTGTTTTATAAAATGTTTTAGTACAACTTTGAAACATAGCTGAAAGAAGTACCTAGACACAGGCTGAGTGAGAAGTGAGAATACTAATATGATTAGGAAATTAAAATAGAGAGAATAATACCCTTTCTGTAAAAAAAACTGTGTTTTTAATGGGACATTATTTTTACACTGAAGAAGAAAAGGGTAAATTATGAAAATATAATAAAATAAGGACATTTCTCTGTCTACTGTGCTTAACCACTAACTGCTAATAAAATATGTTTAGCAACAAAAATAATAGTGTACACTCGAAGAAGTGTTTAATTTAACTTTATATACCGTAAACCTGCTTCTCATGTAAAGCAAGAAAACACCCTTTTACATATAGACCTTAAATTTAATCACAAAAGTGAATAAAAGAAATGAAAGTAGAAAACATTGAAACATTAAAAACAAAGGGCTATCAAATAGTGTCTTATTAACAGAAAAACATATATAATGATTAAATGTTAAGAGTAAATGAAAAATGTAAAAAAAAAAATAATAATGACATGCAAAAATACCACTGAAAAATACAGGTCAATAAAAGAATATATTACATTTGATTAAAATAAATGATAATACATAATGATAATTAGTGCTGTGCGATGTGACAAAAAATATTGTGGGGACCCTATCGCTTTTACAGTAATTTCATCAATTATTCATGCAAATAAATAAAGTAGGCTCCGATCGTTATCGTTATCGTGATATAAAAAATTCCATATTGTGATATATGATTTTTCCCATATTGCCCAGCACTAATGATAATACTAATTTCCAAAACAATAAGTTAACTAAAACAGTGGCAGAAATAAAAAATATAGTTAGAAATTAAGAATTTAAAATGTTTGAGTGACACCAGCAAGTAAAGTTTTGGTGATTCCTGCAATAAATTCCTGGTCACTGGTGCAGTGTAGCTGAATAATAGAGAGCATTGATGTAATGTATGATGGCATATGACCAGTGAAGATGAAGTGTAGGTGAATAGAAGAATGTGTGTTTCCCAAATAGTGAGTGTGACTGTGTGTTTCCCATATTAATAACAATTGTGCAGAATCACTTGGAAATAAATGCTTCATTACCATACTTGATAAGCTAAAAGTTAAAAGAACATTCTAACATTTCAGGACATGGTACCGTTACGACAGTGATAACACGCAGAGCACAGAAACTTGCTGACCTTCTGACCCTGAACTGACAAGCCTGTAATTAAACTGACTTTGCTTTGAACTCCGCAGAGACGTTCTCTCATGGCCTTCGTGCCACAGCAGCGTAGTGACAGTAATGCTGTTTCTCCTAATTCTGGTTCAAACTCATGCACCAAGGGATGTGCTCCTGGCTTTAATGAACATTTAGAGCATTAAATAAGCTGATTTTTGCTGCTAACAAGCAATGACAGTGTAATTCTCTGAATACAGGATGCAGGTTCAGGCTGAAAGAAGAGCCACGTGCATCGCTCAGCGTTCTACACACCGTACCGCATTTAATGAGACGCAACTAATGGGCAGTGGAACAAACAGGAAAGAAACAACATCCAATATCCACTAATTGCATCAGTGCCCCCTCCTTGTTGTCACCCAAGTGCGGAAGTAGGCCACACAGGCTGGGGCAGGCCTCTCTGAGTGCCCCAGGCCACCTTTCTGTGGTCAATATCTGGCATGGCGAGACTAGGTGGGCAAGCAGGACAAAATAGGACACTCGGTCACGGCACCATTACGCCTGAAACCAGCAAAAGGCGTCAAAATTAGCCCTGCCCTGGAGTTTGATATGTTTTTAGGCTGTCACCTTGTAAACGGGCCACAAAAAGCCATGGAGGCATCTGCTCTGCTGCTCTATTGAGCATACACACACACAGGGTTGTTTATATACCTTGTCAGAATTTGGGATCACGTATATTCCCCATATGGATGATATATATTGGTCTCAACAAGTATTTAGACCATGTAACAGTTAGTATCCTTTAAATTAAGTTTTTTTTTTCAGTTAAGTTCAAATGTTCAAATACATTGTCCAGTTAGAATATCATGACCACATTCTTTTTCTGAACTCATTTTTGTAGCTTGACTGAGCATATATGAGCACTTGTAGTTCTATAAATGCAGACTGTAGTCCTTCAGTTTCTCTGCACACTTTATTACCCTACTTTCCCCTTGTTCTTCAATAGACAGGGCCCCGCAGGGACCTTCTCAGCACTGCAGTGCTGTAGTGGCATGATGTTTTGTGTGTTGGGGTATTAACATGTTAGAGTGTGGTGTGCTGGTCACAGGAAATTGCAGGCTGTATTGTTCTGGTTGGTGGGCTATTCTTAGTCCAGCAGTGACACTGAGGTGTTTAAAAACTCCAGCAGCACTGCTGTGTCTGATCCACTCATCCCTATAAAACACACATAAATACACACCCACTATGTCTGTGTCACTGCAGTGCTGAGAATGACCCACCACCTAAATAATACTTAGACTGAACTGTATATATATATCTATATATATATATATATATATATATACCGGTGTATATATATATATATATATATATATATATATATATATATATATATATAATTGGGTGCACAAGCCTTTTTAAAGGCACAACCTCAAAACTTACAGGACTTAAAAGATCTGCTGCTAATGTCTTGAAGCTAAACACCAAAAAACATATTTAGAAAGATCTGAGCTATTTAAGCAATGTTAGCAGAACCTAAACTCTGTATTGGTCAGATGCATTTAATATTATGGCTGATTCATGTGTAGTTTTGATTGGAAGACTGTAATGTCTGTCTAATGTGGGAATGTGTTTCATGATTTCATGATTTGTACCCCCCAATCATGCCATTCATTCCATTACCAGTGTTGATACATGCTGATGGATGCTGATACCCTGTGTCCATCAGAACAAAAGGGTTCATGATGGAACCAATAAGACTTAAACATGGGCCTCTCCTGAATTGCACACTTCACTCAATGGGGACCTAGGTGGGACTGTAGTGGGCTGTAATGATTGAACCGGGACCCATTTGGGTACAAACCATCTCAAAGTCCATGCTCTATTGGAACCCATCTGGAACCCATATTCCACCCATATGAGCTCCAACTGAAACAGTAGAATTCATTTGTTAATCACATACACAGCAATCATTAACATACAGCTAAGCTCCAAGTCCCAGTAGACCTTTATTAATTCAGTAACTGTGGGAGGTTTAGTTCTCTGATACTGTATATGAGCTGCCATGCTTTTCATAGTGTTTCATCCCAGTCCAGATCTACACTCTCACATTCTAAACACACACACACACATCCAATCCAACAAAGGCTAAGAGACCATACTGAAGAAAAAGTGGATAAAAAATAGATTGCATCCTCACATACACACACACACAAAATAAATCAGTCTAATCTAAATCTAAACACCCAGTTCCTTGTTCTTACAGCAACAAAAGATACAAACTGTATATGTTTAATAGTAATGACTGGGTAATTTATGATCAGTCTTAAATGAATTAGCTACAGAGTAAGAATGAAAAATGCAAATAAATCAGAAACAGTGTTTCTCACTTTTGACTTTCATTTGTTTTAACCTTTATTTATTTGCAGACAGAATCAATCCAATAGATGTATGTATTTTTCAAAAAGACAATACAAAAAAACATGCTGCGCACATTACAAAATCATGGCTGCAGATTTCCCCAATAGTGGACCAAATTTTGACCACATAATTTTTTTTATTTGCATTTTCTATACTGTTTAACTTGGGTTTGTATTTCTCAGGGGGTCCTGGGGTAATTTCCTCTACTTTATGGGAGGGGGGGTCATTCTGTGATTTTATTCCCGTCCAGATTGACCATGTATGTGTTTTTCTCAGACGTAATCTTAAAAAAGTTACAGGCTGAATTACCTACTGTTTTTTGCTGAACTCCGTGGGCCTCCGGTATTTTAGTCCGGTCCAGACACACATCTCTGAGTTTTGTCACCTCACGTACTGCTACACTCCATAGTTAAAATCTGGGCGCACTTTTTCACAGAGATCCATTTAAACAAAACAGTGAGTGGAAATGGAGGAGCTACTGAGCAAGCGAAAAAAAAATCACTGGTCCTCCGTTTTTTAAATTGCAGTCAGGATGCAGGAATTTTGTCACTGACGTTCCCCTGAGAAACTAATCTTGTCCAGATAGGGCTATAGACTGCGTACATTACTACCTTACCTATTACTCTTACAGGAGTCACAAACTAGTTTAGTTACTACAGAACATAGACTACTTTATTTTTCTTAAATAATAAATACAGATCAAAGTATTCTTGTTCCTTCTTGCAAACTGTTGAAAAGAAATATTCTAAACAGGCATTATGGGATCATTAAGAGTTCTGGATGAAGAATGATACTTTCTGAAATATAGTCTTATAGCCTGTTTTTTTTTTTTTACTCTTGCAATCAGCTTTTTTGGCTCAGCTTCCAAACCCTGCTGTTTTCTGACCTCGTTTAACGTCTGTTCTCTCCCTCGTTTCTTCTTTCTTTCATTACAGAGCAATACCACCTGAACAATACCACCTTCTCATCGTTTAGCCCCACAGCCGGGCTCCCTCACCCCCAGAGCAACAGCAGTCTGCCAGGCCTCGCAATCAACAAGTACACCTCGCTGAAGGCTGTGGGTAAGAGAACTCACGCACCAAACATAATATATATAATTTGTCACCCCAAAAAAAATGTTTTGATGAAAATCTGAACCATTTATAAGTCATGATGAAATCAAAAGACTCTCGACACAAATCATTCATCATTTATTAATTTCTATAACTACATTCAGCATTCACAAAGAGAAGCAGCAGTTCCTTTAAGGTTTTAATCAAAGGGACTATTATTGCATCTTCTTCACTCTGTTTGATAGATAGAACTGGGGAAGCCCTTTGGTAAAAGGGGGCTTATTCAGGGGCGTACGGTTGTCCTGCTTTACACAGATCCAATTCTAGAATCTAATCAGCCGCTGGCTACAGCTGCCCATTTAAAACAAACAAGCCAATAGTGACACACATGCATCCTTACATGCTGGAGTCTGTTTATAACAGCACTCATAGGTACACTCAGCATTACTGCCAAAACGTAATACTACGTAATACAATGATGCTGATGAAGAGTGACAACCTAACCATAATCAAATCAGTAAAATCAAGTTCAGCAATTTTTCCCCCCAAGACTTTACTGCAGGGTAAAATTCTTATGGCTACATGGCGCCTACCATGTTTTGGATGTAATTGAATTAAAATATTACGAATACAGTCCCCCCAAAAAGTATTGGAACCGTGATTTTGATCCCTTTATTTCTGCTGTAGTCTGAAATCATTTGGGTTTGACATTAAATGATGAATATGAGACAAAAGATCAGCATTTCAGTTTTTATTTCCAGGTATTTACATACACAGTCAGAAACCACACATTTCTCTTCTGAGCAAAAATATTGGTTTCATCTTTCTTTAAATTCACAGACAAAATTCACTTTACATCAAAATTAATGAGCCTATCCATGCAAACTTAAGCCATGACACTACCTCCACTGTGTTTCACAGATGAGCTGGTATGTTTGAGATTATCCTTTCTGTTTCTACACTTTTCCATCAGATTAATAAATGTTAATCTTGGTCTCATCAGGCTTTGCTCTGTAAATTGATAAAGGGAATCTAACAATGAATCTAAAAACAATTAAGGCAATAAAAAAGGATGAGTAGACAGATAAATCACTCTGCCGACCAGCTATTGACTGATAAATTTAATTTAAATTTAATTTAAATGCTGATCAGCTATTTATGTAATTTTGGGAAACATAGGGGATTACTTTAGAGAGAAATCAATCATTCTTTCTTTCAAAAATATTTTTTGCATTAAAAAATGATTTGCTTTAATTTTATTTGTTTTCATTAAGGTAAAAAAATAACAGATTATTCCTAAAAGAGAGAAATAGTTATAGATAGTTATAGATATAAGGTTATCTGTACAAAGGCAGTTGTCATAAAGATTGGTGTTGATTGTGCTTGTAAAAAGCCTTTTTTTACAGGTTTATTAATGTGTGTTTATAAATTGTTTAATGTGTTGGGTTGTCTTATATATAAAGTCGTATGAATGATAAATGTTTCAGAAAAGAACAAAACGACACACAAGTTAACACTGTAAAAGAACAGTCTAACACACAAAAGAGCTCATCAGATCAGTGATGTGAGAGATGCATGTTGTCTACAGCTGTAGGACAAGGTCATTAGAATGCCCTACATTGCCATCTCATAAAACAAGGCCAATGGCAACAGAAACACAGTGATCCAGACATGCGGATATACATGCGGCCCAAACATACACACGCACATACATTGACAGCCACCCAGTGACATGTGTCTATAGAGAGTGCATGGCCCGCTGTTCTGGTTGGCTGTGCACCAGTGTAATCTACAGCCAGCATGCAGAATCCTGACGATGATCCACAGTGGCAGAATAACCTTTAGAGCCTCCTCAAGGTTTTTTGTACTGTCATCCAGTCAAGTGCTCTTAGTAGCTTGATAAATAAATGTAATAAATGAGGAAAAAACAAACTTACAGACAAAGACAGTCGCTGATCTACAAGCTATTCCATCCGTGATTAAACCACTTAGTTCCAATTTGTTGTTTACTGACAACAGAAAAGTTCATTTAGAGGTAATCTGTCACAAATGTACGAAAAAGAAGCATATGCTTTGCTGCCTCACTTTTGGAGTACATTATACAGCATCTCCAAAAGTTTGTAGACAACCTGCTCATACAGTAGTTCTTTGAAAAGAAGGATTTTAAAAGGGAGTATGTTTCTCTTTTGTTTGAGAAACAGCTGATTCTGTTCTGAGAAGACTGCTATGAGACTGATGATTGTATTCAGTAACGAATGCATTGGTATGATCATGTACTGGTGATGGATGATTAGATCTGGATTACAAATGTCACATTTAGCTTATGTTTGACTGTCCCTGACTGTCATATTCCATTATCATTGCTTATTATGGATTATAATATAAGATAATATGTGCAAAGTTTGAATGCCTGTGTCAGTTATTAGAATGGGTATCTTTATCAGATTTTCTAAAAGTAGATACAGAGAACACCAATAATCAAACAATCAAATAAATGCGAAAAATATTAGACCTGGTCATTTATTTATTTATAGGAAAATGGCCCAATATTATATAAGTGTGAATAGTAAGAGTTTATGATCTTTTGTATGCAGTATCTGGTGTGAACACCTTGTGCAGCAATAACTGCAACTGTTCCTCCATACAAAACTGCTTCAACTTTGTTGTGTTCAGTTCCTTCTACAGCATTTCTAATGGGTTAAAGTCTGAAAAAGTCTGTCTTGATCATTCAAAAACCTTAACTTTATTGTCTTTAACTAGAGTCAAAGTTTAGAGTCATTGTCATGCTGAATAACCCACATTCTCTTAAGATTCAGCTCACTGACGAATGTCCTGACAATTTCCTTAAGAATTTGCCAATATAACTCAGAATTTATTGTTGAATTCAATGGTGGTGAGTCGTCCAGGCACAGATACAGTGAAACTGGCCCAAACCATGATACTACCATCACTGTGTTTCACAGATAGGATAAAGTTTTTTTATGCTGGATGCAGTGTTGGCCTTTCTCCAAACATAACGCTTCTCATTGAAATGAAAAAGCTTTATATTGGTCTCATCTGTCCACAAAACATTGTTCCAACAGGATACTGGCTTGTCCATATGAGCTTTACAACATAAATAACCTACAGAGACACAGATTACCCTTCACTATTAGTATTACTAACCTGACAAAATAAAACTCCTCTAAAAAAAGTTATTGAATGCTTCTCTAGTGCCTCAACATGTGCAGTGGAGAACGGTTATCATACAGTAAAGAGTCAGGATAATGATGTATTATTGCATATACAGTATGATAGGCCAAACTATGTTTTTTACATAAATAGAAATATCATTTGACTCTCTGTCCAAAGTTTTGCACAAACAACACTAGTGAATCTTTGGTAATGTAATGAGCAGAGACAGAGAGCACAGCTTGCAGGTAAACTCTGGAAGCAGAGAGAGGTAAGTCATATCTGAGTAATATGACCTCAGAGCTCTGAAGCCTCTTCTACTTCATTAATGTGCTAATCTGAAATGACACTGCCCCCTCTGTTTATATACAATCACTACACTCACTCTTCCTCATCTGCATCAATATATACAGTCAGGCCTGAGAGGATTCCGAAAGTGGGACAATATATGTAGTTTTGTATCTGTGCACCACCACTGTGGATTTGACATGAAACTTTGTATATGTGACTGGAGTGTAGACTTCCAGCTTTAGTTTAAGGGTTTAACAAAAATATTATTAGAAAAGACATCTGTTTTTAAAAATAGATATCAATCATCTTATACAGTGATACAGATTTTACAGTTTTATGGTCAGGTGTAACCTCTTTCTTGTTTAAGAATGTAGTCAGAATATTTTGAGAAAATAAATGTCATAATGACATTTCAAGAATAAATGAAATTTAGAGAATAAAGTCAGAGTATTCCAAGAATAAAAATTATGATTTGTTATTAAAACAGTCTGAGTCAATTCTTCAAATATTACAACATTATTCTCAACGTCTACTATTTAGTTTTAAACAGTGGCACTAAAACACTGTTGTATGTAAGTGACGCCATTATTATTTAAAAAAAAACAACAAATAGGATTGCACTGGCAAGCTCAGCAACAGCAAAAAGTAGTAGAATACTTTTAAACCTGTCACAGTAAAAGACTGACAGGAAAAAACTGAACTTGATTCTGACAATTTACAAAACATCCAACTGTATTTTTTGCATTAAAACTTTGCATTACAATGCCTTGTCCCATATATGGGCTACAATTGTAGGTGATACAAAACCAATTTTTTGCAGTAAAATAACTTATTTACATTCAACAATTTTGTGTAATGTCAGGCAGACAATTGACAAGATTCTTGGCCTGTTAAGGGGTTAATTGTTTTGTGAAAATGCCATTGTTAAATATACTAGCCACTGCTTTAGACCAAGGTACCCCAAGAGGGGCAAACGGTTGGCATTTACTTTGCTGGCTGCTAAAATACAAGAGTAGAGCAATAAAAGCCAACTACTGAAGAGCTGCCTCTGTGGAACACAGCAAATGTAAGTCCTGCTTGCACAAAACTATGGCCATTGTTAAAAAAAATCTAAAGTTGATAACAAACATAAACAGTTCAGTTTCATCTGGACCAGTACATTTTGTTTTATTTTACCAGACTGTGTCAATGTTAAGCCAATTTGTTTGCTATGCTCTCATACTGTAACCATATGGAATGCAAAAACAATAATTCTGTTAATACCATCCATAAGATAGCATCTGCACAAGAAAACGCAACTACGGCATCTCTGCTTGTATTGTGGTACAGATGCTAAGTTAATAAAGACGCATTAAAATGTAAAATGTTATTGGGGACACTTGCGTTAAACTGTAAAACAATTACAGTAAAATTCATGATAAAATTTTATATCCTAATACATGGGATGTAATTCAAGCCACATATGTTAATATTCTTCATAATCTGCATTTCTCTCTCACATTTCTCTCTCTCTTTATTTCCCGTAGCTGACACTGCTGCCAGAGGTTACTATAAGAGCTACCCGCTCATGGATTTCTCTCAATACCAAACCCCACCTGCATCTTTCCAACCAATCCAGATGCACCCTAAAGACAAGTCTTACCTGCACCAGGACAAGTCCTACATGCATCACGGGTTTGCGTCCCATGACATCCACTCCCCGCTCTCCATTTCCATCCCCAGCAGCCACCTGGAGCGGACCCGCATCCCAAAGACCCCCACTCACCCCCTGCTCTCCGGATCAGCCTTCAAAGCCTGGGATTCTGGGCCCAGGCATGTTCTCCGGCAGACCTCACACCCCGCTAACCCCGGCCGGAGGCAGACCTACAGCAACAGGAGGCAGTTTAGCACAGAGACGCTGCCCGAGCCTTTCTCACACTCTGTGACCTACGGAGGACCTTCATCCTACCAGTTCCCTCTCAAACAGAAGACCTACCAGACCAACAGCAAGACAGAGGTCACTGTCTGAGAGAAACCTTTAACATGCAACAGACTGTACTGCATTCAACACAACACACACCCCAATGATTTGGATATGAGATGTTTTAAAGTGAAGTTAACTTCCAAACCCAACTGCTTAGCTTTTTTTTATAAGTATATAATTTTATTTGTAATTTTTGTCCATTTTCTCCCCAGTTTAGCACAGCCAATTACACAACCCACTCATTAGGTAAGCCCCAACACACCAGTAGGGTGAAGACTAACACATGCTTCCTCTGATACATGTGAAGCCAGCCACTGCCTCTTTTCGAGCTGCTGCTGATGCAACATTGCCGAGTAGCATCACAGCGTGCTCGGAGTAAAAAACGCAGCGACTCGGTTCTGATACATCAGCTCACAGACGCCCTGTGCTGCGGACATCACCCTAAGAGTGATGTGGGGAGAGAGCGCCATCTACCCACCCGGAGGGAGCAGGGCCAATTTTGCTCCCTCTGAGCGCTGGCAGCTTGATGGCAAAGCTGCATGAGATGTTTAGCTTTTTTTTTCTATGGGTGTTCTTCTGCCTTTGTTTACTTGGTCCATATCTGCTCTTTGTGTCTGCTACAGCATGCTCTCATACACACTGAGGAGCATTCATCTTTAAATGCAATTATGGCCCCTTAAAAAAGACCCAACCTGTAACAGCACACACCAGCTTGACCCCAAAACTTGAGTTGGTGTGCTATACCCGTGTGCGATTGTTCTAGATGGATGTTGGATGTCCTAGACCAGTGGTAATCAATTTTGGAGATCCTGAAGATCTACATTCCTGCAGAACGCAGCTTGATCCTAATGGACAATCTAATTACTGCCTTCAACAGTGCTTGATTTGAGAAATGAAACCTGCAAGATACTTTAGCATGGGACAATATATCTAGAGTCTAGACCAGGGATGTCAAACCTGTCCACTCTGGAATGGTGAGCTTCCTTACATAATGACTGTGAGATGAATTACTAGCCTTTTCTTGCTTTATGCTGTTTTCCAATTATTATCAAACCTGTCCTCTCTGGACTGATGTTGCAGCAGGTTTTCATTCCAGCTAAATAGAAACAAAGCAAGTTATAAGCAAGTTCTGGCATCATGCAAGACGAGCCACCTAGACTTCAGGATTAGGGGAGAGACCAAAATTCTTGAAACTGGAGGTGAAAATACAGTTTCAGAAACTTATTTTAAACCACTGATAAAATCTGATCCGGTTTTGACTGGCTGTTTGTGTTGAAGATGCCATGTTGAGCGTTACTAGCTCTCCCGTTCATACTTCAACCAGTGGCTGGTCTCCTCAAAAATAAATAATAAACAATCTCTGGCAGAAACATACTGATGGCATGTTTGAAGTCTAACCTACTGACTAAACAAATGAAATCTTGCTGTGGACAGGTTTGACACCCCTACTCTAGACCAAGTAACCTTTTACATTTGTGAGTTTCGATTTCCCCTTTAGCACTGCTCTTCTAAGAACATTTCTATTGCTTTAAGAGCTGGATTTAGACTTTTTCCATTCCAAAAGTTATTTTCCTCTACTTTAACTATTTTATTGACTGTTTGTTGACTTACCTGTGTGCAGGTTGGTATTTTCCTATTAAGTTCTCCTGAAGTCATACGTCATCAGAACACCCTGATGAGCTTTAATGACTCCCAACAAATCTCTTTTCTTTGAGGATTGCAAACTTCCATAAACCTGTGGGGGGAAAACCCAGGGTTTGGTAGCAAAAAAATCTGGTTTATGTCCTTAAAACATGGGCCTATTTTTGGCCTTATTCCTACATCAGCTTTACAAGGAATATGCCTCTATCACATCAGCCCTTCATCTACCTAGAAAGTGATGACAAAAAAAACCCTACAAAATGTGACCAGGGTCCCACAACTTAATGCTAGAAGTAGTGTAAAGCTTATGTCTACTCTACTGGGACAGTGTGTGAGCTATTCCTAGCACATGTGATACAGTTGATTGAGGAATGTAAAATGCCCCCACAACTTCAGAAATGGAAGGCCCCATCCATCTGGTAGGCTCACGCCAAACTAAACCAGGATTTTTCAGTTCCAGACTTCAAGGTGTCCAAATATTTCCCAACTTTGCTGGACTCTGGTCCTCAAGAAGACAGTTGGTGACCTCCTGAACTAATCTGTCATTTTTGAAGGACTTGAGCAGGACTTTGCAATTAAGAATATGAGAACAAGAGTAGTTTCTTCTCACTTTTAAGCAAACCAGATTAAAATACATGCAAGGATGTGCTTGATATGTTCAGAACTGAAAGACTTTAAAATTGACTCCACTGCTGTCGAGAATTTTTGTTGTTTTATAGAATATTTCAGCTGTGGTATACCTTAATTTAAACCAAGCAAAACTTCTTTTCCATTTTTTTCTCAGCTTTATAAGGCTGATATTTTGAGATGTTCTTCTAACCTCACTGTAGGACTTCAGGTCTTCTCTGAAGATACACGCTCACACATTCCACTACAGATCCAGAATTTGGATTAATCCGGAATTCTGTCTTTTTGAATCTGTGAAGATATGATGGAGTTATGTCGCTTTATTAATAAATATGACCTATGCAAAGGCGAAATGGAGAACCTGTGTTGAATTTTGAAGCTTCTGCAAGTCAAAGTCTCTTCTTCCCACTAATGGATCCCGATTGTCCTCCACTAAACTCTAAGCAGCTGAAGATCGAGCACAAACAAACACATCTGTTACCTCAAAATCTGTGGTTTATCTGCACTTTTAAGGAGGACACACTTTGAGGAATTAAAGCACAGGAGCTTTATTACATAATGACTTTGAGATGAATTATTAGTATTTTCTTCCTTTCTGTAGTTTTACAGTTATTTTGAGCAGATGAGCTGAAAAATGAAGAGATCCACATGATGCAACACTTAAAATAGAAGCAAATTTGCCTCAATCTAAATTTAATGATGTTATGAAAATAATATTTTGGTTATTTTGGATTAAGAACATTTAACATCCTTTTTCTACGATCTCTACTTTGTTCACATGTTCACAAGTCTTCTTCTCCTTCATGACTACACGTATCAGAGAGAGGAGACCCAAAGCCACCCAAACTCCAGCTCAACGTTCTCTGACTCCTCCCCCCTCTCATCACTTTTCTCCCAAATAACTGCAAGCTGATGGCAAGTTCTGGACCAGCTAACCCTTCTTTTATAGTGGAACAAAAACTTCTAAACCCAAATCCCATTTCAGAGAGCATTGAGATGCTCTGCATTTCAAGCAGGTTCAGTTTAATCTACAGCAATACATGATGTTTTTATAACTATATATTTTGGTTTGTAGTATTTGTACTACAGTATTTGTATGTTTGTAGTATTCTAAACTGTATGTATTTTGAAGTGCTTCCAACCATCTCCAGTATGGGACCATGCATTAATTCAGACCTGATATCCCTGTGAACTTCACCTCGGTGTACTTTTGCTATCTTAATGTTTCTACACAGCATTTACATTTCATTATTCTACACATGAATATTTAGAATCTGTGTGGGAGCACATCAAATACAGACTATATAAAAATTTGTTAAATGAAATTTGTAAGAGAATATATATCTGTATATGAATTAATTTAGTCAGTGTTGCAGTTGAAGATAACTGATATATATGTATATACTGTTATTAGTCTAATGAACTTTTTATTTATTAAAGGGCTTTTCAGAACTAGAAACATATATGTATGTGATGCAAACCAGTAGCTAAAATATAAACATCTAAAGCAAACCAATTGCAGGAATGTTTTTTTTCTTCATGTTTTGCATTCTGGTGTTATAAAGAGTAATTTGGGGAACTGAGGGGAGAAAGGGGACTAAGGTTAGAAATTAATAGATTAGAAATGACAGCATGAAAAGTGTTTGGTGCTAAAGTTTGCTTGTTGTTTTATGGATAATAAGACACAGATATTAAGACATTTAGTGGAGCCCATGTTGGAAGAGTTAGAGAATGTTTAAAGCTTGAAATTTTGATTCCTAGTCTTGGACTACACAGCATTTTGGCTGGAGATTTTCCATTATACGAAAAATATAGTCCAAGACTAGGGTTGATTCCTGTTTGGGAAACACTTTCAGAAGAATCCTATTGTAACAGTTTAAAACATCTCTAAAGATCAGAATTAATGGCTGCAGCTGCTAAAACTGAAACCTGAGCTCACAGTGAGAATACTTATTGCATGAACTTTATCTCCCTCTGCTGAGAAATTTGAGTATTGCAGGAAAACCAGAAAAAAACTGCCTAACAAAACACTTGTCATTACAACACTTGTTCAATACCCAAGGGCAATTAATTTTCCACAAAATTTTAGCTCAAAGAGTTGAAAATTGTGTGCACCTAAAATTTCCTGGGTATAGTGCATTGTTTCCAGTTTCCTTACCTTAGTTCCACATAAGAAAACATTTTTTTTACTAAGGCTATGGTCTTATCTGATTTTAAACTAATTATCAAACAATTTTTAATGGTAATATACAGTAACTCAAATTAGTTGGGAAGTGCATAGGCACAGTGTGTTGTGCCAGATTACCTGGCCATGGTATTTTGTGTCTGATTTCATTTAAAATTACATAAGGCTATAGTTCTACCCTTTTGTGTGATTTTGGAACGTTTTTCAAATTCTAATTCTTAATGAGAATATAACTAAAATGAGTTAGAAATTACCTGTGCATGGTATATTGTTCCAAGTTTCATTCAGATAGGCTACTAAAAATGGCCAAATTAATATTATTATTATCTATAATCTTACCTTTTTGTGTAGACTATAAAAAAAACTTAATTATCAGCAAAATGGTAAAATGATGTAAGGGTATAGTCTTACCTTTTTGTGTGATTTTGGACAAATCTTAAAACTCTTATTTTTCTGAGAATATAACTCAAATGCACTGGGAATTACCTGGCCATGGTGTATTGTGTCTGATTTCATTTAGATATGCAATAAAAAATATTTTTATTTTTCAGCGAAATTATGTAAGGCTATAGTCTTACCTTCTTGTGTGATTTTGGAAAAATCTTCCAATTTTTTCATGGTTATATAACGATTTGGAAAATGCATGGGCCATGATTTATTGTGCCTGATTTCATTCAGCTATGCTATAAAAAAAACACTGTATTTTCAGCAAAATGGCAAAATTTTATAAGGCTATAGTCTTACCTTTTTGTGTGATTTTGGACAAATCTTCAAACTTCAATTTTCCATTAAAATATAACTCAAATGAGTTGTAAATTATTTAGTAATGGTGTTCTGTATCAAGTTTTATTTAGGTATTCGATGAAAAACATTTTTTTATTTTTCAGCAAAATCAGCAAATTACCTAAGGCTTACCGTTTTGTGTGATTTTGAGCAAATCATTTAACTTTAATTTTCAATAAGAATATAACTCAAATGAGTTAGCAATTACCTGGGCATGGTGTATTGTATTGTAAGTTTTATTCAGATCGTCTATAACACTTTTAATTTTCAGCAAAATGGCAAAATTACATAAGGCTATAGTCTTACCACTCTTCAAACTCTGTTTTTCCTGAGAATATAACTCAAATGAGTTGGAAATAACCAATGTATAGGGTACTTTGCCCAGTTTTATTAACATACATGGTAAAAAGCTCTTTTTATTTTTCACCAAAATCTGCAAATTATGTAATTACCTTTTGGGGGGATTTTGAAAAATTTTTCAAACTATGTTTTTCCATGAGAAAATAACTTAAATGAGTTGGAAATAACCTGTGCACTGTGTATTGTTCCAAGTTTCATTTAAATATACCGTAAAAAGCACTTTCTATTTATCACCAAAATCGCCAAATGGTTTATTGTTCCAAGTTTCATTCAGATAGGCTATTAAAAAACGCTTCATATTTTTAGCAAAATTGCCAAATTACATAAGGCTATAATCTTACCTTTTTGTGTAGACTATAAAAAAACACTTTAATTATCAGCAAAATGGTAAAATGATGTAAGGGTATAGTCTTACCTTTTTATGTGATTCTGGCCAACTGTTTAAACTTTAATTTTCTTAATGATAAAATTGCTCTAATGATTTGGAAATTGCCTGGCCATGGTGTATTGTGCCCAACTTCATTCAGATATGTTGTAAAAAAAAAAAAAAAAAAAAAAAGCTTTTTAATTTTTAGCAAAATGATAAAATTACATAAGGCTATAGTCTTACCATTTTGGTGATTTTGGACAAATTGTCAAACTCTGTTTTTCCATGAGAATATAACTCAAATGAGTTGGAAATAACATGTGCATGGTTTATTGTGTCCAGTTTCATTTAAATATATGGTAAAAAGCACTTTTTATTTTTCACCAAAATCGCTAAATTACATAAGGCTATAGTCTTACCTTTTCTGAGATTTTGGGCAATTTTTAAAAATGTGTTTTTCCATGAGAATGTAACTCAAATGAGATGGAATTTGTTGGGCATGGTTTATTGTGCCCAGTTATTAAGATACACCATAAAACACATTTTTAAATTTTTCACCAAAATCGCCAAATTACATAAGGCTATATAGTCTTACCATTTTGTGTGATTTTGGGCAAATCTTAAAACTCTTATTTTTCTATGAAAATATAACTCTAATAAGTTAGAAATTGCCTGGCCATGGTGTATTGTGCCCAGTTTCATTAAGACAAGTTGTAAAAAAACACTTTTTATTTTTCAGCAGAATGGTGAAATTACATAAGGCTATATATAGTCTTACCTTCTTGTATGATTTTGGACAAATCTTAAAACTTCCATTAGAATTTAACTCAAATGAGTTGTAAATTATTTAGGCATGGTGTTCTGTATCAAGTTTTATTCAGGTATTCTATGAAAAACACTTTTTATTTTTCACCATAATTGGCATAATTTCATAAGGCTATATATAGTCTTACCTTTTTGTGTGATTTTGGAACGTTTTTCAAATTCTAATTCTTAGTGAGAATATAACTCAAATGAGTTGGAAATTACCTGGGCATGGTGTATTGTTTCAAGTTTCATTCAGATAGGCTACAAAAAAACGCTTCATGTTTTTAGCAAAATTGCCAAATTACATAAGGCTATAATCTTACCTTTTTGTGTAGACTATAAAAAACACTTTATCAACAAAATCACGATTATGTAAGGCTATATAGTCTTACCTTTTGTGTGATTTTGGACAAATTTTAAAACTATTGAGATATTGAGAATATAACTCAAATGCACTGGGAATTACCTGGCCATGGTGTATTGTGTCTGATTTCATTTAGATATGCTATACAAAATACTTTTTATTTTTCAGCAAAATGGTGAAATTACATAAGGCTATAGTCTTACCTTTTTTGTGATTTTGGAAAAATCTTCAAACTTCAATTTTCCATTAGAATTTAACTCAAATGAGGTGTAAATTATTTAGGCATGGTGTATTGTATCAAGTTTTATTCAGGTATTCTATGAAAAACATTTTATTTTTCACCAAAATCGGCAAATTACATAAGGCTATAGTCTTACCTTTTTGTGTGAGTTTGGACAAATCATCAAACTCTTATTTTCCATGAGAATATAACTCAAATAGGTTGGAAGTTACCTGGCCATGGTGTATTGTAAGTTTCTTTCAGATAATGATGTATATCAGATGATGTAATGTTTATGTGTGTGTATATATATATATATATATAATCACATCTGCACATTCATGCTAATTTACTCACATTAAGACAGAGTGAAAATGAAATAATGACAAATCGCAAACTCATTTTAAGAAGGTTTTATTTTATTTTCTAAAAAATAACATTTTGCAAATACTCTGAAACCTGAACCCCAGCCCTGACCTCCACCAGCTTATCTATACAATCAGAGAAGAAGAAGGCTTTAGTCAATAATATGTACCTCAAATACAGCAATGCATAGAGATCTGGTGAACATCACCAAACCCGGTTCCCAGCAGAGTTCAATTGATCGGGAGGTTTCCTTTAGACCAGAACACTTGGCCCAGTCATCTTAAGTGCAAAGTTGGAGGCACTGGCATGCTGGAAGCTACTCCAAAGCCAAACTCTGAGATTAGAAGAAGAGGACCTTCTCTTTCTCTTTCTCTCTCTCTCTCTCTCTCTCTCTACTTAATCCTTTCTACCATCAGTATGTGCCCAAACTCCATCAGTGCCAGCAGTAAAAGCAGAAGGTGGAGTAACAGCAATGTGGCATGGGAGGAGTATTCCACAGGGTTGAACACTAAAAGACAGAGGAAATCTGAAATTTTTGGATATAAAGCCGTGAAATATATATATTTTTTTAAATGGCCAGGACTTCAATACTTTTCATTTAGAACCATGATGATCTAACTGTTTGTGCAAGCTTAGAATTTCTTGTCTGATATGTAAGCAGCCAAATGGCTGGTCCAGAATATTTTGGTTGCAGATAAAAGGGTAAAGGGGCTTGTTCTGGATACACATAGCTCCTAATGGAGTAGGGAAACAGCAGGGGGTATAAATTGGTCTCTTCGTTGGCAAACACATCAGCGCAGTGTACTGTAACATGTTTATGGATGGTTGAGGGTGCAGGGGATAATACTCAGTGCTTTAATAGACCTATTCAACAAGACAACTCCTTTCCACTCGTACACTGTTCTGGTGGAGCATGAAGAAAACAGTTTTTTTTTTTTTCTTTCAGCATAATAAACAGCATGTGGGTTGGAGTGTTTGTGTGTAAAAGCATGTACACAGTATAAGGATGAAGGTGCTTTGTATCTGCTGTTTAAGCAGTTTAAGACCAAAGCTACAAACAGTCCCAGTGGATCTGCAGGTCTGAACTGTCCAAAAAGTCTGCTGAAAACACACTTGGGGGTGTGTGTGAGCCCAGGGGGGCCAGAATCGTCCCCCCGCCACTGCTGCCGCCTCCTCCGCCCATAGATATGTCCAGCCAATCCATGCCGTCTAGGGCAGGGTCTTCAAAGTCCAAGCTGGGGGGATGGGAGGAGAAGCTCATGTCGCCAGTGTCCATTGGGGAAGAAGGATGATCCAGAATGCTGGGGGTGCTCAGCATTTGGTTGTGGAGGTCGTCGATCAGCGTCAGAGGGCCGTCGGGCTCGACCCCGAGCAGAGGCGTGCCAGTGGTGCTCTCCAGGAAGTCTTCCAGACGGACTGTTCCTGAGCAGGGCCGCTTGTGCGCGTTTGGGATAGGGGTAGGGTCAGAGGGAGGGGTGGGAGGTGAGAGGTGCAGTGGTGAGGATGAAGGGGAAGGGCTGGGAGGATTTGAGTGAAGGTCAGAGAGGGACGGATCCGGGTTGGCCTTGAATCCGGCTGAAATTTCTGGAATCACATAAAGAAAAAGATTTTGAGGCACTATAGAACATAATTATTAAGAATTTAATTAAATAAGCAACAAAATACAAAATGATATATCAGAACAATTGTAATAACAAATGTAGTAAAAATATTAAAACATTGTAATACTATTTAAACATTTAAAAAGTTTTGCAATATAATATCAATGATCAGCAAAACAATTGAATAACTTGAAAGCTGAACTGAAAGAGATCAGCTATACTGTGGTTGTGTGTAAAAAGAAAAAATTAATTTAGGGCTTCAAACGTCATCAGTTTAAACCAAAAAATGCAAAATTTATATACTGTTTTATTGTTTTGCTTATCATATCAAATAAATAAATAAATAAATAAATATTTTACACTAACACGCAAGAAAGTCATGTGACAGACCCTAGTACAGTGTCCTAATGCTTTTGGGCTCCTGCAAGGTATATGGTTGTGATTTCAGCCAAAGTCGGCATAAATCCTGATCAATGCCAATGATCATAATATCACCCACTGTGCTGTCCACTGTTAAATAAAGTTATCCAAAAGCAATGTGTAAGACTGGTGGAGGAGAACATGCCAAGATGCATGAAAATCGATTAAAAACCAGGGATATTTCACCAAATACAGATTTCTGCACTCTTAACACACTATGAATATGAAATTGTTTGCTTTGCATTATTTGAGCTCTGCACTTTTTTTGTTATTTCAGTTATTTCTCATTTTCTGCAAATAAATGGAATTTGGGAGAAATGTTGTCTGTAGTTTATAGAATAAATATACATATACCTATAAATAGCAAAATCAGAGAAACTGATTCAGAAACTAAAGTTGCAACAGTTCACAATTAGTTTACATATTTCTGTCCCATGACAGCTGCCATGACTTGTCAGTGTTTAATGGTAAAGAAATGCAATAGTTTTTTTTCTTACCTCCACTCTTAATGAGAATGTCAAACAAGTCATCTATATGCTGATTGCTGGAACCGTTCTCCTGTAGAAAGAGCAGATCAATAGCATTAACGTAAATGTAAGCATTTACTGGAAGCATCATCTGGAAATCAGAGCAGTCTCTTCAAGCATTAGTCACCAGAGCGGGAAAAAAAGCAGGAGCAGATGAATACTGAGCAGAGGAAATCATACTTTGAGATGATGAGAGGGGTGGCATGCCGGTTTTGGAGAAGGAGGGGTAAACAGAGTGTGGCAGTCAAAGGTTGGACACATTTCTCCCTGTAAGAGAGGGAGATCATGGTAAAGGAGTGAGGAAATGAAGAAATGAAAGCTAAGGAAGGGTTGTCCTTCAGTGAGTTAATGAAACCAGCAGGGAAAATAAGCTGAGTGTTACAAGATGAAATGAAATGAAGCACCAGGCTGATGCTGGCTGGACTGGGAGATGCTGTACCTTGATTGAAGGAGGTGAGCTGGGCTGAATAAGAGGGTTGGGCTCTTCGCCGAGGAAGAAAGGCTGGAGATTGGGAGGAGCAGACACCGGATGACTCGACTGCTGATCAACAGGAGTCTCCAAATGCAGCGCTGCTTTCTGCACCTGCAGGAGGGATTAAGCCTGATTATACTCTTCAGTACTACTAAGTGTGTCAAAATGGAACGTGATGATAAGTTAATTATTAGTAGGCAGAAAATGCCTGTTCTTAGCCAACTGCACCTAACCCATTAACACAGTAAAGCACAGAAATGAAATGTATATATTTCCATACTTTTGTATTGGGTTGTTTGACTGGAGCAGTTTGCTGGGGCTGCTGGGACTGGTTCACAGGATTAGCCACTTCATGAACAGACTGGCTAGGTAGCTTGACCGGGGTGGATTGCAGTCTCTGAATAGAAGAGGAAGAAGATAATGAAATCATGAAGTAGTTCATAATGTGTGCTTCCCAAAATTTGGAGAGTTAAAAAAAAAAAAAGCATGAAGTGGTGGCAAATCCAGGCCCAAAAAGTTAAAATCCTCCCTTTCTGGTATGAGCTAACTTGTTTGAGCTGTCCAAGCCTAGATCTTTCTGGATTAGTTTTTTTTTCACCTTAGAAACTGAAAGCATATGGCACATATGGTGCTATCTTACCTGTAGAGTGATGCGTCCATTGGTTTTGTTTTGAGGGGATTCGCCGTTCAGGCCGTCCACACTGTTATTAGTTAGTGCAATCAAGTAGTGGTTGCCGTTGCCGTCTGTGACCAGGGTGGGTGCTGGGTGAGCTTTCAGAAGGTCCAGCGGGAAAGACGTGGTCACTTGGGTACCAGTCTGTTGGTTAATAAACACTTGCGAGATCTGTGAAACAACACGAGGCGAGAATTAGAGACGACGTAAGGGAAAGGCACAACTGACAATATCAGGCTCTGCATTGTTTACCGTTCGACACAACCTGACTGACCTGTTGTGTCTGTAACGGTTGCTCCTTTTGTTGCTGCAGCTTTTGTGGCCTTTGCTGCTTCCTCTGATTGGCCTGCTTTTGCAGCTTTTGCTTCTGGTGGCTCTGCTGGATGATTAGCTGTTGCAGCTTCTGTTGCTGTAGCTGTGATTTCTGCTGCTGTTGTTGTTGTGGTGGTTTTGGCTGGTCTACCTGCATTTGCCGCTGCTGCTGCTGTTGTGGTTTTGGCTTCTCTACTTGCATTTGCTGTTGCTGCTGCTGTTGTTGTTGTAGTTGTTGCTGCAACTGCTGCTGCTGTTGTTGAAGCTGCAGTTGTTGCTGCTGCTGCTGCTGCTGCTGTTGCTGCTGTTGCACCTGCAGCCGGTGGATCTGCTGAAGTTTGAGCAGTGTCTGTTGAGAACACTGCATCTGTGTCTTCTTCTGCGGCTGCATCTGTGGTTGCGGATCCTCTGACGTCTCCATGTCCTCCTTTGCCTCCTCCTTCACCCTTACTAATTCCCCTTTGACAAGGAGGGCCCGTTCCATTTTGACGCTGATGTCCAGGCCCTCTGCGGGTGCTCCACGCTTGCCCTGCTCAAGCTGAGAGCGAAGAGTCTCCACCAGCCTTTGCTTCTGCCTCAGCATGCGAGTCAGCTCTTCAATTTGCTTGTCCTTCTCCTGCAGCATCTGGTCTTTGTCCAGTGCAGGTGCCACAGGTACTGGCGGGGGGCACAACTGGAGCTCCTGAGGCTGAGGAAGCGGAGGTGCGAGAGGGGTGGGACGGGAAAGACAGCATGAAGACTGCAGGAGCCCCAAAGGCTCCTCCTTAACTGGGGAGGGAAGTTCAGGGGACGGGTGCAGAGTGAGCTGGGTGAGAGGCGAGGTCACCTGATCAGGTAAGGTAGGAGAGAGTTAAAGTAAGAGAGAGAAAAAGGGGGACTTTTAGTTTAAAATAAGAAAGATTTAAATCAAATAATTCACAGTTTAATGTACACATTTTTAATATTGTTAATATTTAATATTAACACAGTTGCTATGCCAGGTAAGACTAAGAAACTAGGTGAACAGAAGTAACTGCCGTACACTGAAACAATATACACTCATGTTAAGAAGGGGATGTACAGACTGTAGCATTCACTTTTAAAAACAAAAGGTGAACTGAAATGATGATGCGATTTGTCATAAGGTCAACATCGAACACCGAGATCATTTTAAACCTATTTATAAATCCCCAGCGAGCGGAAAAGTGAACTTACCATTTCTCCAAACACATCCCCATTACAGCTGGTCTCATCCGCGCTCATACCAGCCAGCGAGCGGTCGGACGGCGTAGGAGACACAGGAGGGGAGGAGCTTGTGCTGCTGAAGCGCATGATTTGGGGCGGAGCTGCAGCATGGACTCCATTAGTCACTGCTACTGGAAAGGCTGACACTTTCCCAGTGGCATCTTTGGATTGATGTCCAGCAGAGTCGGATACAGAGGACTGAGCTGAAGCCTGCTGAGGCGTAGCTGGGGCTGCTGCTTTCGCTGCTGCAGTTGCTGAACCTCCATTTTGCTCCTGGTAGTTCTTCAGCCTCTCTATTAGGTCGTTCTTAGTACCAGACACTGTCAAACCCCTCAGCTTCAGCTCCTGCTTCAGCTCAGCAACCTAGCGGAAAAGCATAATAACAATGAATATCGGTAATATCATACCTTTTTGCATTGCAGAGCTCGATGATTAGGTTATTAGAAAGATAAAAATTTGACTTACTTTGAATTCATCCAGGTTTGCAGGCAGCACCCCAGGTTTGGCCCCTCCTGCCGGTGGCTGACTTTGACGATTAGACCCATTCTGAGTGGATGGAGCAGTGGAAGGTGCAGAAACTGTGCGTGAGGGAGAGGGGCCAGGATTGGTTGGTGGCGGCTGCTGTTGTTGCTCAGTAGGAAGCCTGAAAATATGTGTAAGATTTAATTTAAGTATAAAAAAAGGACATACAAATAAAATAAACCACATCAAAAACGAAGCTTATATAGATAATCTAAAACATAATTTACAGAAAAAAATAAAAATATGTTTAAATATATTTTTTGTTATATTAAAAAAATGAAGGTTGTAGAAATTTGTAGGTACTACTGTATGAAAAATGTGACCAACATCATGTTGCACTACAACCATGTACATCTCTTCTTACTTGGGTGGAGCAGGTAGGATGGTGTGGTAGTTGTAGTGCTGCTGCTGCTGGCTGATTATCTGAAGCTGGAGAAAGAGCTGCTGCTGATGGAGGATCTTGGCATAAGATGAGTCCAGCTGGGGCGGGGGCTCGCGATCATTCTTCTGATCTGGGGGGATGTACTGGTGATATTTGAGCTTCTTCACTTTAGGCTTGCTCTCTTTGGGCTTCTTGGGCCTCTGAGAGGGCCGATCGGCACTAGACTTTGACTGGGGCTGTTGAAGTGATGATACAATTATAAAAACACGTTAAGATGAGAATAAAATGATGATTTTGGTGTGTTTTGTTGTTTGTTTGGCAGAAATGTGTTAACTGTCACTCACTTTGGCAGGTCCTGGAGGAGGACGGGCACTTGTAGCCATCAGAGTTCCATTGGTCAGGTTTTGGGAGGAGGAGTCAGGTGTGACAAGCAGAGGTGGTGGAGTCTGAGTGAGGAACTGTAACATGATGTGTACTAGTTAATTATACAATTCAAACTAAATCATTGACATGCATGTTGGTCTTTAGGCAAGAATGTATCCCAGCTCCAAACACCAGTGATCAAAAATCTGTGCCGTCAATAAAGCTTTAACTGTTAAAAGTATAATTTAGATCTACAACCCCAATTTCAAAAGAAGACAATGAGTAAAATGGAAATAAAATCAGAAGGCAGTGAATTGCAAATCTTACAGACCCAAAATCTTTCCAAAATATCTGAAGATGAAAGTGGGACAAAGACGGGAAGAAATTCACCACAATTTAGGAATAATTTCAGAAAATGTTCCTCAGTGTAAAATTTCAAAGCCTTGTTCTATTATCTACAGAACATCTACAGGATCTTAAGAGAATTAGGAGGATTTGCTGTACGCAAGAGTACACAAGGTCATGCAGATTTAACTGCATTAAAAACAGCTTGATTTTGTACTGGAAATCACAGTATGATCTCACTGCATGTGAACACATCACTTTGCAATCCACAAATTAAAAATAAATCAAAAGTTAAAGCTGTATCTTGCAAAGAAAAAGCCATATCTCAACACGATTTAGAACCACAGCAGTTTTCTCTGGACCAAAGCTCAAATAAAAAAGCAAATCAAAACAAGTTGGCAGTGTTTCTGGATTGTGTTGACATATGGATTATTTTTGGATGATGAATTTGCAGTGTCCCAACTGCCTTTGATACAAGGGTTGTAATTTTAAGCCTTCTACGATACCAGTATTGCAAAAGGTAACACCATCACTGCATAACATACTGCACACACAGAGCAGGTAGGGTACAAAATATGCAATACAAGGAGGAGCTCCAGTACTGGAGTTGAGAAACATTGTTCTAGCACGCTGATATCTGATCCCCCCTCCTACCTGTGTGCAATAGGAGGCTGGAATGTACCTGTGTGGGTGAGGGGTTTCTGTTCAGATTGAGCATATCAGAGGGGGAGTGCTGAGGGGCGTGGCCTAGTGGGGAGTCCTGACTGCCTGGTTGATCAGGTGACAGGGCATCACTGCTGTCTTCATCCAAAGAGGAATTCTCACCTTTTGGAGATCCTGAACCTGAGAGAATGTGAAGAAAGTATAGAGAATCTGTTTAGTTTAATGTGACAGTAAAGTGATTACACATAAGACTTAGTTTAGTAGTGTTAGGCTATTTTTAAATAATGAGGCCTGTTCTCATGACCTAAGTGCTGTGTGGTGTAATACAGACCTATGAGTGCGGGCACAGGCAGGATGTTCTTGTGGATGAGCTCAATTGGGCCAGGCCGGTGAGAGATCTTATCGTTGAGGTCATCAGCCAGACGAGCCCTCTTCAGCTTCAGCTGCTTGGCCTGCAGAGAGGGCTCTGCTGATGTCTCTGGAGGTGTGCAGATATAAATGTACACATATTAAAAAACTCATAATAAGTGGAGGACAGAAAAGAAATGTCAGGAAACCAACAATATATAAAATCCATTCTTACAAAAACTATGAGACAATCTAAAAATATAAAAAAATATGAATTAAATTGGTAGAAAAATAAGATTAGAGGCAGCATGGTTCTTTAGAAAATATTAATAAACTGATAAATGCAAATAAATTGCAAATACATAGTGAACAGGTAGTGATTCTGCACATAGTATTGGTAAACAGATTATGCTAAAAACTGAATTGCATTAGTATTCATTAATTCACTTGCATGGGAACTTTGTTCCTATTTGTCATTTCTATTTAGCATTAGCATGATAAAGTTGGCTATCTAAAATCAAGAATTAAGAGCTAAACTTGCAAGCAGATAAACGTAAGTATGCTGTTTGTTACTTCTACACATCTTATATAGGACCGTATATTACGTTCATCAAACACACAGTTGTTGAGAGTTGCGAGGACATTTAGACAATAAATTCTGATAATGACTTCTTTAAACAAGGTAATTAAAAAAAAGCACACTTTACAAAGGAATGCTAATAGCTAGCACAATGCTTAGGTACTTTAATGGCATAATTCATTTACTCTCCTAACGTTAAATATGGATAGAGAAAGTAATTGAGAGCCTTTTGTCCATACTGTGTATTCATTTCATCTGTATTTGTGCACCTTCTCTTAAAGCTGATGTATATAGACAGAATGGAGCAGTATTGTTGGAGATAGCAGGGGCAGAATAGCCAACAATTCAATAAAAAAGAAACTTGTTTTAGAAGAAACAAAGCTTATGCTAGATATCATTTAGCATTTATGAGTTTATTTAAGAGTTTATTTAAGACATTACACACCCCTTAACATATTTCCTGTAATATGTACATCATCATAGCATCCTCCATCGTCACTATGTTTGTTCATGTCAGAAACGTTCAACTCTGGAATGCCCTCAAGTGGATGCACTGCTTAACCACCATGCAAAAGTAAAGTATGACTTTGAACAACATCGGTTGGAAAGTAACTTAGTTAAATTAATTTTTGCACATAAAGGGAGATGTATAACCGTGCTTTAAGGGTGTTAGACAAACAGTTAGCAATTCATTTATAGCTTACACAACAAAACATGCAATGAATTACTTAAAAGCTCTTTATGGTGATGCAGGTAAGCCATTACTGCTTAGCACCTTTAATACTATAATATCTAGGCATGAAGATAATCAACATGTTAATCACGTGTGAATGTGTGTATGTTTGTATTGGTATCACTGACTGACACTGACACTCACCCTCCAGAATGTGCATCCTCACCAGCTCTGACCTCTCTGGCCGACTCCTGATCTTCCTCTTCAAATAGTCTTCAGTCTGAAAAGAAGAGAAAAACAGAAATAAAATCAGTAAATTGCTTTTATTTTAAATTGAGAAACCTGAGACATTAATCAAGCTCTGTGGATTGGTTTCTTTTGTTAGACTGGGATTCCTCAAATAAGCAAAAAAACATATAATAAGCCTGTATTAAAATGACTCACCCGTGCCCTCTCCAGACTTCTTCTCTGCTCGTGAAAAGCAGCAGGACTCTTTAGTGCTGCAAAGAGAAACATAGATGCACTCACAATCTGACTATAGTATGGTGACATATCTGTTATTGAGGAACATGCTGAAAGCAGAAGTGCCTATTCACAGAGGGTCAGATTAATCAGTTTACCTCAAAGTGCATCAAGCAACACCAGGAAAGTTATGAGTAATAAAGCGATGCAAAACAAATTTAGAGAAGTAGCCCTATCCGGACAAGATTAGTTCTCAGGGGGTCCGGGGGTAATTTTCTCTTTTATGGGGGTCCTCTGTGATTTTATTCCTGTCCGGAACGACCATGTACATGTTTTTCTAAGAAAATTACAGACTGAATTACCTACTTTCACTGAACTCTGTGGTCCTCCGGTAATTTTAGTCCTATCCTAAACCACATCTCTTTTAAAAAAAAAAAAGGAAAAAAAAAAAAAAAAAAAAAAACACACTGGTCCTCCTGTTTTTTCAATTGCAGTCCAGATGCAAGATTTTTATCACTGAGTAGAAGTGTGAAATATATTTCACAGATGTCCTCCTAATCCCGTCCAGATAGGGCTGTACTATACTTTAAGTTTTCATGGTAAAGACTAGGGCTGGACAATATAGCTAATATTGATACCACAATATATTTCTTAATTTCCGTCTGTGTGATAAATTTCTGATATCAATACAAATGGATTGATACAGTCATGGACTGTGTTCGTGTTCTGAGTGATATTAAAATTAAGAAAATAAGTAAAAAAAAAATAAAACAATAAAAACATCATATCACCATTACTAAAATTCATTATCGCAATAAATATTTACACTGAATAATTGTCCAGCCCTAGTAAAGATTTAAGACATAAGACCTGTTTACATCTGATCACTTTGTGTCTTGAGAATTATAGGATAATCTGGATCAGAGCAAAATCCAAGATGCATTTAAAACAAATACAAACCACATAATCAGGATGGGGTCTGAGGTGCATTTGAGCCACATAATGCACCTCAATAGCAAATGCTTCTGTCTCTCCACAACACATTAAACAACCAAAAATCCCCCCAGTATAACGATCACACCAGTAATACTTGAAGCAAAACAAGCAAATTTGCATAATCCGTCCCACACAGGACTCTGACTTCAGTCTGACTAATCGAAAACCTGACTTAAAAGTGTAAATGCAAGTGGCTAAAATCTTACCAGTATACAATCCAGATTCTACTCACATATAGAGACTAGGAGTAAATGAAGTCTAAAAAAGGGAAAACATGACTGTGTAATGAACTCTTCTTGGATTAAAACCAAGGAAATATCTGAGGTCAAATTTCATGATCCATAATACAGTACAAAAATTTCTTGAATGTAGAAAAAATAAGCAAATTTCATCACGTAATTCTCTGTACAGCATATCTAGCAGTTTTACAGTCCTCAAATATCTGTTAACATTCAAAATACTGAAAGATAAAATTGGAGAATGAAAATGTGGCAGTTGGCTATGGCGTAACCGCTTGGATTGGCTAACAGATGATGACATTTCCTCAATAAATGGGCTGGGAACAATCTGCTCCCTGAGCCATCGGTGATCATAACTAATAATAAATATAATAATAAAAGTGTGGGTAGTGTGCATGCTCTCATGATGCCAACTCTAGCTGGTCTGAGAGAGGGCAGATGAAAGCTGTGCTAGCTGGTCAGCTGTCTGGTCTCTTTAAATAGCGCATGAGATGATGCCTGAAGAAAATGTGATAGTGGAAACAGACCCCTCCACCTGTTCTCACATCCCAGTGTTTATCACTCCCTTCTTTTTCTCCCACTGCACTGACGTACAGTAATGAATATTAGGTAGTGTCTGGGAGTAGAGTTTCGGATACTACACGCTTAAAGTCTTTTGTGGTGGTGTCAGATACACTACACACAATGCATGTTAGTAGTAGTGATATGCATTTCCACTTTTGATATCCAACTAACTGTTGGGAAGAGTTGGGTAATAAACAGAAAATAAGCTAACCATGGGAAAGAGAAAAAAATAGCCAAAAAAAGCACTTTTTTAAATAAAGAAGATTTTAGAGACTAAAAAACAATAATAATAAAACTCTAAAGCATAACAATTTAGAAGAATATTGAGACACATGTTAACATTCAAAAAAGCAGAAGGATAGCCTCCTCTCTAGAGGTTCAAAAAAGCTAATGCTGAGAATTTGACTAAATCTTAAGTTTACGTCTCAGGTCTACAGATCCACCAAGTAATGTTATTGGAGCCAGTGTCAAGCATATTTTAGCTCAATAATAATAATAGTAATATTAATAAAAGTAAAAAAATATATATATATTTTTAATTTTTTTTTAAACTAGTTTTTAAAAAAAAGACAATGCAATTGAGGTGGAAAAGGCAATTCTAAACATGTGGGTTTTAAGTGCAGATTTAAACTGTGAAAGTGAGTTTATGTTCCTGGTGGTAAGGAATTCCAGAGCTGGTAGTGAGACAGGCAGAGGGGACAGTCAGGTGAATGGAGGAAAATGATCTGAGGGACCGAGAGGAAATAGCAACATTAAGAAGGTTGAGAAGATATGGAACTTTAATAACTGGAACTTTCCTTAGTCTCACAAAATAAAATGTTTTCACTTTTTGAAACAGAGCGGGGAATTCCACACTGGCTTTATTTAATGGGATCCCATGAACTGGGTGCTTATTGCCATTCATGATCCTCATAAGGTCCATAAGGTCATTAAAAAAAGGATAATTTTATCTGACCAGCTATCAGGATCAACTAAATTACCGGACAATTGCATATTTCACAAATGCATTGTTAATATATGTTGCATTGTGCTTTGTGAATGTGAATAAAACACTGGTTTACAGTTACAGTATGTAAACGGGGAATGGGACAGCAGTTATCAGGCTAAAGCTACAGTTCCATAGTTGTCATATATACTCTCAGTGCTCCAGTGGCCTGAGTGTTATGATATGAGCGAACAAGAGTCATCTTTGGCTTTCGCTGCAATAAAGTTCAGCTGTAGAAGCACTTCCCCCTTTCTACAGATAGGCAGAAGAAAGAGCAGTGTTAACAGTGTGGCTGCTCTTGTCTGATGAGCAGAAGCTAGAATAAGGAAGTGGAAACAGAGGGGGAAGCAGGACCACCTGATAACACAAGCAGGACCTTTCACAATGACTGAGCAGTGACACTTACAAGGCCTGTGCTTATAAACAGCTCCAACAAGTCAGAGATGAGACCAAACCACAACAATAGCATTGACGGTGACCGCAAGGAGCTCTGTAAAGGTCTGTACAGTTCATGGTTGGAGCATTGTGGTGCTAATGAATTAACCAGGTTTGTATTTAGTGCAGTGAAAGTAAAATGTACTACTGCATGTAGCAAATACAGACCAAACATCTGAAACATCTAGTACTGATGTACTTTAGCGAGCAGTAACAATGTGTTACTTTTTTTTTCTTTTTTAAGTGTTGCACCACATTAACTGAGGCAACCACACAACTCTTCTACAGTCTTCGTGTCTGAAATTATTTGCATGAGTAAAGCCAACAATACTTGTCTTACTCATCATTCAAATGGCTATAAATATGCAAATATCGATCTCTGAGATGACGGACCTTTACATTCAGTATATTATGCAAGGTTGTGACAGCTGTATGGTGGTTAGACATCTTGGTTGGATCAACAATTGAACAAAACATGCAAAACGATGCACAAAAAAGAGGCAAACTTCCTCTAGAAGAAAGTCCAGGTCCTGAGGAACAGAACTTACGTGGCATGATTCCTTGGCTGACCAGCTCCTCTCGTGTCCTCCTCTGTTGTAGTTTGAGCTGGAGGACTGCATGAGGAGAGAAGAAGAACAGAACAATGTTAGAGAACAGAGAACTCAGAGAGCACGCTCAGCGGTCACATCAGGATGGCTATGCTGCGACTCCCTCTTCGCCTCTAAGTGGATCTCCAGTATCCAGGGTCTCAGGGTTTGTCTTTAAACAGAGGCTGAAGCATGCAGCCAGTGTTGGTCTTTGCTTGAAAAGGAACCTTGTTCTGCTTCTCTCACTAAACTATAGTCAGAGGGGAGGGACTGTGAAACATGTTGGCTATTTGCTGTTACACACTTCCTGTTTCTCCACGCTCAACCGTTTTCTTTAATTCGAAAAAAGGACCACATAGAGGCAGAGACCAGGGCCAAAACAGGAACATGCTACAGAGCACTGGCACAAGAGAGGGCAGAATTGCTCAACAGTGAACAGCGTAGGGTGTGGGCCAGCATCGGTCGGCTTGTTTTGTTTTGCTATGAACACTAATGAATACTGTAACTGTTACAGCAGCACTGACAGCAGCACGATGAGTGACAGGGCTATCCTTTAAATATATTAGTAACTCTTCTTATTTTTTTAGTTTTTACATAACTAATAAATACAGTTTTATTCTTTTTTTTTGTATTAATTGCCAAAAATAGTATCAAATTGCAATATTTTGAGATATGCAAACTTCTGTTTCACATTTATGTTCAAGGGAGTCAAAACCATGCAAGCACATTAAATCTAGTTCAAAATAAAAGACCAAATAAAAAAATAAAAACAATAGATAAGATCTTTTTTTTTTTAATCTAACCTTAAATAGCAAGCAGCTCCATTTAACTCTACAAGCAGTTTTATATCGAACAAGGTGCAAAAACAAACTTTTTAGACTAAAAAAAAAAAAAAAATACTCAAAATATACCAAGATGATTAAAACAGTAATTCAACTGATTGAACCAATTGAATTAACCTACCACTGGTGCTGTGTAAGAACCTAAAACATAGAATGCATTTAGCTAACTCATGACAATGAAAAGCACTTGAGCCACAAGCACAAATACACTCAAAAAAAAAAAATTCACATTTACATAAGCACAATATGTAGCTAATCACCCTAGAAGTATTTCTACATCTTGTTGTTTCAAAAATGTAGAGTAAACTGTAAAACCTTAAAATGAATCATTCAACCATGTAGCTTAAAAACAGTGATTCTATAGTTGTAGAGTGGTATAACAGAGTCTTATGGAGTTTACACCATCTGACATGGTTTGAGGTAAGTGTCTGGTGGTTTAGCGTGTGATGCAACGATAAACTAGTTCTGCTCGACACGAACATGAAATGCAATGTTTTATACGATTGTTGAAAACTCTGATGATTTAAAAGGACAATCTTTTATATCAGAAACTAAATACGGCAGCTTTCAAGATGACAGCCATTTTCTGGAACTAGCCTAAGATAGGTCGGAATCACCCATTAATTGCTGAGGTATTCAGATGTGTCATTTTCTCTTTCGTTTCTGAAATAAAAGGGTGTTCAGCAACTTTTGACTCACTCTGTGAAAGGAGTGCAACAAATTTTATTTAAATGTAAAAACTAATCTCACATTTAAGTAGCCAAAATTACAAATGTATTTTACAAAAAAATTTTATGTTTGTCCTATGGAAACAGGAGTCAACTACAATTTTTTTAAGCAAAAAAATTAAGACATTTATACCCATAATGTGTATTTATTTGTCATGCATGTCTAAGTCTGCACAAATTGCAAAACAATCCTGCTTGAACGCACACCTTGTGTTTAAAGATTTCATGTTTTTGAAAGGGCAATACTTCGGCAAAACTCAGAGAAAAGCTGTTGCACAAATTGTTGGGGTCCTGTTGTGTTCTGAATTTTGCAGTTAGACATGTGTTTATTAATGCTATTGGACTATCCAAAGATAGTCCTATACACAATGATGTGTGTTTACACACAGACAGAAAAATGTCATCATGTGTAGTAAGCTTCAGTACTAAAAAAAAAAATCTGTTTTATTTTAATGTTTTGTAATTGTATAACATATGGTGTTGCTCAGCTTGTATGTCTTTAAAATGTGCTCAACTCATTTCCTCCTTACACAGAATAGTCATATTTTGAACTCAGGTCAACATTGAGTATGACTCACATTTGTTCTCCAACACATCGTTAAGGACTGTCTTAGAATAGACTAAAGAGCATTCATTAGAAGCAGTGTTGCTCTCGGAAACAGACTGATCAAAGAGATTAATCATGCAATCATGCTTTACTTAATGCGTAGATATACTTGTGTATATTTTTATGTAACTTTCATTTTTCTAATTTAGCTTTGTAGCATCACTGCAACTAATTTGGACACCAAATATGCTTTTCTTGACCAACTATACTTGGTAGGTAGGTTAGCATCATTTCATTGGTTGTCGACTAGCAACAAAACACAGTCTTCCTTGCTCTGGCAAGCCTGCTGCTGCTGCTCTTTGTGAAATCCTCAGTCAGAGCACACCTGTCACCCTGCAGAAATGACATCATTATGGGCATCCTGGTGCTGCAGGGTTCACTGGTCAGCTGTTCTGACCTTCATGGGCACAGTGTATGGGGATTAGTGCTGGGCTTTATGGAGCAAATGCACCATTCACTCTCTCCACTGTGTGTTTGCAGACACAAACACCCACACAAACGCACACTTCCACACGTGGCACACAATGCCAGACATGCCAAAACTTGCCAAAGGACATGTTTAGCACAACTGACTGGCACGGATGGGAATTCCGGGTATGTGAATCCCACCCTCTCACCTCGTTCTGAACCGGTTCATACACAGCCCCCTCTTCCACTCTCCCTTGTGAAGTGAATGCTTTTGTTGGTTCCACTGTTACTCTGTGTCATCTAAATTCCTCTCATTCCCACTTTAACTACAGCCTTTGAAAACTCAAAACGCCCCCTCCACCTCCCTTTACCACTATTTCTGTCCCCAGTGCACCACTGAGGAAACACAACCCCCCCACCCCACACCTCTCTGAGAACCTGGGAGCATTACTGTAAATCAAACAGACACCTTAAACGCCAGCTCTCTCTCTCTGCTTACATTAAGAACCGGGAGAGCTAAGTACAGAGTTAATGGAGGCCAGAGAGTGCTGTACTTCAATATCTACAGCAACTTGCCCTTTTGAGTTAAAGAGATGGAGAGTGGAGAGTTCCAAGTCACAGCGGCCAACTGGGTTAATCCCTGAGCCTACCAGTTGGTGGGTTCAATTAAACATGTCTCTTGTCCCCAAAGACCCTACACCGGGTGCATCCTGAAGGCCAACCTGGTTCCACACTTTTAAGTGTCTATCAGAGGATAGACATCATCCCTAAAACCCACCAAGCTCGGGGTCAGCATGCCAAAATTTACTTAAAATTGATTTCCCAGAAAGGAGTTAAGCCTAGTCCTAGACTAGATTGTCCTTTCAATGGAAAATCTCCAATGAAAATGCTGTGTTAGGAAAGGGCAGCTTTGAGCTGAAACTGTTTAGTCGTTATAAACAACGTATTTTACAGGATTATTGCCCTCTTATTAATCATACGTAGACCCATCACAATATTTATGTTATTAATTTATCTTACAACATGTGGCCATGAACTAAAGTTAAAATCTGCCAAATTGTTTTTCTTAGCGATGAGACCCTATTAACATGAATGAGCAGACATGGTGATTACATTTATTATATTATCATGATTTTAGTGGCATAAATGCTCATAAAACAATAATATAATTATTTATATTATATTTATATTGTCCACACACATAATATTGTGGACAATATAAATTGTTACTGTAAGATAACTAATGAAAGAATGAATGAAGTAGAGGAATTAAGAGTGAGCCAACATATGATCCCATGCAGTTTAATATGACAGGCTTATTATCTATAGACAGCCTTAATCCATATTTAGATCCTGCTCAAATAATGAATGTTTGTTGTGGATGTAATGCTTTGGGCCCACCTTCTTTAAGGCTATGATAGGCATGTCGGTCATAGTCCAGCCTCATAGGCTGCTTATCTCGATCAGCTCTGGTTGGTGGATCCTCGAAAGAGGACGCATCAATGTGAAGGCAATGGTTGGTGTCCAGCATGACTGAATCCAGAACTGACTGAAGGAAGATAAGATAATGATCCCAAGTTATTGTCTCAATTCAGCACGAAGGCTTATAGGTAGTATCCCAGATGTTTTTTTTTCTGAGCTTAGAAAATCGGTCTCATTTGCAGATGATCAAAGGTGGTACTTCTCCATAATGGCTGGAATTATTCAGAAGGAGAGCAATATTTCCTCAATTGAGCACCTACGAAGTTCACGCAATAAAGAGCACACAGCCTCCGCTCCTTCTGTCTGCTCAAAAGGTGCGCTTCTACTTGCTTCCACTTCTTTTCTCCTTTGTCTTTTCTCTTTCTCCTGCAGCTGTAGAGTAAATGGTAAATCTCCAAAACGAACAAGGAACCTCAACCCGTAGATCCAGGAAACTGGTGAAGGTACCCAGCAGCAGGAGCAGCAGCAGCAGGGAGAATGGGACTAGTGCTGTGCTTGAAGCAAGACAAACATGCACCATCCCCTCTCTCTCCCAACACACACCCACACACACACGGAGGCAGGCAGACGAAGAGCTGCTGAGTGCCAATGACTGCACTGTCTGCCTCAGCTGTTGCCACTCGTTCACTCATTACAATCTGCAGACCCTCACACTCTCCCTCAGCTCCATTACAGCAGCACAAACTAAAGCACCCGCTCAAGTGTTGCATACAAAATACAAGGACCAGGGCCAAAACTATTAATGAAACTTTATGTGGTCATATTATTTACTAGAAAAAAAATAACAGCACAGGCATATAAAAAGTCTAAACAAATCAAACAGTACATTTCCTGTTTCAAATATTTAAGGCCTGTTCATATTTCAAGATGCATTTATAGGCTGAGATCTTTTTTCGGCCTAGATTATTTCTCATAATATACAGTCAGGATGGACAGGCTAGTTTTACAGTAGTATAAACTTGACTATCTGTCTTGGATTACAAGTGGTTCGCATCTCAAAGCAAAACTTCTGCATTTAAATAAAAAATTAAGCATCGCAAACTTCAACAATTATAAGCCTAAATAATATCTATTATGGTGGGTTTTATTTGTTTTCATTTTTTAAGGCCTTTGGTCTGAACTTGCATCAAAACCTGTTCAGCCAGGGAAAATGTCACATTTGACTATAAAACTGTTAATCAGTCAATTGTCCAATTACATTGGAACTATATAGAATTGTGGAATTACTTTAAAACGTTTATGTAATTCCAAAAGGGTTAAAACAGCTGTTATAACTGAAGATGCTTACCTAGCGCTAAAACTTGATCACATTTTCATTTACAGTACATGATTTCTTTGCTTTTCCAACTCTATCTGTATTTACTTTTTGTTAGAATTTGCTAGCTCTGCTGTGTTCGCAAACTTACTGTATGGTCTGAATGATGTACTCTTAAGAGGAATATCCAGTTACTGGCGTTAAATATTGTACTCTGATTTCTCTGATAAGCGTATTAAACTACATGTTCATACATATGTACACAAATAGGAGTTTATAATAATAAATACAAAAAACCTGACAAACACCCAAGATACCTCCTTCAGAGCTGCTGCTGCAACCCATACTTTGCAAATATGACCAAATGTACCATTCACACTATGACTGCAATGAATACATGAATACATGAATACAAACAATGCCTTTATGCATTGTTTGGTTTATTATGAGATAACATCCTCACATGTTTGTCAACACATACCATGTATTTTTACCCGGTTCTGATTTTATTATAGCACCCATTTGGGCAGTCAGCTGTCCTGACAAATCAAACAAATACAACAGTTGTCAGTCAGGTGGCCCCTTCCTGTCAAAGCAGTCCATTGCTAGCCATGCTCACAAAACTCACACTCTGATAATGGTCCTTGGTAAAGCTTTTAAAACTAATGCATCAACAAATGAGAAAGGATTAACAAAAAGGATGTCGGTAAAAGAATGGAAAACTCCTTTGACCTTTCTGTATCTGGTTGGGGGCAAGGTACAGGAGTTTAGGGGGGACATTTATAGCTTTTGACAAGCTCACTTGTATACCCTAACCTCGATCCTCTGAGTGGCTCTTGCAGAATGCTGGCGAGGTCAACCCTGGCCCCCCCTCTTGGGTCCTCTCCCAGTTTTAAATAGTAAGGCCAGCTGGCCAAAAAGCTCTATATTCAGCTCAGCTTCACCTGTGCAGGCACTGGATAGAATTACTGACAGATATCGCTGCACTAAGGCACCAACAATTATGATGACACAAACATTTGCACCAACAAACACAAAAAAAATGACATTTCAAATTGCAGAAATATAGACAGGTAGAGGAACGTATCATATCATGGACATTCATTTTTCATCATCATAAGTTGCACTTCTGCATAGTGGCAGAACACCCTGAGGTGCTTTCCTGCCACACATGAACTGAAATTGAGAAAACCAGATTACTTTGAAATGGGTACCTTCCAATGAATGGAAGTAAACATGAAAAGAAGCAAAGACATAGGAAACCTGTGAAAGCCAGTTCTTTTGTACAACCATTAGATCCAAAGCTGATAGTAGCCTGATAGAACCACATTTGTTACAACTTACTGTGGATTCTCAGCGAAGGAGAGCTTTTTATTTAGTATGAATTAAACATAAAGCAGCAATAGTTTTGCTGAAATGGTTTCATGCTAACAAAAAAAATCGAAAGCTCACAGGCATTTTTAGATGCAAGAGTGACCCCACAGGAAGTGCAACACCGCCTACAAATAAGCCCACATCCACCCACAAGCTTCAAGACGCCACCTTAACCAAACAGAGTCCTACAGAGGAAACAAGACCAAAGTCCACTCGACCCAGACATTTACAGATGAATAACTATGAAATGACAGACTGTAAGTACACACACCATGTCTCAAAGTTTGTTGACACCCCTATGAATTAATGCTTTCCGCTACTTTATGTTGCTTCCATTGCTAACACGAATGTTCACATGCACAACTTCTCTATTCACTGTAAAGATGTGTTGCCAAAAAGTGTTACTGAAAAACATGTAGATAATCATGTTTTTTTTATTCACACCATGCCTAATGCCAGACATGGGCTAGAGGTGCATCCAACAATCTGACCTCACTAAAGCTTTCGTCAGTGAATGCAAACAAATCCTCACAGCAATGCTCCAAAATGCAGTAGGAAGACTTCCCTAGATAGTATTGACTGTTAGTCCAAAAAAAGCAGGATACACTCTTTACATCTATGTTTTACTCTCTCGCTCGCACTCGCGGTGTCTCTCGCTCGCACTCGCGGTGTCTCTCGCTCGCACTCGCGGTGTCTCTCGCTCGCACTCGCTCCGTCTCCCTCTCTCTCTCTAGCACTCTACACTGAGATAATATAATACAGTAAGTCAGAAGTAAGTCAGAAGTAAACCACGCTACACTATTATTACTGTCTCCCTCCCAAAAAAACAGGGAACTACCAGCATTTAAATAAATGAATAGTGATTAGAATTGTTTTTAAGTGATTGACACCATTAAAAAAATTAATTGAATCTGATGCTGATATTTCTTAATAACAACTCTTTAATTCTAAAATGCATCCAGCCATATGCTTAGAGAAAAGATTTATAGTTTTAGCAGTTAAAAAAGTAAGGCTGTTGTTTTTGTTCTTAATAAAACACCACAAACATACTTATTGTTTTCGTTCAAACAAGATCCAGAAAGATTGAGCCTCTCCTGGTGACAGTATTAGAATGATATTATTCCTAAAGGCTATTTAATAAATACACTGTGTGAGAATAATTATTGCTTTTTGTATTTTTGGTTTCAATTTAGAAAAAGTTTTGTTTGAGTATCAGTATCAAAGAATTTTACGATACGCAGCCCTAACAATAAATAAGTGTCCTTATACTTCTGTTAACAATGTTTGCGCACCTTACTGTTTGCCAATATGAGTAATGCAATGGGTGTATTATGAATTATAATGGTCACTACCGTACTGATTTCCCAGGTAAACAAGCAAATCATGAACTAGGTGAGCCCACAGGTACATTACATTTGCATTGATTGGTCTCATAAATATGGCATAATAAAAAAAATGATTGAACATGCAAATCAGCACCAACAGAATTGTGATGAATTACTAAAATACAAACACACATAATAAGCTTTACAATGAAATGACCGACTTTAGTTATCACTTTGAATGTGAGGTCATGTGATGTACCGTCATATATATATATATATATATATATATATATATATATATATATATATATATATATATATATATATATATATATATATTCTGCTGTTCCCACAAGGGTGTCAATTTAGTGGTGTTAAAATTTTTACTTGACTTCCCACACTTAGCACGTTATTTTTTTTTACACATTTTTTTTAACAAGTGGCTTTTGCGAAGCTGAGTCAGATATGGTTTATAAAAAAATATATAACATTTTGACATTTAAACCTCGTCACACCATGCACTTTGTGTTGCATTTATTTTTCACCGGAAGCCGATTCTGTTTGTCTTAATTTAGTAATACAAGGTGGAAATGTCATTGTCTGTTTATGTCTGTAGTTTCTGCTTATTAATAACTATTGTTATTTAGTTTTCCATCACGAAAAGCAACAGAACACTGGTTCAGCACTGTGTGAAGCACATGCATATAAAGGGGAGTCAGAATTTGCCAGAGCACCAGCAGCTTGACAAATTAACAGAATAGATGCACAAACATCTATCAATGTGGGAATGTCCACCGTTGCAGAGACAGATTCATTCACATTAAAGACAGATACAGCTAACTTACACTTATAAATTTTATATGCCAAAATTGTTTAACCTGATCTGATTTTTTAAACATGATCTGATTAAAGACGCTGCATTTACTTACACTAAGGCTTGTAACGTAAATATCGACTTGGGCAGAGTCCTTGTTAAGTGACTTTCAGGTTCTGTGATGTATAGAAGATTAAGATTCTTTCCTGAATAATTATTGTTTTACTTATGTGCACTGCAAAAATCATAAAGGAAAAAAATTATTATAATATATTATTATTTAAATAACACATAATACATTCTCAGCTAAAACTAATTCAGTTCAAATTGCACTTTGCATGCATGTCAGGTTGTCACACTGTCCTGTATTCAGGAAGGAAAAACTGTTCATCACTTCTTCCTTTCCAAATGGAGCGCGAGATGGAGATCACACTTAAATACCATGTTTTGTTTTTCTTTCAGGAAGTGCACAAGGGACATTCTCTAGCAACAGACCAGCAAACATGTCATCACAGCTTTCACTCCGTTTAGGAATTAAGGAAATCTTTTTCTAAAACCCAATTACTTTTTTTGTCCGGACCTTTTTTTATTTTCTGTCATTTACTTTCTGCTTTACTGATTCACTTAATTGAGTACAACGTTTATAAACTTGATAAAACTAGTCCACCAACAGGGTCTTGGAAAACAGTGGAACTGTGTTCTCTGGATGGTGCCTTATCCAATACTTTTGGGAGATTCTGGTTTCTGACTTCAGTAATGCTCTTGTTGCTGAACACATTAAAATAATAACAGTGATGCTCCAAAATATAGAACAAAGATCTCCCTGAAAAATAGAGAAAAATACTCAAAAGCAGATACATGCTTATATATCACCCGTGAAAACAAAAAAAATAAGTGTCCCTATACTTTTGTCTATATAGTGCCGATGTACCTTAAGAGTTTATAATTAAGAGTAATGCAATAGGTGTTAGCATGCAGATAGTGGCCTAACTGAGTCTACAGACAATTAGGATAGCTTTGATCTGTAGAGAAAAGCTTATTGTTTATCAATTTTGCCTTTGTCCATATTACCACTTTATTATTCGAGTGTAACTACATAAAAACTAGATATTAGGCAGTTCACATCTTGCACGGATAAAGGCCTTTTCTTAAAAGTACACTTAATAAATCAATCCGGTCCAATCTGATGTCTAAATTTTAACCCAGCGACTTTAATATTGTCAGTTATCCCATTAACACATATCTGCACTTTGGTAATCATATAGTAGAAAACACAGGATTTACGCAAGTCAGGAAATTAATCAGAGGTCAAATTCGAGGGACAACGGGGAAGAACCAAGTGGATGGCTTTTGCTAAAAATCACAAAACTGCAAAGTAACATGCAGGCTGCAAACAGTTCATTTTAAAGCATAAAGAAGTGACAAATGGAATGTACAAATCAATCTTAACACAGGTCTGTTCAGAATGCTTCTCATTACTCCTTTAAGGAATTAAAGCAGAGGAGAAGGGGAGAGAATGAGGAAGATGAAATCTGAGCTCTGTGCTTACATGTGGTAATACGAGGCACTGGCAGAAGAAAGTTAGGTTGGATTCAGCAAACGAGGCTTTGAGAGGATGTTCACATCCAAGTTCACTGTTTTTGTCATAGACTCTTACATAACAGCCAGCTGAAATCATTTTAATCTGCACCCCTCGACCCCCTGCCCTACTTCTGAGTGCCCATAACGCCTGTCGCCTGTCTGTTGTAGTGGGAGTTTGAATTTCATGGTTACAAAGTAGAAATGCTCCCTTTGTAGAAATAAATGAACTTGTTTTTGTACATAACTGTGCCTTTAGATTCTACACCATTGTGGTGTAACCAGCCTTGGCCCAATCTCGCCTGTTCTCGGAACGTGGGTGAGCTAGGTCACGCTGATCTCTTCACTTTCAGCTCATGTTGAAGAGCACTGATAAAGACTGATAAACCAGCAACAGCATTCCAGCACAACAGACGTGTTTGGCATTTCTAGACTGAATTACGTCTTTTGGGCGGTGTCAGATTTTCCATTCCATTATAAATGTGATTATTAAATTAGTGGGTTGTGGAGATGGATGACTTGCATTATTTCTCAACAAAACTATGCTATAAGACTTTTGCATCTGTAGATAGACAATAGTGTTTACCCTGTCATTCTCCTTAGGGTTACAAGCAATCAATAGCTAAATAGAGTAAAAAAAAAAATGCACCTAAAATAAAGACTGTCTTGATGCGTGACTTGCACTTGACTGGGCTACAAGAAAAGCAGAACCATGTAGTGGCACCATGAAGTGACACATGTACACTGATGTGTGAAGATCTTATTTACTTGCTACTGGCAACTATTTATTTATTATAGTGTAACTACATCATAGTTAGCTATGTAGATGTTCGCATCTGGCATTAGTGTGTTTTGTGTCTGAACTGTATTTGGATATATTTTGCACAGAATTAAATTGAATTTCCATTACTGTGTATCCCAGATTTAATCAGAAGACATCCGATTTAAAATATTTACATATTTAAAGAGTTTAATGAGGCAAGAACTACAGAAGCTCTGATTTTATCAGTAATCCAATCAATGCATTTACATGCATTGAGTAAAAATGAAAAGTCTTTACATGAGTTTCCATGAGTCAATCAATTTCTACTCTGCAGACTGCTAATAATCTTACAGATCGATGTGACATAAACAACAGATTTGGATCTTCTTGTTTTATGGTGTCAAATGATACACAAGACTGCCCTCCATACAACTCTCTCTAAACTGCTGCAAAGACAGATTGAAATTCGAAAGAAATCAGAATTAGCTGAGAACAGTTACAGTTGCTGAGCAAAACTTAAACTTAAACACATTTTAATAATCGCAATTCTTAATCTGATCTAAGAAATCAGCATATGCTAAAAACATGGCTTCTTAAACAGATTGATAATTGAGGAGAATGCCATCTTACTAACCACTGCTGGGACTTCTGCAACACTAAATAAAAGAGAACTCTGGCCTGGTGAGAAAATGCTGGGTTTTACTTTCATGCAAGACAACAACAGTGAATATAATGGCCAAAGACATGCAGCAGTAGCAAATTGTTTAATAAATGTGTAACATCACATTAAAGAACCCAATGTCCTAATGTAAAAACATGACAACATAAATATCTTAAAGATGTGATAGAACATAAAGCCTATTAATTATAAGACCTACTGCAGCTGCTTTGTTTATATAGAAATGCTGGCAAACAACTAGCACCAATCCAAAACCTACTTCTGCATAGGTTAAGTCATACACTCTATGCCTTTTATCTGCCAACTCTGGAAGGAAGAAGGAAGAACTTACCATCGGCATCTGTGCTACGAAATGATGCAAAGGGACTACTATTTAGTTTCCATGACGAATCTACCAGAGGCAGATCATTTATCCTTCCTGACGGTTAAGGGGATCAATATGGCAACCTTCCAGACACAAGGCTGCTTCTTTAACATTCAAGCCATTATATGCTTATTGCACTGCTTATTACACTATTTAACATCTGGATTATTATTTTTTTTGCTTACAATGTGATAAGAATACTGTATAGTAACGGTAAACTCAGTATTAGTGAGTATTAAATAGTGGTCCAGGTGTACCATAACATTCAATCCTGCTTTAGATGGAGTAACTGTATCTACTAGGGTTTGCAACAGCAACAAGTAACAACGCATTTGTGAGTTCAGGATGTTGGATGATCACCACCCCACCTCTTTCCCCATAGTACTGGATGAGTGGGTTCACGTATATCAGCTTCATAGTCCTATTCTATTGGCAAAGCTTCTCTACAGGGACAAGACAAGCGTTGTGTGCATTGTGTTGTTGTCAACAAACATTTTGGCCTATAATGTAGTATATCTACCGTTTCTCTCAGAGTAACTACGTCAACTACATCAAATTACAGAAAAGGTTTATTATTAGCTGTTGGCATTGATACAAATGCAGGCATTTGTATCAATGCCAACAGCTAATAATAAACCTTTTCTGCTACATTTCATCATTCCATTTCCACCAGCCTCAAAAACGGAGGCGTAAGTGCTGTAAAAGCATCTGGCTGATGAAGCACTTTCTATAGCTCGGGGATATGATTGCTTCATTTTGGTTTGCCACATCGAACCAACATTGAGCATGTCACTGCACCGATACAGGTCCAGAAGAAGCACCACGTTACGTTATGCCTGAGCCTGAATCTGCATCTGCAGGCCTGTTTTCCAGCGAAGAGACAATGAGCCATATCTCCTCCTGAGAGCACAGCTTTCTGCTTGTGTTTTATAATCTTTTGAGATTATCGTTTACACGATTTCTCTATTGATGATCTCTGTAATTTAGCCGAACTGCATGAGTACATGCAAAGACTTCCTGTAGGCTGGTGAAATTGAGCCCAGCTGTGAGCATTTTACACTTCGTGCAGATCAGGAGGGCTCTGTTCTCTTGCCTTTCGTTCCCTCAGTCTTCTTACACCATCCATCCCACTCTGTTTTGGGCCTGTGTAAGCGTGCCGGAGCTAGAACTGGCAACCATCCCACAGTGTTACATAACACAGAAAACCACAGAGCAGCTCAGAGACACAGAGCAGCAAGGCTGCCTCCATCTCTCTGCAGCAACAGCCGCTGTGGCAGCAGAAGCACTACTGCAGTCCAAACCTCATGATAATCTCTGCGTGATGCCATACCATAATGACCTCCATAGAGAGGAAAAACAAGAGAGATAAACGCAAAAATATTTGAATATTTGCAGTTCGGCCCTGCACTGCTCCAGTTATGAGAGATGTTGCAAGCTGAATCATGCCTGCACTGACTGTCTCCAGACCAGTAATAACCATAGCTCCTGGCTCAATGTAAACCAGAATTTTGCGTAAAGGCAAGGTGGAGATATCTGTCAAATATCAAACTGACCTGCAAATGCAGAGCATATCCTTTAGGGCATTTTAAACAAATCTAATAAATCAAATTAGATTAAGTCTTTTATGCATGTTCATAACCTGGCACATAATTTAAGATCAGAACACGACTTGCAACAGAGCCCCTTTACAAACTTTAACCAAGGACATAATTAATCAAGCATTTATAAAAGTATGTGAATCTGAATCAACATATTATGCAGCCCTAATAGCTGGCCTATTGAAGGCTAGCGTCATGGCCCATTTTACAATTTCTGTAAACGATGCAATTGTCAACAAAGTAGAGCCTACACACCAAGTGCCCATAACAAGGGAAGCTATTTTTTGTAGCTTTTGTGGTTGGAAATGAACAGACTATGATGCACGTAGAAACACTTCAAAAGTTTCTATTTTGTGCATAAAAGTCTGACTTGAATGAACAGGTGTTCAGTGTCTGCTGATTTTCTACATCAGGCCTCAAACTGAATTTCTGGGCTGGAAAAGAAACTGAGGCATGCAGACATTCTGTGCTGATGTCAGCGTGTGGACTGATTCTTGGTCTCTAATGGGTTGAGCTCCACTCCCAGTCCTCAGGGAACACAAAGAGAAAAAGAGAGAGAGAGACAGGACTCATCCTATCCATCATTCCAAATCCTGCCCCTTCCAGCTGGAACAAGTCCATGTACAGCATCATTTTCGTACAGTCTTACTTAAAACTTACTTAAAAAGCAATTGAAATCACTCTGGATGTTTTACTAAAAAGTTTTGCAACTTTTAAGTTAGTGTCAACTACAAATAAAACTTTGGACAGCTGGAAATATTCCCTGTTCCAATATAGTTTTTTTTTGCAAATGCACTACTCTGTATTAAGCAGAGCATTGTTTTGTTTTCCATTATGAGCAAATCGCAGTGTGGAAACGACTTTATAGTAATTAATTGTGGAAGACTTGGAAAACCTCAATGCAAACATGGCAATAAAGTCTGAACATGACTTCTAAGAACAGTGAGCTTAGCCATTAAACAATAACAGTGTTACACTTAATCACAGTTACCACACCCTCAGCCAACCTCCTGTGGCTCCAGTTATTCTACAACTCGTACACAGTGAAAAGTAAAGACTGTACCTGAGTGTATGGCCATATCCTTCCTTCCCCAAAAGGAAGAGAAATCCGCCACCAAGTCTGACAGGTTTCAATGTCTGCAGGTCAGGCAAGAACGAAACAAGAGGAAAAGTACAGGAGGAGGGTGAAGAATGAATGAAGCAATCCAACAGTTTGTAGTCCGTAGACCTGCAGGGTGCGTCTGTGTGTGTCTCACCTTCCCTTTGACTGCATCCAATCTTTCTTGCGTTGGCGTGTGTGCGCACGCCCAGCTTAAGTGGGTGTGTATCGGTGTAAGTATCTGAGCCTATCTTGGAACCAGTTTCTTCCTCCTTGTTCTGTGGTTAACTGTCCACCTTCTACTCATAGCCCAACTGTCGTGCTTCTCCTGCTCTTTGGAACAAGATTTTTTCCCTCAAAATAAAGGGGGTGGGGGCACTTCTGGCCAGAAGTTGAGACCAGCGCTCTGCCTCGAGTCTGTCTTTACGAAGTCTAAGCACAGACAGCAAGACAAACTCGCATTCCAGATCACCTTTGGCCCCAAAAAACACTCCCTCCCATTCTCTCGCTGAGTGTGTCTACGCTGCCCCCTTTCCTTCTATATACAAAAGTTATGCAATCGAATCTTTAGGAAAACTCCCCTGTTTTGTTCCTCACATGTTCCCCTGCCTCGTCTTTCCCTCTGCCTTCAACAGTTCTTGGGCGATCCTGTTTCTATAGCATGCAATACACCTCATTTACATATCTAATGATATGACCATGTTTGCTGCTCTGTAGTAACTGATTCTAACTAATGACAATAGAGTGTTTTAATACGGCTGCTTAAATTTTTAATCAACGCTTATTATGTACGCCTGCATGAATTATTATGAATATCAGAAGGCTGCAATATGCAATTATGCCTATAACAGCCAACTGCTAATGTGCGCTTTAAGCATCTTCACCAATCAGGGGTTCAGATGACTGTAATGATTTCACTTAATTCAATAATAAGTCTGTCAGTCTTTTAACAGGGATGCACCGAACGTTTGGCAATAAAAATTATTTTGATAAAATGCTTGGTGATTTTTTTGGTGTTCGGCTAATTAAGTAAAAAACATAAACACATGTCTGCTGGGAAGTTAAACATGTTCAAATTACATTTTTGTAATAGTAAAAGTAAAAGTTTTGTAATAGTTTTTTCTATAAAAATCAAGACAAAAATACATTTTGGCTTTTTAATTTTGCATACAAAGTATATTACTAGTTAGTGCTGGACTAGGCCTGGACAATAATTCGATATCGGTATTTATCGCGATAAGAAATGTTTCAATAACGGTGATATCACTTTTGTGGTATATCGATATGTATTATGTACAGAATCTGTCACGGACAGGCGTTTTTTACTGGCGTCAGCTCGCCGCAGAGCCAAACACATTCAGCCCCCATAGCTGTGCTACCTCAGTGCGTGATGACGCAATCACACAGGCACGTAGCCAGATAGGCTAGGCTAGGCTAGGTTAAAATGGCTAGGCTAGGCTAGGCTAGGTTAGGTTCAGGTCCGCTCCGCTACGCATCTAAAATGTCTCGAAACGGAGCCGGGACGAGCGGATCCAAGGCTAGGGTAGACTCGGTTCGGTCAGCCGCTGTTTCGCTCGCCCATTCGCGCGTCCGCTCGCTCGTCCGCTCGCTCATCCGCGGCTCCGCTGGCCCAGCCGCGGGTCCGCTGGCTCATCCGCGCCTCCGCTCGCTCATCCGCGGGTCCGCTCGCCCAGCCGCGGGTCCGCTCGCTTGCCGCTTTGCTGCAAATTGTGCCGGTGAGTGGAGCCGACAAGCAGCGTAACGTTAATACATCTAATCTGTTCCACCACCTCAAGCATCTTCACTACATACAATATTTTCCTTATACTGACTGAAGCACTTTAATAGATTATGTTGAAACTAAGTTATTTAAAGTTTATGAATCCTTTAGGTTTGTTTATTTGACGTTGATATCATGTTGAATACCTCTTGTATTCTGACTAAAGCACTTTAATAGATTATGTTGAAACTAAGTTATTTAAAGTTTATGAATCCTTTAGGTTTGTTTATTTGCCATTGATATCATGTTGAATACCTCTTGTATTCTGGCTGAAGCACTTTAATAGATTATGTTGTCACTAAGTTATTTATAGTTGAAAAATCCTATAGGTTTGTTTATTTGACGGGAAAATCTTGTTGCTTTTATGTATATAAAGGCTTCTTGTATTATATATCCTAGTTAAAACACTTTTGTTTTAATCTGTTAAATTTGTTTACAATGAATAAGAAGCTCTGCCTCTGTTGTAATTTAAAGTTATTTTTATTGGTAATAGTTATATAGGCTTATGTTTGACAGGGATGTCATGTTATTATTTTGCTATATGCAAATAAAATTGAGCATTCATTTATTTTGACTACTTTTATTTCTAAAGTATTAAAGTTTTTGTGAAAGGAGGTTTCAAAGACTTAAAAAACATTTTCATACAGTAGTAGGTACAGATTTCCATTAGATAGATTGATACAAAAAGTGCAAATACACAGTTAAATAATAATTTAAATTTGCAGTGCAAGCTGCAGAGATTGCAGGGATTCTTTTTCTGAGGCCTTCAAAGTATTTATCGATATCGAAATTATATCGTATCGACCGAAATTTAAGGAATATATCGTGATATAAATTTTGGCCATATCGTCCAGCACTATGCTGGACAATATGAAAAAATCTCATTTTATTGTTTGAAATTTGTGTTAATTTATGATAAATTATACACTTCTCTGAGTATATAACTGATTACATAAGTACTTAAAGTAACAGTGACAAACTGCACATTTACTTAAAACAGTGTAATTAGGGCTGTTAAATTATGTAAAATGCAGCACACTTTGCATAAAAATATATTATATCAAATGTACAATAACAGAAGTATTTAATTTGTGTTTTAAAAAATCTGACATTACTTATGCATTTGGTCAGCATGTCAAACTAAGATAAAAAATAAAGTGTATCGTGGAACTTTCTTTAAACACTGTGCTATTTAATACTTATACCCTATCTGCCAGCACTCCTGTCAGTTAAACCACACTGATTTTAAATTCCAAACACCTACTACAGCCAGACACTATGACTTAATCCACCCACAAGTACACCCACCTACAGCAGCCAAACGTACGATAAACACTAATGCATTATTCATGCATCACTACGCAATCTTTCTAACAGCACAAATGCAAACAATTACAGGAGAAAAGGCACCCTTTTTTACTTATTAAAAACAGACCTATAGAACCTTTAGCAGAGTGAGAGATAAGAGAGAGAGAGAGAGAGAGAGGCCCTGCAACAACTTGTCTGTAACTATGAGACAACCCTCAGTGCAGCACAGCCCCCAGGCCCCGAAGTGTGAAAGAAAGAAAAGGAGTGGTGGCTGCAGGCCAGTGCTGTGAGAGAAGTTCCAAACAGGTACGCATTACCCTGTCACTGTAATTCACTCTCAGCAGGGTCCACACTCTAAGAAAGCACATCTAGGCCAGGATATCTGAGGACAAATCTTACTTATCAGATCCTGCATTACTCTCACAGTAAATTCAGTACATTCAGCACTCTACTGCTCATCTTGTCTTCTTAAACAAAGCCAGAACAAACACAAAGTATGATTAAATACAAAAGAGCTGTGCAGAGGCATGTCTGTAAAGAGCCATCTGGATCGTCAAAAATGTAATTGTGTGCTTTTACATCTACCCAATTCACTGTAACACAAGAACACGCACTTTACTGAAACTGTGGTCCTGCTGGTGATGTTGTCATTTTTGGAAATGTAGCTTTATGTAAGAAGAGCTGCTGAAACTGAAGATATGTGGATGTAACAAGTTGTGTGGGTTGTATTTTCAAATGCACAACCTGTTATTGCTCTCAGATTGGACCAGTTTAATAATGGATTCAACAAACATTTCTGATTAAAATCAAGATCATGATGGAAATCGTAGGAGGACAGGAACAGAGATTTGCAAACAAAACAGGCTTGGCAAAGAAAAATGAAGATCACAACAGGAATTTCTGCGAATGCACAAATTCTTAAACTTGTTTGACACTGCATTGGTTTGAAGAGTTGCAAAGTTTAGTGGTTCCTACTTTCCAGCAGTTGCTAGGCTGCTGCTCTATGGTCTGTAGGGTAAAGCATTTTTTGCAAGGTGGTTAATATGATGTTGCCAGGTGGTTGTTAAATGGTGTTATATGACTGTTCTGGAGTTGCTCAATGGTTGCAAGCCAGTTGCAATAGTTTCCAAAGTGGATGCTCTGCGATTGACATGGTTTAATAGGCAATGCTGGGTTGGGTAGTTACTGTGGTGTTGCTTGAAAATTTAGGTGGTTGCTTATGTGATTGTTGAGGTGAACCCATCTTAATTTTTAAATTTAGATATAGAACTCAATATTAATACGTTTTTTTGATTACTAATTTAGCAAAGATAAAAAGCAGTGATAGCGGTGTTTGCTTCATCATCAGATGTCACTGTTCTGTTTGCATGCACATTAGTGTTCTTAGTTACTACAGTTTACATAAAATTGCATTTAAAAAAGGGTGATGCATTGCTTTAATCGCAGTATTGCAATATATTTTAGTATACTGAAAACATTGTCCTACCGATTATAAGCAAGAAAAACTATATGAATCATGATGCACCAAACTGAATCAAAACTGATGTAGGGTCAGAAACATAGAACAGTATTATCTGTGTGGTATCATCTCTTCTCAACTCACCATTCTTCCTCTCGCTCAGGGGCAGCAGGCTGGGGACGGACTGCAGAGAGAGCTCTTCCAGCTCGCTGGCGACGGCCTCGCTCTGAGGGCTGGGAGCCGAGCCCGAGGCCCGGGCAGACACCATGCTGCCTGGGCTCAGCTCCTCCCCAGCCTGGGCCTCAGGGGCTGCCAGCGTGATGCGTGTGTGATGACAGTCAGACCTGTGGAAGGTTATAAACAGAGATGAGTTTGAATCAGATGTTGTGATGCGTTGCGTTGACAGAGACAATAGGAAGATAAGGCTGGTGACATTTTGTACCAGTGAGGTGTTAATGTTAATGAGTGAACAGAGAGATCACTGAGTGCTCTACTGTACTGAGTGTAGAGGTTGGCATATGATGATATTTTATCGTATTGTGAAATATTTCCTTATGGTATCCACAATTATTTAAAGCATATTGAGAATATTATAAGTGCTTAAATAACACTGATACAACTGCACATTTCATTACAAAGAGTGTAATCAGTCCAGTTTCACTGAAAGAATAGCAGCATATTTTGAATGCAAGTCACTTCACTCAATATAGGTACATACAAATCCTGCTGCAGCATCGTGACTGCACACACGTTTCACAAAATGTTTTTGTATCGCTCTGACTGAGTACTTCCCTGACAAGTAACTAGAGCTGCAATGAATAGCTGACAAAATCAGTATGGCTGGGCACGTGCTTGTAAATGCATGTGTTAAAAGCTGTGCAGATATTTCTAGTTACAGCTGAAGTTATGCTTTCAATTACAGAAAAACGCTCTTATTTAGGTTTTAAAAATCCATTAAAATTGCCTGACTAAAGGGCCGATTACTGTCATTTTCCTCATGTTTTGACTGCTCGGCGCCGACTTAGCTCTCGATCAGTCAGTCTGGACACGTGACAGCGCGCGAGTGGGGGCAGGGCTGGTGACGTCATGGGCCTTGCATTGTTTAATATCGTAATTATATATCGTAAAAAAAAAAGAACATTTGCAATGTAAACTTTTTCCAATATCGTTCAGCCCTAGTAACATCAATAATAAACAGGACAGCATTCCCTACTAATGAAGAATATCACACTAAATGATGTAGCAGCAGTGAGTGTGAACAAACAAACAAACAAAAAAAAGTATTAAGAATATACATGGCACCCTTGGTCACACAAGCAAAGAATCCCATGCACATTTGCACAACATATCTACCATAGGTAGATTATATCTGGCTTTTTTTTCATTCCAATCGTATAAACAAAGGGGCATTATAAACATAGAGACACGTTTGTTATGAGAACTTTATGGGTTTTTTTTGTCCTGTATAACAACAAAACATTGCAATGCAATGTTCCTCCAATATCGTGCAACCTTAGGTAAGGGGCCAATGTGCCACAGTCTTTAAAAGGATAACTAAGCTCTAGAATTTTACACATGAACCACTGCTAATACTTAAAAGAGGGTAGATTTTACTGTAATATCTCTGCGCTGACCGTACCCTGTTCCATTAACCCAAATAAAATGCTCTCTGCTTAATTTAATCAGATGATCTTGCGAGTGCTCTGAAGTGTCCTACAAAACATGTACGAACTCAGAGAGCTGCAGAAGGCACACAGTGCGGTAAAAGATGAAGCCATATGGCAAGCACAGACATGCTCTATGGTGTAAAGCACCACTTGTGCAATACCAATAACAACTCACAACAGACACACACACACACATACATACACACACACACGCCCCATAGAACAGCAGGTAGAAAGGTTGTGGCCTCCAGCACTTGGTGAAGAGAGAACTGTGCCTCGTTTTCATAGTTCACCTAAGATCACAGGATTTCCCTGGCTGACTACAAATTTCTCTGGGCAGTCTGAGCTGACAAATTTCCCTGAGGTGGGTGACTTTCAGCTGTTGCTCAGGACACAAATCAACAATGTGACATTTTTCGGTCATGATGTAGGCAGTACACATTTCATTACTTGTTAAGAGGACCAGAAGGGAGTGCCTGAATACAATGCAGTCCATACTAGAAAAAAATGCCCAGGGTCAAGCAAGGACAAAAACAAAACATTGGCATACAGACACTATACTATCTATATATACTATGTGCAGCATGGCATTTAAACTTAACCGCTGCACATTCATGTCCACACTCAATATTTCAGTGGTTCAGAAATATTATCAGGCACTACCTGATAATAAAACGGAATATGCAACCTCATTTCATGTAGTATCAAACACCACATTAACCTACATATTTACCACAGAATGTTTGAATACAACTTAATTGGAAAACCAACTATGTACCAATACAAGGGTAGAGCCACACAGGACATGAAAAAGCACAAGTCAAAAGACCATGTTGGTCTAAAACTAGCATTGACTGTGTCATGTCATATCATATAGCATGTTGCGTGACACTCTGCAGTGCAGTACTGCAAACCACAGCCTCACTGGTTTTACAGAAGTTACAATTTTGTAACCCTGCTGATATCATCCAGCAGTGTTCTCAAACTAATATACCAAGCATGCATTTATTCTCAGAACAAACAGTGATAAAAAACAAGCATTTAATTAGAAGTTAAAAAACAGTCACATGGGTGGGCTGTGTCCACTTGCATACTACACAACAATACTAAAGGCATGCATTATAAAAGTATCTTAATAATGAAGGTAATATACTAACATGTTTTGTACTAACAGGAAGTGATAAAGCCCTGCTATACCAACATACATTTCCAATCATAACCACACTAAAATAACATTTAATTCTGAGTATGTACTCTGTGGGTAATTGAGCAATTCAACTTTGACATTTACCTACACTACATATTTAAAACCCAAAAACTGCACAATAGGGGCACACCAATGATTTGTAGTAATCCAAGTAGGTCTGGCTTGTGAAGAATACAAAACGTAGCAAACATAATCTATTTTTCAACAGTACTTTTTCAAAAGTTTCTCCCACCCTCAAGACACAATCAGCAGAAGGGGTTTTTCTCATCTTTAAACGGGTGAATCTTCCCCTTGACTACTTTGGCACCACTGTAGGAGGTGAGAAGACGTGCACAACAGATTTAGCAATGGTTAAATGCCTCATTTTGGGTCAGAGTTCCCTTTGAAGACAAAGCTAGAGGTTGCCAATGCGATATTATGTTGTTAACGACACACAACACACTTTTCTTAACATATCAGATACTGCCAGGTGTCTAAGGGATAGTGACCAATCAGGTTTCATTAAAAAGACCAAAAATGCTCAGGTTTAATTGGATGTGTATTGAAATTGGAAGTGCAACCAATAAAATGCAATTATGACAATTTGCAAAATCTGCATTACAAGTGTACTTTTTGTGAGTGCATTAAAGTATTTCAACAAATATTGTGTATCAGGAATATTAGGAATGCAGAGAAATAAAAATAAGTAAATAAATAACATAAATAATAAGAAACTAAAATGGAACAAAATAAAACTAAACATTTTTTCACACTTATTCTGCCACTTTTTTCACCATTAAATAATTTAAATATATATATATTAAGAATGTAAAAAAGAAAAATACCCCAGCTGGTAGTAATTTAATTAAAAACATTATTGTTTGATTAAAATTATACCTTTCCACATTTTTAGTTGAGTTTTTGCTATTTACAGCCAAATAATTAAATTTTTTGGGAATATTTGGAGCAGCTCCAATAGGATTGTCTTTTAACATTGTCCTCCCCCCCACACTATATTACTAACCCTCACACAAAACCTGAACCTAAAAAGCGAGCAATCATTAAAAGAAATTCATTTTCTTTACACAAACATATCAAAGTCTGAAATCAAACCATACTGACTTTACATTACATTACATTACATTTCATTTGGCAGACGCTTTTGTCCAAAGCGACTTACAATAATGAAGTACAAAAGTAATAGGAATTTAGATAACCCATTTTTAGATAGGGCTTAAAGGAGGTCGAAGGGAAATAAAGGGTGAGAGAAGTGAAGGAGGGGAAGAAGGAAATGGGGTTAGAAGTAGTTAGTGTGTTAGAGGTGTTAGTGACTTGCACAGTCATTACCTTAACAAATCAGTGCACTAAAATCATTTGACAACTGCAGGGCTGATCTAAAATGAGTCATGTCTTAGAACCGGCCCCCAGGCCTTGAGTTACACATATGCCTTAATGTGTATGGCCTGGCATAGCATGTCTCAAATTTCAAGGAAGGTAGATGGCTGAGGAGGAACAACCTTCAGTAAAAGCACAGCGTTCCTCAGGAAAAACAGCAGCATATCACAAAAACAACACACTCAAATCCCCCACCGAAAAAAAGCTTAATTGTGATCATTCCCCGTCAAGCGTCATGCACAGTCAAAACTTATCCACATGTGTCACACACATACACACCGCTGAGTGTTTCATACAACCAGCTTGTTTAGCAACAAAAATAGAAAAGCAGAAAAAATAGGTCTGCAGCTGGAGTATGTTCTGGAAACACCCTGGCATACTGAGTGGATCTCTGCTCTGCGGTTGAGAATGTTCAAGTGGACGTTAACCCAGTCTCAAACAGAATAATAATATCCACTTACAGTATCCTCTGAGCAAGAGCAATTTAAGGACCCTGCTAAATGTTAGCACTCAAACTAATGAAACACCGGCCTATTTATAGCAAAACTTTACTTACAAACATTCTTGCCAAAAATATATATTTGGTAGGAATGCATAAATATGAGAACTGAGGTCAATGCTAATATTTATCATGTTTTGCATACAAATCGTCTGATGTTAAAACATAAATATTTACAGAATGTAAAAATCCAAACTAACAGAAAATGTAACATTAATTTCTGTAGGGTTACAAACGCAGTAAAATTAATAAAATGAGCATAACTTATTAAAGCAGCAAAGGATTTTGCAAATGACATAAAACCAATTATCTGCCAAAAAGCAATGACTCTGATAATGACAATGTATAATCAATTACATTATTACAAAGCATTCCTTACTGAGAGCTATACAGTACTCTATATTGGCTCTGTGCTGCACAAGCAAAAGGCACATTTTGTATTAGGCCTACAAAAGTTCCCTCAATTGCATTAGTCACAATTAGCCAATCAGCACTACATTAAATCTTATCTGTGCTCCAAATCATTTATCTAAAACTGCATCTGCATTCCATTCAATGTCTCCGTGCAGCAGAGCGAAGTACACTGACTGGCACGCACCATGCATAAACATGAAAATGAAGTGAATCAGAATCAGCAAGAAATAAATGTGAAAACAGCAAATTTGGGAGATGTAAACATTTTAGAGAATTAGTAAACTGCACCAATGCAAAAAATACATAAAAATAATTCCCTTGGCTATGTAACATGCCAGTACTCAAAGATATAATCTCAGCACTGTCTTAAGAGTCATCAGTGCCAATTGAAAAGTTTGCATGAGTGAAAGACAGTGTTCAGACATGCAGCGTGAAGTCTTACTACAATGTAAAGGGGAAGGACACATTCCTGATTCCGCAGGCCCACACCTGTCTGTAAAGATCACCTACAAACACGATGGCCAAAAAAACACACCTCCATCTAGAAGGATGCTAAAGGTGAATGCTGAAATAACAGCAGATCTTTTCTGCCCCCACAAAGCAGACAGTGGGCTTTAAATATTTAAAATGCTTCATTAAGAAATGTGACTAAAAACTAATTCTGTTTATTCAGCACATAACATGTTTAGGTGAATAATAGGCCATCTCATATCAAATGATAACTGAATATATATAGAACACCCATGTAAAAAAATAATAATGTACCTTATTTATAAGATCTTGGGTATGACTGGTCGTCCTATTTCCATATTCAGTTTGCTGATGATGTGTAATGTTTCTGGAAACACAAAGCAGCACACAATCAGTACAGGTCAGGTTCTAAATCAGTAGTTCTCAAAAATAATAAAGATGGAATTTGATTTAAAAGTTGCTGCCTTTAATTTTCATAAAATTGCATTTCTTGTGTTTACTGGATAACCCATTAGCTCTTCAATCTTAATCACAGTACTTTAACTGTTAAAATACATTTAAAAGGCCATAAATTTAAAAGGCCTTACAACAGAATGCTGTTCAAATTCACAGGATATGCTTCACCAATCTGTTAACAAGTATTTCACAAAGGTTTATGCAATAAAATTAACAGCTGAATAATCAACCTTCTGTTCAAGGGGACACTGTAGCTCACTATACTATACACTTCTGTTGTCTTCCTCTTTCTCACGCTTTCTGAAATATCTCAATTGTCATATTGCACTGACCAAAAACAATAGTCAAACATCCTTGTTACCATGCTAGCTTGCAGGCCGCAAAAGCGGACAAGCTCTGAACAATTGGTAAAGAACTATTGGCAAGAGAGACATGAGATGATGTATGATGTGCAGAGGCCACATCTGGTCTACTGTGCTTTAGAGTGTGTGGCACGTTTTCCTGTGAAATGATTTGAAGGTGCCACTTGATACTTTCAGTTTGAACATGTGTGGTCTATAACGTGTGAGTATAGAATAGAAAATAGAAAAGAAAAAGTTCTACCGGTATATAAAAGTGATTTAATTCTAAATAGCTAGACTTTATTACATGTTCCCAAACAGCTGGCAGGCCAGCTTATAAATCTAAATCAAATAGCACAGGTCAGAATCTAAATGAACGAAAATGAGACAACTTATTTGATTGATTTAAATACAGATTTATAACAGCTATCTTAGCTAATCTAGGTTACCAATGACTGACAGGGGCCAGATGTGGAATAAGAAAGGTAGATAGACTGTTAGCTCATATGACCTAAGGTAGCGAGATAGCCTTACCTGTTTATTAGGGCATGTTAAATATCCAGAGTTAATATTTTTATATAACAGAGTAACTTCAGTCCATTACTAAATTAGCTAACTATGAGGTTCTCCCCTGCATTTAGCTATTGTTCTGCAGCAGCTAGGTTAACCAGCCAGCTAACCTATCCAACTCAAGAAAAACAAATAAACTCTGCATCTGTTGACTGTGTGTAGGTCAAAAACTGATTTAATGGCTTTAAATAACGTTAACTTCTCTGTTTTCTAATCAAGATGACACACTACCTAACTAAAATAAAACTCAAGATATATAGTTAGCTAGATTGTTTAGGTTAGCTAGGTTAGTTACCTTAGGTTATAAGTGACTGACAGAAGCCGGATGTGGGATGAAAAAGGTGGCTAGACTGTTCATACAACCTAAGATAGCAAGATAAAGTTAGCTAACTAATAAAAACAGGCAGATAGGACAATATTCAGCTAAATATCCAGAGTTCATAACATAGCTATTTTTTACTAAACATATTAGCTTATCACTGAATTAGCTAGCTAAATACGAGGCTCTCCCTTGCATTTAGCTATTGTTCTGCAGCAGCCAGGTTAACCGGTCAGCTAACCTATGCATCTCAAGAAAAACATTAAACTGGGCCTCTGTTGACTGTGTGTAGGTGTGTCTCACATTAAATACTGATTTAACAGGTTTAAAAAAACTGTTTTCTGTCTTCTAATCAGATGTCAGGCAAGCTAGGTCACACAGACATCAGTTTAAGCAGCAACAGTTTGCACCGCGCTAAGCAGCAACAAAGCTAAGACAGCTAAGCTAAGCTTTTTAGATTAACTGTCACGGCATGGCGACACAGCAGGAAGTGCCGTGCCGCTAAAACAAGCCTTTTCAATGTAATATAATCGTATTCAGTGTTTAAAGCTCACCAATGCCACTAGGAAAAAATAGCCAGGCCTCAAAACATGCTATGAGAGCTGAATAATAAGCGAGGACACGGTTTATGACTGGAGACTAGAGGGATGTTGTAGCTGCTCTGCTCTGCCCTCCCCAACAACATTGCAGCACCTACCTCCTCCTCCTCCGCTCGGGTCCAGCTAGCTAACCTACCGTTATTAACAGCGACTCTTTACAGCTCAAAAACAGCGAATACCAACCAGTCTACCGTTTCTAAACAACTTACCGAGTTGTGAGGACCTAAACGTGGCAGCGTGTTGGGTTTTAAAACTCGACATTTATTCACAAACCGTGAGCCGACACGGTTAGCGTTAGACCGCGCTCCGCTAACCCAGCAGCCCAGCTCCGCAGTGCGAGGAGCGGGGGAATCCCACTGCTTCCGGGTGACCACAGCGGGGCGGTAGCGGCCTGCGTGCGTTTATTTACATCACTTCACAAAAGATTTACACAAATAAAAACAGCTTTACAGCAACCTAAACCCGCACTGTTCACTTAATGTTTACCTACTAATGCAAAATAATGAGCCACGTGTCTAAAAAACAGCAGCTCAATCAGTATTTTAGTAAGTTACTTAAGTACTGAGTAATTTAAACAAACGCACAGAACTACAACCCTCACTAGACCTAGTACTGGACCTGGAACCAGGCCTGTTAGGTACTATAACCTTTAATATATTGTCCCAAAAATAATTGTGATATGCGATATTATCGTCAATTTAAGACAGTTTTCATGTAAATATTATATAATTCTAATGTAATATTTAATATTTATTTTTGTAGACCTTTGTGTGCTAATTCTAGCTACTTAATTAAATAAACATAAAGGACAATATTGATGTCAGAAAAATTATTGAGGTTATATATTGTATGATACATTTTTTGTGACAGACCTAATTGTACCAGTAAATACAAAAATAATATATTGTATATATAAAATGAACATTGTTGTTTTATTCTATAAACTACAGACAACATTTCTCTCAAATTCCCAATAAAAATATTGTCATTTAGAGCATTTATTTGCAGAAAATGAGAAATGGCAGAAATAACAAAAATATGCAGAGCTTTCAGACCTCAAATAATGTAAAGAAAACAAGTTCATATTTATAAACTTTTAAGAATTCAGAAAACAATATTTGTTTTTTAATCACATCTTTTATGCATCTTGACATATTCTCACCACCAGTCTTACACACTGCTTTTGGATACCTTTATGCCACTCCTGGCACAAAAATTCAAGCAGTTCAATTTGATGGATTGTGATCATCCATCTTCCTTTTGATTATATTCCAGATATTTTTAATTTGGTAAAATCAAAGAAACTCATATTTTTTTTAAGTGTTCTCTTATTTTTTCCAGAGCTGTATATACAGTACCAGTCAAAAGTTTGGACCCACCTTCCCATGCAACTCTTGGTCTTTCTTTCCTGGTGCACTACTTGCCTCCAGGACTGGGATTATTTTCCCTATGGAAGCCAGAATCAAACATATAGGCCACAATTTTGGCAGCCTTACTGTAGCATGTTTGTACCAGCGTATATTACAGTGTTTTAGATGAGTTTTCTAAATGAAAATATGCTACCCTTCAATTATCATCCTTTAGCAGTGAGCCAGCCATCACTGGGTAATATTGTGTATAGGAAAAGTAGACTAGTTGAATAATTAAATTAGTAAAAATTAAAGCACTGCATATTTTTTTTGTCTGTAACAGCTACAACCAATTCTACATTATTTCTATTTACCACTAGTTGTCAGTAATTCTTATTCTCATCCAAAATATAAGAAAAAAACTTGTTTTTTCACACCTTCACACATCTAGTTTCACTTTCACACCAGTCTTTGAATAAATGTTTGAAGTCTTTGAAGTAGTTTAAGTAGAGATTTTTCTAGCCACTCTGTACAATACTGCAATATAAACACGTGTATATGAACTAGTAATCACCTGATAAGCACTAACACACCAGCAGAGAAACAGGATGTAATAATATGCACTACGAGAATTTGAAGTATTACTGCTGAATGCTTAGTTTTCACTGTTGATACTGGACCCTACTATTAAAAAACACTGGGTGCTATAACTGTATCAGTGGAGGTTCAGATTTCTATTAGATTTTGTGAATAAAGACTTAAACACAGACTGTAGGTGGACAAGAAAACAACATGACATATCCAATAATATGCCTGCCCTGTGCACATAAACATGCTTTTTAATGATCAGCATCAGGATCTACAGAGTGATGGGTCCACTGATCCACTGCACCCAACAAGTGTATAGTATTGACATTTATTGACCTTTATCAATTTCTGGAACAAAAAGAACACCTCAGATGGAGCTAGGAATGTATTGTACAGGACTTCGGTTGGCCCTTGTGTTTTTTAAATGTGCTCTAGTAATAAATTTGACTTGACTTGACTAGGAACAGGAAATACAAACAAAACTGTAAACATTTCAACTTTCTCATGTTACTTTATGAATCAAATAGCCTGTTTTAAAGCTTAACAATACAGACTTTTTTTTTTGGACCATGAAAGTTTCAAATATATATTTATATTGCACATATTGTTTCTGTAAATTTGACTTCACAGTGACAAATAGAGACTCCAGAGAATAAAGATTTAGACCAAAACCAATGTTTTTGTACTATGTATTCATTTATATATTGTGAATAATTGTAAATTAACGTAGGTAAACCATACTATTAATACTATTTATATGAATGGAGCTAAACATTATAATTTTGGTAGTGATTTTTAGATGCAGAGTCAAAGGTAATTTGTTAAGTGATTTCTCAGAGTAACCATTATACATAAAGTGATGTTCACTATACAACTTGTGTTTTTTATGTAATAATGGTGGCAGGCTGACTTTTCCATGTTTGGGTGCTATGCATGTTGGTTTAGTTGCTAAAAATGTCATCAAGTACAATAATATAAAGGGTCAGTTTTTCTTAGCATTTTACAGCATTTTGAATGGAGATTTTCCATTGAAGGGAACAGAGTCCTTGCATCTGAAATGTAATGCTGTAAAATGACATGCTGCCTACTGAGGCATTAGAGTTAGAAATGCCAAATGTTAAATTCAGAAAACAATTCAGACATGTTTCTTAACACAGTGGCCATCATGCCTCAAATGGTTAAGCACTCGGACCAGTTTTGCTGCCTGTGTTGTTTTTGCTTTTCTCCCTTTTTTTTTTTTTTTTTTTTTACAGCTGATAGACTCGCCCAATTCCTCTTATTATGAACATAATGAGCACTTTGCTCCATCTACTGGCCTTTAATATAGTGGAATATAATAGAGGACAAGTAATAGTATGTATTCACAATACAGAAATGAAGCACTAGTGTTTACTGTACATTTGTAAGAGGCCATTTTCTGTTTACATTGTAAGGAGAAGACTTTTAGTATAGTTAATCATTACATCACATAAAAATACAATATTTTAAAAGAAACACTTAATAATAGTCACAGACACATTAAGCAGTTTAAAAAGTACATTTAGGAGGCTTTAAACTGTCAAAAGATATGAGTTGGTAGGTGTGGTTTTACCAGTGCAAGACCCCTTATTTATTGTCTGTTGATACAGAGTTCAATATCTGTTTAATAAAAGTAAACATATTGCAATAAAAGTAATTAATAAAACTAATTTTACAGTTAAGGTTGCAGGGTGAGTCCATATTTTACCATACTCTCACAATGACCAGTACCTTTAACAGTGACAAAATGTATTTTTAAAAAGTGATCCATGCTATAATTACAGTGTTGGCTGTAATAAATATTGTAGAATTTATTTTTAAAGCAAGAGTATTTGTATGTGAGTGCAAGAGTATTTACCAGTTTTCAAAACTGCAGTAATGTTTTTTTTTTCTTCTACAAAAGAGATGTACATTTCAACCATTTTAGAGTTTCAATCTTTTTCAGTTTCATGGTTTGACATGTATTTAACTGTAAAATGTACAGACATTTTTACAGTGTAGAACATCTGTAAAATTGAGAGGGTTGGGTGAAAAACTGGAAGACAGAGACCAAAGCAAAACAAACGTGTGATTTACGTGGACAGAAGCACTTAAGGAATGTAAACAAGAAACACAGACTAGAAGGGTCTCTTGGTACATACCAAAGACTGACTCACTTTTTCAGTTAGTGTGACAGAGAGCGCTGCCCAGGGGATTGTGAGAGCAGTAGGAGCCCGAAACCAAAGATGTGAGAAAAACATATAAAGAATATAAAGTAAAGACGTGAAAAAAGTGTGTATAAAAGTAATTAAGTAGTAGTTACTTACTTATATACTTGGGTCTCCGGGTGGTCCAGTAGGCTAGGCGCTGCCACTATGATCAGAAGATCACCTTTTCAAATCCTGTTCATGTAGCTTGCCATCAGCTACCGGAGCCCCGAGAGAGCACAATTGGCCTTGCTTTCTCTGGGTGGGTGGATGACACTCTCTCCCCACATCACTCCAAAAGGTGATGTCGCTCAGCACAAGACATCTGTGAGCTGATGTATCTGAACCGAGTCGCTGCGTTTTCCTCTGAGGGCGCTGTGATGCTACTTGGTAATGCTACATCAGCAGCAGTTTGAAAACAGACGATGGCCGACTTCACATGTATTGGATGAGGCATGTGTTAGTCTTCACCCTCCTGGGGTTGCGGCATCACTAGTGATGGGGGGAGTCCTAATAAGTAGGTTGGGTGTATTGGCCTTTTAAATTGGGTAGAAAATAGGATAATAAAATGAAATAATAGTATAAAATAACTTAAAATAACTAAAGCAGAATTCTTAAATGTCGTATAAAGTTGTATTCTGAATACTTTTTAGCATTTGTATCAGAATGTCATCAAAACCACTAGCTTTACAGGGAAAGGAAAATATTTTTTTACTTTCAAAGTTAGTCAATGTAATAAGATTTTATTCCAGGTCAATTTGGAGAATTTCTACTGGTCAATTGATCATAAAATGACCCATTTGACACAATAAAAGTAACTTTCAGATTATGCCAACTTATGTCTAAAAGTAAAAAATGCACAAGAATTTAAAGAACAATAAGCAGATTTATATTATGTCAAGATTAATAATGGCACAATAACATGGTTTAAGCAGTCACCCACCACTCTCTTTGTAACAGTATAAAACAGCGACTCTTACACCAAGCTTTTCACCGTTTCTGGGAATCTGTGAAGGGCTTCATAAGGCCTTTTGGTGAACTGCTGCTTTAGACATCTTTGTTTGTTTGTGCTCTGTATTGAAAAGAGACATGTCATTTATTTTAAGTATTTTATTGAGGCACTTCCACAAGTCAAAGATGAGCAATAACCACATTCGCATTCTGTAGTGAACTGTAAACATTGTTAAAGGTAATACATTCAGACAGTAAACAGTCCCACATCTCGTTTTACTGTCTTCCTGAAGATACAACTATGAAAATATTGAATATTTTGTAAAGAGGTTTACAATAATGCATCTTTGATATATATATATATAAAATGATGAACATACCAAGTACAAAATCTTTGCGATACTAAATGATTTGACAACAATTTTCCAAAAAACAAAAACAGCTCCTCTAAAATAAGGCCTCCTCTTGCCATACCCACAGATAGTCAACAGGTATACAGATATAAAATCCCACAACCATGTTACAACCAAGTTGTTCCACCAGCTACTAGAACATGTAGGTACTACTTATAAGCTATCAGAAATACAGACAATTAGATTTGAAATGTTGTTAATTTTTAATTGTCGACTCCTAGCGCATGTCTGACTGGTAAAGATGGCGACGCCGTGACCCACGTTTCTCTCTCTTTGTTTCACGCTTGCGCTGCAGAGAACCTCTATCCTGCTCCGTCATGTTTGGTGACTGATTCCCACGGGCAGATGATCTCCTTCACTCCACCTCTCGCTGTTCCGGAACTCTCCTCCTCCTCATCCTCCGAGTCAATTGGGTAAATGCGGCATTCTGGAGGGATGTCCACTTTAATTTGGAAAAAACTGAAAGGAAAAATAAAAGGTTTTTTTTGACACAGACTCATAACAATTATTATATAAGTATAGATGACTAAAAAATAAAAAATAGTCACCTCACTTATGAATAACACACATCATCAATTTATATATTGCTGTCACATGTCCTTTGGAATTAAATTGTACTTGGTCCTAAAATCGACCCCTGGGGAACTCCACAAAATACAAATCATCCAATTTATAGCTGCATAATAAACCTATGGATCAATTTATTATGAATGCAGTTGTTCAGTATCTAACTAACTTTGCAATCCTCTTGGGCTGTGGTTGTGCGAGAGGTTCTCCCAGCGGCTGGACTCTCCCTCCTCCCGCAGTAACGGCACATTTCGGTGACAAGCTGGCGAACACTGATGGGGCGTTGCATCCCCGGCGGAGGAGGCGGCTAAGGGACAGGGCTACACGGGACTTTGGTGGAGGTGGCTGGCTCTCCTCTGACACAGACGTCTCAGCGCTCTCAGCTATAGAGGGGAAATGGGAGGAGGCAGTACCCCCACTGTCAAACCTTCTCTCAGAGGCTGGGGTGCTGTCGATTGCCACACTGATGGGTGAAGGACACGCTGCGCTGTTGGGCAGTGTCATCAGGCCCGGTGAGGCAGTGGACTGATTCTCACAGATGCCTGTATACACAGCCAAGTGGGGCACAGGGGCAGTGAACCGGCACAGCTGGGGACAGAGCAATCACAAATGTTAGTGATATAATTGTCTACTCAATGGACACTTTACTAGAAACACACCTGTACACATATTCAACCATCTGCCATCATGTAGCACAAGTAATGCTCATGTCAACTATTTTTAGAATGAGGAACTGGGAGTTTTAAATGTAGCATAATTGTTGGTGTTTTTATAACTGCTGATTCAATGGGAATTTCAGCACAACTGTCTTTAAAGTTCATTTAGAATGGGTAAATAAAAAAAATATCATCCAGTGAGCAACATCTTTACAAACAGAAACACCTTGAAAATAAGATAGATCACCAAAGAATAGTCAGGCTTGTTGGAGCTGACAGAAAGGCTACAGTAACTCAAATGTCTACTCTGTATAATTATGGTGAGTATAAAAAAAGGGCAAATGGTCTACATCAACAGAAGACCATGCTGGTTTCCAACTTTGTCAGCCAAGAACAGAAAGCTGAAGGTGCAGCAGGCACAGTTTTACCAAAACGGGAAAAGATAGACTGGTCTAAAGAAGGGCCTTGCTTTTTGCTAAGAAAGACAGATGCTAAGGTCAGAATCTAAATAGCATGAATCTATGAAGTTAGTTGCAATGGCATGGGGAATGTTTTCTTGAAACACCTTAGTTTTGGTAAAACAAATCATTGTATGAATATCACAGATTATTTAAGTACTGTTGCTGACCCCATGTGTCCCTTCATGAACACAGTTTACCCATATTGTAATAGTAAATTTCAGCATTTCAATGCACCTTACAAAGAATACTTGAACTGTACAAGGGGTTTAGTGTACTTCAGAGGTTCTCTTGGGTCAACAGACATATATTTTTTGGGATGTAGTAAAATACGAGCTTCGCTTATAATACGTTTACAAAATACATAGAAGAAGGAAATTTTATTATTAAAAAAAGCTTTAAAAATGTTCAGTAAGCTTTATAATACAGCCCGCATTTTAGAGGGTAAGTACTGTGTATTTAGAGAGTAAGAACAGTAAAACACTGTACACTACATAATACAGCCCGCTCCCTGTTGTTTCTGTGTACTTACTCAGTAAGTAATGTGTATTAAAGAATATGAATGAATATTAATTTCCTTTAAAATCTCAGCATTCCTGATTGTGTTGTTGAAGATATATAAATATTATTGTATACTTGTATTTTAGTATTGACATTACAAACTATAAGTTTTCTTACTACTCCACCCTTGACAGTTTTAAAAGCATAAATTAAATTCTTATCTTCTTTTTCAAACTGATAAAATAATAAAATAATGAATGAATTCCCTGGCGTGTGACTGGAATGAAGCCCTCATAACTGCCATGAACAAAGGGCAAAATGATTTTATATTATTTTATATGAAAATTGTACCACAAGTTTATGGAAATTGCAGGTTCTCCTGTGCTTTATTTGTACCTACATTTAAGTACGAGTAGGACCCCGTAAGTATTTTGAATATACTGATCCATAGAGAACAGTTACACCATAATAAGTGTTGGGGAAGTATAAGGTAAGTTTCAGAAAGTTACCTAATTGTTACCCTCTTGTTCCTGTTTGTTCTTTATTTATACCTACAGTTAAAGTACACCGTAAGTAAAAGAACACTTAGCCTCTAAAACTTGGGCTGTATTATAAAGTGTTACCAAATGTTCTACAACTTCATAAATGGCTATTTTAACTCAACTCAACTCAAAAAGAACAGTGAAATGCATAAACTGTCCTTTGACTGATAAAATGTTTCTCATGTATGTTGTTTGTGATTTATTACACAACCTTTTAAAAATGATGAATGACCAACATAACTCACCCAACATGAGCTGGGGTTGAACAGATGACCAAAATGGCCAGTGGTTTATGCGGATGGGCATTGGTTGATTGGTTAAATATTTAGTTCCAGAACTCTATAGACCTCTTACACTTTACCCACAGCTAAATTCTAAAAATAAATAAATAAATAAAAAGTATAAAACATATATAATGGTGATGTATTGACCAAACACAGAAATTTCACATTAAACAGTTAATTACTATGAATGACAATGATGAATGATATGACCACACTTGACAGGAATGATTTGACTTTATTACATGAATAACAAACAGCATCATTCAGCAGACACTGTGATAAAAGGGACAGAAAAATGGGTGGTGATTTACAATGATATCACTTGCTGAATGTTTTGTTTCACAAAATGAGCACAAAAATAACATAATATGATAAAACATCAAATGTACTCACAATTATTTTTTTATATGGACAGGACAATATAACAAAGACAAAGGGGACATGGAAAACATATTCAATGATTTAAATAATGAATGAATAAAAATGTACATGATATCCATACAAACAACATGAACATTTATGTGAATGAAGTGCTCAGCAAATATGCTGATATAAAATATTTGCTTCATGTGGAACCAATGCGCACATTTTTTAACGTAATTTTTTGCACTTTAGTACTTTTGTTTATAATCATATGCAGTATTCTACTACACATAGAAAGTTTTAAAATAATATTTTACAACCTACAGTATACACATTTAGATTTACTCTATATAGAACATCAGGTGATGTGAGCTAAAGCTAGACATTATACAACATCACTTTTCCAAAACTTAGAGTTATTAGATAATGTCATGAATAATACAATACTGTCTGTCTTTAAAAAGCTTATAAGCTGTAAAATAAGTTATTTTAAGCATCTTAAAAGTGCAGAACCTTCCAGCTGTTTCGTTTCACAGAACTGAGGCTTTTTTTTTAAATCAAACAAACCAATAATAATTCTAACGTAGTATTTAGCAGGTTACTTCATCTGTTCTATTTTTGGAATACATGTGACGTGTTTGTGTATGCTTTGCACTAGGGCTGGGCAATAATGTAAAAAAAAAAATAATCTTAATCATTTTCAAGTATAAGTGATACTTGAAAAAAAAATCTATTCAGGTTTTTGTTCATTTGCCATCTATTTGTAGATGTGCCATAATAGCAAAAACAGCACCATTTAGAGCATTCAAATTAGCAAAGTATTGTTTATTTTAAATTTATTTTTAAGGGAGACAAAATCTTTTTTTTTTATACTAAACTGTGTAAGAAAATATGAATCTATTGTATTGTATCAAAATATTCTGTTCTGTAATACTGTAGATTTTTTTTTAAAACAAAGTATTGATTTTTAATTAATAGTTTACATGTAAACACAGTGATTCATTTTGAGTTGCATTTTGACCTCGCCCACTAGATAGCAGTTCCTATTATTCAGATTTTATAAATATGATAGTGTGTTTTTTGATATTATTAAAATGTTTTCTAACATTTGAATACTAAATCATAAGACCTGTTTAAAAATATTATCGTAATGCCAAGTTCTAGCCAATACACAGCACTATACTGAAAAGGGGGAAACAGTAACTTCCTTATATTTCACATAAGGAAAAGTGCAAGATATGAAAATTGCTGCCACATAAAAGACTTCTTTACAGGAGCATAAGCCAATCTACTTAGATTCTCTCTGGCAGGTTCTCTTTGTAAAGATCTTGATTATCCTATTTTGAAAACTGCATTAAAACAGTCAGTTGATTAATCTAATTAATTAGATTAACCTCCCATCACTAGTTTGCTCTATAAGCAAATCTGCAATATTTGAGGCTATCAGATACTGTTTGATATTTGTCTCTTCTAACATCTGATCCAGAATGTTCTGCTGGTATCAGTGCAGTACCCGTCTCTAACTGAGAAGAATAAAATATAAAGCCAATGCTATAATATGCTATAATATCTAAGTCCTGTGTTCCGTCCCCTTTTTCTGGGCCAGTTTGCTCATAACCTGCGTTATGTCCACAGGTCCGCTGGCAGCCAGCTTGGCCTTCTGCTCCTCCTCCTGCTGCCTCAGGATAATGGGGCTCAGGCTGGGCCTTCTCTTCTTAGCATTCTGCTCCAGCTGGGAATCACTGAGAGGGGGACAAATGTTGCTTGTTATGACATTTATGCTCTGGCACGCTCTGTGTGCCAGCTGCTCTACAGCAGGAACCATATCAGCTTCAGAAATGACGTCTGAATCCTGATACATTGTGCTTTATAACTAACCTGAAGTTGTGTGGCTCAGGAACTACAGCCTTCTTCTGAGTCTCCTTAAACACAGGGGACTTCAGGTATCGGCCATATGAGTCCTACATTAAAAAAAAAAAAGCAGAAGCAGAGTAAACGTCAGCTTCCTGGCTGTAGAGGTGAGCAGAATAGTGAAGGGCTGCCTGCTGTCGATGGTTTCAGGGGATATGGCTGACCTTTTTCATCAGCATGTAGATGTGGGTCTGCGCAGCATCCAGAACATAGCGATGAGGGTGAGACAGGCCCTTCACTGTAATCTCCATGGTCTTTCCATCAATGTTGATCCAGCGAGGAGCTCCGCGAGCCAGGAACGTTCTAAAAAAACACAAAGTTGATGTTCAAATATTGTTATTGTATTTCTGTTATTTTGTTTAATCTTCTGTGTTTTAGTTTCTGTTTCTATTAAATATGTGATTTTATTATAAGCAAATACTAATAACACTGATAATACAACACTGAGGACACTGACAAAGTTTTCTTTTGTTTAAATTTTTTACTCTTTAATTGTTTGTTTAGAGAACAAGAGACAGATTTTATAGAAACCGCATTTGAATCAGCAGTAATATCATTAAACTATATGCATCCCTGCTGATAACTAATGAAACTACATAAGATTACATTAGAAAACAGATAATAAAAAGACTTAAAATAAGAAAAGGTTTGTTCGTTGCATTGGTTCTAAATGTCACCACCAATTTTTTTTTACAATGACTTACATTTAAAGTTAAAATCAGTCACCATATACTGTGTGCAAAAAATTACGCTACAAAATTATTAAAAATAAATTTGGTAATGTATTATTTTAAACAATATATACACATAACATGTATAAAGAGCATCATAACATAAAGTGCTTAAGAGAAATGAAGCTTACTTGTAGATCTGCTGAGCTTTCTCTTTCATTGTAGCTGCAGTTCCCCATTTGAGATCTTCACACGCCTCCCAAAACGCAAGGTTTTCACCTATTCATCACCACAGATTCACTCAAACCATTATCCATTTCATAAGCATTTTCTAATCAACAGCTACCAGATTTACTTTAGCATTTACTTTAAAATCAGCTGTGATGTCAGCAGGTATTCATTATAATTCATGTCTGTTGCACGTCACATACCACTGAACTCTTTCTTTAAGAAGAGGCGGAAATCGTCTCGTCCGCGAGGGTCAGACAGCAGTTCACCAAAGCTGAAAGTCCAGCGCTCCACTCTCATTTTTGTTGGATTTTCAATACTTTAAACACAAACACAGAATCACAATCAAAAGCAAAGTTTACTATTTAAAGCCTGGACCATTAAAAGTATGAGAGAAAACGTTAAATTACCAGAAATAGAACTGGTACATCTAGAATTTATTGCTTACAACAGATAAACTAAAACATAGAACTTTGAATACTTTTTGAATGCATAATTTGCCTTTAATAATTTATGCATGTATTATTTTTAAATTTAAAAGCCTGTATGTATTATCCTGGGTCTTGCCGTACACCAATAATACCTTGGGAAGCAGATAAATAAATGTAATTTTAATGTATTTATGCTACTTATTATGTACTGAAATAGGTCTTCAAAACTCAAATATGCATCAATATCAGACATAAATCATAATCATAAAATCTAAAACTTAAAAAATAAATTAGGCCAGTAAAGGGAACTCACTTTTGCATGTTAAGCTGCCAGTACGTGACATCATCTGTTAACCAGGGGTTGCTGGGAAGGCATGGGTAAAGGAATGGGTCATGCTGCTTGTATGTTGTGCTGTACTTCACAAGTCTGTAACAAAAATAAAAATATTTGTACAAAAAGGATTTATATTTATATTTTACAAAAGAAAACTAAATAACAAAATAAAAGTAGCAGCTTTATAAACTTAAATAAAACAACTTTGACTTCGACTCATCATGTATTTTTCAATAGAATCGTCCTTAAAGTTAACCCAATATAAATAAATGTTGCATGTTCTGTTGTAGGACATACGCTCCAATGGACACAGATGACTTCACTCTAGGCCTCATGATGCACTGCTGAGTGAAGATTATCTACACCAGGTGAAATAAAACATAATCAGTTATGAGTGACATCGTTAATCATCCACAGAATTACTATACGCTAAATAAAAAAAAAATATCACTTACTATCCTTCTGTAGTGGTCAGATGATTGTTTCTGAAATAGAAGAGAAAATTGAAGCTTGTAAAGTAATAAACATATTTCTTTAAATCAATATTGAACAGGCTAACACAGATAACCATTTTTTAAATGGAACTTATTGTAGAAGTGTCTGAAGTTTCTTCCTTTTTCAGTTATTTTCATAAAAACATACTGTACGGTTTGGATCGTTTCTCACACAGCAGTTTTAACCACACAAGCGTCAGACAAAATCTGCAAGAGAGACACAAGACAATCGATCACAGACAGCTCATTTGATCTGATCGGTTTCTCAAAGAACATTATAATACACTGTAAACTACTGTAGCACTTAATATTCGTAGATTTTACCAACAATAATCTGAGAAAATAAACAAAATGTGGCGCTAACCTCAAAAATGTAATACAACAAAAGTGTAATATGGTGTTACAACTGATTAACCTAAAAATTAAATAAATAAATGGATTAAGTTTTTTTTACAGAAGTATTGTTTAAAATTGTAATGCATTAAAGTAGCAATCACTATTTTTGATTGAAGGCAGTAGTATATTTTTTATTCTAATTAATATTATCAGTGTCCTGGCAGAACATCCAATACAACAACCAATATATTTATTCATAAGTGGTCTGGTAGGTTTTGACAGTATTTTATAAATTAACAAAGCAAACAAAACAATATACTCAATATTGTTTTCAGTACAGGTCTCTAAATCCAAACCCCTTAAGTTTACAGTATGACCCTTAAATGACCAAGACTATGTATCACAGTATTATTAAGTATATGTGTCTTATCATGTTATTAAGCAATGATTACTATATTAAGTACTTTAATCCACAAAGCCAGAGGTGCACAGTGACCAGATACCAGTCTGTGCAATGAATGACATCTAAGTTTAGTACTCTAACGGTGTGCAACAATGGTGAGATAATCACACCATAAATCCTCTTGTATATAAGCTGATAGACTGAATGTGTCCTTGACAGGTTAGATGCTTGTACTTCCCTCTGTATTAACAGCATCTCTGCAGCTCAGAGCGTGCATGCTTTCCATTTTCATACACACACAACTCTGTGACAACTTTTTTATTACATACACAAAAGTACTCAGGTAACAGACTAACCTGATTACTAATATTAATATTAATAGGCTTGAATCATTGTTAGATTAATAAGGAATTATTTAACTGTTCCTTAACCGGCTTAACTTGCTGCACTGACAATGAGATATAGTATAATTAAAATTAAAAAAGTGTGATGTTTTGTACTCAGCAAAAACAAAAACAATGATAATGTAGTTTTATATCATTATTTTCAAACCAGACATTGAGGGGAAGCCAATATTTTATGAAATTTCTAAAATTTTATTTTGGAGAATTTCTAACAGTCAGCATGAAATTTTGACAAAATCTTGGGAACAGCTGTAATATTAACATTATGTCAGCAGTAATGCAGTAATGACTGCAGACTTCAGCTACTTATTTAACTGCTTGAAAGTTATCCAAAAGCAGTGTGTAAGACTGGTGCAGGTGAACATGCCAAGATGCATGGAAACTCTGATGAAAAAACAGGGATAATGTAGTTTTATATCATCAGTGTCATGCAATTTTTTTTTTATACCAGACATTAAGGGGGAAGCCAATATTTTATAAAATGTATTACATTTTATTTTGGAGAACTTCTAACAGTCCTTTCAGCATGAAATTTTGACAAAATCTTGGGAACAGCTGTAGTATTAACATTTCGTCATCAGTAATGCAGTGATGACTGCAGTCTTCAGATACTTATTTAAACAGCATCAAAAACAATCTCACCTTTTTACCTCCTCTAGGTTGGGATCTACAAGTCGCTCCAGTCCGTAGTCCATGCCACTAATCGTTCCTGGCTGTTCAGTGAAGAGTACAGGAGAGTAAACAGCCGCTCTATGCCAATAAAACTCCCAGAAATGTCAAACATAACAGATAATTTGTACTATTTTATAAAATTGCATAATACAATATAACCTTACTAAGATATAGAAATGTGAAATCATATAACTTTAATCGAACTTTTATTCAAAAAGTTTAAAACTTGAAAGAAACGATACAGCGTGAGCTAGTATTCTGCTCTCTTTTAAAATAGCTACACAATGCCCAGAACTAGTTGAATTATTTTATTTTTTACCTCAGTATATTTACTTTTTTGTATATATTTGTATTTATTTTAATATTTGTGTTTTACTGAGATAAAGACCCCTTTCAACCGAAATAGGAAGCTTTTTAATTCTCATTTTTACATATACAGCTCGTGAAAAAAATTGTAAATAAAACAAGAGATCCCTTAATAATGATATTTTTGCTTGATTTTACCAAATTTAAATTTTTGCATCAGGAGTGGCATAAAGTTATTCAAAAGTAGTGTGTAAGACTGGTGGAGGAGAACATGCCAAGATGCATGAAAACTGTGCTTAAAAAACAAGGTTATTCCACCAAATATTGATTTCTGAACTTTTAAAGCTTTATGAATATGAACTTGTTTTCTTTGCATCATTTGAGGTCTAAAATATTTTTGTTTAGAATTTGGGAGAAATGTTGCCCGTAGTTTATAAAATAAAACAAAAAGGTTAATTTTACTTAAATATATACATATAAGTAGCAAAATCAGAGAAACTGATTCAGAAACTAAAATGGTCTCTTAATTATTTCCAGAGCTGTAGTGTTGGTTGATCCATACAATTTTGTACATTTTTCAGTTTTCTTTTTTCAACAGCTCACAAACACCATATAATAAGCCCATAAACTCAAACAAAAAAGCTAGGCTGGGTTTGGAGTGAACTAAAGAACATTAAATGTGATCAGAGCACAATAATCTTCAGAAATAGGGTTGGAAACAGAAATAGATCATTCAAAGCACACATTGCTTTTTATAGACACCCAAATGTTCACTGATTTCTAACACTGCTGAAACTAAAGAAAGACTTTTCATCTTTTTAACTCACAGGTGGTCTGTGCACTACCCAGTAGGCTCTCTCTTGGCAGTCAAACACCACTCGGTCTGGTTTCTTCCTCTCTTTTCCTGCCCTGCAGGACACAGAGAAAACACACTGTGAAGATCCATAAGGTTTCAGTTAGTGTCTGAAAATAGACTCTAAACTACAATGTTTTAGTCAGCATATAAAACACACTCCAAGCTAAATTATTCTTAATATTACGGATGTTTTTTTACTCATAACAACAGTGGACCCCTTGTTTAAGTGGCTATATTAAAACATCTTCAAAATGATGTTATGATTTGGCTCAGTTCTGAGCCATGTGTTTTATTTTGCTCTAAAAGCCCAGAAACAGCTCACAAAGCGCTTGATGATTAGCCAACAAACTGAAATATGAACATTTTTTTTTAGACCCGAGAGTCTGCACCAAGGACAAACTTTGCCACATTTTGTTCCCATCTCCCACACTTTACACTGATTGTTTTGTAGAATGCTGTCAGTTTGCCAAGTTGCCTTTCCAGATGTCATGCTGAAATCTACCTCCCTTCCAGAATATGAGCCTTTGTATGCATGTGTGTCATGCATCAGAATGAGCGTAACAGATTTGCCTCTGATTCATTTTATTCTGTTTATGAATAAGGGTTAAAGTACAGTTAAAGTAGTCATTAAAGTGACAACTGACATTCATGCACACAAACAGGAGTCAGATTTCAGCACAACACCGAGTTCTTGCTCTGTTGATTAATGGGTTATGATAACCTGACTCCTGTAATTGGTCCCAAAGTCTGAACCAAGACGTAAAAGTTGTGACTTCTCACTTAAATTGAGAAACCAAAAGATATTCAAAGCATGAGGGTCCTAAAGCCTGGTCTTGGGAATATAATACATTGAAGTCCATAAAATAAAACATACAGCTCTGGAAAAAAATAAGAGACCATTTAAAAATGAAGAGTTTCTTTAATTTTACCAAATTAAAAACCTTTGGAATATAATTAAAGGTAAGATGGATGATCACAGCCATTAAACCAAGCTGAACTGCTTGAAAAGTTATCCAAAAGCAGTGTGTAAGACTGGTGCAGGAGAACATGCCAAGATGCATGGAAACGGTGATTAAAAACAGGGTTTTTCCACCAAATATAAATTTTTAAACTCTTAAAACTTTATGAATATGAACTTGTTTTTTTGCATTATTTGAGGTCTGAAAGTTCTGCATCTTTTTTTGTTATTTTAGCCATTTCTCATTTTCTGCAAATTAATGGTCTAAATGACAATATTTTTATTTGGAATTTTGGAGAAATGTTGTCTATAGTTTATAGAATAAAACAACAAAGTTCCTTTTACTCAAATATATAAATAGCAAAATCAGAGAAACTGATTCAGAAACTGAAGTGGTCTCCTAATTGTTTCCAGAGCTGTATATATACAGATATCTATTTGCTAGCAGATACAGAAATTAATATGCTGTAAGTTATTTTATAAATGTAAATTATGTTGCTGTACTCATTTGATTCAAGTCCATTTAAAACTTAAATTTTGCAATAGCCCTATATACACAGACTAACCTGTACTGTTCTTTGGCCTGCATCACAATGAAGTCCCACTTGTGGTTCATCCATTTGTGAAGATTATTGTACTGCTCCTAAAATGGAAGATATTTTTTTATGCAAAACACAATACAGATTTAACATGAGAACAACACTCAGTAATTAACAGATTTAATGGGAATGTGTTTAAAGAAGTGGACCTAAATATGGCAAAGTATTACCTGTTCATGCAGCTCTAACATTCCTTTTTTACGTATATTCCTCTTTGCCAAATATATTGCTTGAAAATAAAAGTAAAATAACCGTTAGATTTTTTTATGCAATGAAACAATTAAGAAGTATAATAATTCTGCAATTTACATATGATTATAAATGATAACAGAAGAGGAGAATGTTTGGAAAGTAAGTTATTACTGACCGTAGTCTGTGTCCTCCACTGGCCACTGTTGTGCAGGCCAGAAATATGGTGTCTGTAAAAGAAATGGGATCAGACTTGTTGTTATTAATAACAACAACAAAAAACACTCATACTAGTGCAAATATCTAAAGTGAACTTTGTTAATGCAGTATATTTGAAGCCATTAAAGCCATATTAACCCACTGGGATTAGCTGCACCTGCACAGATTAGTGTGAGCATATGATAATGTTACTGGGAAGATTCCTTATACAGCTGTATGTTCTACGCATTTACCAGCACTTCAGAACCAGAACAGCCTACCCCTGCTATAGAGCTACATATAAATTAATTCTGAACTACTTTTATATTCACATCATATTTATATTTTAATGGGTATTTATATATATATATATAAATTGATAAATTGTTAAGTGAACAAGATGTCTTTCCTTGGTATAAGAATTTCTATTTTCTGAAGAATATGGTAACAACAAAGTTCACTTGGTTTCCCATGGATGCCTTAATGCAGCCCTGGATGTGGATGTAATATTTTTTACATGGAGGGCTGTTACCTGAAAGCGATACAGTGAAGCGTCTGGTTTGATAATAAGTCTCTTATGGTCCTGCAGTGGATAAATGTATCCAAAGGCCACCATCATGGTACCCATAGCTCTGGCCTCTGGAATTAAATGCAACAGAGAGAAAATGTTTCACACAACTGAAAAGCAGTTACCAGTACTTACTTTTAACAATACTAATTTCCAAGACAACAGAGAAAAAACATTTTATTACATGTTTCCAAATGACCAAACTGCAAAAACTAAATCTTATCAAGTGAAATTTTATACACTTTTTTGTCTTACCAATCATTGTAAGTGTAATATTATTTATTATATTTTAGGAACAACAACCTCAATCAGTCTCACACAGAATGTTCACCTTATTTTAAGTAACTGGACTCAAAATAAGCCAAAAAAGGTCACCAGTCAAGTATTCTGATACTTGTGTTTTAATTTAAGATATAAAATTAGGGATTTTTGGCTCAAGTTTTATTTCAAGAATTTTAACACTTAACATTCATAACGAACTGCTTAAGAATCTTTGGTTGTGAAAAATCCAACAAAAAACAATTAACAAGCTTAACCAAATGTAGTGTTTTATTTTTGCAAATATTTCATATAATGTGTCATATCTTAAATTATGTTGATTATATGTCTATATTGCAATGAGTTACATTTTTGTCTAGCAGGATCACTAGTACACAGGTTGAAACCCACAGCTTAGAGCACTGGCATGGATCTACTGTCAAGAGAAGGTCAATTAATCTATAAAAAATAATTCATATTTTTATGTTTAAAAAATCATATTAAAACATTTCAGTATGAGCAAATCAATACAAAGTGTCAATAATAATAGTAATAACAATACTTTGATATATAATAATAATAATTTTTGCAAAAACTGCCTTTTCTTGTTTACGTGTTTTGGCAGGACATGGTTGTTTTGCATCATGCTGTATTTTCACTGTACAAAGTATTTATTTTTTTATTCCCAGAGATACAGAAGGTGTTGATGCAACACAGACGATGTGCACTAGAATACACACAGAAACAATGCACCCAACTTACCAGCAGCACCGACTTTGAAGCGATTAGCAATCCATTCAACAATATCTTCACCTGGAGGCAGAGGAGACATGTGGTTACAGTTATGAAATGCAGCTTTGTCATAATGAACAATTTCACCACATCTCTCCGGAAGAAGCAGCCATCATCGATAAGGCTTGCAGAAGTTACCACAGCAGGCGAGACAGTTGGCTTTAATTATGTGCAGCTCACCTGCAGGGCCTATACACACCATTACAGCTAATAGTGAACTCTGAGGACATGGCGGTACGCTCAGTTGTCAGATACAAAAATAAAAGCAGCAGTAAATATGAGAGAAGGAAGGGAAAATGGAGTAGAATGGTGATTTTCTAAAGTTTTTCTAAAAAGTTTTTCTACATAAACCACTGAAAATAGAGAAGCCTAAAAGATTTTTCAGAGCTAATCTGTAGAACAGGTCCAAGAGCGCCAGTCTTCAGCACAGACTGATGATTTCCCATCTTAAACACACCTGGATTCAACACATTATGGCCTAGTTTCCTAAAAGCATATTGGCATTAAGATTATAACTGGTAGAGATTGAGTGTTGAGTTTGCTGCTCACTCAACCATTTAAAAATCACAATTTAAATAGCTATGATGCTTTTGGGACTTGAAGCTCTGCTAAATACCGGTACTAGGTTTACTAAGTGTGTTTGAGCAAGAATGTTGTAACATCTGGAGCCCAAAAGAGCACGAGAGCACTTTATTTTCCTCCTTTAACACTATTTATTAATGTTGAGGACACCACAGGACCACCACAGAGAAGTATTATTTGGGTGGTGGGTCATTTTCAGGACTGTCATGGTGGGGATGTTTTACTCTGTGGTGGTCTGCATGAAATCTGGTACAAGTGGATCAGACACAGTAGTGCTGCTGGAGTTTTCATTCTAAACACCCTAGTTTCACTGCTGGACTAAGAAAAGTACATGAACCAGAAATATACAGCCAGTAATGTTTTGCACGTGTTTAAAATGAAATTAGCATGGTCAAATTCATTGTCAAAGTCCTTGTTTTAATAAAAAAAAAAAACATTAAAATTAGAATTTTAAAGATATGCATAAAGCAGATGCAGGTACAGGAGCATCCTTGCACAAGCTATCAGGTCATGACTGGGTTTGCTGCTGTCTGACCAGCAGGAGCTCTTTTAATTGGAGCCAAATGAGCAGAAGCCTGCATGAGTGAATCAGAGCAGCTTCATTACAGAGTCAGGTGGGTGGGCCTGCTGACCCGATCCTCGTGATGTCACTAAATCATTCATCAACACACTGTGCGTCCTCACAGTGCCAGACACACTTCTCAGAAACAATGCCTAGTAATCAAAATATTAACCACTTAGATATCCAGCAAGTTATACTTCCATACCTCAGTATAACTACATTTCTAATAGTTAATGAATATTTCCTAGAACAAGAATCAAAAGTTATGCTTATATATTTAATGTAAGTCATCATAATGTAATATAATGTAATCATTATTATAGTGCATTATGTCACAAAATTGTTTAGGAACGTGATGTCTAATCTATATCACAATTAATTAAACATTTTATCTCTCTTACACTTTTATTTAAACCTTTTTTTAATTAATCAATCTTTAATGCAAGCTGCTGGAGTTACACAGTGTTTAAGTTATCCTCCATGTTACAGACTACACTGGGCAGAGTCACATAACTTTTTACATTTTTAAGATTGCAGCAGACTAGTTCAAATTGTTTGTTGTGTGGTGTTATCATGTGATTCTGGGGAAAAACTAGTGTTCTCATGGCAAGGTGAACTGATTTATCTGAGTTTATCTGAGTATCAAGGCCTTATATGGAGCTTTTTGACCAAAATAACTCTTAAAACCAGTTCTTAAACTGGTTCCGTTCAGGTTTGCAGGTTACAGAGGCGTAAAAAACAGCTATTGTTTATTCCAGCTCGAAATAAACTTTCTGGGTTCCAGAACCTATTTTTTGAAGGGTGAAAATGCACTGAAGGGTTAAAAATTAGGTGCACAAACTGCAATGAAGCCTGTTCCACACTGGTGGAAAAGCGTTAATAGTGGGAAACCGATGGATGGGACATTCTATTTCCAAAGTTTTGCAGGAATGTAATGTTTCTCCATTCAGTGTCACATGTGTACTGGGAATAATGTACAGAATGCCAATATTACCCCCACACTGGACACAGTGTATTATTTATTATTTATTTATTATTTATTTTTTTCCTGCTGTTTTACTGATGCCTTCTGTCTCTTTCAATTTGTACACAAACCTAAATATCACAATGTATACTGTGTAAAAAATAAAATATCATGATTCCATACATTAATTTAACACAAGCAAATATGTCCCCACTGGTGTGTCTCATGTTTATGGTCTTCACAGAGCAGCAAGGCTTTGAGAACGGAGAGGTTTGAAGAAAAGCTCTTCACCCTGAGACCACACAGCCTCGAGGAGGGAGTCATTGCAGCCAGCTGCTCAGGGGTTGTCATGGCAATAGATACTTCAGACCTAGACCTACATAAGAAGAAGGACTCCAATGCATGGGCTGGCTGGAACTACCCTGTTAAAGAGTAATCTCTGAAGAAATCACTGCGCGTGCGAGAGTCTCATCACTTCGGCTTAAAGCCAGTGGTGTCTCATATGGTGTGCGAGATCTTCCATTAAGGCACAGCTGCACACAATAACGATGCTCATTTCCTCACTGCAGTGCTGCAATGATTTGTGATATGTTTATTCAAGACTTACCTGTTATGGCATGAGGAATGGTGGTGATGACCAGCCTCTGTGTCTGAGATTTCACCCCAGTCTTGGGGTCTTGCATCTCCAGCACCACAGCTTCCAGCTGCAATTAAAACATAAAGCAGAAGCAGAACAAGGTCATAACCTTATATTATAATAACAATCATAAAAACGTCTATTTCCTGAGGAAATACACAATTGTTAAACAATTTAAGCTCATTTAAAATGTAAAATTTTGATTCAACTAAGGTTTGGACAGTACCATTTCTGGAACAAGTTAACATATTGCTTTATCTTTGCATAATACAGCTTGAGGCCCCAAAGATCGCCTGCATCCAATGTTTGATAATATTTTATAGCCAGGCATGTGGGACAGTTGCAAATTGCTCCCATCACAGCTGTTTATTAGTACCACTTACTTTTCCAAGCTTTTTGTTGCATCCATCAAGTTCTTGACTAGTTAATGATATGTAAATAATTACAGGATAGATTAGATACTGAAGCGTGTCACAAGAGAGAGGAAAATTGTTTCAGGGGCTCTCTGGGGCTACTTTTGGCTAGTGTACCTCTTGGTGAGAGATCACAAACTGCTTGACATGCCTCTACGATGCTTTCAAACTCATTCTGCACAGTTGTTAGACTTTGAGGCGGGGCACATCATCGGACTGAGAGAATAAGGATGGTCGCTTTGACAAATTGCCCGAAATCGTGGTCACCTTTCAGCCAGCCAACACCTCTTGGACTGCTATAGACTGGAACTGTATTGTCTTTAGTGGCAAATACAGGCTCTGTTTGGGATCTAATGGCAGTAAGTGGTGGATGAACCTGTCCTTCCACTTTAATATTGTAATCGGTTACACATTTAATCATTATATTTACACATATAAAATGTTGTTTAATTTAAACTCCTTCTTGCTATGTAATATTTTTGTCCAGGTTTTTGTTCAGATGCATTGTGTATGGAATAATCTGTAAAAATTAAAAACTTACTGTGTTGTATTCCATGTATCCCGAAAAGTTTTAGATATACCATGAGAGACATGAGGGGTTGTGTGTAAATGAAAAGCAATTGCAATTAATGTATTTATAAATCTATTTTTAATGCTCTTAAAGAAAGCTATTCAAATACTTAACACAAATAATGCAAATAAGGCAACTTGAGTGGTGCTCTTTCCACTGGTCAGTAAGTCAGCTTCTCTAAACGCTGTATCATGCAATACTCAAACATGAAGCCATCCCTGCTGGCCTCTCACATGCTGTTTCATGCCCTGAGGGGTACGTGGCTGACCCCTTTGAAATACACCAGCGATTGATTGGTTAGTCTTTAGCGCTGTTTGAAGTTTCTTCATGCTTTGTCAGGGTCTGTGGCTTCTGAAGGCTGTTTGGGGAATTGTGCACCTTCATCTGGATCACAGCGAGCTCTTAGCCAAGTGATTGGGCTATTACCATGCCAATGTAGAGTCAATATTGGGTTTAGAGGGCTGAGAATGGGCTGACACCAGGCATCTGTTTACCTCAGACTGCTGCTGAAGCATCTCCTAGTGCAATATCTTAAGAGACCTGAGGCTGGTAATAAAGCTGGACTAATACCTTTAAGTACATGCAGTACTGACCTTAAGCTGGACAGTGAACATTTGTTCTCAACATGCTGATGGGAAGGAATAATGTATACACATTTTAAGGCAACTAACACACATAACACACATATACTTCTATATCTCCACAGACAAGTCACAATATTAGGACTACCGTCTTGTTTTTACATTCATTGTCCATCTTATCAGCTCCACTGCCCATATAGGAGCACATAGTAGTTCTATAATTACATACAGACATCTTTCTGTTTGTCAGCATACTATATTATCCTCTTTTACCTTGTCATGTATGTGTGGGGTGATATATATATATAAGTGATGGATATTTTAAACAGGGTCTCCATACTGTCTCTCAAACTTTATTAGACAATCTGAACTAGTTGGTCAAATTTTAGATATAAAATAATCAGATCTGCTGCTGCACAGTTTGTGTTGGTCATCCTCTAGTGCTTCATCAGTGGTCAAATGATATGGTTGTTGTACTTTTCTCAGTCCAGCAGTGACACTGAGAATTTAAAAACTGCAGCAGCACTGCTGTGTCTGATGCACTCCTCTTTTCACATTCAGCCTCCTAACAGATTATTTGGAATTTGTGTCCTGGATCTGTTGATACTTTGTGAAATTCATTCACTTCGACTGTGCAAAATGTTCAGTGCCACTGGCAGTAACACAACCCTAGATCCACTCCCATACTTCACAGTTGGATAGATGTTACTTACATGTTTTTTTTTACAATGTCACAATATCAGTTACTGTATTATAGTAAATACACTGATAAATATTTGAGCAAATAAGACAAATTAAGCAAAGTAATTTAATACAAAGGATTTAACTGGCCAAAATTAGTTTAACTAACCCTTTGACAGCTGTACTGCATCAATTTCTAGGTACACAATCCATGCACATAGGTGGCATCAAAGATGCACGATGGGTTATAAAGAGCAGAAGGTGATTAAGTAGATAAGCACAGAACATGAGCTATACATTTGTTGATAACATATGTGACTGTGATTTATTCTCATTAGTTTATAAATTAACTAAATTAAATTCCCATGTTCTATAGTATGTTTCATATGTGCATTTATTATGTACACAGTGCACTGTGTTTTTATATAGACATAGCTGTAAAAAGCAACAGTTGCATTAACACCATAAAAATGCTGAAGAGGGTGAGAGGAGTTACAAATCAGTTCCCATCCAATACAGGCACATCAGGTCTGATAAACAGCTGACTGACAGCAGCCCAATATAGCTCACCCTGATCAATATCATAACATTTCTCTCCAATCAATAACCCACGCCTATTATCACCAGTAAAACGAGCTGAAAAACAGCAGACCCACAGAGGACGGTGATCTAACCCCGCTCCATTCATCCATTCAACCCACCTTTTTCAGACAAGCCATCCGCGGTCTGTAGCGCTGTCCGTGATCCCGCACGTTTCTGATGGTCATGATTGGGTCTGTGGTCCGCACAGCAGAGGAGGAGCAGCCTGCAGATCACCGTCGAGGAGCGGGAATGAAGCGGGTTCTCGGATGAACGTGGGAGTTTTACTAATCCAGCCTAATCTCTTATTATTATTGATACACACACCGAGACGCTGGCTGTCTCCACCAATCAGAGAACATCGCCGCTCCTACCAGCCAAACCTGTCACATCCTGCCTCAGAGCGGCAGTGACACCGATCCGCCCGGCAGGAGGCGCTGTCCAGCTGCTGAAGGAGCTCTGGGGCTTTAGATAGATACATTTATTTATTTATCTTTTTTAATTAGCTTTTTCACTTTTTAATGTATTTATTTTTCGTTTTTAATTCGTTTTTTCACCTTTAATTTATTTATCTGTTTATTTAAACTTTTTTATTTAAATATTTTTTTTGGTTTTTAAGGTTTCTCATACAAGATAAACATTTTTTTTTTATTATTTTTTCTTTTTTAATGATGTTTTTCCCATTTTTTTCGAATGACATGGACACATGTTACAAAAAAAGTTAAATATATGTTTTTTTCATAGGCAAATACATTTTTGCATTTTAAGGTTTCTTATATAAGATACACTTTATTATTCATTTATTTTTCATTTTTAATTATGTTTTTTTTTTCACTCTTTTAATGGACACAAAAGAATAAACCTTTTTTCATGGACAAATACATTTTTGTCTTTACATTTTATTTGTTTTTCGTTTTTGAGTTTTTCCCTGACTTTTTATTTGAACGACGTGTTACATTTTTTTTTCCATGGACAATTTTTTGTTGATTTGTTTAAGGTTCCTCATATAAGGTACACTTTTATACACTATTACTATTTTTTTATTATTTTTATTACTTTTTACTTTTTTATTTGAATGGATACATGTTACGAAAAATATAAGATAAAGTTCAAAATAAAAGCAAAATCTAAAATACAATAAAAAAAAGTGTTTTGGCCTTTATTTTGACTTTTTGTTTTGCTACCTGCTTAAGTTTAGCAAAATTGTAATGCATCGCATTCTTTCTTGAATTTATATAATATAAAATATCAAATATATTTTATATTAGGGTATATTAATATATTAATGTGTATTTATTTTTAGTTTTTTTAGCTGCGTATTTAATTTACTCTCTATGTAAAAATATATTATTTTTTGTTTGTAATTTTGTTTTAAAAGTAATATAAGACTTTTAAATCACGGTTTCTACGTGTTTACAAAAATCAGGGATCTGCTAAGTTGACTAAAAGAGTCTAAATATTCTGAAAACTCGGTTAATGATATTCCATCCATGTGTTTATACTGTGGTTATTGAAGAGGTTTGGGTCTTTATCTGTGAGGGAGAGGGGCCGTGGGTGAATAAAGTGAACGAGCACAAAGAAATGGACAAGTTAAAACCCCGCACAGTCACCGCCCAGGTTTGTGCACGCGCACTGAGCGACGCGCGCTCCCGCGAGTGATGGATCCATGAAGTTGTTAGTACAAAAATGGCTGATTTCCTGCCCTCCCGGACGGCTTTAGTCTGTATCCCCGCTTGTTTTCTCTCCAACAACGAAGTGGAGCAGCAGAGGAAGTCCAAGGAGATCGACAGATGTATTTCTCGGGAGAAGACCTACGTGAAGCGCCTGGTGAAGATCTTGTTACTCGGAGCTGGAGAAAGTGGCAAGTCAACTTTCCTCAAACAAATGCGCATAATTCATGGGCAGGACTTCGATCAGCGGGCCAAAGAAGAGTTCCGGGCTACGATCTACAGCAATGTTATCAAAGGTACTCCGCTTTCTAACTCAGAAAAGACGCGGTTCATCTCTGGATTAGAACAATAAGACCGTCGCCCTGCTGTTATTTCAAAGTGAAACTGATTTGGTGTGTGGAAGTTTCGATGCAGCTCTCTACATCTGGCATTAGCTAACCTTACAGCTACGCTCACACTACTACACCGTGTTAGCGCCGCGCCTATGGAGCTCAACACTCTAGTAGTTAGCTTAACCTAGCTAACAGCTCTTAACAGGGTCTTAAAAGTTACTTTTATTTGTTGTACACAATTATGAGAACTGTAAGTCACACCCAAGAGGACAGTATGACATTCAGGGGTTTGGTAAACTCAAGGATGAGGTTGACTTTTGAAAACTCAACTTGTCAACTTGTGTGTTTGTTTGTTTGTTTTATTTTTTTGCACTACACACTTGGCTGTCTATGCTAGCCAACTACAATATCTACAGCATGCATTTAGGTTTACATTAGAACTGCAACAATTAGTCGATATAATCGTCAATGTCGATTATTTAAATCTGTCAACTACAAAATTCATTGTCAACTAATCGTTATTTGTAACAGTACCACATTACACAAAGTTCTGGGTTACACTCAACTTTGTCTGTGTCTCCAAAAGTGCCCAAAAAAAAACAGTATAATCACTAAATAATCAGTACTTTCCATGTTTAAACAATTTCTTGACATTTAAATGCCTTTTAAATCAAATAATCAGCTATTCCTATAGATTTTAAAGGTGGTGGACATGGCAGAAATAACTGTTGACTAATCATCTAATCTAAGAAAAAAATCATCATCAGATTAGTCAAAAATAATCAGATAGCCTACTATCTCTGTGCGCCTCTTTGCCCCTTTTTGTTTTGCTTTTCAAAACAAAGGCCAAATACCAATTTGAACCTCAGAAGCAAGGTTTATTTTTTATTTTGTGCTACCCTGTCTCTACATGTGACACTGATAGTACCACATGTTATACTCATAAATACCTGTTTTCCCAACTATGTACAGTATGATGGATTCAGCAGGTTATCAGTCTGTCTTATCTCACTGGAATTTCCTTGTTTGGGTTTGTCCCTCAGGAGTACGGGTGCTGGTGGATGCCAGAGAAAAGCTGCACATCCCTTGGGGAGACCCTTCGAACCAGGCCCATGGAGAGGTCATGATGGGCTTTGACACACGCTCGTCCATGATGGTCCAGGGAATAGTTGAGACCAAAGTTTTCCTGCATTATCTGCCATCGATCCGCTCACTGTGGGCTGACAGCGGCATTCAGACTGCCTATGACAGAAGGAGAGAGTTTCAGCTGGTGAGTCCCAAACCACCCACATTGTGTTATCAGGAGCAGCTTCACTCATTTTTACTGTAAAACACACCATTTATGCTCTTTTTTTATTTTCACTGTATGCATCGTATCTGTTTTTTTCCCACCTTTTCTTTTCAATTTTTGGCCTAAAAGATTGGTTTACATGTGATATTTGTGTAGCTTGTTTGACAGAATTTGTGTGGTGGTTGTTGTTGGTGGTGGGAGGGTGGGTGAAAGGGGGGGTTGTATTCCCAGTTAAAGAATGTTGATCTGTTTAATCACTTTGTATGGGTCAGCGGATAGGGCAGAGGAAAACATTTTTCTCGGTACTGTGCCTTGCATCTTTTGCTAGTCGGTAAGCTTGACAATACAGACGTGTGTATATCATTTTTAAATGTAGTCACCTGTATCCAACATTTTTATCAGAAGGTGTAATGGGTTTATTGCTTCAGGATCATTTATATTTTCCCAAATATGTTAATGTGGCATGCATTAAAAATAATATTTAAACCAGATAATCCCCAATTTTACAATATGGACACTGTATTATGTGTTGTAGTTATATTTAAAACATATTTTACATAATTGACATAACTTACTTTAGTCTGTTGGTTTTGTTCTTTTCTGCTTCTTCTAAAGTGACAATATAAGAGACAATATAATGCTTACAGAGTATTGTTAACCACCCATAACCAAACTAAAAGCACTTTTCCAGAAAGGAAACTTGCTGTTTATTTAGTCTTTTCAGAATAGTCTATTCCACCTACTAATGCCATGTTTGTTATCTATAAATACTAATAAAACAGAAGCAGTATTGTTGGGGAAACTGTTCCTTTCATTATTCGTTAAAATAGCACTGGACATGCAATGGTCTTATTTGGTTTGACTAAGAGAAAATCAGTCCATCACACAGATTCATAATCCATCAACCTGATAGGCATTTAGTCATCCATTATTACAGAGGGTGTGGAAGATACATAATGGCTAATGCTATTTGAATTTATGTTTAGAAGGTTTGGGTTAAAAGTTCAGGCACTCCCTTGGCAGCAAACCTACAAGCAAAACTGTCAGGGGCTTTATATAGAGTTTCACAGATTACATTTGATCAGTAAACATTTGTATCATGCAGACTTATGTTTGAGAATTTATCATTAGGATTCTTCTATCAGAAATAGCACAGTATACCGTAATACAGAGATACCAACCGAAAGTGAAACTCTTGTCATGTGGTTGTAGAAATGTCCCTGTTCCCCTTTTCCTGTTTTGTTTTTCATTGCTGCGTTTCATTAAGCTTAAACTTTACACAGGCATTAAATATGTTAATATGTTTATTAAGAAATCTTTGATTACTAATTTAGCACAAAGTCTTGTGTGTGTGAAATGTGGCCTAATGCAGTACGCTGACTGAGGAAGTTTGAGTAGTGTTGGACCAGAGATTTTGTGATACACACTGAGGAAACTGAGAGAGAGTTAAAACTCAGCCCTGTTCTCTATAATAAGGGATTGAGAGAAAACTGGAGGGGTTATTGTTCAGGATTTAGAATTGAGCACTCAGGGACAAAGGTTACTGTTGCTATTCCAGCAATAATTTAACGCAGCTAGAAAAGTATCAGGAATCTGCATCAAGTGCATTCATTACTGAATTAACTGTTAACCGAATTTTAAACAGTAGTTTAACTGACTGGGCTGTTAAATTGTTTATAAATGTTTGTTTGATAAATGTTTATAAATGTTTGATTAACTTAATATTAAAAGCAAACAAAGTTCTGACATGATTTTGGTCTTGTTACTTGCAATATCTTTTTACAAGTGACTCTGGACTGTTCTTACTTTTTTGGTTTTGTAAACAATGTTAAAATCTTAAAAAATAAAGGCAGACGTGATTTAGTTTTTTTTGTCCATATATGCTATGATTTTGTTTTATGATTGCTGTGATTTCTTTCATTGTTAATTGTTGTTTTTGTCTTTTGTGTGTGTGTGTGTTTCTGTAGGGAGAATCTGTGAAATATTTTCTCGATGGTTTGGACAGAATTGGGCAGCTGGTAAAAACTTTTTTTTCCCCTACTAGATGCACTGTTGATAAAAAGAAAATGTATATTACCTATTAGCAAAGTCTGTATGATTTATTTCATGAATATTAATTTATTTGTTATTCTCTTTATTCTCAGGACTATTTACCAACCCAGCAGGACATACTCCTGGCAAGGAAGCCAACCAAGGGCATCCACGAGTATGACTTTGAGATCAAGAATGTTCCGTTCAAGATGGTGGATGTGGGAGGACAGCGGTCAGAGCGCCGTCGCTGGTTTGAGTGCTTTGACTGTGTCACTTCTGTCCTCTTCCTTGTCTCTTCTAGTGAGTTCGATCAGGTTCTCATGGAGGACCGTCAAACCAACAGGCTCACAGAGTCCCTCAGCATATTCGAGACCATCGTCAACAACCGCGTCTTTTCGAATGCGTCGATCATTCTTTTTCTGAATAAGATGGACCTGCTGGAGGAGAAAGTTAAGCTTGTGTCTATTAAAGACTATTTCCCGGAGTACACAGAGGAGCCCCACGACCTCTCTGAAGTGAAAAAGTTCCTAGTAGAGTGCTTCCGCAGCAAACGCAGAGAGCAGCAGAAACCGCTGTATTACCACTTCACCACTGCCATTAACACGGAGAACATCCGACTCGTCTTCCGGGACGTCAAGGACACTATCTTGCATGAAAATTTGAAGCAGCTTATGTTGCAATGAGAGAGATGTCCTAAACAATCATTCCATTTAATTTCTGTTTGTTTGTTTTTTGTTTTGTTTTTTTTTGGCTTCAGTAACAGCCCTGAAAGGCCACCTGCCCAAAGCAGGTGAATTCTTCTACTGACTGATGACCACCTTACTGAGGTCCACCATAGTGTCCCTTTTAGCTTTCTTGCAGGACTCACTTGAATGGTTATCCAGATATTTTTTTATTTTATTTCTGTTGCCTACATTTCTTTTAGCGCCTTTGTTTTAGTGTGATCAATTTTTTTTTCTTTAATTGTTTTAGAAACTTTGTTTTGGTGCTTTAAGCTATCCACTTGATTCACTGGGCCACCTACAACATGCACAACATTTTGTTTTGAAGCTGCTATTACAAAGAAAAAATATTTCTGGTAATGGTATCAAAAAGCCTTAAACAATGTATGTCGAAAATGTGTTTGGTAGATGTTATATTTATTTAATTTTTTTTATTTTTTTTTAAGTTTTATTTTAGTAACCCTGGGGACAGGTGGACTGGACAGAGTTGGGTTTACCAAAAGCATCTCAGAACAAAGATGAATCTATGCATATATCTAATCTAATATTTTAGTTAAAGTGAACATCACACTGAATATTCTCTCCACCAGTGCAGATGGGCTTAACAAAATGATGCTTTTGGGAAACTGGCCATAGTTTCAGTTTTTGTTTAGCTTCTGGCTTTCATATTTGTGGGACAGGTATGGACACGCCACAGGACTAAGCAGTTTGTAAGTGTCGCTGAACTGTACATCCATAGTCACACTCCAGTTGCTAACTGACTAGTTGTAAGCTTGGTGTAATCTTAGTTAATTAAGACTCAGGGCTGTAAATAGGCATTGTAGACTCATAATCAAGAAGCGGCCATTCATGATTGGATTTATTTCTTGCAAATTTCTGGTTTTATTGATCAAATCCGGGTGTTTGGTTCCTCCCCCCCCCCCCCCCCCGTCCTCTTCTCTAGCCCAAGCTCTGAACGGCACCACATCAGTGCGCTTGTATCACACTGAAAGTGCAGAATCCCAGTTAAGGTACCTGTGTATGTAGTGCTGTTGTCTTTGTTGTTTTAAAAAGGGAATGAATCTTAAATGATGTCATTTTGTTATATAGAGTTTATGTTGTACAGATCCCTTGTCTATAATTTTAAATCACAGCCTGGTATTTTTTCAATTTAATATTTCCTTTAAAGTAAAGGGTGGCCAGCGTTATCTATGAATGCCTTCCTATGGTGGTTTATATATAAATCTTCCAGAAATAGAAGTGTATATACGCATTTATCTTGTCAGATTCATGTCGGATGCCAAAATTACCTTATGTCTTAGTTTATGTTGTGTACAGTTTAGCCTCAGGGTATGTGGTGTGGTTTATTTTTGGGCAGGAAGCAGATTTTCTTTTAAATCTAGAACAAGACTTTCTGATATTCAGCTTTATTTTCTTCAATCACTCTTCACAGCGCAGTGTTGTATAATTTGCCATCTCAGAGGAAGCAGCTTCCTCCCTCCATTTTTTTTCCTCTCAGCTCTGTATGATTGATTAAACCTCTCACAGGACGTTGTGTCCTCCACATCTCGCTTCTTGAAGTACCTTCCTGGTTGTATATGTATCAAATGATCTTTACAATGATTTGAGCTTACTGTAACTTTGAATAAGAAGTTATCACTTGACTTTAATCTGACTTATGGTGGTAAATTGATATTTTCTGATGACTGGCACTGTTTTTTTTATGGTTTGTAAAACAGTTTGCTCAGTTTAGTCATCACCCACAACAGATGTTTTCTTTGTGTACAGTATCGATAACATTGTTTTCAATCACTTTTGTATAACTCATTTTGGTCCATTAAATCTGACTATTTTACAGAGATACAAGACTTGAGCAGTTTGGTTTGTGACCTATGGATTTTTAAAAAGTGATAAAGCTGCATGTCTTAATGTAAATCATTTTGATTTATCTAAAGATAAAGTGGATTGTGTGGGAAATGTGCATCCAGTTTCACTTTCTTATTAAGCTATATAGCATCATTTTCTATGATAAGTTTTTTTTTTCTGGAGATATGTAGAGATTTTAGTAGCAACCTTCAACAATAATATTTTTTTGTTCGAGATAGATAGATAGAAAGATAGACTACAAAATTTAGCAGCCAATAAACATGTAAATAGAGTTCTAAAACTAAATACTTCTTATTTGAATACACTGCAAAATCTTAGCAAATTAAATTTTAATAAATATTTTTTTTCCTTATAGGATTTTGCTTATTATAGTAATAATGATCTCAATCAGTGTTAATCAGAATTTGACCTTAGTTTAGGTAATTTAACTCAAAATCAGTACTGGTCAAGTTATTCAGATTTTTTCTTTAAGCCCGAAAACAGTGACACCGGTTTTCAGACTTGGCCATTTCTTATTTTAAGAAATCTCACTAAGAAACATTTGCTTTCCCCGGTAACAGATTTTTTTTTTTATGTATCAGTTTACATATATTCATGTCTAGTTTTTGCCAGTGCATTTTTTTGCAGTTTACAAACTACAGAAAAATCTTTGAGTTGGAGTTTAACACGTTTTAACAGTAATTTATGAATTAAGCATTTTTATACTTACCAATAGTTGTATATCATTGTTTAACTAAGGTTACCAGTCTACAAGTTGCAAAGCTATAATAAGAAAAAAAAAACTTAGCTAATAATATAGATAGCCTTGAAAAATAAGTGCATGTTTATAAGACTTCAATTCAGCCTTTTCTGAGAGAATATGGTGTATTTTTATGTTTTTATTTATAGGTAAACTCGTTCATATTTCCTTTTAATCCGCAAAATTAGCCCAAATTAATTAAAGTGAAATGTGAGCTGACGCGTGAGTGTTTAGGGTGCGGCTCGTGACAGATTATTTTAAAATAAAAGTCCTCCGCTCCGGGACTTTTGTTTTGAAAAAAAAAATAAAAAATCGTTATCAGCCATAAAGCGCCGGACAGTACTTAGTGGTGTTACAGGCGGAGGGACGGGTTTGAGCGCTTTCTGTGTGTTAAGATCTGTCCGCGGATCAGATTACCGTACACTGACAGATCATAAACCTGCTACTGCTGCTGCAGGTGGATATAGAGGCTGTGAGGTTTGTGAGAAATTGTGAGATATAGCTGTATATAAGTGGGGCAGGATTACTCCAGCGGAGCTGCTGTTATGATGTAACGTTAGTTTATAAAATATAAACAGAAGCTTTTCCGGGCTGATCTCTGAACTGCTGCATTTACCGGAAACGAGGCTTCGCTTCTGCAACAAATTTCACATCTATCTAAGAAGATGAGCCCGGATAATGCTGAAGATCTCTTCTGCTTGTGGTGAGGAGAGGTGATGGGGCTACGTTTAGAACAGCGTCTGTAAAGAACTAAACTGTCGACATCAGCTAAAAGTATCGCTGTCACTGTTCAGCTAGTGCCCTCTTTTAAAGGGTAGTTTTACAGGTGGCTGGTGTGTAGATGTAGTAATTTTAACCCAAATGTGTCATTCTAGAATTAATTTGAAAATGAGAAATGGCTGAAATAACAAAAAATATGCAGAGCTTTCAGAGCTCAAACAATGCAAAGAAAACTATTTCATATTCCTAAAGTTTTAAGAGTTCAGAAATCAATATTTAGTGGAATAATCCTGGTTTTTAATTACAGTTTTTATGCATCTTGGCCTGATCTTTTTCACCTCTTACACACTGCTTTTGGATAACTTTATGCCACGCCTGGTGCAAAAATTCAGCTTGGTTTGATGGCTTGTGATCATCCATCTTCCTCTTAATTATATTCCAGAGGTTTTCAATTTGGTAAAAAAAAAATAAAAATCATCATTTTTAAGTGGTCTCTTATTCCAGAGTTGTATGCATTATTAGTTTTTAAAACAAATATTAACTAAAACTCCCACCAAACACATTATTTCCAGTCACAATCTCCTGATAAAGACAATCATTTGGAATTTTAAAATTAAATTAAAAAAATATATATTTTAATACATTTAGAAAAATTAATTAATGAAAAAAAATAATTGAATGTGCTTACTCTATTACCAGTTTCAAATTCAATAACATAGAGAACCTATTTTCTATTTCAGTTGTTAATTAAAATATATATCTCATATAATGTATCACATTGTTTTTAATAAATAATAATGTGTTGAAAATCCATAAAATTATATTTGTAGAACTGCTATGTGGAATCTAGTTTGAGGTTAGCACGTACAGGTTTTGACAACAAATGTGGAAAATGTCAGCTCTGTTATTGTTATCTACTACTGTTGTTTTTTTAAATTATTTAAATACTTTAACATTAAAAGAGTGGACTGATTATATTGAATTATACTCACAGTTGTAGAATGGGTTAGGTATAGACCAGTGTTACAGTGTATGGGCAAAAAAATGGGATTTTCTAAGTGGAAATAAGTTCACATCCTTTGTAGAAAGCATATTATTGCACATTTTACTGTACAATAATAGTTAATTTGCTTAATTTACCTTATAAGGAAAAATAAAGCTAAAGACTGTGATAAATAACTAAATTGCTCAATGTTTCAAAGTTAAAAAATGGCAAAATATGTTAACACAAAACAATATGATAGGTTAGTCTCTCGAGTCTGTACATTATTCATTGCAGATAAATGAAATCTCTGATAATGTGCCCCATGTTATGATGTTCTCCTGCAGATGGAGGTGATCGAGCATCCTGTGGAGAAACTGCGCTCGGCTCTCCGCTCCACCCGTAATGACCTGATCCAAACCTATGGGCAGTACAGCCGAGAGGAGCGGAGATTACTGGAGGAGGGTCTTCTTCCCGGCAGCCCACTGTTCAGTCCCATTACAGTTCACTCTGATTCAGACTGGATTCCTTCACACCCTGAATCACCTCAGGACTTTCAGAGCTTCTACAGCAACCCGTACCGCAGCACGCCAAACAACGGCCATAAGACCATTTACATACTGACAATAGGTCAGACTGACAACCAATTTCTGTACTGATAACTGTTCTTTAACAAGAACCCATGTGAATTGGGGAAAGCTTCATAGAATAAAAAAAATTTACACCAGCGCAATGTTTAAGTTTGATGGTCTTTATTTGTAGAATATTAGAGCATATTGTAAAAAAATATATATACATATCTTGGTTTTCAAATACAATTCAGTTTTGTTGTGCTTACATAACCACTGTTAAGACTGTTGTATTTATATATAAAAAAAATCACCCTTTCAAACTATTGGTTCTTTTACATTTGTTTTTTTTTTGTCCGCAGGCTCTTTTGGAGATGGAGCTGGGATCTCTGAGCAGTATGTGGAGTGGCTGAGGGCCTATTGCCAGGCGTTCTACTATGGCCTGAAGGTTAAGCTCCTTCCGCCGGTGACAGTGGCTTCTACAGGCTGTTCCTTCCGTGTCAACAACAATACACACAACCTTCAGCTTCACGCCGGTATGTGCTGGTTTAGGTACATGCTTTCTGCGTGTTTTGGAAACTCTAGAGCAGTCCCTCTCAGTAGTCTGTTGGTCACAAAAATTGGAACAGTCTAGCCACTTTGTGGTCACATGCACATGTGCATTTTTATTTCTCCACAGAAATAATCTCTGAATAATTTTAAAATATTTTAAAACAGTCTCTGCTCTGAAATTGTTATTTCCCGCAATTTTCATCCAATATTTGTGGTGCTGTTTTTCTTTTTTCCCCATGCATTGGATGAGTACAGTGAAGTGTTAGTAACCGAGAGCTGCAAAGGATACATCAGTTGCGTCCTTCAAATCATAGCAAGAGTCGACTGCTAAGAAATGCAGCCCACACTGTGGAACACAGCTTCTAGCTCCAACCACTATTTAATCCCACCTGGTCCATCTAATTACTTTCAGCCTTCAGGAATGCTTGATTAGTTAAACAGGATGTGTTAGATTAGGGATGGAGGTATAACCTGCAGGACATACACTCTCTGGGAGCAGGGGTTGGAGGGTTTAGAGCTAAATTCTGTCTGTTTGCACTGAGTGTCCTGCAGAGGGCAGTTAGTGCTCAGAGGTTTGGACATTGTCTGTTTGTTCTTTGTTTTTTTCAAAGTACACAGTTCACACCATCACATCCCCAAACTAGACAATGTGTTCTTTCTTTTTATTCTTTCTCTCAATATCTCCATTTCTTCCAGACTTGTACATCTGTTTTCTTGTCTTGTTTGTAGGAGAACTGCTTTCATTTCTGAAAAAGAAGAAGCCCAGAGATGCATTTTGCATTGTGGGAATCACAATGATTGATCTGTACCCAAAAGACTCTTGGAATTTTGTTTTTGGACAAGCTTCCCTCACTGAAGGTGATATTTAATAAAGCCATGCTGGTCACACACTCCACTCTCCACGCTCAGATTTCTAATCCTTGTTATTCTGGATTACCTGATTAGAGTTGCTACGTTCAGCATTTCTCATTTAAATCCCTATTGGTCGCATACACTTACTAAGACCTGAGAGAATTAACTGACATTCATAGTGTTACTGAATCCTCTGTTCATTGACATTAACATTGCTATTAATTGTGAAAATAAATTCTTGATGAAGCTGAAAACTGAATGTTTCTGCTGCAGGAATGGGTGTTTTCAGCTTTGCCCGATATGATGATGACTTCTACAAAAGGAGTTATGCAGGACGGCTGAAGAAAGCAATAAAGCTGAAGCCTGGAGACTACAGTGTATTTCAAGGCTACTACACTCCTCCAATCACCAGCACTTTGCTCTTCCGCTCATGTAAGGTGTGGCAGCTGTAATTTAGTAGATGTGTTAAGAGTGTTTAGCAATGTTTTTAAAAGGTTCTAGAAAGATTAACCTGATTGTTACAAGAAATAACATTCCAGGAATGTTCTGTTTAGCAGAACGTTTAAAACATTAAAAAATATATGGGAAATTTCAGAAAACTTGACTGAATGAATATCTTAGCAATGTTCGCTGTAACAGCTGTAAAAATTTTTTACTTCCCCAAAAAAGTTTAGTTGGGATGTTCTCCAGCAGTCTTTTGGAAACAAAAAAAAATAATTATTAGTTTTTATTCCATTTAGTTCTGATCTCTAGGTATATTGATTGTGAAATTACTATGTTTTTCTGGTAGACACTGACTCATGAGATTGGACACATATTTGGTGTCAAGCACTGCCTGTGGCTCCAGTGTGTTATGCAGGGCTCCAACCATTTAGAGGAATCGGACCGCCGGCCACCAGACGTCTGTCCCATCTGCCTGAGAAAGCTACAGTCCGCCATTGGCTTTAAGATAGCCGACAGGTACAAGGTAAGCGGGGTATGTAAAGGTGAACTGTGGCAAAACAAGACCCTTAAACAGGAAGCATTTCATATTTTAAATCCAGTTTGTAGATCTTCTTCATAGCATATGCTTCCTCCTCCAAGACACATGTTGCATCACTTCATTAATACTGTGGCAAGACCATGAACTAAAATCACTGTCACCCAACAATAGGTCCAGTATTTCTTAAAACCCAAGACACATACAAACTGAAGCTATCCTAGACTGAACACACTGAAGAACCCTGAGGGTGTGTCATCCTTTTGTAGTTTGCATGTGAACAAGCGTTGGGTTGTTCTGTGGTTAACCAGAAAGTTTCAAAGCCTCTACATTTGTCCTACATTAATTCCCTACATTTATCACTTTCATTTGAATCTAAAAGTTGCTAAGCAGTCAGAACATGCATATTGCTACATACATTACTGCCACATAGAAGCTAACACTGTTGTTTTATCCCAGTGGCATAAAACATGTAGGTTTGTGATATGGACTCACACTCTCAATGATATAACAACAGAGGCCTATTCTAATAGTTAGATTATTAATATTAATGCAGTAAATAATCTGTTGGCCACATATGGTCTGTTCGTATTCATGTGTATACTGTGTACTATAGCCAGCTGCTGTTTGAGCTGAATGTATTGCTGTGTATCATCAGTTATTGCTGCTTTGTGTTAATCTGAAATTCCTTCTTCAGGCTTTACTACTCTGGATCGAGGAAGCACCAAGCAGTTCTGCACAGCATTTGAGTAAACCCACTGAAGCTTTCCAAGACTTCAGGCACTGGTTAAGTAAGTGTCTGAGTATACTGGAAGATGAAATATTTTAATTCTGCCACATTTTAACAAAGATGATAATTGGAAGGTAATTATTTGATATCCAGAGGATCTGCTTTGTTTGCCTTTCTTTTTTGCACCTTGAATGTACAAACTATTTATGCTATGGCTTTAAAACAAAATACATTGTTGTAAAAATGAACAAAAAACATTGTACTGAAAATGACTTAAGTTATTTTATTTTAGATAAAAATGATTGTGTGTGTAAAAAAAAGTGATTGCTCTTACAGACAAAATCACAAAAAAGTTTGTTTCTATACATACAAAATTCAAGTCAAATAATAATGCCCAGAATAATATGAGAATTATAAAAATGAGAATTAACCTGCTGAAAATGTTGACCTTCACTTCACAGTTATTGTAAATGCTTTAACTTAGACTGACCATCTCATTCTTTTGATTACATTCTGGTAAGTTTTTCATTCACATTCTGACACTTAATATGTAAAGAAATATTCACAGTATATTGACATTTTCACAGTATGTTCCACTGATTTGTCATACAGTATATTCTGCATAATTTAATACTTAATATGCAAATTCACTCACTGACACTCGTGATTTTCTGTACAGTAATAGGAACACATGATCCTTAAGGTAAAATGCCTTCTTAAAGCTTCTCCACTTTCCTAAAGTTTCCTAAAGCCTGAGACATTATTTTATGATAACGTTTGTCTAAAGCACATTCTTAAAATCTCTTTACACTAAAACATTATATAATTTTAATATCATATCATATAATGCCTTACATTGAGAATTTCTCAACATGAAAGCACTTTCATGTGTTTACCAATATGATGATTTAAAGATTTACAAGCAGTAAATAAATAGTCAGTGTCTTGAAAACAATAAAATTAAAATAATTGGTCCAAAATGTTTACATAAAATGAATGCTGCATTGTATATCAAGCTGGTTTTCATTGTTAAATTTTCTTAGCAGTAAATTAATCACTAAACCGTTTACGAAACATTCTTTATGTACATTTATCTGAAGTATAAAATAAAAATCCAGTGATTTAAAATATAGTTTTCTGTGTCTTCTTTTCCAGTGTACTGTAGTTTTTTAAAATTTATTCAGTAAAATCCCAAAATAAGGAAATACAAGAGTTAAGAGAACCCAGTGTAGTATGATCTAGTAGTTCATAGTTCTGTTCCATTAGTATTTGCATTTTATGTATTTACTATAATGTTGTTTGTTGTGTTTCTAACTATAAAACCTTTGAAAAAATCACGGCGGCTCCCAGGTGGTGTAGCTGTTCAAGGCTATGTACAGACTGCTAGACTAAATCAGATTTTTGTCATATGTAGATTGTATCTATATTGATTTTAGTAAATACGAACAGAAACAAATGTATACAAATTAAATCCAAACCACATTTGCAGGTGGTTTGAAATATGATTGCAATCTGATTTATTTGCAATTTATTTATTTGCAATCAGATGTGTCTCTGTCTATGGACACTAATTGGATTTCTTTGTGTCGTTTGCATAATTTGTGACAAAAACACTAAAAATCCAGATTGAAGAAAGTGCAAGGTCCAACACCTAACACCAACCATTAGTTTTAGATGCAGACTGAGATACCTTAGCAACCCATACAGATACAGGTTTGTAATGTCTGGACACGCAAATCCAATCTGGTCACTCTCGAGTAACAGTGCAGACAGTCGTTTTCAACAGATCTGACTTAAGGAACAAATCCGATTTGCCTGCAGCTTGAACATAGCAAGATTTGTGATACCACAGCCACCCTGATTATAATTAGACCTGTCCTCGATCGGTGGTTTGGCGATATATTCTGTTTGGTAGCCAACTTCTTAAAATAATCATGTATAGTGTGTTAGATTTCTAGTTTCCTAGAACAGTAAATAAAAGCATCAAAACTGGATCAGGCTTAAAATAGCAGACACATAATCCATTAAAATATGGTCCACAATCAGCCAGTTTTGCAAGTTTTTTAAAGCTAATATCAGTCAGGGCACTTTATTGTAATTGACTAAATCAGTGCTAAAATGAACTGATGTAAAATTACTACATTCTCAATGTGAAAAGCCAGTGGTCCTGACATCTGCCGCTGACATCGTCCAAAACCTCCTCCCTTCTTTAAGGCAACTTGTGATGGGTAAAGTGACCCATGTGAGAAAAGAGTAACAAAACAAGCTCTACACTGTAAATCTCTATTTGTTTTAGGAATAAAGTGACTCAGCCTCACAATAGCATCTAGTTTAAAGCTGTTCTGTGATCAATCAACCACAGATTTCATCGTTCCTTAGGTTAAAGGGGACTGCTTTTTCAGGATTGACCTTGAGGATTTGGTAAAATGTCCACTTCTAGAAATTCCTCAGGCATAACTTTATCCTCACTCACATGCTCGACTGCAGGGATGTCCTGGCAAGGGCTGAGGCACTTCTTTGTGCACAGACAACCTGTCTTCACTGGATGTACCAGCCCTAGGAAGAGTGCACCTAACCCCATTCCCACAGCACAAGAGTAGAAGGCTGAGCTGTAATTCTGAGTAATGTCCACCAAAACACCTGGAATTCAAACAAATAATGAGCATTATTGGTAGCACACATCATACTTAGTTTAAATTTACTACCACTTCACAAACTGGCTGTTTTCCATTAAAATATATGAGTAGTACAGGGCTAGCTCATCTAATGTAGCCTTGGAATCTCTTTACCGAAAGACTGCCTGTCTTTCTCTTAATAAAATTTACCAGAATTTAGTTTTATTCAAACTGAATACACCTCACAACTTGTACAAGTTTGTGAGTTCCCAAGCCAATCTAGTTACATAGTGAATTCCCATTACTTTTGGTATCTCTTAATTATCTTTGTTAAAGTGAGAAATTATATCAATTGAGGTCTACGTTTTAAACTTAATGTTGATTGGTTAAAGCATAAAAAAGGCCTTACCTCCTAAAGGTGGTCCAGCAAGCCCTGCAAAACTTTGAATGCAGACGTAAACTCCTACTGCTAAGGGCATTCTCTTGATGCCCACCACATCATCCTCTGCCAGCATGGGGATGTGTGTGGACGCGATGTTGCCCAGCAGGAAGCCATAGAGCACACAGCAGACTGCCAGCCCCCAGAAACCATCGACCACCGTGAAGAACACAAGGACCACACACATCAGTGTCACACACCCAAGCAATATAAATATCTTCCTAATGCGCCCCCAGTTCAGGACCCAGCCGATGGAGAGACGGCCAAAGATCTCCGCCACGGCCATTATCGACAGCATGTAGGCCGCCTTGTCTCTTTCAGTGCCCAAGCTGACACTCAGCTCCACCACGTAGAGCTGTGGGGCGAAGAATCCAAGTGTTGCAAACAAGCCAAAAGCAGCATAGCACACAAAGCTGCCTTCCTTTAGTACCGTGAGGTCCAGGAGTTTGCCTCTGCCTGGCTCTGCCTCTTTGTCTGGTTGGGTTTGAGGAATCTGAAGATGTTCCTCCTCTTTTTGCTGTGCTCCCACTGGAGAACTCTGTTCCAGCATTTCCAGTGACTGTACACCCGAGTCTCCAGAGCTTAAAGAGCCACGAAGTTCAGATTCAGGGAGAGAGTTGATGACCTCCTGCTTTCTGGATTTCAGAGGTTGGGTGAAACTCTCAGTATTCGTCTTTGGCTTTATGACCAAAGGGCGGAGCAGAAGTCCACAAACAACGATTATTCCTTGTAATAATCCAAGCACCACCATTGTGTGTCTCCAGCCAATGTTTGCCTTCAGGGCTGTAAATGCTGCAAATGTGAAAGGACATTTTTTAGGACAGAAAATGAAGCCACCCATTATCTAAACCCATTTTTTCTTAATCCTGGTCCGCGATCCCCCAGCCTTGGATATTTAGTGATTTCCCTGCTCCCACCGGATTCAACTAATTAGTTAAATACCAAAAGCATCATGACCAGCTGTTTCACAGTGTGGTATGGGGCCTGCACAGCATCCGGCCGCAGGACCCTCCAGTGGATCGTGAGAGCAACTGAAAAGATTGTTGGCACCTCTCTTCTCTCCCTTCAGGACTTGTACAGCTCCCGCCTCACACGGAAAGCCCTCCGTCTGGCAGGAAATCCCTCCCACCCACTACACAGCTTCTTCAGCCTGCTGCCATCAGGGAGGAGACTAGCGAGTCTCGGTGCTAGGACCAGCAGACTGCGAGACAGCCCCATCCATCAGGCTGTGAGGATGCTGAACTCTCTCCCTGCTCTACCCCCCATCCCAATCCTGCCCCCAGCGACCACTCACTCAGCATCCTGACCCCCACCCCACCAACACAGTACTGAAACTCTGTACTAGAACACACACAGTACTGGAACTTTTTTAAAATGGACATGCACTACACACCCCATACCTGCACTACTGCTGTACTTCCACTGCATTACTCACTTTAACTTTACATAAAACTGTGAACTTTTAAGTACTTTACGCACTCATTCACTTTACCAGCCTTAAGCTATATACCATATTTGCAATACTGTTATATGGGTTCTGTTTATACTTGCACTGTCATTCCATCTTTATCACCCCCATCACTATTGCCTCTTGTCTCACATATGTCTATCTGTGTCCTTGTTGTATTGTAAATATGGTGTCTCTCATTATTTTATATTTATAATCTTTTTCTGTACTTGCTGTAATTTTGGGAAGGAGAGTAACATAATTTTAATTCTTTGTCTGTCCTTTTACATATGCAGTATTGACAATAAAAACTACTTGATGTGAAGTCCTTTTAGAGTTAAAGCGGGTGTGTTAAAGCAAAGACACTTCTAAAATGTACAGGACAGGGCAGCACCAGAACCAGGATTGAGAAATACAGATCTAAGTAAAGATATAGACATGCTGATACAGAGTGCCTTCATTCTATTACTCTTGTTAAGAAAAGATCCATAACTGTCTGGACCTGTGTAAAATGCAGTGGTCTGTATTTGAGGCAAAAGTCTTCGATAGCCAACAAAAGTACTACAAACTATTTATCTTAAAGTTCATCCACTTGATTCTCTGAATTCAAAAGACACAGTTGGCCAATATTAATCTAGCACACTGCCTTCCCACTATCCTGCCATCTGGCAGGAGGCAACACAGTATCCAGGCTAGAACAAACAAGCTAATGAACAGTTTCTTTCCACAGGGTGTCAGACTTTTGAACAAGCTTTGAAGTTCCGAGTCTTTCCCAAAACAATTTCACATAATATATTTATTATAGTAATATTATTACTATATTATATTACTATAATGGACAATGTGGGAATCACAAGGCATCTCATGATGGGATATTACCATGATATGATTCCCACGGTAATGATGCTATTATGGTATCATGAATTACGTTTTTATTTATTAAAGACTGTATTGTAACATTTGACAACCAAAACGATACATTATGTATTGAAAGCTATACGATATATTGCAATACCGATATTTTGTCCCACCTCTAGTACAGAGTAATTCTTACCAGGAGCAAAAGCAAATATGGCAAAGGATTCTCCGGTGGAGGCCATGGCAGTCACCAGGGAGCGGCGTTTACTGAAGTACTGGGACAGGATTGTGACAGTGGGGAGAAATGTTAAGCAGTAGCCCAAACCTGAAATGATTAAGAAATTCAAAAAGGAATGCCGATAAACTCTTCTTTTGATGCTTATTAATACATACTTCAGTGCTCAGTCCTTAATATCATACTACCAATCAACAAAATGTATTATAATTATTTTTATTTAAATTGTGGGCACCCCTGGCCAAATGACACAATTTGTTGTTATAAATACAAATATAAAACAACATTTTTGCAAATCATTTAAAGGACAAAAATCATGACTAAAGCAAATCACTGATTGTCACCTAAATAAAATTTCTAAATGTTATGAAAGATTTAGTTCCTCAGACCTTGTTCTTGTACTCAACCAAAGTCACTTTCTACAAGCAACTATCTAAAAGTCTAAATATTATTTCACCAAGGACCCTGAGGCAAAATAAGGCTATAATTAGAGTTTGTTTAGGTTTATATAGTGTGGAATGTTATTAAGAAATGACCACAAGTCACAACCAGTAAATTAGAAAAATTAGAAAATCAAGGAACTGCCCTCAATGAAAAGAGGACTGTTCCAACTGTTAAGTATTGTGTGGCACTGTCATGCTTAAGGGTTGTGCTGCTGCCAGTGGCAAAGGCAATGCTACACAGGCTGATTAAAGAAAATATTCCACAAACAAATAGCAAACTCTAAATGTAAATGTCAGACATTCTACATTAGGATAAACTACCAAAATATATAAGAAGGAATTCAATAAAAAATATGTGATTTTGCTAAGGGGGGGCTAAACTTTCACGTATATCTTTTTTATGTAAAATAACAATTATCTGCTTTAACTTTTTGTTTTTATTTTTTTTGAAATCCTGATTAGTATCTTAATCTCTACTAATCTTGACTAGAATCTTAATCAGGACCTTTACTAGAATAAATAGCTTTGATTACCAGCAACTATCCCGATAGTGATGTAAATCTGAGTGATGTGGCTGGTGAACGCAGTGGAGATTGTTCCAATGGAAATGAGGAGTCCTCCAAGTATCACCACAGGCTGGAAGCCAAACCGATTACTCAGCACAGTTGAGAGCGGGGCTGAGCACACGACCAGTATGTAAATGGACGAGAAAGTTAAACAGATGAGCAAATAAACATCAAGTACAACTCTTGCTGATGTTGGGTTTGATTGTGGCCTGTATGGATCTTACCTGTGAAAGCCATTACAAACACGCATATTGAGACGATCCACGAAACTCGGCTGTTGCTCTCATTAAACTCGCACATCAGATCCTTGAGGAAAATGCCAAAGCTTTTTATGACCCCGTAGGTGAAGACCTCAACAAGGAAAAAGGCCACAGCTACGATCCAACCCCAGCCTCCATCTGGGACCTCGGAATAGACTTTAGGCCCCAGGCAACCATCTTTTCTGAAGATCCACAGAGCCATTATTTCTGAGCGAAATCTGTAAATTAAAGAAATAAACGAGAACAAATAATAACGCACTTGTCAAAGTGATACATGTCTTAAATAGCTTAAAACTACTTCTGCCAGCTTTTAAAACAAACATTAACTTCCTATTCAGCTGATGTCCTGGATGATGTTAAAATGAATGGAATTACCTATCTGGCTTATTTTTAATGTAATGTAAGGGCTGTGACACAAAATTATCTAATAGAGTAAATTCTAATATATTTGTTTTAAAACAAATTAATATTGAATGTATAAGTTCTTCACCCCTTTGACAATTTAAATCAAGCAGTTGTTCATTATGCTGAATGAAATTAAATGATGAATCGTCTGTTGGAATTTCTCCAAAATTGCAATTATATGTTTTACACTGACTTCAAATTAGATTTATCTTTTTTTTTCTCATGAAAGTTTTCATTCTGGAAATCAATCATCTTTGTATAAGAGATTGAGAGTGAGCTCAAATTCCAAACCATCAGTATTTTTTTGCCAATCGATATAGCCTCCTCTATTGAAAATACACTTTTAAAAGGAGCTAGTTTTATCTCCAGCACTAATCCAGCACACATAAATTCTGTAAATAAGGTCTGATGAACAAACACAGATTTACACACTGTGCTGAAGTGATGCTCTCCGTATGATCCATATGTGTCATATAAGTACTTTATAAGTTAAATTTGCAAAGAAAGTGCTTTACATTTCTTTTAGAGGGCCTGTGACACAAACATCACCATGGGCTCCTTTGGGTTAAGATTATTTATTATTTTTTAAATATTATTTTGTTATTTATTTTTAAAATGTGTTTTTTATCTTGCTCATTTCGTATCATAACTGTAAGATGTATTTACACAGATAAATAATACAAAAAAAAAAAAATATATATATATATATATATATATATATATATATATATATATATATATATATATATATATATATATATATATATATACACCAATAAGAGTTAAATTAATGTTGAAACAAAATGTATTGGATATCCCTAAATTAAAATAGGTTCATGATATTAATGTTCATGACTGTATTAAATAGTGTAGAGATAAACAGTGATGGGTACCGGATTTAGAAGCTACATTAATTCGGACCATACATTAATCTACCTGTTCTGAGGTATGGTTGTGTTTGTTTCTCGTGTTTTGATAAAGTTTGTGGCCACGTGACAGCAACATGACGTCAAAGGGCCCCATGTCAACACAGCAGCCCCGCGGCGGCGCCGGAGCAGCGCAGCTGAGGCCGCTGAAGCCGTGCGGTTCATTACCGGTGAGAAATATCTGAGCTAAACTGGTTTAAACTGTTGCTTTAGTGTCTTATGGAGCTTATTTTGAGGTTAGCGGCGGTTCTGCTGTCCTCCGCCGGCGGGAGGAGGCTGTGAGAGAGCTGCTGCAGTGCACACTCCTGCCTTTCAGAAACGCCACTTGCATGGAGCAGTGGCTGTGTATAGGCATGGTTGCCAGATGTCTTCAATTTATACAGTAAATTTATACAATTTATTCAATACAATTCCTTAATACAACAAAGTTAGCAAAGCTTATGACACGATGATCATTACTGTTGGGCTATTATGCCTTATGATTTAACCTCTTGGTGCTGAATGCAATCATATGCTCACAGCAATGCTGTAGCCTTCCAAAAGCAGAATAAACTCTAGCACCCTTTAACTTTGGAATAAGCACTAAAAGTGCAGGTGTCTCAATATTTTTGTGTATATAGTGTATACATAATCTCGATATTTTTCAAACACACTGCCTGGCCAAAAAAAAGTCACCACCTTAACTAAGCAAATGATCTTAGGATGCTGCAGTTGGTCAGGTATACTGAATGACCAGGTTATTTTATCAATGGATTTTTTCTTCACTAGTAGTAGTAATAGTAATAGTAAAAAAATAATAATAGTAAGCACCCTCCTACAACCATAAATACAGCTTTTGTCACAGTGTGAACATAACTTTCTTGTATTTCAGTTAAAGAAAACTGTAAAATATAAAAATCACAGTCACATAAAATAGATGTTTCTGGCAGAAACACAAGGCTATTTACTGAGATTCCCCCTGACAGTTTTTATATGTAAAGATCTACAATCTCAATTACCCAATGCATTAAAATGTTATGATAAATGGACCAATAGTAATGCTCCAGACTTAATACATCATAGGTGGAAGAGACAAATAATTCTCAAATGCTTTCCAATTTCCAATTTAAACTTGGTCTTGAAATACACTAATAAAAAATAAATCATAAAATGCTATAATTCTGCCAAGTTAGCTGTTTCTACTACACAGAGAGGCCAGTTGACTTGATTTGGAAATGTATTAATTAAGAATGTATGCATTAGCTCACATAAAAAACTGTAATCTGCTAATTACATCAGATTTCCTGTTGAACAGAACAAAAAACTAACTCAAAAAACCCTGAGAGGAGCCCAATGTGTATGCATGCTTTTAAACCAAGTCAATGCATATTGGCTGCTTTTAACAGTACAGTGCTAAGATCAATAACTGGCAGTGACATTTAGCTGTGTATTTACTCTGCCCAGACTGTAGGCAACAGAGATTTGTCTGTTCTTATATAGCTTTAAAAATGAGGCCATACAAATTGGTATAATGTGTGTAACAGTACAAACTATATGGGTGTAAAAAATATCAATAAATCAAAGTGTTTAAAAACACAGTATATGTTTTTAACTACTGTCAGACAGTGGTATACTCTGTGTTGTGATTAACGCCATCAACTAGATACTAGTGTTGTCCTTTGTTGTTTGATCCCACTTTTATAATTGTATAAAAAGTAAAGTTTTCTTTTACCTAAATTGTATACATATGATAGTGTGTTATTTATACTGACAGCTTACAAAAATTTGCTTTCAGTCCCGCAATATATTGTGATATATTGAATCTTAACCGCTATATTCTGATACGTATTGTTCTTGCCAAAACACAGTCTTATATATAAATATTTTTAAAAATCTCATATAATTTTAGACCAATTTAGAGCCAAACATTTAAAAGAATCAGAAGCTCTGGGACATGTTTATTCTTATTGTGCTATGTTCAGTTAGATGTTGGACATGATTAACTAAGATTAACATGTAAAATCTTTAACATAGCTGTTTAAATTGTTTACAAGAGAAAACAAAAAAAGTTTTTAATTTCTTACCTGTTCTCACCGGTTTTAGGAGGGAAAGCTCTATTGGTCCTCTGCCTGACACTGCAGTGTGTTCTCTGCCAGGACTACATGTAGTGTCTGGAGCTCCGGCTGTGGTGAAAAAAATGCAGCTGTCCTGGTGGGAGGTTACAGCCGTGCATGCTGCGAGTATTGGGTTACACTAAGCACTGATTGAGAAATCATGCTGTCAGCCCCCCAGGTCCTATACAGCTGATCTGGTACAGAAAGTATAGGAGTCTCTCTCTGGCTCTGCTGGGTGCGGGTGCTGAATTTGACTGGGCTGAGAGTGTGGTAAGAGGACTGGTGCATTAAGTGAAATTTGTTAGCCTGTTATGTAATGGCTGTTACTGCTGGGCTAGAGTCTCCTGGGACCCAGAGGGGAGCAAGCACACTTTCTGCATAGATGTAGAGGACTTTACACTGAAACAGGGGGTAGACCTTTAGTTGCAGGATTTTCATTGCAGTTTTCTCAAAATACAATCTCAAATACAACTTATTATTTAATCATTATCAATCCTCTAATGAAAATATGTATTTTTACTAAGGGGGGATTAAGACTGTAAATCATTGTTCTGATTATGACAGCACAATATGGGCAAATTGCACTGTTAATTATATTATATATTTCTGACAAATTAACTAAATATTCACAAATAAATTGGTAAAGATAAAGTAAAAAAAAAAAAAAACTAAATTCATCCAATGAACACAAAACATTTTGTATTGTCTTTTATGAACAGTATATACAGTATGCATATATACATATATACAGTGAACCTACTGGCATCATGTGTAACACTAATGCTTTTGTGTCTGAATGCAATCAGATCCTCACAGCAATACTGTACTAGTAAGTCAACTAAAAAGCCTCCCTGGTTTAGTAAAGACAGTTACTCCAACATAAGCAGAATATACTTTTTTTCCAGAAGAACCAGTTAATATGAAGATGTCACAGTATTTTTGTCCATATTCTGTATATAAATCAATACTGAAAGCCTTTGAATCTCAGTTTTTGGTCTATTTACATTTTGGCAGAAATATTTGATATTGTATTCAAATTTTAATGATTATTTGGAATAGAAGTAAGAAATGATCAATTTTTAAGTCATAAGTGTAACAGAGATTTTCTTTTGACAGATTTCACATTAAAAATGGCGGACGCTGGATTCTGTGTGCTACTCCTGTGTTGCTCTCTGGTCTCAGGACTGGTGTATTACATCAACAGGAGCTTTGAACATGAAGACAAGATAAAGATCAGCGAGAGGCCCAATTTTATCATTATCCTGGCAGATGATATTGGCTGGGGAGACCTCTGGACAAAGCAGTCCGACAGTACGACACCATGGCTGCACAAGTTAAAGGTGGAAGGCAAAAGGTTAAATTAAATAATTATTAATTAATTATAAACAACATTGTATTTCTTAAGAGGAATAGGCGGCTTTTGTTATTGACTTTAAATAACTCCAATAATGCAACTGATATAATGATAATATAATATCATATATCATACTCCCTTTCAAAGAGAAATTGACATGTAAATTGTAAGAATATTTAGACATTGGTATTGAATGTCAAAAAATAAAATGAATAAAATATACATTTTTAAACTGTTGACATATCAGCTAATTCAGTTATTATTCAGTCATGGGGGTCACCTTGCTGAGTAAAACTCAGTGGCCAATATTTACACATATGCTGTCTATAGTTGAGGTTGTATCCGTATATTGTATGATGTCTTGATAATGTAAAAATCAGGAGAGGCCTAATTATTAGGTATATTGACTTGAAGATGATGTATGATTGTTAATCGCATTGCAGTGTAGGGCTGGGCGATATAGTAAAGATATTGTATCCTGGCATTATGCATAAAAGAAAATGCATCAGCAGTGGCAGATCCTTGAAAAAATATTTAATTGCTATCTTATACTAGGTAAAATTACTTTTGTCCAAAATATACTGCAATAAAAATGCTCACTTTAATGAAATGTACAGATGATATACTCAATATAGTATATTGTTGATACAATATTTTTTTTAATATGACATGACAAAATATTATCATATTGCTTACCTGTGTTGCAGTGTATTTACAGTATTGTTGTTGTAATATTGGTTTTGCTAATCATTTTGAAGATTACTGAAGCTTCTCATTCATTTCAGCCATTATTGCACATTCATAAAATCCAGCTGTTTCTGGTTTTGACTGTGTGATTTGGATGTTTTGCAGATTTACTGACTTCCACTCTCCTGCCTCGACGTGCTCTCCGTCACGTGCTGCCCTGCTGACCGGCAGACACGGCTTACGCAACGGAGTCACCCACAACTTTGCAAAAGGTTCTGTTGGAGGTCTTCCACTTAACGAGACCACATTTGCTCAGCTCCTCCGTGATGCAGGCTACTACACTGCCATGATTGGTACACGCAGCATGCCTTTAAAGCACTATTCAGCATAATTACACTCTCTAATTAACATTCTGATGGTTTTATAGTTCCTGATTAATGCCACACTGTCTCTACAGAGATCCTTAATGTGGCTCAAGTTTAAACGAAAAGCAAAGGCAGTAGTTTGAGTGATATAATGTTTTTATACTGACTGTCTGTTTGCAGTATGGCACTGCAAGTAATATTTTTTTTAACAAAAACAAAATTAAACATACTGCATATTAAAAAGAAGGGTCTTTTTACTACAGGAAAATGGCATCTTGGACACAATGGTCTCTACCATCCAGTCCACAGAGGTAGGTGCTCAATATTAGTTTCAGTTCATATTAGTGTCTCACTCATAATATCCTTTAACCACATCAGATCAAACATTTACCAATGTGTTTTCCCCAAATGACTTCTCCTAACATTGCTGAGTAGTAAGCTAACAGAAGCATGTGAAGTTCAGAAAGATCAGAAAGATCTAATCACATGTTTTCTGCTTTTCTGTATAACAGGCTTTGATTATTACCTGGGTATTCCATACAGTAATGACATGGGCTGCACTGACAAGCCAGGCTATGACCTTCCCAGCTGCCCTCCATGTGAACAAAGTCTACATAGCAGGTGAGCTCATGCCTCTGGAACTCACATCAGATCATTAGTTCATATAGATCATTAGATTCAGGTTTCATGATCTGTCTTAAGCTCTTTGTTAAGAAGTGCCTTAAAAAAACTTCTGCTCAGCAGGAAGCGTGGGGAATGTGACAGTAAAGTGGCATTACCTCTATTTGAGAACCAGACTATCGTTGAGCAGCCCTTGGACCTGTGGGCCCTGACAGGACGGTATGCTAAAGCTGCAGTCAGGCAGATCCTGACTGCTAGGTATGTATTTTCTCTATAATCAAGTCAGGTCAAGTCAAGTCAGGAGGGTTTTATTGTCATTCCGACTGGGTACAATTACTCAATGGTGCAAAATTAAATCCTTCCAGGACTGTGGTGCTTTAACTATGAGGAAAACTGCTGAAAATTGTATATGGATTATTGAAATGAATGAATCATGTAAATGATGGAAGGATTATGGAAAGTGGTTCTGATTAGATAAGAGTTTTGCTCTAACACACTTAAAACAAGTACTGAAGATGTTTAAAGACATAACTAAGGCGAGTGACATCTTGTATCAAACATAATGTTGTGATTTCTGATTATTTTCACAATCAAATCATGTTAATCAGTCTATTATTTACTCCTTGTATACTTTTATATGTTTGCAATTTGCATGCATGTACTAAATATTACACATTTTTTATTTGTTAATTATTTTATTTTTATGTTACATTATTTATTTTGTTAAATAATGTTTATTTTACACAAAATCAGACTCTTGGTAAAGCGCTGTTGAATAGAAAACCGACAAAAGTTTAGTTTATTTTGTTGAATGTTTAATAATAGAATCAAGTGAATTGGACCTGAGATTTCCAGAATGTTGGTGAAGGTTTTAACTGCAATCTGTGGCCATCCTGACCAGATCATAACCAGGTTCATAACAAAAAAAAAAAAACTAACAAAAATAAGTAGATGAATGAAGTGAAGGCCAAGTCATTATCATCTAATTTTTTTAGTCAAATATCCAGCTTCTTTGTCTTATTATGAGGAATATTTGTGTGCAGGAGTCACTAATAATGAGGACTAAATCCTGTACCCTAATTTTAAACCGATTTTAACCAGCTGTTTTGTTCTCAGAAGGGACTTTGATCTGCTGGTATGACATGCCTCATCTACAAACATCCCTGTTTAGTTTGACTGATCAAGCAGAGAACTGTGACGCTGACCTCTGACATAGTCCAAGGATAGATCACAAGTTGTTGGGAGTAATTTCTGCCCAGCTCCTATTTCACATTACTACCTTAGACTACAGTCTGAATCTAGAGACAGCTGAAAGTCAGTTTACAGTGTTTGTTATAAATACAGAGTTTTATATATATATATATATATATATATATATATAACTGAGTTGTTCACTTTTCTTTCAAGGTTTTTTTTTTGCGCATTTGTTGTTGTATTAGCTTATTGTTAATACAAGTATATTACCCTTTAAATGTAAATCTTCATAAAAACGAAACTGCATCATGTTTTGTGAACAAAAAATCTGTTTTAAAAGTTTAAGCAACAAATGTTTAACATTTTTGCTAATTGTAAAAAAATGTATTTCACCCAAAAGGAATCAACTGTCAGGAATGAAACCACAGGTGACATGGAAGCAGCAGCAGCTTAGATTGTGTTCTTCTTCACTCTTCCTCCAGACTTTTTGGGACCTTGATTTCCAAATTAAATGCAAAATTTACTATTGGTTAGTAGTAGTTTAGGAAGTAATGTCATCTGCTGGTGTTGGTCCACCAAATATAAATAAAAAAACTTACTAGAATGACAAACAAACACACAATACATTCTGACTACAGGTCATGAGTGTTATGGCATTGCTATGTGAATAGCGTTCATTTTCTTTTTGTGTGTGTGTATTTGCATCTGTCTAGGAATAGGAGGCAGCCTTTCCTGCTGTATGTGGCTCTGGCTCACATGCACGTCCCTCTGTTCCATTACCGCTTTCTAAATGTAACTGGGAAGGATGCCTATTCTGCAAGCCTCAGTGATATGGACAGTTTGGTGGGGTCTATCATGCTTGCCATTGAGGCTTTCAGTGTGGAGAACACACTCATATGGTTTACTGGTGAGTGGATTATGAATTTTAGGTCCATATGATACATAAAGTCCCAATGAGGCTCCTTTGTGGAGGTGGCTTTCTGCTCTTTTATAGTAAATAATAAATGTAACCTTTTTTAGAGCTGCTTAAACATTAATTGGATAAAGCATCCCAGCATTAACAGGGGTGTGGATCTAAAGTCTTACTCTGGATCTTCCAGGTGATAATGGACCCTGGGAGCAAAAATGCCAGTTTGCAGGAAGCCCTGGGCCTTTTGTTGGGAGGTGGCAAACCAGCAGAGGTAAAGGAAAATAACTGATATACAGTGTGTGTGTGTGTGTGTGTGTGTGTGTGCGTGTGTATTTACAGCATTATCTTAAAGTTTGCAATCACTGGACACATAAATACATTTTTACATATACAGTACGGGACAAAAGTTTGGAAACACCTTCTCTAGTTTTCAATGCGTTTTCTTTATTTTCATGACTTTTTACATTGTAGATTTTCACTGAAGGCATCAAAACTATGAATGAACACATGTGGAGTTTTATGTACTTAACAAAAGATGACCTGGCCTCCACAGTCACCGGACCTGAACCCAATCCAGATGGTTTGGGGTGAGCTGGAACGCAGAGTGAAGGCAAAGGGGCCAACAAGTGCTAAACACCTCTGGGAACTCCTTCAAGACTGTTGGAAAACCATTTCAGGTGACTACCTCATTTCAGGTGACCACCTCATTGAGAGAATGCCAAGAGTGTGCAAAGCAGTAATCAGAGCAAAGGGTATATATTTTGTTAAGTACATAACTCTACATGTGTTCATTCATAGTTTTGATGCCTTCAGTGAGAATCTAAATAGGCATGAATATAAAGAAAACGCATTGAAAAAAAAGATGTGTATTTTTGGCACTATAAGGCACACTGTATAAGGCACACTATTAATGAACGTCTATTTTCTGGTCTATTTTCATACGTAAGGCGCACCGTATTATAAGGTGCATTAAGTAAGTAAAGCTAAGCTAAGTGAACAAAACTGTGTGCATTTGTGTGTGTGTGTAGGTGGAGGCTCAGCCAAGAGAACGACTTGGGAAGGAGGCCACAGGGTTCCAACAGTGGTCAGCTGGCCTGGGAAGATATCACCTAACACCAACAGCAGCGCACTGCTGAGGTTTGAGAACTTCTTCATAGGTTAAAAACATTATGGTTAGGGGTGTGCCATATCATATCCTACACAATAGTATGGTCATCGTATTATCATCATCATCAACAACTTAAAAAAAAAAACATCCCAATATTGATAGTAATATTCTGTCTTAAAAGCAGTGATATTTATATTATGTTTTTTTTTTTTTTTTTACTTTTTTTTTGTTGCATAACCTTGAAATTAAGTCAATATTTTTTTTTAAGTTTCAATGTCATATTGCCAACGATATAGCTGTCACAAATGTACCCTAAAATATTGTGATATTATTTTAGGGCCATATTAAACACCACAAATTGTGATCTATATTCTGACTTTATAAACAGTGTTGCGCTCTCTCGCTCTCACTCTCTTTTCTTTCTTTCTTCCCCTTTATCTGCAGTGGTTTGGACATCTTTCCTACAGTCCTTTCTCTAGCAGGTGTGGAACCACCATCAGACAGACGTTACGAAGGCATTGACATAACAGATGTTCTGCTCCATGACGCTGACACTGGACATAAGGTATAATTGTGACACGTCACCTCAGGGGGTGGCTTGGAAATGTCTTTGTCTGTATAAGTTGTGTTGTGCTATCCTGTTAGTAAGGCTGAACACAGACCAGTGTGCTCATGGCATGGCACCATGGATTGTGAATCATAATAGTAGAAGCCAGATGACTGGGAAAAATATTTTTTTGTTGGTGTGCAGGCATTTAACATTCCTAACATTCCACAGTGTCAGATGTTTACCAGGAATATGTCATATACCTTCCATGTACCTTTTGGAAGTTTGCAATAAAATGACCATCTGTTAAATCACTGTATAACACACTAATTTATTCTGTCTTTTGTCATCAGAGTCTCATGCATCCAAACAGTGGAGCAGCAGGGCAATTTGGAGACCTGCAGACTGTGAGGGTGGGACGCTACAAGGCCTTTTACATCACAGGTCTCTGTCATAACTCAGAACTTCAAATAATTCAGATAATTATTATTATTCAAAATATATATTCAATAATAATATATTCAAATAATAAGTACCAGATTTTAGAAAAGAAATGAGACACATAAAATCTCCTAAACTACTATGTGTGGCTCAAGGCACAAATGATCATTTCTGAAGGTAGGGAAATCCCAGGAATACTAATAAATAGAAATAGAAATACTAATTCTCGCATAAGGCTGCTTTAGAAGGATGAAGGGTGGTTAGACTTAGGCTTGTAATGTGTCAAATTACATGTAGATATGTAGATGTTAAAGACACAAGGTTTCAGGACACTGATAACTTATTCTTTAAAAACAGTTTTTTTTAGGACATTTTTTAAGTATTGAGTTTCAGACTTCATCCCATGCAGGTTCTTTGTTGACTTTCTTCTAGACTGAGCTGCTGTTTTATTTTCTCAGGTGGTGCAGAAGCCTGTGGTGGAGGAACTGGAACACCAGAACTTCATGACCCTCCTTTGATTTTTGATCTCGCTAAGGATGAAGCAGAGGAGTCAGTACTGGATCCAGCTAGTGAAGAGTATCAGGCTGTCCTAAAGGACGTGGAACGTGAACGAGAGGCTCTACTGTGGGACATTGCCTTAGACAATGTGTCTATTGCAGACTACACTGTAACACAAGCTGCAGTGCCCTGCTGCCAGACACACAACCCTGCCTGCCGATGCCATGGTTCCAGCTAAACCCTGTAACTGCTAACTAAACAGTTGACCAAACAGCTAATTTTATTCAAAATCTTCCAATATACAGTGCTGGGAAAAAGTAAGAGACCACTTCAGTTTCTGATTCAGTTTCTCTGATTTTGCTATTTATAGGTATATGTTTAATAAAATGAACATTGTTGTTTTATTCTATAAACTACAGACAACAGACTACAGATTTATTTGCAGAAAATAAGAAATGGCTGAACTAACAAGAAAGATATAAAGCTCTAAGACCTTAAATAATGCAAAGAAAACAAGTTCATATTCATAAAGTTCAAAAATCAATATTTGGTGTAATAACCCTGGTTTTCAATCACAGTTTTCATGGCATGTTCTCCTCCACCAGTCTTACACACTGCTTTTGGGTAACATTATGCCACTAAAAATTCAAGCAGTTCAACTTGGTTTGATGGCTTAATCATCCATTTTCCTCTTGATTATATTCAAGAGGTTTTCATTTGGTAAAATTAAAGAAACTTGTCATTTTTAAGAGGTCTCTAGTTTTTTTTTTAGAGCTGTATCACCTTCAATTTCCAGATAATGTTTAATAGGTAGCAGTTTAAAGATATTAGTGCAAAGTTATACACTGACATGCTACATGTCAAGAGACAGAAATGAAGGGTATAATAGTATAATGTGGATGTGATATCTGTATATTTGTATGGACATTTCTAGGCAGATGCCACCAGTCACAACCATTACTACTCGTTACACTTAACTATATAATTGTTTAAAAAGTTTTTCAATATTTTTGTGTGCAATATGATACTGCACACTATTGCTGGCCAGTGTTTAGCCTTACAAGATAACACCTCACAAGCAATTCCACTCAATTTATATACTGCTATCCATTCCACCCATACCTATCCTGGCGTGTTAGATCTCATTTTGTATTTCAATGGCCTTTTATATGTTCACCGTTTTAAACGTTTTTAATAAAATATTTTTTTATGTTTTTAAATTATTTTAATATTTGTCATTAAAATAAGAAAAAAAAAACATTTACCTTTTAACAATCAAAGGGTTAGAAAAGCGGCGCAAACACTGAGAACTAGGAAATGTTACTTGAAATCAAACTGGTCCTACAGTACTATCATCTTGCAGACTTAAGCCGAAACCCCATTCAGGACTACTCACCTCACTAGACTTCGGAAGTGCACGAGTATCTCAATGAGGTGTGTGGACGGCTTATCTTCAGCATGGGGTACAGTATAGCATTGGGAGGGTCCTAATACAGCTGCTCCATTGTTGACATTACTGTAGAAGTATACTTCTATCTTCATGTTTTATCTCCATCAAGTGGTCAAACTGGGCAACACTGAAAATAAAATAGCTTTTTAACAAAAATGTAAAAATCAATTTAAAACACACACAAACACAGCTTTAACTGCTGTTAGTGGACAATTCTCAATCCAGCAGTGACATTGAGGTGTTTAAAAACTCCAGCAGCACTGCTGTGTATGACCTTGAGGTCTTTGGAACACAAACAATGGAAAGTAAGGACTAAACGTGATGAACATGCAATGTGGTTCTCACAAATAAAGAGAGTACAAACAGTTTATTTTTTCATTTTCTTTTTTTCAAATTGTTTTTATTTGTCATTAGTAAGTACATTAATAATTCCATACATGTACAGCTTTGAGGGTCTGTGCATACGTCTGGCCCTTTTGATCCTGGTTTAACATAATAAAATAAAATGGACTACTTTCGTGTATTTAAACTAAAGTTCAACTAAAAGTAAAAAACATAATATCTAAATAAACTGCTATGTAAAACTAAATATGTGCTATATTGCATCTACGTCATCCCTGCATAAAAGCTCATCCTGAAAATCTCTGTAAACCATAGAAAACACTGCATACCGTTTAAAGAAACCTAGCTGATAAAATCAATATAATAAATATAAAGTCATAGCCATCTTGTTTAGCATGATGTGGAGAACAACAAAAAAAATCCCCCCAAAAAACTTTCCCTTTACTGTTGATGTGTTTTATGTTTATCAGAGTTTCCCTGTTCCCGTGAACAACATTATAAGCAGCATTTGTGAGACAGATTATTAGAAAGTAAAATAATTCCCAGAAGATTAGTGCAACTTTATAACTTTTTAAAACAATTTTAAACTGTCCCTATTAACACCCTGAACCCTGTGCGTGCTGGCTATTTATCTGTTTATACTAGTTTAAAATCGTTCTGCAGCCTTCATCAGTGGGACTTGTAATCATCTGCGCTCATGAACACACTCTCACAGACTGGTGTGGGTGGCTCTGATCATGTGACAAATGAGTCTGATGAAGAAACACAGTAAATATAGGAACATATACAGATAGATGTACAGTGACTTAGCATATTCGTTTGGTTTAACAGACTGGCGTAATAGTAACAAAGATAACAGTAGATATATAGAACCATCAGTGCACTCCTCTTCCAAAGCTTGTGAAGACCAACATTAGCATACAGATGTTTAACTGGACTTTCTTGTGTTACAAGATGAGGCCCAACCCACCCCAGCAGCTAGCTCATATCTGCAATGCTAAATTAACTGCTTAGTTACCAATTTCTTAACACATTTTGTATTATATGTTAAATTTAGCTGTAGTTTTTTTTTACAGTGTGCATAATTAACACTCAATCACAGTTCCAAATAAGCCAGAGTAAATAACCAGTCTTGCAGTAGTACAACACAAGCAGACATCAATACAAGTATATGTGGATAAACACAAAAAATAAGCTGAGTGCAAAAAACATGATGGATGCCTTTCTATAAACTTCATTACTAGCCATGCAACCCCAGAGAAGACAGACAAATGTTGGTCTGCTGAAATCAGATTTTTGGCTGTACATATTAAGGTTGTGTTCAGCCTGCAAATCCCCAATCTGATTAATAACATATCTACACTGTATTGTATCTGTACAGCCAGATACCACATTTTTGCAAACCAAATTCAATCCAAATTTGGAAGTGATTTAAAATGTCATTATAATTAGATTTGTACAGATGCATCTCATTCTGGAGGCTCTAGATGCTCAAATCAGATTCTAATATAACTTTTTCAGTCACTCACAAGCAGAGACCTTATTAATGAGGAGACCGCTGAATTAATGGAATTTCTCTAATGCTAATCACGGTGCGCGTTTACATAATAGGTCCCATTCTTTAACAAAATAACCAATCAGCTTGTGCTGAGAGTAAAGGAGAGTCAAGGTGCTGGTGGAAAAGCCTACCTCACTGTGGTGATCAGCTCAGGCGCAGCAGCCACAACAAGCATTTTTGATCCAAAGTTACAAACTGTTCATGAGGTTTTTGTCACATTTGGTCATTTTATAGTGGTGCAAATTATGTTGTTCAAATAGTAATTAGACCTTCAGTTTTGAGTATTTTGGTCTCTCCCTATTCAAACAGGTAGTTGGCCGGTCTTGTATGAGTGGATATAACTTTCCAGCCGCATTGCCAAGATGGCTGCAGAGTGAACTGACTTGCCTACTTTAAACAAGGCACCTCCATAGTTTCTGCTTTTGCAAATGAAAACATAAACACAGCAAACCATGCAGATATATTTGTGATGTCTGGACACGCAAATCTGATATGATCACTTGCAAATAGCAGTTAACAATCATCCAACCAGATCGGACTTGCCTGCAGTCTAAACGTTGCCTTAATGCAGTGGCTCAGCAACACCCAATCATTCCGTAAATGATCATACTTTCACCCTTTTCCCTCAATAAGCAATACATTTAAACTATTGACTGGCTCTAAATGTTTATCAATAGCTGACCATTCCAGATGCAAAACAAATGTTTTGCAGTTGTTGACACTGCATAATGTCCCTGGATCAACGAATACTTAAACCAAAGGCAAATAAAACAAGGTTTAGGTTTGTGTAAAGTCCTATTTGTCCTGAATTCATGTGGCAACTCATCCATATTGTTCTTTACACTCAGCAGTTTTCTGATGTCTCTTCCAAGGGCAGTTTTCAGTGCAGTCAACAATCTAAATGCAGAAAAGCACAACAGTTACACAGTAGGAATCTCTGTCAGTGACAGTGACCAACAGTAACCTGACATCCAGATAGTGTAACTACACATCTTTCTTCTCACGCTTGAGAAGAGTGTATTTACATCAGTTGCACTTGAGTCAGACTGAAACCTGATCACTATGTGGGACAGGTTATGCAAATTAGTTTGTGGTGTGGCAATTATTACTGGTATTTTGGTTGTACTGGGGGGGTGGGGGTAGGGGTTTGGCTCTCGAACGTGTCTTGAAGAGGGGAATATGTTTACTGTACACTGATAAAACATGTGCACTAAATGTGGCTCAGACCACCCTCTCAAGTGGTTTGAGTGACTAAATTTGTATCTGTGTTAAATGCGTTGTGGTTTGGTGTTTTTATGCTTGCAATTTTATGTGACTTATGCAACCACATGACTGACTGGTTAGATAATTGGTTGACTGAGTAGAGCAGTTAGTTGTACAATGTCATTTACTAAGCATTACTCCAACTTTAATGTGTGCTGTGAGCCTCTAGTTTAATTACAGTTCCAGAGGAACATTTCTGTGCGTGTTTTGAAGAGGCAAGATATTTATGTAATGCAGTAAAAGGTAATAATTTATCAAGATATTGTCATTAATGCAGTCAATCTTTGTGTCATTTGTGATGTACCCACAAGCTGTACTGCATCTGATCCATCAATATATTCTTACCTATGTTTCTTTGTAGTAACTCTTACAAAAGGACAAGCCTTAACAGAACATTATTAAAATTATTAAAACTTAACTTACGTTGGAAATAGATCAATATATATAAATGTAGTGCTTTACAATCCTGATATGACATTTAAATGCTATATAATGTATACTGTATATCAGGTGTAACTCTCACTGTTAATAGTTTTGATAACAGCAACATGGGAAAGATTACTATGCACAGCCTACCCTTGCAGTCAATCCTTTATACACAGTATTGGTTGAATTATTAACATACTCAAAATAAGATATTTATATGAAAACATATGCTACAATTACTTATTTTGCATTGTGTAGTGCTTGTCCAACATAGCAACAGTTACTACAAAAGAATACTTATTACAAATTATATCTAATTATAACCCCCATCATGAAATATAATGTAATGCAATTGCCTAGTGCACGTCTTATCATCTCAAAACTGACTATTCATTTCTATTCTGAGCAACACTATTAAAAGTATTCAGGGGTTCTTAAGTTTGAAACTGCTTTGAAGAACCTTTAAGAAAGCTTAATGTGCTTTAAGGAATCTTCATGAAACATTTTATTCTAAACACATGTTCTTAAATGTTCCTCAAAGCACTTTAGCTTAATTTAACAGTGAAAGCTGTCCTCATCAACATGTATAACATTGCACTGCTGACTGCTCTCCTCCTCATTCTCTCAAGCTATTTTACTTTCTGTGTCTATCTCACTCAGACACCAAGTAATCTATAAAAACAGGCTTCAATCTGGTCCTCCTCAATGGCCCCTAATGACAGAGTGACTCAAGAAACGGAAGAGCTGAAGATTAATAAAAGGAGTCTTGTTGCAGGAAGTGCATGTTAATATATGACCCAAGTGTTTGTCGTGAACATGTCTGCTTCTCAGAACTGTGGTTGAGTGTGGTTCAAAAAATTGTTGACCCAAGTATCATTACTGACCACATGTTTTGGTTCAGACCTGTCTGCTGCACTGTGTACCTGCAAAGATATCTCTTTACTGGAATCTCCTGTGTTGTCATGTGTTTGTGTTGTCTCCTCTGGCACAACGAGATCAACTTCTTCTTTAGTGTCTCCCAAAAGAGAACCATGATAGTGGTGGACCTCCACCACCAGGTTATTACAGCTCTCCTCCTTTATTCTTTGTTCTGGTCCATCTCCGTTAGCTGTATTATGTTCAGTAGCAACAATTTCACACACTCTTAGCTCCACAGTGTTGAGGTCAGTAGTGTCCACCGTCGGCTCGCCAGAAGCCCCTTCACATTGTAAAGTGGGAACATGGGGAGAAGGGCTACTGGAAAAAAATAACATAGTCAATGGCTTGAATGAGTTCTGGATCAAATATTACATTTTGTATTAGCTGTACTGGTGTTTTGATTGTCTCAATATAGAATTTATAAAATGATAATAAATAATTAAATATTTGTTGGTGATGATCATAAAAGTATTTGTACAGTACATATTGTCAGACCTTATGGGTTGGTTTCCAAAACAGGGATTAACCTAGTCCTGATCTATACAACACTGTAAATGAAGATTCTTGATTGAAAGAAATATATCAACTAGAAAATGCTTTTCCTCTGTCTGGGAAACAAGCCAGAGATGAATTCTGAAAATGGGCATTAAAATCCTGTATGGAAGCATACAGGACAAATACACAATTCAAATACAAAATTCCTAATGCGCTTTGTATTCATGCTTTTCTTTTTCTTTTTAATTATGGACTGTCAAATGAAGTTCATTAAACATGGGCAACTTTAAGCCACTCACTACAGGTCGGAAAACAAAAGGAATCAATGCCCTCAAGACATTGAAACACTGCCAGGATTTTCCAGCTTACAGTTTTGGCAGAGCATATTGTTATTGTTAAAGGAGATCTAACAAACAACACCTGAAAACATCCAAGACAAAAAATATATAATCTTACATATAATCTGCAGTAAGGTTTAGTTGTGTCAAAAGAGATGGTGCACCATTCTACTGTGCAACATTGCTTATATAAACCACTTTTATGGCAGAATCATAAAAAAAAAATATTTAACTGCTTTTTAGACTATTTATTAAACTACGTAGTGGTAGTGAATTCGGACACTTTTTCATCATTAGCATTCATTAACAACGGTACACATACAAATGTGTGTGGCTGAGCCACATTTAAGGTCTGAACAAACCAAAAGTGAGTTCTGAATTAGAGTTAGATAAAGCACTGTGCTGTTCATAAAATAATGTTTTACTGTAAATTGTTTATGCTTATAAACATAAGTACTGAATAACAATATACATAGGGAAATGTAAAATGTAAAATTGGCTTAGTAAATGCTGTTGATTTAAATTCATTTCACTGAGTTTCTTAGTAATGAGACACATAATGCATTTTGGACCACATAAAGCCAAGCCGAGATTATAGTGCCCTCAAAATCATGTTTAAATACCACTTTATATTTCTCTCAAAGATGGTAGCCTAAAGGACAATTTATACTTCCGTGTACCCTATACCCTAACTATATGTCACGTGACACAGACAGCAGCAGCTGTGATTAGTCTGCAAAGCCTGGCGTTCCTGCCCAAACATTCCCGCCTTTGTGGTTTAAACTGCAAAGTGCAGCAGACACACCAACCCACAAGCATAAATATGCAGAGTGACATTAAGTATGGCACTTGCACAACTCTACATATATATGTTTATTTGTATGAATATTTGTAGACATTTTATAATACACATTAAAAACCTTGCTTGTATGTACAATGGTGGTGTTAAACATCTATTATAATAAATAGCTGTAATTTAAATCTAATACTGATAATAGAAATAGCTTTCTTTTACTGTTTACAAGTGGATAAATTCCATCCATACCTTTCCATTGACTCATAAGAAATTGGAGCTGGGCATGGCTCCACCGACCCATCCTCTTCCTCTTGAGCCCAGCCGCGATTGGAGGAGGCGTAGGTCAGAATGGCGTCAGTAACACTGAATGGAGTGTGTCCCTGTACACAGTCCTCAATGTGGCCTACAGGAAGCTGAGTCTGCAGGAACAGATGAAGCTGGCTGTCTGACAGACACACGGTCATGTGAACCACCCTGTTGTGCAAAGACAACGTCAGATTAAATAATGCCATGCCCCACAGTGATCACAAGCTATGACATTTTCAGAATAAGGAAGAAAGTTAGCTGACGCTAGAAAAAAAAACATACTTTGCAAACCTCATCAATTTTACACGTCAATAACGTTTTTTTTCCCTAAACACTTTCTCCAGTATTTGTTCTGCTTTTCTATTGATTATTCTTAAATGCTTAAAGGAAATCACTCAAATGTAGTTGTTGTTGTTAAGGAAGAAAAAAAACAGGCACAAAACACAAAAGTACTATTTGATATTTTTGAATAATCCTCACTTCCTTCTTTTTGTAATGTTCATATAAACCAATTAGAAACTCAATTCACAATTTAGAAGCTTTAAATGTCACATATCTAGAGTAAAACGATGCTACTTACTTGTCAAGGAAGTTCTGTAAACCTTTTCTCCTTTTTTCGATGAAGTCTGTGTTGTTAAAGGCAAACACTGATTTTCCAGGTAGGTCAGGAACAGGTCTGTGTGACAAATATATAAAAAAAAAAAAATATGAAGATACTTTTGTGTTTTATTTAGTAAGATGTGAAAGAACATAATTTATGATTAAATATTGACATTCTTTTAAAATTAAACTAAACAAATTATTCAAATCCCACATGCAGCTTAACTTACACAAGGCCAGCATTCTTTTGCAGTTTCCTCTTCAGCCACACAAACTCACTGTATCGACGGCGCACACAGGAGGTTTTAGCTGTGAACGCCTTGCTGTTAGTCTTTGGACAGAGGTAGAGAACCATAGTTACATTATAAAAGTAGAATTATAAGTATAAGCATATATTATTATATGTGTGCTTTGAGTTTACTTGATTATCCTCTGCTTGTAAGGTAGGCTGGCTTTAAGATACTTTTAGCTTAATTCTGTTAGAACTGTTTTTGTAATCTTGGGCTTGTTGGGACTTGTTGATTTGGGTAGCTGATTCAGGTGTGGTTTCTGAAGACACATCTTTTCAAAGAGTTCCTAAACTAATAATAAAAAAAAAATAAAAAAAAAGGTTCCTAGGGTTCTTAACATGATTAAGCTCTATGTATCTCTTGATCCTAGTCTACAAACTAGCTTTGGATATCTTAAGTAACTTTGAAGCACTGTTGTAAGTCGCTCTGGATAAGGGCGTCTGCTAAATACCATAAATGTAATGTAATGTAAATGTAATATTATAATTGAAGGAATTTCAAAATCACACGTTAAAACATCGGTAACATTCTGACATTTAAAATCACAGATTACACTGTAAAGGTTTGTTAAAGTTTAACAGATATGATAAATCTTTTGATGAATCTGCTTACATGAAGAAAAATCTTGAAGTCCACGTACGAGTTCCATGATCCTTCATTCACTACCCGAGGATCCTGAACCCTCACGGCAATGAATTCCTGTAAACAACCAAATAAACTATTGTTAATCCCTATGAATTCACACCCAGTATCAGCATCAGCAAACACAGACAAGTTATTGTTGTATAATAATTATATAATATCAACATTGCCATCACAATGTCAGTGTGCAAAATAGTCTAATAGCTTAATATGCAATATCAATTACATGAAACAGGTCATATTACAACTTTTTTGCTGTTTGATATAAAAGGAAAATTCACTGTAATCATACACAGTAAACATAGCCCAATAAAATACATTCAATTTATGAGGCATTTCAGATAAGATTAATGTTTAAAATAGAATCATTTGCCTCTAGCAATATTGTAGCAGAGGCATGCCACTTGTAAAAAATGTAACAAAAAAAATTACAGTTAAACTGTTCTAATGCTGCTGTAACACCCCTTCATATCTCCAAAAATACAATAAAAAAAACTAGTATCTAGGGAACTTTTTAAATTTTCCTTATGTCTATTCCTCCACATACTATAAAGATCAGCGTGTTACCATTTATAACAACAACGATACCAAAAAAAAAAAAAAAACTGAGAGTGCCAAAGAGGAACTCTTACATCTTCCTGACTTTTGATCATCCTACCGAAGCTGAACCAGCACACAGGACATCTGTGGGATAAAGAAGAAGAGAAAAGGAAAAGAGAAAGATAAATAAACAGTATTCCATTGCAGTGACATCAGAGTATCTGTATTTTTTTATTTATTATCAGCACCACAGGCATGTTTGTTACTAACAGCTTTTTTTCTTTTGGTTCTTGATTTTGCCAGAACTGGAGAAGCCCAAGGATTCGAGTGATAAATATATTAAGGGGAAAATCCCTCTCTTGAGCTACCAAAGGAAACATCCCTACAGTGCGCTGATCTCTCAGTCCAGAGGAGAAATAAACAGCTTGAACAGATATAAACTGCTTGTTCTGTTTAACCTTTGCCTCAAGCCCTAAACCCTCCCACTTATTAACCCATTAAGGTCTAACACATACACTCAGTATGAAAAGGACTTGGTTTGAGTGTATGGTTACGCAGAAGTCATTTAAATATTTATTATTTGGTCAACGGTAATAGTAATACCAGCAGAAAAAGCTGAAGATTTTTACTGTTTAGATTTATACTGGATAATCATTTGGAATATATAAAATAAACCTTTCTAAATTACTAGGTTATCTAGATTTACTGGTATTGATGACAAAAAGGTTTCCAAATGAGAACATATGAGCCATAAGAAAATGTTCAACGTTAGATATGAATATAAATGGGTTACTTAACCTAGTGTTCAACCATGTTTGCTGACTTTCTATCTATCTAACTATCTATCTATCTATCTATATTTATATATATGCAAATATTTTAGACAAAGCCAATTTTTAGTAAAGAAAAAGCTTCTTTTCTGGGCAGTAAGTGTATATAAGCTCAGTAAAACACTAGTATTACAATAAATACAAACAGCAAATTTACAATAAGCAGAGCTTTAACATCACTGTTAACAACACATTGCCTAATCTCTCCTCATCCAGGTTTAGTAGCGTTATTTCTAGTTCTCATCATATTAACAATGTGAAACAAAAATGTGAAACTAAACTTTGTTCTACAGCTTGGCTCAGGATACAAACCTATTTTAAACTAATTTGTGTAATTAGCTTATATATATATATATATATATATATATATATATATATATATATATATATATATATATATATATATATGACAGATTGAAAACAAGACAGGTGGGGGAAAACAAATCCATATTTGAATCTACAGAGACATTAAAAACTGACAGCTAAATCCTTAACAGTTGAATTGAACAGTAGATTAAGTTCGTCTAGAAAAAAAAGGATGAGGCAATAGTACATTGTTTACTTTTGCTTTTATTTACTTTAATATGTGTGTGTGTTACTTCATTAATATTCTATGTTCATGTACACATATTTCTGTATATAAATCTGTCTAAATATTCTACTTGTTCTCCTTTTAATTATGAAGTGTTATTTGTTAGCTAGTTAGATTAGCTTGTCAATTGTTTGTATGTTTTGTTTGTTGGACCCCAGAAAGAATATCAATTATTGAAATAATGGACATTCACATAAAATAAAAAATTAAAACATAAAGCAATAAACTGACCTGTCAACCCTAAAGCCTTATTTTTTAACTAGATAATTTTGCAGGTTCTGGAATGTTCTAGTTAGCTGAGAAACCTCAGGCAACAGTAGCAGCTGTTAGTGAACAGGAACAGAGTAAACAGTGTTAGATAGATAATAAATACAGCATTACCTTTATCAACAATACCCCTACAGCATCGTGACCTCAGTCTAGAATCCACGTTACTCTACAGGAGCGTTATTAGATATAGAGATAAAATAAACTTTATCTACAGATAAAATGATCTCTCCCCGCCGGACTGAGCTCTGTAATGTAATTATTCATCTTCCTCCTCCTGCCGTCAACAACACTCACCCTCAGCCTGAGTCACTTTCACCGCCGCGCCGCCCACAGGCCCGGAGGAGCTGCAGCCCCAAACACGTGAACTGGCTCTGTCCGAAACGCAGGACATGCTGACTTGATGCCTTGCTGCCTACATCCAGAAGGCAGTGTAGTAATAAATGTCCCTGCTGCATCCAGAAACTTTTGCTTCTCCTTCTCTCCTCCTCCTCCTTTCCTCTTCCTCCTCTACCATCCCGGGAGAAGGTGGAGGATTCGAGGAGAGATCATGAAGTGGTGCGGCTCAAACTGAAAAGCTTTTTCCAAAAAGAAAAACTATTTTAATAATCGTTTATGTTAGTTTGTATTTCTTTTACAAATAAAAATAGGTGCTGAACAATTCAGGCTGAAACCTTCTAGATTATACAGAGACTTTTTCTTACTTACAGTTTGACTTGGTTTAATGTTGCCTTTAGCTCTATCTGGACGGGATTAGTTTCTTAAGGAGTCCTGGGGTAATTTGCTCTTTTAGGGGAGTTCCTCTGTGATTTTATTCTCATCTGGAACGACCATGTACGTGTTTTTCCCAGAAGTCCTCTGAGAAAATTACAGGCTGAATAACTCTGTGGTCCTCTGGTAATTTTAGTCCCCTCCGGACGGACGCACAACTAACCTTCGTCACCTTGCATTTAAAAGAGTAATAACAATTATAAAATAGCTATTTGTCCACTGCTTTGCACCATAATTACACTTGGGTGTGCGTTTCCACGGAGATCCATGTACACACAACAGCAAGTGGAAATGGAGGAGCTACTGAACGTGATGTCATGTGACAGAGAAAGCCAAAAAAACTCACTGGTCCTCCTGTTTTTTCAATTGCAGTCCGGATGCAAGAGATTTATCACTGAGTAAAAGTGTGAAATATCTTTCACAGATGTCCCCCTGTTTCTTCTTTGTCTTGACTTTGTTTTGACTTTATCTAGTCTTTGCTTTGTCCTTGTCTTGGCTTTGTCTTTGTCTTGTATTTGCTTTTGTTTTGGCATTGCCTTTGTCTTGACTTTGCCTTTGTCCTGCATTAAATAGCAATTAAAGAGGTGCTATTTTTTAGACTTTACTGGAACAATTTCCAAGCTGCTATATTATGTTAAAATGCTACAAATTGCTTTAAAAGTAAAGCTTTTTTAAGTGTATTTTTCTTACTCTATAGCTGAATGCTCTACAAATAGAAGCTACATATAGACAAATATTTAGAAACAGGCTGGATCTATACAGTACATGGCTATTATTAGTTTAAAAAATTGATATGAATCTAAAATGAAAAAATGTGAATATAAATGTATAATTCTGCATTGTGTCTTCTACTATAAAGACTGAATGATGTGTTTCAGCTATAAACAACAGGACTGGGGTTAAGTGCTGTGTTAGACCAGAGTAACAGGATGGCCTCTGATGTCAGTGATGACTATAAGTCTCAGCATGGTGTCTCAGGGCTGCGCGGAGTGTAAGAACCTTATCTCCTCTAATCTTCTTTCCCTTCTGTTATACACAGGTGGAGAAGTCAGATGGAGCTGGAAGAGAGAGAATGAAACGTTTTCAGATACGTTTTATTTCAGTTGCTGTGAAGCTCATCATGCCTGAAGAGCTCGTCTGAATGTTGTATGTCACTGCTGTGTTAGTGACGTACGTGATTGTGTGATTTCAGTAAGGACCACTCTTCCAGACACTCTACCTTTTCAACAGCAGAGATGGAGGAGGAAGATATCCGCCAGCAGAAGCTTGACAATCAGGTGAGTAAAAACCAATTGTCTATTCATCACTTTTCACTGTTTGTGTATTTAAATAACTGGAAAAAACATTTAAATCACACGTTTAAATCAGACGATTGATTGTATATTGGTTTGTTTGCATGAGTACAAAGATAAATCAGGGAACCAAGACATGAATTTAACTAGATCTATTTACATTAAACACAGAAAGATCTGCACCTTTGGATTAAATCAAATAGGTTTAATTTCCATATTTAGTCTTTTATCAAATATAGAAAATGATCTACTGTTTGTGTATTTAAATAACAAAGGAAATCCTAAGCTTTAATCACATGATTGGTTATGTTTTGACTTGTTTGCTTGAAGACAAAAATAAATATATAAACAAACATAACTATTCATGTTAAACATAGCACTTCACTCTTGAAATAAATATAAAAAAAATTAGTTCCTATATTTAGTCTTTTAATATAAGAAATAACCTTTGAGATTTAAGTGATTTAATAATGTAGAATTCTTATTGTTTTGATGATTGATATCTGCTGATATGATTTATTTTAAGTCAGGTGTCAGGTTATTGTATTGACATTATTTTTTATAGGTTCTTCTTGTATTAAAATGAATTATCCTCAGGACTTTAAAACATTAATATTTAAATGTATTAGTAAGTAATTATTGCAGATTATACAATGTATCACGCATAGCAACATGAAGACCATTCTGTAATTGTAAAAATAATAATTGGCATTATTATCACAGATTTGAGGTTAATGGAAATTGAGTTATATAGTATAATATTTTGCTTTCATGAACAGCGAACACTTTTGATCAAGAAGCAGCAGAAACGGCGAGCCAACGCTCAGATGATGACAGCCAATAATGAAGCTCGTCCAAAGAACCGCAAGCAGAAATCTGGGCCTGAAGATACAGCACTGTTAATCAGCCAGTCTCAAAGCAGCAACTCACTTAATGGTAAACAAACAACACACACACACACACACACACACACACAGAGGGCTCACCTCTCACATCACACACACAACCAATCTGTTGAGAAGGTTCTTCAGTGGTTCTAGGCTTAAATAAGTGCTTTTCACAATCAGTTCATATCTGGTCTTCAAACGTTTCCTGATTGTTTTTTTATATTTTATTTTCCAACCCCTCTAAGTCTTCCAAACATTTTTAAAACAGTCATGAAGTGTAATTTGCACTTTAAGTCAACACTAAAGGGCATTCTTTATATGTGCATTTCTGGACAAGCTGAGAGATACAGAAGCTTCACTAAAAGTGACAGAAGCATGTGAACTGATGAGTAAACATAGAGTAATGTTACAGGATTACACACAAATATGGGGTTACACAGTGTTATATGTTTTTTTCTGAGCATTATCCTCCCAGCTTTACATAGTACAGTTGGCAGTGGCAAAGGTTGGAGTAACAACAATAGAGACAGTATTCTTCGTGTTACAGTGGAGCATTACTATGATTTTAATATTATAATATAAGTTATTTTAAGGAAGAAATACTTCATGTGATTGCTTTAGATTTAGAGTATAAGGATTTATTCTAGTTCCATAACGAACAATGTGTGATTTTTTTTTTCTAAATAAGATTTGTGTATGAATTTGCTACAGATTTATCATTTTAAACCACATAATTGCTTATAGCTATGCTCTTATAACGATGTGTTTCATTGCCCTAATAAATTGGACAAATCCAAAACAAGAAAACACTGGTAAATGTCAGAATCTCTATTAAAACTGCATAATCAGGTTTTAAGCAGAAATTGATTGAGTGTAAATTTGCTGTCTCTCTCTGGTCAGATCCCATGCTGGAGCAGGCCCATGATAACGTGCTGGAGGAGATTAATCTGGGTGAAATGAACATCTCAGCTCAGATTGCAGTGATATCAGAAGAAACACCACCGCCTGCTCCACCCATTATTAAAACAATAAACCTCGATACGGACAATCAGACCAGCCCTAAACACACAGCGGACACACTCAGCCAGGCTGAGGGGAAGAAAAACAAGAAGAAAGGAGTTAAAAAGAATCAAGCTAAATGTAAGCATTTATCACGTATGCCATATAGTAGATGCCCTTTTCAGATCCATTTATAGAAAGTATCCATTAGCAAGTGTGAAACAGTTAGTTTAGACTAGTTCAAAATGACCTCAAGCTTGGATACCAACAAATACAAAATATACACACTATTCAACAGCTAGACTACATAAACTACATACAGACTACGTCCACAGTGTTGTGTGCATTAACTTATTGTTGTTCTCCCCCATTTTTTCATTCACTGTTGTATTTAAGTGCTCGATCCTGATGGTGTTGGGGATGGAGAGGAAAAGAAAGAGAAAAAAACATTGAAGAAAAAAGAAAAGAAAAATGACTCAAAAGAGAAAGTGAAGAAAACAGAGGAAGAAAAAAGTAAGTCTAGACAGCCTGAACACTTCATGCATACATACATATACATACATATAATAACCGTGGAATATACTCTATAATACATATATAATATGGTGGTATATACTCTTACTGACAAAAAAAAAAAAACCCATACAGGTAGTCTTTAGTGATGAGTGCAGGTTCTCTTTGGGATCTGAGAACGGTTGGCATGTTGTGGAGCATCAGTCAACCCTAGCAGTGATAGGAAGGACACTAACAGCTCAGGGATATGTGCAGAACATCCTGAATCCTCATGTGTTGTCTGTCATGGCAGGGTGTTTATGCTCATCCAAACACAGTATGGGTTTCCCAGACATGTCTATGCCAGATTTCCCCAATGAATTTATACGTTTACTCTACTAAAGTATTCACTTACATATATAATCATAGCACATCATTAACTCATATAAAGTATCATGTGATTCTAACACCTCCTTCTTGAAGTATTTTTTTTGTCGATGAATGCTTTCTATCAATAAACCCTTTAAGCAATCATCCCTAAGGTTCTAGCCTTTACTGAAATCTCACAAAGGATTGTTTTCCATGTTTTAATAATTTGTTAAAATTCTCTCCTTTTCTAGCAGTCCAGATTGAATCAGTGGTAGAGTTCAACATTACAGAAGAAACGAAAGCTAAAATAGAAAGTGATGATGATGATGACGACGACAGAAAAGACTGGTCAAAAAAGCCAGTTCCTCCAACCCCGAAGAAAAAGCCTCATTTTAATGCCTGTGAGTTCAATCATGACAATGTTTTCAAATCATTTTAACAATCACAACATGGTTGTAAGAAGAGAATCCTTTACAATCCTGTCAGGAATACATTGTTTTCAACCTTAGCTCCACATGTTGCATTGGTAGCACACAGTAGATTGCCGAGGCAGATGCACACTGCAAAATAATGATACACTTTCAAATCATTTTAACAATCACAACATGGTTGTAAGAAGAGAATCCTTTACAATCCTGTCAGGAATACATTGTTTTCAACCTTAGCTCCACATGTTGCATTGGTAGCACACAGTAGATTGCCGAGGCAGATGCACACTGCAAAATAATGATACACTATTTATCTAAAGGTTTGTGGACACCCATTCTAATGTAGCAAAGTATGTAGAGACAGTTACTTCAACAAAAGTGGGAAAATATGTTTTATATATAGATATTGGAGAAAAAAATGAATGAGCATCTAATTAAGTCAATTTAAAAAAAAAAGCTCTCTTTCTTTGGTTTAAAATGGTTAGATGTAGACTGATGTTTGAAACTGATGTAGATGTACATGCACTGTCATTGCTACAGCCAGGTGCCATCTGAGTGACAGTGCAGATGAGAACGAGGATGAGGAGAAAATGATAAAAACAAAGAAAAAATCCCAAAAGAGCACAAAGAACAATTACAATCTTGCTTCATTAAACTCAAACTACAGGCAGTCCTCATCCGACAGTGAATCTTCAGATATGGGAAAGGTAAGACTTCATGTGTGCCCCTTAAATAACTGTATTACATTTATTAAATATAAATACTTATATATGAAATTACTATTTTTACCATTTATTTATTGAATCGTAATGAATAATAAATTTGCTTAATTGCTACATTTTATATCTCTGTATGTGTGGCAAGATAAAATCTTTTTAATAGTATTTTTTCTCTGTTACTTCTTTTTAAGTCTTCTCCAATCTCTCTGGAAGATCTGGAACAGTTTGCTCTTAGGCCTGCTCCAAGGGACACAACAATCCAGTGCCGGATCACCCGAGACAGGAGAGGAATGGAGAAAGGAATCTATCCCACGTATTATCTTCACATGGAGAAGGAGGATGGGAAGAGAGTGAGACAAAACCCTGTGTCAGCCCACAAATTGATGATACAAACATTATTATAGTTTATTTCCATTGTTCATGCGCAATGCTATACTGAAGGAAGATGAAGGTTACTGGGAACATTAAATTATTCAAAATTAGACTGATGTGGGCAATATTTATTGAGGTATACATTCAGAAGTAGTGTAGTGTTTAAATCATGTGTAATTCACATACAGGTTCCTAATAGTGTCCTTCAATAGTCAATCCCAAGCAGCTTGAATATTCTCAAATATTCTCACAGGTCCTGCAGATTTAGCAGTAGGGCTGAAGAGCTGATATAGCATACCGACAGTATCCCACACATTTTCAGTCTATGAAATGTCAGGCGATGTGGCTGGCCATGCCATAGCATCTGTGTCTTTAAGACAAGCTCTGGACGAGCATTGTTGGAATAGTCAAAAGTCAAAAGCAGTATGACAGCAGGTCATCTTTAGGCAGTGATAAGTGCCACTTTTGTCTTTAGCATTGTAAACTGACACTTTCTGGGTGCAACAGGTTTGTTGATGATGAGTGTATATTTAATACAAACTTTTGTTAAGGTGTTAACTCCTGGTCTTGTGATGTCAGTAAGTTATGTTAGTGGCTCTAAGTTTGAAATCAATCCTTTTAGGAATTAAATACATTACCCTATCCCAATTCCTTAAACTACCTCATAGCATTTTTATGACTGTATTAATTAAAAGTAGTAATTCCTCAGTATCTAATGACAATGTTATTTTTTCATTCTATATTTCTCAGGTTTTTCTCATGGCTGGAAGAAAACGTAAGAAAAGCACAACGTCCAATTATCTGATCTCCACTGATCCTACTGATTTATCCAGAGACACAAGCAGCTATATAGGCAAACTCAGGTCATTAATCTTATCCTTCCATCTGCTTTTCTAACCCTAGTTCTCTTTGCAAAGGAAGAACGTGTTTGTTAATGATTGATTTTTTCTCATTGCAGGTCAAATGTTTTAGGGACTAAATTCACTGTATATGATAATGGAGAAAACCCAGAAAGGAAGCAGTTTATTAAGGAAAGTGAATCACTTCGGCAAGAGCTTGCAGCAATATGCTATGTAAGTTAAACATGTCATAAGGAACTTTGTGGTCAATATTTTATTATAATACTTAAAAACATATAATAAAAAGAAAAAAACATTATTTAATGTATACTGAATTACAGGATGCAGTAATTACTCTTTTTACTTCCATTTTATTTGTCACTGTCATTATTCCCCATCAAACAGGAGAAAAACATTCTGGGCTTTAAAGGCCCCAGGAAAATGACAGTGATCATTCCTGGCATGCATGAGAATGACGAAAGAGTCAGTATTCGTCCAAAAAGCGTAAGTAATGTTTTCTGTAAATCTGCCCTGTATAATTCCATTTCACTTTCATTCTTCCTCACTCTCAGTCTCCCTTACTGTTTCTTTGTGGGCACCTGATCTCACTTCTTCAGCCTCTCTTTAATTCTTCACTCTCGCAGGATATCGAATCTCTCCTCACTCGTTATGAAAATGGAAATAAGGAGAATCTGGTGTGTCTGGTGAATAAGTCACCCAGCTGGAACGAGCAGACTCAATCGTATGTGCTCAATTTCCATGGCCGAGTGACACAGGCATCTGTGAAGAACTTCCAGATTGTTCATCCTGATAACGGTTAGTAGGGGAAACACACACATTCTGCATGTTCTAATACTGTTTAAACAAACCTTTATAGACGTTGCATCAGTTTACATGTGGGGGAACCCAGAGGCAACCTTAAGGAACGTTCCATTACTATTTTAGATTAAGTGAAGTGTGACATGAGCCCTCAAGGTGTGAGATTGAGTTTTGCAGCACAAATTACTGACTTAATGTATTAATGGTTTCAAACCTAGAAGAATATTTTTTTTGTTTTTTCAAACTTATGACATATAAGTTGTGTTTTTACTGAGCATCTATTAACAAGTTTTACCTTTACCTACCTTATTCTGCTTAGCAAGCTAAAGGCTACAAAACCACAGTTGAAAAAAGAGGCTATATCCAGAAATTCCCAGGAATTGTTGTAATCTGGCAGAGACTTTCCTGGGAAACCCTTGCAGTGTGTGGGTGAGCATTATCCTGCTGAAAAATACCTGTTGGAAACCCTCCACAACACATGTGGCTGCAGGATGTTCTGCACATATTGATAAGCTGATAGTTCTCTTTATATCACTACTGGGGTGTCTGACTGTTCAATGGCTCATCAGATAATCACACTAACACTTGGGGCAGTGTGTTGCTCCACAGCAAGGACAGGATATAAATGCTCACCATGAGGCACTTTGAAAAGACACTGAAACCTGGCCATGATAATGTTTTTTTCATGAATGTAAAAAGAGTTATCAGATGTTTGTAAAATAAGCCTGTAATATTTGTTTCTCTCTTCTGTGTTGTCCAGAGGAGTACATTGTAATGCAGTTTGGAAGAGTGGCAGAGGATGTTTTCTCCATGGACTACAGCTTCCCCATGTGTGCTCTGCAAGCATTTGCCATCACTCTGTCCTCATTTGATGGAAAACTGGCTTGTGAATGAACTCACGGCTTTCGTTGTATGAATGTGCTATTTAGGCTACTAGAAGGCACCACATCTGGGGACTTATGGCCTTTGGAGAACTTCAGTAGCAGAAGTTCTCATGTATTCTTGGACAAAATATATATTTATTGTCAGCAAGTTTTGGAGGCAGCAAAAATAATGTGCAATAAGCATAAGCTACAATAGTTATGGGTTATACTCACATTTGTATTTTCTTATTTTTTTATGTTATGACATGTCATTCCATAAAAATAATTACTTTACCGGTGTTTGAAAAATAATAATAAAAAAAATCATGTATTAAAGAGAATACGTCTCGTATGATTTTTGTAAGATTAAATAAACCGTGTACCGTATTTTTCGGACTATAAGGCGCACTTAAAAACTTTTAATTTTCACAAAAATTGACAGTGCGTCTTATAATACGGTGCGCCTTTTGTATGGATTTTACTCGTCAGGTTGTAAGGAGCAGTAAACACACACTCCGTGCAGCGTTATAGAGAGTTTCAGTGCTATACAGAGTCCAGAGCCGTGCAGCTCCGAGGCTGAGCAGCAATAGCATTAGCTAGATGCTAACCGCTAAGCTAGCTAGCTTATTCAGTGAGATCAGTATTATCTAAATTTTACTCGTCAGGTTGTAAGGAGCAGTAAACACACACTCCGTGCAGCGTTATACAGAGTTTCAGTGCTATACAGAGTCCAGAGCCGTGCAGCTCCGAGGCTGGAGCAGCAAATAGCATTAGCTAGCTTATTCACTGTTCAGAGATCAGTATTATCTAAATTTTACCCGTCAGGTGTAAGGAGCAGTAAACACACACTCCGTGCAGAGCAGCAATAGCATTAGCTAGATGCTAACCGCTTAGCTAGCTAGCTTTTTCACTGTTCAGAGATCAGTATTTTCTAAATTTAGCACTTTTAATACTGCTGGAGCAGTATTATTAGAGTTAGATGCTAATCGCTAAGCGTTCACCGTTCAGAGGTGAGTTATCGGCCTGTAAGTCTGTGCTGCTTTGCCTGGCTAGCATTAGCTAGATGCTAAGCGCTAACTCTCTCAGAGGTGAGTTTTATCAGCCTGTAATCTGCTTGTTTACAGTGTTAAAACAAGCTACGGGGGACGAATCGCTAGCTAATATCTCACTGTCTTACCAGAACATGCAGGATTACTCAGTGTAACGCTGTCGTTTAAGTTTGGGTTAACTTTACTAGTTTAGGTGACTAGCTAGCGTGCTAGCGGATAGCTATGCTAACGCTGGTGCAGCAAGCCTTAGTGGACATCTGGAAATCTAAGCTTACTGTAAATAAACTGAAGCACGTTACTCACCCAAAAAAACAGTTTTCAGGAGAGGAATCTGTGTAGATTAATATCCAGCACTCGTTTGACTTTGAAAGAGCTAGATTTATATATACTGAGACGCTCCACCGGCAAGCGACCACCCCCGGTGGGGGAAGGGAAACATGGCGCCACCCCTGTTCACTTTGATATAGGCACCCTTTCTAGTGTCACTTAACGCGCCTTATAATGCGATGCGCCCTATGTATGGAAAAATAGCAGAAAATAGGCGTTCTTTGATAGTGCGTCTTATAATACGGTGCGCCTTATAGTCCGAAAAATACGGTATATCATTGCTGTTCAAGGAAAAACGTGCATCTTCAAAACAGCAATGTTACAGAAGAGAGATAAAACATTCTTAACTTCAATGAAAGTAAAGTAAAGTAATTTAACAGCTGTTTGATTATATACTAGCTCTAAAAACAGAATTTTGACACTGCCAGAACAAGACCTTCTACATTTTTCTTGTTTTTTGTTAACTAGTTAACACGTTTTAATATGTTTATTTAAACTGTCATTTACACTATACATTTTATGATAAGTTAATACAAAGTTTTTTTTGTAATACAAAGTATTTGCAGAAATAAAACAGTGTGAAGTTTGTGATGTCACAGATGTCAAATGTTACTTTTTTAGGGAGCTGGTTATCCCAATATGACAGGGTGGACAGGCAATTTTTGGCCATGTTTAAATAGCTTGATATATTTTTATTATTAATTACTACATTTTTCATAAATATGTTATTTAACCCCTAAATTAATGATTCCTGGCAGCACTCTGGATATGGCAAAACAACTCGCATAGAAAAACTACAGAGCCCCTAAGGTGACATCATGTATAAAAAAAAAGATGACCACGACTATGGCCGTGACTTGAAAAATTGTGGCCACGCATTAGGATCTTGTTTCCAAGTTTTAATAACTTTTGTCCATGCAGACTTAATTATTTTATTCCCACTCCTTTATAAGTCATGGCCACGCATTGTACAAAATGTACAAAGAGTGCTTTAAAGTTAAATCTTGGGAAAGTATTAATACACAGTGTCTATATGACATTTAAAGAACTATGCTGCGGACACAAAAGGAAGGTTATATTATAAAGCTCTGGAAAAAAATAAAAGACTAAAATAAAAAATGATGGGTTTCTTTGATTTTACCAAATTAAAAAAAACTCTGTAATATAATCAAGAGGAAGATGGATACTCACAAGCCATCAAAGTAAGTTGAACTGCTTGAATTTTAGCATCAGGAGTGGCATAACGTTATCCAAAAGCAGTGTGTAAGACTGGAGGTGGAGAACATGCCAAGATGCCTGAAAACTGTAATTAAAAACCATTTTTGATGATTTTTTTTTCTTTTAAAACTTTAAGAATAGTTACTTGTTTTCTCTGCATCATTTAAGGTTTGAAAGCTCTGCATCTTTTTTTGTTATTTCAGACATTTCTCATTTTCTGCAAATAAATGCTCCTAATGACAATATTCTTATTCGGAATTTGGGAGATAAATCAGAGAAACTGATTCAGAAACTGAAGTGTTACAGTATTATTGTATGCTGACCTTTATGAGGGTTTAGGGCGTGAGGGCAGGGCTCTCAGTAGGTGGAGATGGTGTGCCTTTAATGGTGGCTGTGTCACACACTGAGGAAGAGCCGTTTCTTTTTGACTTTGAATGGAAACTCCCTTCTTCTGTTGTTGATGTCAACAAAGTTAGTGCGTTAGATGAAGAGCCCGAGTCTGTAGAGAGGGTTTAAACAAGGAGCAACGATGCGAGACCGAACCAAAGAACTGGGAAACGTGAGTTAACTAACTGATTAGCTTAAACTTTTCACTGCAGCCCTGCTGAAACTACTGGAGCCCGTCAGAGAGCTAAACTCAGGGAGCCTAGCGCTAGTGGACTTAGCAGGTTAGCTGGAGGCTAGCTAGCTCTGCTGTCATGTAGCATTAGCTGGCTAAACAACATTGCAGCTAATGTGACATTATAACATATTTATGTAACTATGGGGTATTATCCTCGTTAAAAATCTTAAACGACAACTATATTAAAATATTTAGCTGTGCAGAAATGTATTAGAATGTAGCAAACTATCTAAGTAGTTAGCTAGCTAAAAAGCTATCTAGCAAGCTAGCTAAGCTAACAAGATAGTTACTCTGGCAGGCTAGTATGTGGGTTAGTTAGCTAACCTAAATGAGTGGAGTGTATTTTACGGTTCTCTGAAGATCACTAACCTGCTGTTACTCTGATTTTCTGTTCTTTTTGATTAGTTATTTTGCTCGTGTTCAAGCATATCCAGGTCTGTCACACACATATACATGATTTTTTAAGAGGAAAGGAAATCTAAGAGCTGCCACAGAATTTCCACATCCGTTTTAACCTAGAATGTTTTGGGACCAAGGATTTTATTTGCTTAACAGGAAAACCTCCACAGCCTGTGAGTAATTTGTATATAATTGTAGCTGTATAAACACTCTTGTGCAGTGTACATTTAACTATCTGGTTTTCTGAAGGGGAACAAAAATCTTTAGTATTCTACTAAAAAGCTAGCATGTATAGCCTAAACACATTTTAAATTGTAGTTAAATATGTTAAATAAAGCTAGTACACATCAGGTAAAATATGTTGAATTTTTAAGATTCTTTTTATTAATTATTATATTATTATTTAATTATTATTTATTTTTTTTGGAAAATAAAAATGTATTTGGATTCACAATAATTACACAACAATTACACACCTGCACACACACAACCACTACTCGCATATGTACACTATGCTGTTGTTGTTGTTCATGAGATGCAGCATTTTTTTCAACAACAGCTTCACCACTTTTTCCTTTGTGCAGGTTTTAGCACTTACAGACCTGCATGTGAGCAGATCTCAACCTCCACTGTTCCACTGAACTGCCAAAGCCTGCACTGTACAAACCACAAACTGAACTTTTCTAGTATATTTTTTCTGCTTGTGGGCATTTACTTTCATTTTTAAATCTTTGGACAGTGGTCTAGAAAAAAAAACATGTTTGCTAAATGTTAGTCTTAAGGTTAGTCTTAAGAGATAATTTCTAAAGCTTGGAAATATATTTTAAGTGACTGTTCTGAATGACAGTTGGTCAAAGGCCTAGGGACTGATTTGGTTATCCAGGTTTGAGATTTGTCAAAAAAAAAAGAAAACCTCCTGTGCAGTGGCAGTGGTAGGTTGCCAGATTCTTGCACAGTTTGCTAACCATCTGCTTTACAGATCTGCTAACCCTGGCACATAACATGTGTTGAATCAGGTGTGTTTGATCATGAAAATGCTCAATGCAATCTGGCACTCTGGAATTGCATACACGTGTGCAGCATTGTGCAGAGGCTATGTTGATGTTTTTGTATACAGCTGTATATATTTATTGTTGTATGGTGTTTTGGGGCGTGTTTATAGCGCGAGTGTGGGGCAGGTTTTTGCTGAATCAGTGTTGCTGTTAGCATTGTGTGTGATAAAGAAGGAGACGTAATATATAGTACAAAACCCTCCTAGGGGTACAGGGTGTTGTGGATGGACATTGATCATAGTGTTTCTTAACCATGTCAGAAGACATGTCTAAAAAATGCATAAAACTGTATTCTTACACTTGTTAACATTTTATTGTTGCCAAAATTGTTAGAGCATACAGAGATAATGCCCTTTGTAGCCTTCTTATTTACCTCATATCTGTTTATATATAGTACTATATTTTAAGTGTTTAGTTCATTTACTTGGTCATTTGTTGCTGTAAACATTAAAATAAGGGAACTAATCTGTAGCTCTTCTTTACCTCATACATTTCCATGTCCACATAGCCTGCAGAGGGTTCAGATGAAGATGAAGAAGGCACAGCCCTCATGATAAAACCAGGCACTGGAAACTCTGGAAAGGAAGATAAAGATAATGAGGCTTTCTTCAGAAAGGTAAAGCTTGTAAAACATTTTAGCACATGTATTTAACACAAATGGTAAGCAAAGAGCACATGTAACTCTTTCTCTGTCAGTTAAGATAAACCAAACAAACGCATTGTTACAACAGTCTCACATTTAATTAATTTCATCTTAATTATCAGTTAGAGTTTTAAGTGAAATGTGATTTTATTTATTATAATCTCAGTACTAATAAAATAGAGGTTTTAGTTCAGTTATGGTTAAAAGTTTACAAGTGTGCAATAAAACACAGGTGCAGGACCCAAACAAATACATCAGTGAAAAAGCCAAAAAAGTGTCCACAACAAGAGGACTTGTTTATTTATTTGTCTAGAAGTGAGAACATGACAATATGAATAAATAAGCGAATCTTCTTGTTCAACAGTATGAACTGCTTTGGCTTTTTAATTTTTAAATTTTTTTTTTTTTTTTTTTTTTTTTTTAATTTTACAACTTTCCATCCTAATATTGTTAATCTTGCTCTACAGGTCCAAGAGATCCGAGAAGGCCTTGAAACTCTTAAGAAGAAAGTGGCTGAACTGGAGAACAAACAGAAAACTGTTTTAGGGGTGGCACTGCCAGATGACAGTTAATATCTCTATAATTTCTTATTTAATATAATTTCAGCCTATTATTTGTGTATCTATTCCAGTAACACTTTACAATGAGGGTCACAAATAACTGTACTTATGACAGTAATAAACATTGTTAAATTGTTACTTAATGTCTCAACAAATTATTATTTAACACTAGTTAAGACATTATTACGTTAAGATATTACATAAACAGAATTAGAATGCTTAAGAATGTTTGAAAAATATATTTATATATATATATATATATATATATATATATATATATATATATATATATATATATACTGATTGATAAAAAAAAAATAAGGATTGTAATAATGAAAATAATAATTAGTTGAGACATTCTGACATACTGTTCATTACTGTTACCAATAATCCTAATCCTATGTATTTAATTTCAGATATGAAAAGGGAACTTCAAGTCCTAAGGGATGAGATCAAAGTACTGGCCGGACAGATCCACAAAAAACTGAAGAGTAAGACAGTGATAATTTATATAACACTTTTGAAATGCTCTGCTTGAATCATCTCTAGCTTGAAGTTTTTAAGAGAATTAAATTACCTGCTTACATTTTAGATCTTGAACCCAAGAAAACTGATGAAGATGGGAAATACATTCCTATAAACTTAAGAATGCAAAGAACACAGGTTAGTTACATGAGAAGCCAATCTTAATAAGCTCTACTAGCAACATTTAATCATGTACTACAAGTGTAAGTGGTTCTGTCTGCATGTTTTTTAAAATCTGTTTAATCTCAAATAATTTTCTTCTTTTCTCCTCAAGCATGCTGTCTTGTCTCGTGACTTTGTGGAGGTGATGGGGAACTGTAACACTATTCAGGCCCAGTACAGAGACAGAAATGTGGAGCGGATACAAAGGCAACTCAAAATCAGTCAGTATTTCTGGTTTAAAAATGTTAACTACATCTAGGTTTAAAAATTTTCTTGTTTTTTTTATTTTTGCATTAGAAAAATGATGTGTTGCTTGCCCTCAGTTTCCAATCCAGTGTATATATATACTTACATACGTTAGATTGTATGTTTGTCTCTACTGCATGCAGACTGTGCAGTGTAAAATAAAATGTACAAGATTTTGATTATCTTTATTTTCCATTACAGCTGGCAATAATGTGACAGATGAGCAGCTGGAATCGATGCTTGAGAGTGGACAGACCGATGTGTTCACACAAAATGTAAGTGAATTATATTAGTATTTATCTTATTTATGTTAACCTAGTTAAGTAAAGATTAAAGTCTAAACCAGTGTTTCTCAGTCCTGGTCCTGGTGCCCCCTCCCCTGCACATTTTAAAGTTTTCCCTGCTTTAACACACCCACTGCTCAGTTGTGCTAGGAGCAAGGAAAGCAATGTGCAGAGTAGGAGGTGGGGGGAACCAGGACCAGCATTGAGAAAAAACATTAAGTTATTAGGCTTCTCAAGTTGCCATATTTTTTATGTTCATTTAATAAAGGTTCTAAAAAGGTCACACGGTCTCAATCACTGGTAAAATGATTTTGAATTTTAGATTTTTATCTCTAATCATGATCTCCTATACAGTAAACGTTATGGTATTTTGTAAGGCAGGATTATGCAGTAAATAAGCAACATTTATCTTGAAACGAGAATTTTTCAGTAGGAACACAGTAGTATTACCACCTCTCGTATGGGCCACTATTGAAGTTACCCAAAACTGTTTTTTGTTTTCCCTTCTAAAGAAAATTACCCTCCTGGATTACACTACACCTCTAAAGCTTAGATCAGTATGTACTGTGAAAGCACAATAACTGAAAGACTCATGTTTACAGCACAGCCAGTCGTATAGTGTAAGTGGCACAACAACCTAACTACCCAAAAAGTTGCATAGTGTGAACCAGGAATAAAGTTAACGTTGGTTAGAGCTTCGCGGCAGCTTAATGATGCTGTTGATATTTAAGTGATTCACTGTATCACTTAAATAATCATGTGTGTTCTTTCTTGCTGTCTATGGAGTAAAAGCTGATTTGGTAAGATTATTTCTGCAATGTAAGATGCAATATAATGTTCCCACATTCCACAAAGCTTTATTTATGTCCCATTGCTGCATTGTTCCCTTTCATTCTAGTCTATCACCATGTATGCCTGTATTGTCCTCATATATGCCTGTATTATCCTCATGTATCCCTGTATTTGCATGTCAGAAAGCTTGACTCATTACCACCCCCTTTCCAAAACATATATAATTCAAGTTATAAAAAGAAGAGAAGAAAATACCCGTAGTACTAACTTAAATCCCCTCATTTATGTCATTGTGGTTATTTAAAGTAGTGACTGCTAAAGTATCATACTGCTAACACAGTTAATGGGATTTTTCTACAGATCTTAACAGATGTTAAAGCTACTAAGCAGGCACTGAATGAGATCGAGACACGGCATGATGAGATTCTTAAACTAGAAAGAAGCATCAGAGATCTTCATGACATGTTCCAGTATCTCGCCATGGAGGTGGAGGCACAGGTAAGGAGAAGGGGGATTGGCAAGAATAAGAGGAATGTGTATTGGTTCTAAATTGCTCACAAAATTAAACAGTTACATTATATCCAACAATATGAAACTACACACTCAGTCAAGCATTTATTAACTGACTGCACAGTTGATCACACATTGCTTTTGTGCAGTGGTCTTAGGTTTGTGCTTAGCTGCTTGGTCTTGAAAACCTACAACACCAATGTTGTTTTTCCCACTGAAAAAAACTTGTTTTAATTGTTATAGCCAATGAGAAATTTGCTTTAAATAAAATAATTAGTAAATGAGCTGCTGTTACTGTTAGAAGCTTTCATATTCATTATCCAGACCAGATCTGTTGATAACGGGACTGGCGGAAACACCTGAATAGGAGGGGTGGGGAAATTATTATATATTTAGTAATAAGGTGAATAATCTGAATCAACAGATTTTCTCTTAAAATTTGGAAAATGGAGCCTTTATGATTAGCATATGATATGTTTGTATGTATACATTTTGTTTCTAATTAGTTATTTTGTTTGCAGGGTGAAATGGTTAATAGGATTGAAAACAATATAATTAACTCTACTAACTACGTGGAGAAGGCTGTTGCTGAAACTGCAGAAGCTGTTACCTCTCAGAACAAAGCCCGAAAGGTTGGTAATCACAATATCAGCTATGTCTGAGTGCATACCAAATATTAACATCCACTTTTGAAGTCACTAAATAACTCCAATCTTTTTTTTTTTCTTTTCATAATTTTACAGAAAAAGCTGTGGATTGCATTATGCTGCGCAATTTTACTTGTGATAATTATTATTGCTCTGGCTGCTAGTTTAAGCTGAGGTGAGTTTAGCACTGTTTATTTTTAAAGGGTTTAACTACCTGTTTCTTCTCATTGTGCTTGTTTATTTCTCTTTTTTTGTTAAACAAATATTACCCAATATATCCTAATATAACTATGTTTATATATGCAGTATTTAGTTATTTAGATGATGAATCATATGTTATATCAGTTATGCACTCTGATTTCAGATCTTTTTTTTTTTTTTTTTTTTTGCACATTTTGAAATGGTGCATTAAAAAAAGCCCAAAATTGGAAATGGACAACCCAAATATTGCAAAACATTTTTTTACACTAGGATGAAGTAAAAGGAAATAAATCGACAAAGCCAAATTGTGAAAAAGAGTGATAGAAATGGTTTTTCAAATAATGTTGACATATAAAAACCAACAAGCCTCTTTGGCGTGTTTAATAATATTTCATTATCTTATTCTTATTGCTTGACATACAGCGAATACACAAGCTAATCATTCCATAAGCTAATTTAGTGTTTATTAAATGCATTGCAGTATTCTGTTGTGAATTCACTCTGATTTACAGAATGGTTCATTATATAGTGTGTCAGACATATTTATGTTGAGCATCTTAATATGTAGTGAAATCTGAATAAGTTAACTATTCTACGTGTGCATGATCATGTCATTGTTGTAATTTTATTTGTTCTCTTCTCTTTTTTAGTGTTTTCATGCTGCTGGCGTCTCCTGTCTTGAGTTTAAAAGAAATTCCTACTGTTATTAAATTCACAAACCTGTTTTACACTAACATATTCATCGTCATCATGTCCATAGCATTTTCAGCTCTCCCGGATTCTCCACTCATTTACTGTTGGAACAGAGAAAGTTTTTCTGAACTTTAAGTGTTATGAATATAGTACAGGGACCTTTTCTGTATATTGAATTTCAGGCATATTCATTTTTAACCTTTTTAAGTTTAAAAGCTATGATGCACTATGATGGATTTGGATCATCTTGGATGGTCTTCTTTTTGAAATCAGTACTTATAAAATCATTTCGGCTCTAGAAAAGGAAAACTTCATTTCTCAGGAAAACCAAAATTATTAAACAAATTCTTAATATATAAGTAGTTATTACACCAGTGAGACCCACTGTTAGAGATATGAGCTATTGCTTTTGTCTTAATGTGTTGATTGTTTCATGGTGTTATTCTGCATAATTGTGTAAACTATGTAACTTTCTGAAGACTTGAAATTTCTCAAGATGAGCATCCATCACACATCTGTACATAGATACACACTAATATGTTTTATATTTCTTTTACAATGCAGTATCTGCTCCTAAACCATTATAACTGCTTATGTCATTAAATAACATGAATAAGGGCTATTTTTATTTCTCCAAAAGCATCATAGATCTACATGTAGTCTTTTAATTGTGAGCCACTACTTAGAATTGCATGTAAGAAGTTGAAATTGTTAATGAAGTAATTGTAAGATGCATAAAAGGTGATCTACAGTAGGTGCTTTGTTGGGCTTTAGCAGCTTTTCATTATGTACTGTTAGTTTCAAGTGCCTCTGCCTCATTGCTTTAGCCCAGGAATCGTCATTGTTTTACTTTACTAAGTATCAGTGGAGAATAAAGTCTCTGAGAGAGTGCAGTATTTGTGGAGAATGATTAGGTGTCATTTTGTACTGAACTGATCTGATCCCAATTATTTTAATGTAGAACTATTGTTTTTAAATAAAATATATCGTATACTAAACTTTTGTGTTTTGTAATTCTGGTGTATGTCATACAGAACATATAATTGTAGATGGGTAAAGAAGAATGTAACCTGTTGGGTGCTGTGTGCTTATGAAAACCATTAATGAATTAATAAGAAAATATACGTTGTAGAGCAGTCGGCACACTGGTTAGCACATCCTAAAGCAGTCAAAACACCAACCGGCACATCCTAAAGCAGTCTGCACACTGGCTAGCAAATCCTTAAGCAGTCGGCACTCCAACCGGCACATCCCAACCCAGGCAGCACTCCAACCGGCACAACCCAAAGCAGGCGGCACTCCAACCGGCACATCCCAAAGCAGGCGGCACTCCAACCAACTGGCACTTGTTAAAATAACTGGCACATCCTAAAGCAGTAATTATACAAACTGGCACATCTTAAAGCAGCTAGCTCACGAACCAATGCAAAATTGTTGAAGTTCAGTTCATCACCGATAACTGATCTGAATGTTTTGGAGGAGCTAAGTTGCTGTGTGTTGGTGGTAAAGCTGGTATCTACAAGCGTATTAACAGTTTGCAGCAAAAAAGATAGAAAGAGCACAGAGGGATTTTTATAAAACAGAGGTAATGATTTGTCAAAAAGGAATTGTTTATTCCGCTGAGGTAATAGTTCATTAAGTTGAGGGAAAGATTTAATAAATTATTTACGTCTCCAAAATTTTACTTTTTCTAACATTGTGATAATTTTGGGCTCTTTAATAAGGAAGGACTGATAACTAAAATGTTAAAAGCTACAACAAATTTAACATGGTATCAAATTTAATACTGTTTTTTTTGTTTTAATTAAAGCTGGTATTTTTTTCCCCCTCACAGATATAAAATAATATAAAATTATTTAATAATATTTTTATGCTACCCGTTACTGCATCTATAAACCACCTTATGGTACTTAGCTCAAGCTCATGTTAATATGGCATAAGTAAGCAATTTTTCTACCCAAATTAGTTTTCTTATCAGTATACAATATTTAAAAAACAAGTACTGGTTTTAAAGAAATCTCATTAGATACACATTTGGCAATGATTTTTATATTTTACATTTTTCCTTAACTGAAATACAAGGCTGTTATGTTTTCAATGTTGAAGGGGTCTGCTTACTATTCATAAAAAAATAAAATAAAACATTGTTTAATGAAATGTAAAGGAAACAGTGGCTTGCACATCAATATAAATGGGGCTGGCTGTTTATAGATAAAAAATGAAGTTGTTAAAAATTAAAACTAGTAATTTTAATCGAGAAACGCTCATCTATTTAAAGAAATATCGGGATTATTTTTTTTTTCTATATCGCCCAGCCCTAACTTGGTGTCAGTAAGCAGGACTACATTTCCCAGCATGCACCGCGACTTCGGAGCCGCACCAACAGCAACAGGCGGTTGGACACTGCAGCGACACAGCGGCGCTCGAGCTGCGACACCGCGGGTTCAGGTAACACTGTTTATTTATGGAAGTTTTGTTTATGATTGTAATATCCGCGCATTACTAAAGTAATAATTAAAAACCGTGTTGTTAATTTCAATTTTTAGGATCATGTCGATGTGTTTAACGTGCGGTTTAATTTTATAACTGAGTTTATTAGAGTCTAACGTTATATCCCAGAGTCGACCAGTTATCTTATTTTAGATAATGATCAAACACTGAGCAGACAGATTTAATAAATCACATTCTCCAGTTCAGATTGAATATTTATTAGCGTGTTATCCTTTATAACAGCTGATCCAGTGAATTGTAAATGAAAGTGAAACTTGTTTTGTTTTTAGCTTTCGATTTTTAGTTTTACAGTGAAACTCGCTGTATTATGAGTCTCTGCGTCACTGTTTGAATATTCAGATGTCTGTTCAGTAGTTTAAAGGTAAATTACTGAACTGTTGTGTGATATTTCTGGTATTTTCAGGTTAAAAATGAGCGACAGCACGGAAGAATATCGGGCTACGTTGGTAATGGAGCGCTCTTCCTACTCTCAGGTTGTTTTTATGGATGTGCCTCGCTCTTACCCACCCAGCACTCCTGTAAAGTGCTCTTTCACTGTGACTGGAGAACTGATACCCACCTCTAAAGACTGGATCGGCGTTTTTAAGGTGAACCACTTTGATATGATTTTATGCTTCGATTTATATATAATTGTTTATATCTCTGGGTAAAAAACATAAGAGACCACTTAAAATGAGTTTCTTTGATTTTACCAAATTAAAACCTCAGGAAAATAAACATAATTAAGAGGAATATGGATGATCTCAAGCTTTCAAACCACCAAGAGTGGCATAAAGTTCTCCAAAAGCAGTGTGTAAGACTAGTGGAGAACATGGCAAGATGCATAAAAACTGGGATAAAAAAAACAGGTTTATTCCACCAAATATTGGTTTCTGAACTCTTAAAACTTGTGAATATGAACTTGTTTTCTTTGCATTATTTGAGAGTTGAAAGCTCTGCATTTTTTTGTTATTTCAGCCATTTCTCATGACAATATTGTTATTTGGAATTTGGGAGAAATGCTGTCCGTAGTTTATAGAATAAAACAACAATGTTAATTTTACTCAAACATATACCTATAAATAGCAAAATCAAAGAAACTGATTTAGAAACTGTAGTGGTCTCTTAATTTTTTCCAGAGCTGAACGTGTGTATGTGTATGTATGTATGGTGGGATAAATGATAAAAACCTATGGGACAAACACTTAAATTTGGAGACATTATTTTTTGTAAAATACCTACTTGTATCAATATTTTGTTCTGAGGCAAAAACGATTCATATAACACAAACCATATATATGCGATTAACACAAATTGTATTTTTTTTATTATTAATAAATCATAGAAGTTGTTGGTACAGTTGGCCCTACCTTCTCTGAATGCACACTTTAGTGTTTTTATTGTAGGACACAATAAAAAAAAACTCTACAACTACATTTATTGTTCCTGGTAGCCTTTTTATTCCTTTTGAATAGCACTGCATTTTTTTATTTTTGTGAAATTAATTTACATCACATCATACCTCATGTTTTAATAAAATCGAGTTCAATTAATAAAATAAGAAAACTATTTCATATTGTTTTACAGAAGTTGTACTTTTTTGTGTGTATTATTCTGCTTACACATGCAGTTGTGTTGATTATATACGTGATATACTGATGTAGTTTAATGCAATGCTTATATACATACTGCCCATCCACCGTCCCTGTATAACCTGTATTAATGTGTGGTCTATATATTACATGTCTAGGTTGGCTGGAATTCGACACAGAAGTACTACAATTATGTGTGGGTGGAGCCTCCTTTGGAAAACGATGGAACTGAGCCCCTTAAACTAGAAGTTGCCTTTAGTGGTAAGAGAGTGGACATGCTTAATTCTTATGTATTAGATGTGTTAGATATGTTAATAGAGCCATGCATGTGGAGTTTTTTGTTCTGCCAAACCAAACTAAAACAGTATTTCCCAGTCACATGCTTGGAGATCTTACACTAGGTCTTGTGATGTAATTTGTACCTCAGCAAGAATCTGGACCCCCACCACCTGCCATCTTCTTGGCACTTGATGATGTGTATGGAGCCAGTGGATAAGCACTGGTTGGGTGGGGCAGAACAAATAGTTTTGAAGTTAGATAAGCATTTAAACTTTTTAAGGTGACGCTGAGTCATCTGCAGAGTAGTTTAGCAGTTTTTAAAGAGATGACATGGATTGAGGGCTTATTGTTGTATTTCAATTTAGAGTACTACCTTCCTAAGGATGATGGGGAGTTCTACCAGTTCTGCTATGTGGACAGTGGTGGACAGGTCAGAGGAGCCAGCACGCCATTCTGCTTCCAAATCCCAGCAGAATCAAGCCTAGACAGCAGCCTGGAAAAAGACATTTTAGTGATTACAACACAGGTATGATTTCCTAAACAGACTTGTCTTCATAAATAATCTGACACCACCTTGTTTTGTGAATTTTATTTAAAAAGTTGCATTTATTTTCACAGCTACAATTTTCATAATGTATATACTCTGCTGTAGTTATGAATAAAGTAGTCTTACAGCATGATTTTAAACGCTGCACTGGCATCCGCAATTCGTTGTTTACATAGAGATCCTATACTTGGTGTTTGATCTTAACATTAAATGTGCCAAACCACTAGTGATCTAAGACAATATCATTGTATCATTTTTTTGCACTACTCTATACATTTTCAGAAACATGGTATTGATTTTTAATGATTTGTTTACAATATTGATAGCAATATTGTTTTTATACTACAATTGTGGAATTTGTGTACTTTTTATGTTCAGCTGTAACCACTGTATTGTCATTTATATCATACCAAGTTCTTGCCAATATACAGCCCTACTAATTTATGTTGGTTCCCTAAAGCAATGGTTCTCAAACTGGATCTTAGTTGTACCAGGAAGACTCCAGAGGCAAGCATGCAATGAAAAATCTCAATACATTAAAAAGGTTCTATATAACAGTTATTGTAAATTTTAAGTCTTTGGTGAAGGCTGTCATCAGCCCCAGGTCTCTAAGATCGGGAACCTAAGAACCCCCTGGACAGGAATCAGGAATGACAGCATCTGAAAGCAGCACATAATCTGTTTAAATAGAGGCCTTATAAAGACAGATGGATGCTGGTGTTTGAGACATAAGTGCCGTGCATTGGAATCTTAAGGTTTACAGACTTCCACAGGGTTTGAGAACCTCTAAACTAAAGAACCTTTCAGTTTACCAGTCAGCACTTTTTTGATTTTTGCCAATTAAAGGTAATGCCAAAAAACATTCAGGACCCTGTATTTTTTTATTGCGGTACAGGTAGTAGATGTTGTTTTAAGTATAATGTGTGATTGTGATTGCAGGAACAAGCAGAGCAGATGGAGAAAGAGAAGAAGGGCTTAGTGACAGAGATGGAACACTTAAAAGAAGAAAAGAAGATTTTGAAAAATGAGCTGGATGAGAGATTGCGTGAGATCCACCGTCTGAGGGTAGGTTTTTTACCATTTCTGTTTACACTATGTCGTGTCACTGAGCCGACACTGTGTCTGAGGTACCTGTGGTTTTATGCCCTGCAGATGTACATAGATAAACTGAAAGCAGACAGCACAGCTGAGACTCAACCATCAAAAGAACAGAGGTCTGAGATTGTTGAACAGGTTACCCGTAAGGAACAGCTTCTCTGTGACGCTGTGGCAGAAGACGAAACCAAACAAGAACAGGAAGTGCCGACAACACCGTCTATGCAGCCAGCTGTGTGTACTGTATTATTGACTTCAACATTAATTTACTGTAAATATGGCCATGTGATAACTCTCATCTGGTTGGTTTCATACTCTACAGTCAATGATTGGTCTCCAAGACAAATATGATAAGGCCATGCAGAAGATCAGCATGCTGAAGCAGGAGAAACTTCACCTGGAGGAACAGGTCGAAGCCCAGCAGGCAAAGAATTTACAGTGAGTCTTAACCCTTTAATGCCTATGCAAAATAAATCGATAATGTGATTAGTACAGTGATCTCAATGTATTATTTATTTTAATATGCAAACAGAAAACAGCATAGATTGTGCCACAAAGTTGCTTTTTTTTAACAAGCAAAGACATTAATAGAAGAATACATCACAAATAAAAAAAAAAGTTGGGACGCTGTAAACGTGTAAATAAATGTTACCTGACTGGGTATGAAAAGATCAGAAACAAAGAGGGTTACCAATCTAAAAAGTATGGAAAATATTCCTCAATGTAAAATTGTGAAGATCTTAAAGAATTCCTATACTTAAGGGCCAAAGCCAACAGTCAGAATTGGATGCTGGTGATCTGCTGGCTCTCAGGCGGTACTGCATTAAAAACTGGCAATGGTATTGTAAAATGTCTCACTTTTAGCATTTAATATGTGTTCGGTGTTCTATTGTGAGAAAATGGGTTTATGAGGTATTTACATATCTTGCATTCTGTTTTTACATTAACATTTACATAAAACTAAACCTTTTTGGAATTGGGGTATTTTTCTTTAATATTGTGTATTTTATATTGCAGTCATTCTGTCATGTTTATTATGAATCCTGGCCCTGTTCTTAATTTTTCAAAGGACTTCTTTATGGATTATGGCTAAAAGTAAAACTACGAAATTAAACTCAAAACCAGCCATGTTTCAAATCCTTAACCATATAATTTACTATTTACATATTTACCAATAACATGCCCTTACAGCAAGAGTGAATATGATTCCCATTTTCATTCTAATCGGCTTGTAACATCCAGTAGTATCCACTTTTGTATATTCAATAGTTTTTATTTGGTTATATATTATTATTGTGATTTTGTTTTTGGTTTCCCTTTTGATTCTGAGTTCCTCATGTGGCTTCTTACTCTTACATTTAGGGAGTTTTCCCATGCCACTTTTGTGCTTGGCCTGCTCACTAAACTGAATTAAATTAAATCAGTAATAAGCCATTATTGGTCTAAATGAGTGTACAAAGGGCTGGACTGTATGGCCAAAATAAATCACAATATGTTTTACTATTTTATTCAATATGATCATTCCTATATTAATATGATTAATAATAAAAAAAAAAACACAAACCATATTTTTGACAGATATCTGTACCTACAAATGTCAGAAATAATAATTTGCCAATTTAAACAATGTGCCATTTAACAGTGATAGATACTCTATATTAAAATATTAGAAATGTTTTAAAAAGTCAATGTTTTATGTCATGGTTGAATTATTGTTAAGATCTAAGTGTACGTTTTTCCAGTCTATCACAGTCCTCTAACAATAAAGAGCATTATGTTTTTTTATTTTAAATAATGATAGCAAGAACAATACAGAATGCTCCAGTTCTACAAGCTTCTACAGTTTATTGCCCTAAATAGACATTCATATGATTTTAATGATACTGGGAGGCAGTTATGAATATGATTTAATAGAGGAAATTGCCAAAATTAGTTTAATGTATCAGTGGAATGATGTTGGGTTTATATATAATATGTTTTTCTCGTCCATGGCTTTGTAGACTGGATTCCAAAATGAAAGAAGCTGAGGAGGATTTTCACAGACTACAAGATCATGTCCAGTTGCTGCAGGTTAGAAATGACAGTAAAGTTTACTGAGAGTTTTTAATATTACATAGATGTTTTTTTCTCAAAACATATGGCATTGCTTTCTGCATGTCTACTCTTATTCTGTTTCAGGTTGATGTACAAAGCAGCCGGAAAGAGAATGAAAGGTTGCATTCCGAAATTCAAGAGACCATAAGAGAGGTGGAGGGACTGCGGGTAGAGAACAAGGCTTTAAAAGGAGCTTTATCAGAACAAGGGCCTTCTGATGGGGAAAATGTTAAGGTGTGAAAGTCTAGAATGCACAGTTTTTATGTAATTGTGTGTGATAAAACTATCATTACTAAATCCATGTTCATCCAAAAGCTTTAGGATTTACGTTTTTTTTTGCAAAGGCCCCTATAAGGGCTCAGTGTATCATTGATATTTAATACTGGGACTTGGAAAGAAATTAAAAGTCAGTTTTCTAGCTGTTTAGTCCAAGACTCAATATAATTTTTGTTTGGGGAACTGCTCCTATGTGTTTTAAGTGTTTGAATCTCACTGGTGACCTATGAAATGCATTTTGATGTAGGTGCAGACCATCCTAAAGCAGCTGACAGAAGCCAGAGGAACCCTGCACAATGAGATTTCAAACTGCAATGAGGCAAACAGACGTGCAGATAAAGCTGAGATGGAGCTGAAAGAACTGAGGAAGCAGCTTGAGCAAAGACCAGTGGCTGAAGAAAAGCAACAGAACAAAGGCCAGATTGAGGTACCATTTTATGCTTTATTGTCAAAACGGTATTTACCATTACTTCTCTCAGTGTGATGAATTGGCTAAAAACAAATGACAATTTAACATGTATTGTAAATATAGCGTGCACATACATTACATACATTTCTTCTTATGTTTAGTAGAACAGTAGATGCAGTAAACTAGAAGGCTAATATAGGCAATAAATAATAAAAGCTTATATAAAAGTTAAAAAAAATTAAGTTTCCACCAGATTAACAAATTCTTTGTAAACACCAGATTTATTAGTAGAATGTGTGCATATTATGAACACCAGTGATTTAAAAATGTGCATGCATGCACATTCCTTCACAGTACCCTAAAATATCATAATCCATGTCCATTCATTACAGATTAGCACAATATAAGTAAGCCTTTGGACAAAAAAAAAAAAAATCATGTGGCTTCTCAATACTAACTTATCAGTTCTCACTCTCAGCTAATAAATCTATGTGACCTCTAAAAACACAGCTAAACAGTGCAGAAATAACCATTTCTATAGTAAAATAATTGAATAAGTGTTCAAGAAAAAAAACACAGCTAATCAATTGCATTGTGTAGGCTTGTGAACGCTCTGAATAAAAAGATATATTAGAGTTTTGCTTACATGTTAAGTGTAATTTTGTTTAATTCAAGAACTAACTAAATTTAACTTTACAATTATGAGACTAACACTTTAATAAATGCAGGAATTTACTAACAGTGGTTTAAATACAAATTCTTTCTTGCTTGCTTGCATTTCATGAATGTTATAGATGTTCTTATAATTTAAGTTACATAAAATCTGTTTGTAATTTAAAGCTATTGTGGCAAGCAGGCGGATGTATAACTGGTGTATAAGCAAGCTAAATCTCTGTATTTTTATATTTGTATGCACTTTTCAGGCCCAGCTTAAGGAAGCCCTGAGAAGAATTGATGAACAGGACAACGCTGTGGCAAGGAATCAATTAGAAAAGGAAGAACTTTATGAAGAGAACAAGGTGATTTCCTAATGCGATTTCCCTTAGATGGTCGTACTATTTATAGTTATATTGATTTAAATAGGTTACAGACTGTTTTTCACTATTACAAGGAGCCCAATAACCATCCAGTAAAACCATAAAAAAGTGATTCTTTTGTAGACATAGTGTTACAGAGAATCATTGGTTTTACTAAAGAACCTTACTAAAGTCCATTTTATTGAGTGTATATATTGTTTGACAGTTTCTTGTTATATATATATATATTTTTTTTAGAAACTCAAAGAAGATGTAAGCAGATTACAAAAACAACTGTATGAACTCCAGGTTGCATCAGTAGCTGCTGTTGCTAAACCACAAACCAGCCCCATCAGTCCATCATTTACTGATCCATTCTCAGGACCAGAGTTGCCCCCCCATTACTTCGACAATATCGCTGAACTCTCAGGTATGTTCTTGAAATACAGTTTGGCGATATGTGAAATAAAATATCTGTGCAAAAAAATAAATAAAAAAATAAAGTAATTAGATACAGAGTGCTAAACAGGTGCACCAACAAATATTGCTATTTTATGTGTCCCTAGGGAATTCAGCTGGGACAGAAAACAAGGTAATATATATATATATATATATATATATATATATATATATATATATATATATATATATATGTGTGTGTGTGTTTGTGTGTGTCTATAGGTATTTATATGTGAATCATTACTGTTGCACAGAAGCCTCTCCAAAATAACAATTTTACAAAAGGGAGGAAATCTAACTTTCAATGAAAGTCAGTGTATAAATATACAACTGCCAAATTCAAACTGGGGATACAAGGTTTCAGTCTGACAGCAACAGGATGGGCATGTTAAAATATTTGTGCTAATTCTACGTCTTTTTTTTTTCATAAACAGAAGGTGTGCCGTCACTGTCAAGTGTGTTTTCCTGAAATCAGTGAAGATGAACTGACAATGCACGAGCAATCTCACAAAGTGTGTCCCTTCTGTACTCTGATCTGTGATGATCTGGAGCAGCAGGAGTTTGAAGACCATGTGTACAGCCATGAATGACCGCCTCATCTAAGCCCTTCTAAGACAAATAAGCCATTGCTAATTTAAACATATTAGAACTTTAAAAAACATCAGTAATTCCATATGTTGTGGCCTATCTCTAAATGTTTCTTCCTACTAATATATTTCAGTATTTATTTATTTCTCACCTAAACATGCAATACTGCACTGTGTAAAATACAGTTGAAAACTGTGATTGTTTTCAAATTGCTGTAATAATAAGAGCAATAATAAACAATTCTATCATTTATGATTTTATTAAGTCTTTAGATTTTATTAAATGTAATACCCAACTGTTGCAAGTCAATGAACCCTTTACAAATGTGTCTTTAACTCAAAACAGACCAGTGAATAATTACATTGGACATATAATCAACATTCACATATTTCCCCACCAGAGTCAAACCAGAGTCTTGTATACAACAAGAAATATAGTTTCATTAAAAAATTGGAGCTTTAGAGGTAAAAAATTAATAAACACCAAAAAGTACATATGCTAAATTAGTTTTAAAACAATCCATGTGTAAATATATATTAAAGTGAACCAGTGTAACAAATTTGTGAGAAAATGACACACAAATACTGATAAACAAATTTATAGAAAATAAAAGATTTATTATCCATTTCAAGACATTCAAGCTACCAGTTATCTCTCACAAACACACATCAAGGAAGCACTCAACATTGTGATTTCAGCACTATAAAGGATAGTATTCAACCTAGTTGAAAACATTATCGTCACTGATTTCTCAGTTTATACCAAATCATTTCTTCTGTTCATGGTGTCATTTGGTTAGCCTCCTCAGGTGTGACATCACGAGAAGAAAGTTCAGAGAACAGGGCGGGCAGCCAGTATTGTGGCTCCCCAGCAGCTTGGGAATCCAACCATGCTAGACCCTCTTTTAGCAGGTGGTCCTGAACAAAAGAAAAGTCACAACTTCAGTGTATTCCTAAGGTGTCTAATCAAACATCCGTATATTCTTAACTAGTGCTGCTTGAACACTCACAAGTACGTGACAGGCCCGTTCCTTCTCCCATTTCAGGCTGTCTCTGATCTCACTCACTGTTACGTAGCCCTTTTTCTGCAAGAAAAATTTAATATTCTGCACAAACCTAAAAGAACTAAAGGTTATGTCACTCATTTTTAACACTGATTACCTCAGCCAGCTGAAGGACGACCGTGTGATCCATGTTGAGCTCAGCGGGCACTGACTGGACTAAATAAGAGCCTCCAACAGGAATCATTCCAAAGCCATTCCCCATCGCTTTGAGTTTTTTGATGGCCCGTACCAAGTCATCTCTGGTGATGGAAAGGAAAATCAAGATTTGTACAGAAGGAACAAAGGGCTTTAAAACCCTACTGTATTTTCCTTGATTATAAACTATCAACGAGGTAAAACTGTTGAAAGCAAAAATACTCACTGGCTCACATCCTGAGCAAACTTCCCTCTTCCCTTTAACACACGCTGATGGAGTTCATCTAGAGTGATGAGTCCTATTGGAAGTGAAGAAAAAAAACTTAAACTAACATGCTTTTTTTTGTTTAGTTCTTGTCATTAAAAAAAAAACAGTCAACAGTACAGCAAATAGCTTCTTTAAAGACTTATGTCTAATATTAAGGACATTCAATTGTTTAAATGCAATACCTAAATTAAGGTAAGTCTTACTTACCCCCATTTCTGTGCTTTAGAGCAAGACAGACTTCAATTATCTGCACACCAAGCTCGTAGTAGAAATCTCCAACTCCAAGCATCTCTGACCAAAATCCTTTACCGGCTGTTTATGGTAAAAAATAAAGCCAAAAACCTCAATAAATAATGTTATATAAGACTTAGGAGACCTTAGGATGTCCTTGTGAAACATATTTTATAATGAATGTAAATGTGAAGTGTGAATCAAAATTCTTTTTATAATAATTTAACATTGTGTTTAATCATTAGTACTTACATGCTAGTGGGTCGACTCCTATTGTAGCACACATTTCTTGGAACTGAACTCTGAACTGTGAACTCTTTCGAATCTCTTGCTTGTGTTTGCTGGCAAATTCCTCCAGATGGGTTTTAAAGGTTTCTAACTGTTTAGACATCTACAGAGAAAATGGTCAGGTACCATAATTGAACAAAACTGTGATCCTATGCAGGGCACTAATGTCCAATTTTAGCAAAGGAAATTGTGAATTTCCAATTCTTAGAGAGTAGGGATCTGTATTGACTTATATTTACCTGTATAATCTGATCTTCAGCCAGGACTGTCCCTCTTTCTTTGTACTTTGCCTATAACCATAAACAAATAATGGGTCAATAAACATGATGTGTATTTCTATTACATGAATGCAGCATAATGTTTTATATGTACTACTTTGTATTAAATCTTTTGTAAATAATGAGGAATGGCAACAAGATCTCAATTCTCCAGTGTTGAAACCTAATTCATGGCAGAAAAAAATACACTAACAATGATGTAACATTGTAACAAAATCCAGATGTTAAACTGAAAGAAAGTTATTAAATAGAGTAAACCATTAAATACTAAGGGGGCAATTTAATAACTGAATGACTTACTAAACTGAAAGTACAATTTATTAAACCAAGGGAACAATTTATTAAACTGACAGAAGAATTTCTTAAATCGTGGTAATAATATATTAAAATGAGTTAGCGATACAATAAATCGACAGAATGGTTATTTAAATCAAATAAATGTTTTATTAAATTAAAGAAACAATATACCAAATTGATGGAATTTGTGAGGTAAAGGAATAACTTATTAAGTCAGGGGAACAATATATTTAACTTAGGGAACAATATTAAATTGGAGAGAAATATTAAACATTGAATGTTATATTAAAATCATGGTATCTATGTACTAACATTGCAGTAACACTATATTAAAGTTGAAGGAATTATGTAACTATTTAGCAGTTCAAAAAGAGGCGGTGGCTGACTTCACATGTGTCGCACAGTTTTCGCTACCTCTGCGAGTTTCTTCTTGGCGATGGCTCCAGCCCCGACTCCTCTCCTGTGCATGGCTGCTCCTCAGAGTCCCAGAACCCGAACAGACTTCAACAGAGCAGAGCAGAACAGACAGAAAGAAAGAGACCGCTGCTGCCGACTCCCGAGTTATTCACTCCAGAATTAAAACATTTAAAGATTTCAGGAGAAATGAGGCTGAGTTCAGTTAGAGCTAACCGGCTAACTCTAACTAACTAACCCGCAGAATCAGCTCACACAGCGTAAACACACACAGTTTCTACAACACAAAGTTACCCACAGTTAATCTGAATAAAAACGAGCACTGCAGAGTAAAAAAAATACACTGTATTACGCGCTGTTCTCCTCCCTGTTTGTGGAGTGTTTAACTGTTTATCTTCTACAAGCTCTAATGTTTTTCCGCAATCAAGGAACAGTAGCTGTTTCTTCTCTGGTGATTTTTGAGGAGGAGTGAAGGCTTCTGCCTCCTACTGGTAACCGGTATATACACTGAAGCTAAAGACAGATAAAGTGCCAGTCCGTATTTTTTTTGTTTCTAAACTGAAAGCAAAAGCATTTCTGAGTGGAGAAGGGACAGAATATTGTATTTAATGGTTACAGCGTGCTGGAACGACCATCCCTGCTAATCCTAAAATATAAATTTAAAAAATTGGGGTGTCGGGTCTCTTTTTGCTGGAGTTCTTCTGACCACATCACGGGTCTTTGCGTACTTACGTCACATGTACAGCCTCTGGAAGAGGATCCGGCTCCGTTTTACTGAACGTGAGCTGCTGGTGGAGCAATGGAGACTTCAGAAGGGGAAACTCAGAGCTCAGTAGCTCATTCACTCACAGTAAAAACAAAGTGTGTAGTTAAAGTGCAGTTTCTGACTGAGAGCACTTTCCCTCTAACTGAACATAACCTGGAATTGGATTAATCTGCTCTCAAAGGAGACCGCATCACACCCGCCCAGTTTAAAATGATTCTTCTCATGCTCGGTACAATTACCCATTCTCACCAGCTAGGGCACTAAATCCCAAAACTTACGGACATCAGCTTCAATCATTTTAAGTCACAGCTCAGAACTAAAGAATATAAGTATCCATAAATTTACAATTAACAGACAAATAAACAGACAAGCAGTATGAAACAGGAGAGAACACCATCATTTTTACTGGCATGGAAACCATAATAAATATAAAATATTGCACCATAAGTTATAATATGATATACATCAGACGTATTGCATATTTGAGGTGAATAGTTAATTCTGGGTTGCACATGTATGAGTAAGTGGGGTCATTAAGTGATATGTCTATCGAGACACATAAGCCTAATATGTGTAATATTTACCCTGCGTTAAAAGAAAATGTTTTTTGTCCTAAATGATTGGAATACCTCTTAAAACTATAAGTGTTCACTAGTTTAACAATCGCTAAGAAAACCAAAGCAAGTGTCAACGCATACACAAAATGCCACTGGCCTAAAACTGCTGGATTAAATCCGCGGCTCTACAGACAGAGGCTCTCAGGACAAAATGATAATTGGAACTGGCAAATACAAAAGTTAAAGTATCATGATTAATATAGCTCTAATATTATATTGTCATTTTTGTAACATGACACTTGCTTAACTAATTTTAGGTGAAAAGACTTTAGTTTCACAGTTACGCTGGGCGCACCAATCAATTTTTTTTACAAACTTAATTGATTAGTCTGATACAGATTTCTCTAAAAGTATCATAAATGCAGAACTCTGAAGGCACATTATTTACAAAACCAAGTGGCTATAAATGCTTTTTGCAAAAAAAGTAAAGCTTTACTCTAAGATGTATTTGTAACTTTAAGTTTGACTTTAATATAAACCTGTTTTTAACAAAGGTTTACAAATAAACTTTCCTTTACCATACTGCATCTATATATTCCATATTTTCCATTATTTATATAGGCATAAGTATTCCCAAAATGGTATACTGTAGCACTAGGCCTGGACAATAATTCGATATCGGTATTTATCGCGATAAGAAATGTTTCAATAACGGTGATATCATTTTTGTGGTATATCGATATGTATTATTTACAGAATCTGTCATGGACAGGCGTTTTACTGGCGTCAGCTCGCCGCACAGCTGAACACAATCAGCCTCCGTAGCTGGACTATCTCTGTGCGTGATGATGTAATCACATAGGCACGTAGCCAGATAGGCTAGGCTAGGCTAGATTTGGCTAGGCTAGGCTAGGCTAGGCTCGGGTCCGCTACGCATCTAAAATGCCTCGCGCTGGAGCCAAACGGAGCCGGGACGAGCGGATCCAAGGCTAAGGTAGGCTCGGTTCGCATCTGAAATGTTCCGCGCTGGAGTGGAACGGAGCGGAACCAAGCCGAGCCTAGCCTAGCCTCAGGTCCGCTCGGTCCGCCCTCGGGTCCGCTCGGTCCGCCCATGGGTCCGCTCGGTCCACCCACGGGTCCGCTCGGTCAGCGGTCAGTCGCGGGTCCTCTCGGTCAGCCGCGGGTCCTCTTGGCTCCCAGCACGGGACATTTTTGATGCAAAATGAATGCCCCTGCCGCTTCCACAAGTGATCAATTGAAGGAGGGAGGTCTAATTCAGTGGTGAGGATTTGGTTCAACTCTCGAAGGTCTGCTAAACTTCAGTTTGCTGCAAATTGTGCCGGAGAGTGGAGCAGGTTAGCAGCGGTAACGTTAAAACATCTAATCTGTTCCACCACCTCAATCAGTTCCACTACATACAATATTTTCCTTATACTGGCTGAATCACTTTTATAGCTTATGTTGTAAGTTATTCAAGTTATTTAAAGTTTATGAATCCTTTAGGTTTGTTTATTTGACGGGGATATCATGTTTCTTTTATGTTTATAAAGAGTTGTATTTTGGCTGAAGCACTTTTGTAGCTTATATTGTAACTAAGTTATTTATAGTTGATAAAGCCTATAGGTTTGTTTATTTGACGGGAAAATCTTGTTGCTTTTATGTATATAAAGGCTTCTTTTATTCTTTATCCTAGTTGAAACACTTTTGTTTTGATCTGTTAAATTTGTTTACAAAAGACTAAGAAGCTCTGCTTCTATCCTAATTTTAAGTTATTTTTTATTGGTAATAGTTATATAGGCTTATGTTTGACAGGGATGTCATGTTTTTATTTTGCTATATGCAAATAAAATTGAGCATTGATTTATCTTGACTATTTTTTATTTCTTAAGTATTATAATGTTTTCGTGAAAGGAGGTTTCAAAGACTTAAATTAAATTTTCAGACAGTACTAGGTACATATTTCCATTGCAGGGATTCTTCGCAGTTTTCTGTGGCCTTCTAAGTATTTATATCGATATCGAAATTATATCGTATCGACCGAAATTAAGGAATATATCGTGATATGAATTTTGGCCATATCGTCCAGCACTATGTAGCACAGATGTTGAACTGTCTCTGTGCACTGAATAGCTGTGTCCAATAGCTCAAGTGTAATCAGGTTTTTGTTTGGTTGAAAAGTAACATTCATACTCAAAGATTTGATTTTGAAATATGCTTTTATTAAAATTTTGCATGTCATATTTATCAAGAATATTAAATTGAAGTGGATTCACTCATCGCCACATCTATTTTAGCACTACTGACTCCTGTGGGATAAAACAGAACATACCATTTTGAGTTTAACAGCCTTTATTTATCCTGTTATACACTGTTATATGATTACAATGACTTATTTTGTCTCAAAATCACTTACTTGGATCTGTCTCCTTTGCTGTGAACCCACATTGTGAAATCTTTCGTCAGCAGATCGTTGAAGATGTGAACTTCTGGGTCTTCAGGCATGGTAGCGGGCCTTTTACAACATACAGTAAAAAATATTTTTGGTTACTGCAAAACACAATGCGGTAACATTATTTGTGACATTCATGTCCTCATACATACATGCTCTTTTTCTCTCTCTGGTTCAGCAGAAAGTTTACAAAGTTCTTCTGTACCATGGAGTCCATTATTTTACTGATATCACTAGCAATAGTGGATTCAGCATAGCGGCGGCCCAGGTGTTGAACATCATCTGCTGGGCTATTAGTGGCACAAAAATCGTACAAAAATGATTTATTCCTAATTCTCTTAATGTTAGACAACATAGTGGATTACACACTTGACCTGCATGCAGGAAACAGGACTCAAAAAAAGGCTTTGCTGATGAATGAAGAACGATTTAAACAGGCAACTATTACACATTTAATTTTTTTGTTTGTCTGCTTACCAAGTTAAAGCATTTGTTAAATAATTTAATAAAAATATTGTTGTAATACAATTTTGTATAGCCTGTACAGATTTTTACTCCTACATTTTTAATAGAAAAAAATATATTTCAAACTAATGGACAAATTTCGTTATTAGTCTCATAACAACATTCACATAAATAAATTAATGAAGACTTTTGTCTTGCCTGTTGTCAACAGCTCTTGCAGTGACTACCAGTACACCGCCCAGGCAAAAGAAAATCAGAGCAATCATCTCTACCTTCATCTTCAGCTTTCACAACCTGAAATTTAGAAAAACAATCAAACATTTAATACACATACAGACTAGCTGTATTATTATTATTTTAGTATGCAATAAAATTCCTAAGGAAAGATATCTTAAGACCTACCTTACACAGTTCTGGTGCTGCAGAAATGTAGATGCAAAAGGTTTGGTTTCATAGCGGTGAACTGCAGTCCCCTTTTATACGTTAAAACTGTATGACTTTTGGAAAAAATAATCTATATTTCCGCATCATTAAAGCAATTATTTTTGTGAGCGATCAGGCAGGTGTACAGGCTGATAAGATTATTTTCTCACAAGTCTTTCCTGTATTTGCAGCTTCTGTTCTTAGAAAGCTAAACGTTTAAGGAAGTCTGTCTGGTTTGCTTTGTACAAATTGGCCATTAATCTGATGTTTCTGGGGCTAGAATGGTCATTAAGCCGTGAATGTGATGTAAAGCTTGCACAGCTTTAAATGGGTACTAGATCTTATCTGCTTTATGGCTAAATGGAAAGTGTTTCTGCCAACAAAAGATGCAGAATTGGAAGGGAAAATGGCAAATGGAAAAAAATTATCATTGCTTAATCTTGTTTCTGACTGTCGTCTGTTTGGGACTCTTTGGACATGATCAGAATCAAAGGAAGGCAATACACAAAGCAATACAGTGCTGCTAAAAATGCAGTTGCATGCAAAAATAAGGGCAACCTTGGAGCTAAGCAGGTTTTATTCAGTTTTTAGTTTATTTGTTTTCTTTAAAGACCCTGACAGGTTACTGCAAAATTTTGTACACTGGACCTGAAGAGTTTAAATGGCAAAAATAAAGGTAAAAAGGGTTTGTTTCTAAACTTTTTTACCCGGTAATGTATAATTTTTTTCTACCTCTTCTTCTTATATATAACGTTATATATATATATAAACCCTCAACGGCCTGGTGTTGACCTTAGGCCACAAAACACTTTTTTGATTGTTACACCATGTCTTTAATTTTTGGATTGTTCTTTTCTCACAAAATATCACATTTTTTTTTTTTACTTAATAAAATATTTTAGTTTTTGCCTAGGCCAACATTATGCAGTTGGGCCACTTTTGTTGGGAATAACGCTAAGGTCGTGGTGGTTATTAATTTCCTTTTTACAAAACTAAAATAAAATCCGTGTTTTTGCATATTCTTGTATATCTGTGCATATTTCACATTTGTTGTGTTTTATTTACTGTATTTAGTTCTATATATTCATGTAAGCCTGATATAATAATAGAATAATTACCTGAGCCTCACCACTCAGCATGAACGAGAAAATAGCAGTAATAAACCAAACTTAAAACTAATGGGTATTAAAACTAGCACTTTTTAGCACACATTTCTAGTTTATATGGTTCGTGCAAACACGGGTTCACGAATTGTGTAGAGTTATTAGGAGAATTAAACATTATATTGAGTAAATATTAAATAAAAAAATGTTTTTTGGTGTTTTCTTTCCTCCAGTTTCCTCGAGCTTTTACAGAAACTCCACCTGCCCGGGTTTGTAAACACGTCCCGGGCTGACGCATGCGCAGCGCGTACGGCGTTTAAACCGACTGTGCGCTCAACATGGTGCTGAGGATCACGTTAGAAAATGGGGGACGTTAATAAAAGTGAAGCGTAGGAGCGCTTTAAACGGAACTTATCTCCTAGTATGGGAAGAATTCAGGAGGAAACTGGGGCGTTTCCACACCTGCGGTTCACAGGCTGATTTAACTGAGCGATTTTTGGAGGCAGCGGGCGGAGAAAGATAGTGTTATTGTTTTTTCTCCGCATCCAGCAGTTCCAGCACTGCGGATCAAAATGGAGGCGAGGACGGAGTAACTACACCGGGCAGTTAGCTAGCTAACTTAGCTTAGCTAACTAGCGAAGTGGGGGATTATAACCTACCTAACATCGAATGCGGCCTGTTGGCTTTATTATTTGAAAGCCTGAGTGGTCTGCAGATGTTTAGTTAGCTAGGCTATCCTGTGGCCTGTACTGATTAGCGGTTAGCTAACCTATCTAGCTATATAGATAGGACGCTAGCTAAGCTAATAGGCTAGTTGGCTAATTCGCTAGCTGGCTAACCAGCTAGCTGGGTTTGCTTGTTTAGGTTAGCTTGTGAAGGCGGTGTTGTTTGTGTTTGTGTTCTTGGAAACATCATGAAGGATTTCCAGCTTTGTTTCCAGGCGGGTCCAGGTAAATATTATTAGCTATTAGCTAATTAGCTAACTATTAGCTATGACACTTGATCCATACAGTACTGAGTGTGCAGTGTGGCACATAGCTAACGTTATATAGTTATAATATTAGGTTACCCAACTAAACTAACGTTTGCTTATTTAGCTGTCTATTGTTTTGTGTGTTTTTTTTTCTTCAGGTTAAGAACACACCTGCGCCGTTGACTTACGTGGTCTACCCTGGTTGTAAGCTAACATCAGCTAGCTTATCTAACCTACCTTGCAGGCTGCCATACTAAATAACTGACCACCCCACGCCATTGGAGCTAACTACCTAGCTATGGTTAATTCTGTAGCTTGTTGTTCTCGCCATGAATATGCGCTCCGAGTCCCTCTCTAACGTGGCACTGCGCTCAGAATCCAACACCTTCTATCTGTCGAGAGCAGGCTCGGGTCACACTGTCGGCGCCCCGAGAAATTCGTATTCTTTCGCGGTTGAACCGCATGACTCGCTCGGTGTCACCCTCAGCAGCGCCGCACAGCACTTCATCACATCCAGAAAGCTGGACAAGAACCTCGCTGGGAAGGCTCCTCGGCCGTTTCTGCCCGCAGGACAGAACAAAGCGGTGGCTGTTCCTCCTGGAGCCAGCTCTGAGAGCACAGAGACACTTGCATCTCAAGCCAAACAAATGGGGGGCGAAGGGACCCCTGTTAAAAGTAAAACTCCACTCGGACAGACCAACGCCATGGACAACAAAGCAGAATTTGTTTCAATGAACTCTCACAATTCCAGGGAATCGGGTGGGGAGGACAGTGCGAAGGGGTTGGACACTATGGGGGCTCATGGTGTGGCATCTCATGAACACAACCCAGAGGGTAAACGAAAGAACATGAAGAAGACTCCTGGCCATCCAAGTGCACAGGCCAGTTGTCTTCGGCAACTTCTCCTGCTTCAGCTGGACCTCATTGAGCAGCAGCAGCAACAGCTGCAGTCAAAAGACAAGGAAATAGATGAACTTAAAGCTGACAGGGACACGGTATGTGATTTAAAGTGTTTTTTAATAGAAGCTTAAATTAGTGTTTTGTTCATACACTTACACCTGTGATGCTTATACAAATTAAGTGGCTTGTTTCTTAATTATCACAATAATCACTGTCCTACAGCTTCTGGCTCGGATTGAGCGAATGGAGCGGCGCTTACAGTTGACGAGCAAAGAACCACGTGATAAGCGCCTGTTTCAGCCTTTGGAGAGATGGGTCCCAGACACTGATGACTTCTGGGATTCTGATGTAGGAGACAGCCCTCAAACCCCATCAGCCAAGGGCTCTGCTTTTAGTCGAAGCAGCAAGGTGCAAAAGAGGTAAGACGTGCATTTGTATGTGTGTGAGTGATATATAATGTATCATGTATCCTCTCATTTCACATTTTCTTTCTGCATGTTTTGATTTGCACATATTTCGTTTTGCTCTTTAGGAAATTTGGCTTCATAGATTCAAAGGTACAGAGGCCACAGGGGAAAGCTTCCAGGTTAACACCCCAGAAATCAGACACTGGAGGAGCCTCACCATGTCAGAGAGATCTGCGGAACAAGGAGACTCCAGAGAAAACTGGAGTGGGAAAGTCGGAAGCCCTCTCAGAAGGAGAAGATAACTGTGAACATCCAGACATACCATACATGACGACGACAGAAATGTACTTATGCTGTTGGCACCAACCTCCCGTCTCACCCCTGCGTGAGCCATCCCCTAAGAAAGAGGATGATGTGGCCAGTAAGAATCTTTTAATGTGCAGAGTTTATTTTAATTACCAAGAATGTATGTATTTAATGAAATGTATTGTGTTTCTTTAAACTCACAGTTCCATCATGGAGGGAAAACAGCATGGAGCCTTTGAAGGAGGAAGATGCCTTTGACATCCCTGAGGTGAGAATATTAGTCTGAATGTGTATTTTCTCTACATTATTCCTGTTGCACACACATCAGCAAAATTCTTAAACATATATGCACGGTTTTCTTCTACCTGCAGAGTCTTGATGACGGTGTTTTTCTAAAACGCCATGCAAAGCTGGAGCTGGATGAGAAGAGAAGGAAGAGGTAAGTGTTGGAAAATTGTTTTATTTTAATGTGTAAAGGGTACCTGAAAATCTTTCCGGGTAAGTCAGATGTTTACCCTCTGTGGTATTTGTTGACTGGCTCTTTTTCTCACTAAAGATGGGACATTCAAAGGATACGGGAGCAGCGTATGCTACAAAGGCTCCAACAGCGCATGGAGAAGAGAAAGATAAATGTTCAGGAGAGTGAGCCAGAGATGTCATCATTTTATCCTGAGGTTGATGATGGTATGATCTGTACTTTTGTTAGGATTTAAACTAATCAATAATAATAAAAAATTATCTGGTATGAAAATTCAGTTTTTAATTTTGCGTTTGATTTATGGTTTACTAATTTTCTCCACAGTGGAGTCAATTATCATCACCCCCTTTCTCCCTGTTGTGGCCTTCGGTCGCCCTTTGCCCAAAATCACTCCACAGTAAGTGCCTTTATGTTTAGTTGGCTGTGACTGTCTTAAATTTTTTGATTATGCTATTGTCTCTACCGTCTAGCGTTATGATAGATTTATAATTTCCTTTTCTTCTCTTTCTCTCATTCATACCTACTCAGGAATTTCGAGCTGCCATGGCTTGATGAACGAAGTCGCTGCCGTATAGAAAATCAGAAAAAACAAACTCCTCACAGGACCTGCCGGAAATAAGCCAGTCTTCTTGAGATGTACATATCCAAGTTGAATGCTGCAGAAAGAAAGAGATGGCCCCTTTTAAGGCTACTGGATACTTGATCGGTTTCATGGGTTTGTGTGTTTGTAATTAAATGGCAATAAGTGAAGATGGCAGTGATGCAGATTTATTTATATTGTTAATCATTAGGATAATCCTATCCACAGAATGCCCTGTGATTTTGTTTAAAAAAAACTGTCTAGTGTTCAGCATTGATTGCCATATAAATAGTTCAGGTCCTGCTCTGTCTATTTTTACATGAATGATATTACTGCAGGCACCGCTTTAAGCAACAAGTTTCATGTGCATTACCTTGTGGACATATGATGCATTTTTTGCATGTAATGCCTCAATGGATTTTTGAATATCGGGCTGTATCACTGTATGTGTACCATGGAGGTATAGTGAAGAGTGTGAATCGGAACCCTCAAGTGAGGATACGAAGGCTTATGACTTAAATCCTTAATTTCTCTTAACTTTAGAATGCATGGTTGTCTGGAGTCAACAAATCATATGGTGAGAAGTTTCCATTTTTGTAAGTGCAGTAGAAATTCCATAAAAAAAAGTTATCACCACCTAAGAGTTGCATAAGCAGTGTGTGATTTTGTTTTAGCTCAAGTAGTTCTTGTTTGTAAGCTTCAGCTGGAGGTCTGCACATCTGTAAAGCTGTTCATACAAATGGACTAAAAGGAAATCCAATAATTTTTCAATGTTTATCAAGTGGTCAGTCATGATTCTTGTTTATATCTGATCTTGTAAATGGGAACTTTCACCACTTTAACTTTTCTCAAAATCTTGTCTGCATCTAAAAGAACATCTTCAAGCATCATGTCAAGCGAATGGTCATGATAAACTTTGTGCCTCGTACAACAAAATTTTAATAGAAAATCCAAAGCCATGCCTCATCTTAGTCTGTAGTCACTTGATTTTTTTTGTTTTGGCATGAATGGCTTGTCACCACATGCATACCTTTTTTTCTTGAACATGTGATTTTTGTGTCTAGCTTCATCAAATGTGTAGGATGTATATAAGGGAAAATGTTATTTTTTTATTATTTATGTTTGAGTGTTGTATGTTCAGTATAGATGATATATTGATAGAATGTTGACAGAGTAACTGAAGAAATTTGTTTTGCAAAAAATACAAATCCTATTGTTTCTGAGTTTGTCTTTTGTTTCTTTTTTGAAATTGGCGAGCATGAAGCAGATTTAGTAATTGCCTTGTTTACTTCTTCAAAGTTAAAGTTAGAACAACCACTAAATTGTGCAATGATACATTTGGTATATATAAAGCAACTAATGGTTGAGGTAATGAATATATTTCTTCCTTACCTGTAGTATAATCTTTATGCCAAGGCTACTTTCACGTCATGTAAAAAAAAACAAAAAACATATTTTTACTTTACTGTAACCTGTTGTAGTTTTCTGTCTTGGGATGTGGCAAGGATTAACAACCAGCACGAATCACTGCATTTAATTTACAGTATGGTTAACATTTCATGGCAATACTTTCCTACTTGAAATTACGTGGCTGCATTCACTGCAGAACTAATCAGTCAGATTTCTTCACTCAGTGTGAAAAATGTTTATTGAGAAAAAAACAAGGCAAAATACAACATCCCAGTTTAATTTTTCTTTTAGATAAATACTTTACTATAATACACCAGTAATCATACATTTGTTTGTTTAAACCCTTTCACCACAAATAAATTTCTTCTTTAAACGGGAGAAACTAGTGGAGAATGATTGATTTTAGTTAAGCAAAATCTGACAACCCATTGGTTGTAGGGCAAGTAAAGAACAATTCAGTAAAGTTTAGGCAAAGAGTTTCCTGATCTGATGTGGTACCAGAAAAAGTTTTCTGATAAAATATATAAACCACTGCGCTTGAAAGATTTACATTTCTGAAATACAACCACAACTATACTAATGAGACATGTAAAGTTGTAGTAATGCTTTGCACTACTTGTATAAAAATCTGTTTACAATCAACATTTGGACTAAATGGATAACAGCCTGTACGCCTTCTTTATAATAATAAACTACTTAGTGTTTTCCTCTCAGCAGTATCAAACAAGGTTCCTGTGGTGCTTCAGTATTTTTCCAAGCAAAACTTCCCTATTTTAAAATGATCTGCATGGCATGAATGCTCTGGAAAACATGCGAGAGACCACATCTTTGATTGGAGCGTTTGTTTGGTAGAATAACATACGGCACATATCAAGTAGAAAAAAAAAAGAAAGAAATACGCAAAAGAAACTTTGACACAAGTGTGCCTTGTGCCACGAAATGTCACTGCGATCCAATTCTGCAGTGTTCCATTATCCACTGCTTTAATCACTCAACTTTTCATTAAGGTGTTATAAGGGTTTATTCACTTCTTCCTGTTAACTGAAAGTCTTCTGTCCCTCAGTCTCTTCTGAGGTTGTTCAGTCTTTCCTCCAGGTCAGCGTCTGCATCTGCCAGAGTTGGCTGTGGTTCTGCTTTCTTCCCAGCGGGTACTGAAAGACTTCCCCCAGTAGAAGGCAGACCTGTTTAAAAGCACACAAAAAGTACAAATAGCTGAATACAGACTATATGAATTAAGAGTTATATTTTGTGGACAACTTCTTCTGACTTTTGTAAGTTGCACCCATTGTTGGCGGAAATGCATGTAAGCACACGTGCAGCCATATCCCACTAGAGAAGTATTTTTAATAGAACAGAAATTAAAGAATGTATGTAGCAGATAGGCATGAACCTTTACCAGGCGTGTGAAAGAGGAATATTAAGTTCCCCCTGCATTTAGTTGTGGAGAAGTGGAGTTGTGTTCTCTGGAATGAAGATGCTCCATTCAATACTTTTGGGATATGCTAGGAAGTTGCTGATGAGATGGGGCGCTGATAAATAATCATCCTGACCTTATTAATACTTAGGTCACTAATTGCAATTAAGACATCACTGCAATGTTGCAATATCTAATAGACTTCCCTGGACAGTAGAGGCAGCTACATCAACAAAAACAGAATAAACTCTCTTTAAACCTCCTGATTTCAGAAGAACAAGCTGCTCAATCATTTGTGTTTGTACTGTATCTGCTAGAAAAAATATATAGTTGGACATGTTTCATACCTGACAGTTCATCTGAAAGATTCAAACCCAACTCATCCAGCACCTGAGAGACCACAGCATCACTATGAAAGAGAACAAATGAAGTAAGTATTAAGGCTGTGAAACAGACACAGAGGGCCAAGTTTACATTAAAGGCCAATAATCTATTTTGTATTTACACAATCCTACCTTTCCTCTTCATCATCCTCATCTCCCATTGCATCATCAATTGCGTCATTCATCATCTCCTCCTTCATGTCCATTATTTCACTTTGGCGCTCAAACTCCATCATGATCTTCTGAATCTGTGGTAACTTCAACTGTGTAAAGGGCATAGCTTTTAGTGAAAACCTTGAATCAATTTGTAACCATGCATATTGGTAATTGTTGAATTTGGCCTTGATGACCACAGGTTTAAAACAAACACACACACAAATATCTCACAAGCACACTGGTAGCTGACCTGTCTGTTCATTGTGGCCATGGCTTTGGTGACTCCTTTCATTGCCTGTGCCATGCTGTTGTTTGACTTAAGGGTCTGAATTTTGAGACTAACTGCCTGGATATTGGCTCTCATCATGATGAACTTTTTAACATATCGTCTGGTGCGAACCAAGTCCTTGGCCATGATCTTGACTGCATCCTAGAATAATGAAAACATTACTTATTAACATGTCAGTTTATGATTTTAAATAAGGACAATTTGCAGATGAAATTCTGTTAACTTTTCTGGCTTTGTACCATTTGCCCTTGTTTGGCCATTTTCTTAATGTCAGCTATGATTTTCTTCTCCTGTTGTTCCAGCCTCTGTCGCTCTCTGTCTAGATCTCTCATGGCTCTGTTCAGTGCTCTCTGGTTCTGTCTCAGCATCTCCTCCGGAGTTTTTCTCCGTCCAAATAAGAACTCCATCTGATGGAAAAAAACAACCAAAAATTCAATTCAATTCAAGTCAATTTAATTAAACTCATCAGAACAAATGACAGCAGATATAAATATTGGAAACAGCATGCCTACAAAAGTCACATGACTGCTAAAGTTAAAGAATGACTCAGATGACGGTGTGCTGTTGACATCATCTTTGGCACAAACACACCTTAATACAATCAAAAGCTGTCTATTGTTTGAGGTAAAGAAGCCTACACAACTATGGTTAAGATAGTTTAGTGTAGTATTGTATGCTTGAAAACAGAATTAGCAAATCTAGCTAGCCTAATTAGCTATATTAAGTAAATCATTTTAAACCAGAATAACAGATTGAATCAGATTAAGTAATAACACGCTTTAAGTCATTTAAACTTAAACATCATGCCCGTGCGTGTAATAGACGTCTAATCTCTGTGTCTTTTTAAACGTTAGCAAGCTGTTAGATAGTTCATAAAAAACACATCAAAACAAATGCTAACCCAGGTTAGCTTAGCTAATTAGCGCTCAGTTTCGCCATGGTAATAAGACACTCTTATATCACAGTGTCGTATATTAGTTAGCTTGCCAGTTACTAAGTAAGCTAACCTGCGTGGATATGTCTAAACCACGTTTAATGGAAGCAAAGCCCTGGTTTGAATTTACTGTAAAGACTAAAAAGGCTTTCACTTTTCTAAACTCTGAAAGCTTAGCGGATACAACAACAACACAGGCTGCTAACAGGCTAGTTTAGCTAAAGCTAGCTGCCTGCTAAAACCACCTCCGCGACTTTAGAAGCACGTCTATTAAACGTTTACCTTGAGTCTTCTGTTAAACGGTAAACTGCCCGAGGTTGAATAGCTGTCTGTCTCCGGTCCCGCGGGTCTGAAAGTGTTTTGTGTTTGTGTGTCTCAGTGGGAGCGGGGCTCAGTCTCCCTGTAACAGATCTGCAGCTCCCTCTTCCGCATCTCCACACTTCCTATGGAAAGTTCTTACGTCAGAGGATTTAAACACCCAGACAGAGAGAGTTAATTATTTATTTATTCATTATAGACTATTAGAATTAATAGACTATTAGACTAGTAGACTATAGAATATTATTTATATTCTACTCGCAAAATATTTTATTCACAAACATTTTTGCAAGACTAAGCTTTTCTATATACTTGATTGAGTTTAATCCCCTTCTCCAATCTTTTAGTAGAATCAATGAAAAAAGTTCTTATAACGATGATCTGTTGTATACCCTTTAGCCTTCCTCAATTAATGTATTACTGTATTATTGTTTTATTTTTATTTGTAATTTAGTTATCTCTTATATTGTTATAGATGTTGTCTAATTCTGTGAAGTTTCCTGTTCCATGAGCATGTTGGATGCATGAATAATCGAGTCTGTACCTACCAATAAAAAAAGTTTATTTGTTTATTTGTTTGTTTAATTATTCATTATGTTACTATAAAAACCTCTTGCTTTATGTTTTTATTATTATAATTTTTATAATCCATCACGTTCTATTATTATATAATTATTCATAAAAAAATAAAGGAGAAAAAGAGTTACAAAAATAAAAACAAAAAAAAGATAAGCATGTTAATCAGGGGTCCATTTAAAGGTAACAACAGAAAACACATTACATTAAATTATTTTATCACATTAATAGTACTTTGCCAAAAAAATAACTAGATTTTTATAAAAATGTTAATTTTTCAATAAGTTAAACCAAATAAAACATTTTCAAAACTAAGTTAATATTCCTTATAAATAAGGTCCCGAATAAAGCTACACATATTTTGCCATAGCCCTTGTGTGTGGTCACAGAACCAAAATAGATAAAAAAGGAAAGATGAATGGTCAGTGTAAGTTAACCTTTAACAGTTAACTTACATTTTCTGAATATTGGGAATAATATTGCCTAATATTGGGAAAATGGGTTAAAACTTATTTCTTCTACGCGGCACTACGATCCTCGAACAGTCAGAAAAATATATTAATAAACGTTACACTGACCGTGAATGTTTTTTATCAGTTAAAATAATTTACTAAACTAAGGAACGGAATGTTGTAAAGCGCTGTGTTATACAGGCTGGACCTACAGGCGGCAGTGCTGGCTGATCCGGAGGTACACACAGCTGTCCGTGAATCACAGAGGAAAGAAAAAAATCGACTGGAGCACACAATGCAGTTTCACTGTGGGGTTTATCCACCCAGGGCTCACCGACTGCAAGCTTTCCGAATTAAAACGAGCCGCGTATTCGTCTGATTTTGACGATCGGAACTTACCCTAGTGTTTTAGGGATCCCTGTGGAAGGCGATTTCGCGAGGGCTGTTCACCGAGACTGCGGCGAAATAGAGGGAATAATTCAGCTTTACACGACTGAGTGGATTAGACAGAGAGGGCCGCGGGCGGAAGGAGGTGCCCTTCCCCGGCCTACTCCACAGGGCTCGGACTGCGCTCCTGCGGCTGAAACTCGAGCTCGGGGCTTCGGGGCCTGCTGCGGGTCTGATGGTGTAATGGAGAAACGAAGCGAGCAGCAGACAGGAGACAGCGATCAGACGCATCGGCCACTTCGGAGCGGTGGGTACGATCGGAATAGCGCAGTTTGGCTAACGCTTGTGTGGCACAAATGGAGGAGGGTGGTTTTAATAATGTGTGTGTGTGATGGAGAGAGAGGTAGAGAGAGATCGGACAGTTGATGCATTTCGGCTGGATGGATTCACCTTTCTCTCGTCAGAAAGGATCGCTCGCTTTGGTTTTGTGTTTTCTTTAAACTGGTCAGACAGGTTGTTTGTAGTTGTCGATTTTTTTAGGTAGAATTTGTCTGATTTGCTTGGCTTATATTAACTGTGTTATATTATGTGTGTCATCGAAGCACCGCCGAGTGTGTGTAAAATGTTGAATGTTTTTTTTTAGCTGATTAAGCTAACTAGCTAGGTTAGCAAACAACTTAGCTAGCTAGCTAACTAACATAGCGCAGTGAGCTAACGCTAATAGCTATAAACGTAGTTAGCTAGGTTAGCTAGCGTTAACACTGTCTGGAGATCCAGCTGTTTTAATTAATGGAAATGTAAAAGGGAGAAAGACAGGGCCGATAAACGATCTCTTCGCCTTTTTATTTATCACAGTAAAGTGAATGTCAGACACAGTAGCTACACGGTCAATTTCTGTGTTAGCTACCCAACGACAGTGTTTACACTGGATATGGATATGGTAATTACCTTACCGTCATTTATGGGGATGCTAGCTTAGCTTAGCTAGGTTAGCTAAGCTAACCCGCTAGGCCAGCGAGCTGCTGGGTTAGCAGCTAACTAGCTTCAGCTAGCTAGTCGTCGTCACTGGGTCAAAAACTAGCCAGACAGATGTAACGCTAGAGACTTACGCGTTTTAATACTCAATCAGCGCATCTGAGTTTGTTAATTTGTCTAGTTATGAAAGACAAGATATAACCTAAGTTAATTGTTTTCACATGTAAGCTCTGAAATGTGTCAAAATATATATGTGATTCCTGTCTAGCAGCTGAAACTGAAGCTGTCAGATGTAACTAGCTTAGATGTAGGTAGCCCATGGTCCAGAGAGTAAAACTCCACCCCAGGATTTTCTCCAGTTGCCCGTGTGGGTGTTCTGCGTCTAAAATTCCCATGCAGTTAAAACTGTAAAATCCTGGGATGGATTTGTATTTTGTGGACCTGAACTACCCACCTTTAGATGCAAGCTAACCCGTTAGCCATCCGACTTTAAAGCGTAAAAGCTGACACAAGCTGTAACAGTTAGTTTTTCAATATGCATTTTGAATATTGAAATGTATAAGTTTAATTTAAAAGTTTTGTTATATCGAAGTATAACATTCAGTAAAAAAATCTAATTGAACAAAACAAGCTTATCAATAGTCTGACTTTTAATTTAATTATAATAATATAATGGAGAAAATACATCTATCGAAACAATAAAGTATACATATTCAGTCCGTGCTTATACACTGTAAACAGAAACGATTTTAAAACAAGTACAAAATACAATGCTTTCAAACAAAATACTCAAATCATAATATTGCTGTCTAATGACAGTTTATGGGACAACATGGCACACCCCTACTTAAATCTAAAAGCAGTTGAAACGTGATTGTTTTTTTCCAACAGGAAATTTCAGCACCTTACTCATACAATGTTTTAGAGTTTTAAACTTGTAAAGTTGTGAAACCTGCTGGTGACATTCACATAAAAACAAATTAGATTAATCAGATACATTTTTCAGAGAAACTATATTTGTAAATTCTAACCTGTTTGATTCAAATTAAAATTAAGGTCAGAATGAATTTTAAACATATAGAAATTCTCTTCTGACAGTGATTATACTTATTTATAACATATTTATAACACATGTATAACTACACCCTCCTCAATATAACTTCAGACACAAATGTAACATTTATTTAGCTCTGATTCAACTGTATGCAAACTTTAAATTTAAAGGCATCCCCAAATAATTGTTCACATTTTTGTGTTATATATTTATTTAGCTAACTGGTTCTTACATAGACTTCTCACAGCTTTTAATTTTTTTATTTTAAAGTAACAGATTCAATAAAACAATACATTATTAAAACTTATTATAATACAAGCATTAGATTACCTAACATCAATTTAGGATTTCAAGTCAGAAGAGGCTTTTACTGTCATTCCTAGTACACGGTGCAATTGCGTTCCTCTGGAACCATGGTGCAAAATGGGATAAACAGAACTGTATAGACAACAAAGTGCAAACGTTCAACAATTTAAAGTAGCAAGGTCAATGTCGGCCAATTGTAGTAGTGCGGCTATCATCGTTTATTTCCTTTCCAGCATATGGTAAATATGTCAGCAAATATCAGTTTTCAATATCTAGACATATCAATATGCCTGATCATATAAAAAAGTTGTTTTATCATTATCCAACCCTAATCCAACCCTAATGTTTATTCATTTTAAGAATTTACTACTGCCAAAACATATATACATCTAAACATACATAGTTCTATTTAATGTAAGTATGACAATACATTTAAGTATTAAGAAACTACCAGGAGTCTGATTTTAAATTCAATTATGATAATATAGCATAAAATGTTGTAAAAAATCAAAATAATAATTTACAAAATCACCATCATCGAACTTGCTGTTACAAACACCTGAAAATGCTGAAAAGATTAAGGATTTTTATTAAATTGTGTGGCTTGCTTCAAATCCTCACATAGATTAATTTAACTTGGCTATTTTGTTTTGTTTGTTTTTGTGTCCTATTAGTAAGTGGTCCTCAAATGAATATCTATTTTTTTTTCTTTTTGTAAAACATTTGTTTTGTCATTTTAGAGGAGGTTCTTTAGTTAAAATAAGTAAATGATCTGTTAAATTGGTGAATGATATCTGTATAGCATTTTAATCAGTGGTGGCAGTGGTTCTGGGGCATGCTCTCTCGCAGTTGTTTCAGACCATGTACCACCCATGATCAAAATAAAACCTCCAAGTACCACCACCAAGTCATTTACAGGAACATATTAAACCACATTCACTAAAACACAGCAGGCCAGATGTTATGTTATCTCATAAGTTATCTCATTTGCCAGTGGTCCTGTTGCCAGTTGTTAGATGCTTAGTGGTCAATATAATTTTTTTCATTGGTGTTGTAACACAAAAATATTGTGTCTACTTGGCACTGACATTTTACTCTTCTGGCAGTCATGCTGTATATTGTCTCACAATTTCATAATGAGTGGAGAAATAAAAATACCTCAAATTAGTTTGGAATAAAATCTGTTAAAATGTAAGGAGAAGTGTTTGCTCTCAATATCCTGAGCTTTAACATGTCCTGCTACCCATATATTGTTGCCTGAATAACTATTGTTTTGTATTCGACACATTAGAAACCTTTTTGGTGGCATACTACTTTGGTTAAGAACCACTTTTTATGGGGTCTGGATGTTGGCTTACAAAACATTAGATTATTTTTTTCTCTTGATAGAAGTGTTCTGTTTACGGTGTAAATGTAGATGTGGGCTATTTGTTGCTTATGCCTCCCTTTTCTCTGTTCTTTTTTTCCAGATGAAACTGACAATGTCTTGACAAAAATTCAGTAACACTGAGGGGAATATCCTGAAATATATAAAGTTAATAGGCCCACAGATGGACAGACATGACTCCTATAAGACAGCCGTCTCCAACTGGTACAAAACTGTAGGTAGGAATATTAACTCCACTTTAAACTGGGATACCAACATCGGTCAACAAGATTTTGGGTGTCCTCAGTGAACGTAAGGTCCCTCCCTCCACGGATCGAGGTGTCAGTGCCTTTCGCGTAGACTTGCAGTACATTTTTGACATGGACGGTCCCAGTCGAAGTGGTGGGGTAAGACAGAGCCGTCGCTCCCGTTCTCAACGTGACCGAGAGCGACGGAGAAGAAGAGCAGACCTCGGACCCTCGTCGCCTTCCTCAGCCTCGGACCAGGAGCTTTGCAGAGGAGATTCTCTTCTTGGTGCTAGTGGTGGAGAATGTCGCCCCGTCTTTCCTGGTGTCCGGCACCGGCCTCCGCGACGGAGGAAGCGAGAGTCAGTGTCGTGCGAGGAGGATATTATCGATGGCTTCGCTATAGCCAGCTTTATAAGCTTGGAGGCCTTGGAGGTACTGAAACACATTTTAAATGCACATAATACTTAGTAATTTTTTTATTACATGCATATTGTGTAATGCAGCGAATGTATATGTCTATACGTTTGTTGTTTTTGCACTGCTGTATCAGGACCCTTTTGCAATGCATTTATTAACAGTCAACAGGCAATTTAGAGAAGTTCCGTGACTTCTTAGTATCATTATACATGTGTTTTAATAGATGAACTGTTCTCTGAAGCCGCCAGAGCGAGCAGGATTGGGGAGGCCAAATAAAAGGAAGAGAGACGTGGATGAAAATGGAGGGCCACTCTCTGAGCCTGAGGAAGGAGCTCCAGCTACACACACCAACAGCAGTGTGGAGAAGCGCCGCTTTGAGAAAAGGAAGAGAGAGGCCAAGGTGAGAGATGGACAAAAGGCATAGTGTCATTTAATGTACAGTGTTTTAGTTTCACTTCAGTTATTAAACTTGGTGTCATGTTTTTGATCCTGCTGGTCCTTATGTGCACATTTGAAAAGTAAAAGAACTTTTTGTGTTGTACTGTTTTTATACTTCTGATGCTTTTTATGTGTTGTTTAAGTAAATATTAATATTTGTTTGATTCCTTTTATGTAAATAATTATTCAGCCTGCTTAATGTGCATGCAGGAAAAACAAGTCCCAGGACTAACAGTTGTGGTTTGTGTTTCAGGTGTCTGGAAATCTCATGGAGACTGGATACATTGTAAGTTACTTGTTTTTCTGGAACACCTTCTTTTTTTATGTTTTGTTAATATTCACTTACAGGTTTTCTGTTTGCTGTATTTTGTAAGTGAGCGTATTCAGTGAGTTAAGTGTCTGTGTTGACCAGTGCATATTGGCATTGATATTTCTTTGTTTTTGTGTCAGTGTGACACGGAGAGCGAATCGGGAGATAAGGTGGGTGCTTTTTGTTGTTGTATGTTATATATGTATCTTTTTATTTTGGTATTGAAGATTTTGTTGTGTTAAGTATGTCAGTAACGGTTGTTTTTCTTGCCTCAAATGTAGGCATCTGACAACGATATGGAGCCTACATTCATCGTTAGCACTAGAGAAGGTAGGTATCGGTTTATTTTGTTTTGTTAAGTTGAACGTTTGAAGCTATTCGTAGGTAATTAAACACATTTAACAACATTTTGAATAAATCTTGCACAGTGACTCTATTTATATATCACAAAAAATCTAAAGAATCTATTATGTTTTGGTATTGTGTTGGTATTCGTACAGAATGTGTAAACAGACTGGTACTAAACTGTGCATGCAAGACACTTTATAAGATGTCCAAATATTTATCACAGACCACACTTTTATGTTCTATATTTACATTGGTCATTACATTAATCATTGTTATTGGTTAAATGCGTGACTTGATTATTAGCGGTTTTCCAACAAAAGAACTGTGCTGGATCCATGTGGGTGGAAAAGCGATATGTGTGTAAGAGCTTTATTGATGCAGAACAACACTATTGCTGTGTTGGACTAAAGATAACCAGGGGTGCATGGTGCATGGTCACTGAGTTACTGTGCTAGAATGTCTGCATTTATTTTATTTCACTGTATTTTTTTATTTTATATAACATAATGTACCATTTTCTATAGTACTGTAATGTTAATTACGCATTTTGTTGCAATTTTTACAGTTGTCTTGCACAAGTCGATGTAATAAACAAGAACAGACTTGTCGTGGCTTTTGCCATATTAATCAGAAAATCAGTTGATCAGACCTTTAATGATCCTCTTCATGGGACTTGAGGCAAGGGAATGCTAGCTTGGTTGCATTGTGTGAGATCAGTGGGAAGCTTAGCTGCACATTGCAGTATTTTTTTTTCCTGCAATGTATATTTCTGTATTTAAAAAAATAAAATTCAAAAGGATTAAATAGGTCACAATATTCATAATATTTTCTGGATCCAAGATTGGAGTAACATGCATGATATAGGACAGATATGATCAATCTTTGGTAGAGATACCTGATTAGGGGGATGTAAGCAGTATGAATTTTCCTTTTGTATCAAACTGGGGAAAAATATATCAAATAAATTGACCTTAAGCCACTTTACATATACTGTGATGTGACTTGTTTATTCCCACATTGTGATGACAATGCTTAGGTTAAAATTGATTGTGGTAGGGCTTTTAGAGCTTGATGTTGAAAAGCATAGATTGCTTACAGATTAGGTGAAAATGAATAATTTTTCTATCTTTCCATCAGTGGTGCCCAACCCAGTGAGCATGGCTTCTACTGTGAGCAACGGCTGCACCCTGTTGCCTTCGAACAATGGGCCACCCCGTCTGTCTGTGACGCCCCGAGTGTCTGGCTTGGAGCGGAGTCAGGAGAGGAGTCTGGAGCTGCCTTATCCTGAAGTCACCTCTACCTCGTCCTCTCTGCCTTCCCTTTTGCCCCGCTCCACGGATGTTGCCCCACAAGCGAACGGAAATGGTGGACCACATCACCGCCATGATATCAGTCCCCCACGGCACAAGACTAAGCCGTTCCTCCCTTTCGCTGGCCGGTCACAACCTGCCTACGGTTTAGGGACCAATAGGTCAGTAGATCAGTAGAATTCAAAAATAAAAATAATGTTTTCTCTCAAGTACATAATTAGGATAGTAACTTGATTTGAGTAAAACTTATATGGATGTGAATTAAATCTTTTTGTGTAAATATGTTTGGTTTCATCAGGAGCAGTACCTCAACCAAGACTCCATCTTCATCTGCCTCTTCATCATTAATCCGGCCACCCACGCCGTCTACTAGTGTGTCCTCTGGCCGAGGCCCATCTGGGGCAGGAGTGCTTCGTCCCTCTTCTCGGCCCAGTCCCAGTGCTCTGTTTACTCCTTCTCCTGGACTTCCTCCTCCACCCCCTCTCCTGCAGGTGTCCCCTCGCTCTGCAACAGGTACATTTTAATAGTGCTTTTCTCTATGATGTGTATAAAGACATGTTTGTACAGTAATTTAGGTGTATATATGCCTAAGGTATTTAAACACCAAGCTTTGTTATTTATTCAGAAGTCACTTTTTGTATGTGATTTGGTGATCCACCTTCTCAAACTAGATTGATTGATTGATCTGTGTAAAAAAAAATCTCTTTTAATGGTTATACGAAGTTTTCTTTTTAATTTGCTTTGCCTAATCTGTAGCTCATGTGGACTGTCATGTGTCAGAACCAGCATGTCAAAAGTCACATGGCTACCAGATCAGACAAAATTGGGTAAAGCAGATAAAGTAGGAGGTTTTTCCTATGTTGCTCACCTAATGTTACTATTGGTCTATTTTTGTAAAGATATTCGTTGATTGTTTAATTCTATCACATTTATTGTTGTTATTATTATTATTATTATTATTAATAAACCCAATACAGATTTCAGGTGTTTTTAATGCAAACTGCTATTGTAGATGTTCCTTAAATTGGTGTCACTAAAATCCCCCCCCCACTCCATTTAGATCAAGATCCCACCTACCGTCAAGACCTGAACCCCCACTTCCTGGCTTCCCAAAGTGCAGAGGGTAGAGCTTCAGGTAGCAGTGCTGGAGTCAGTGTGAGCTCAGCATCAGGAGGACCTTCTGCTTCCACCTCCAGCTCTAGCACGTCTAGCAGGTCTTCACAAGCTCAGCCATCCATCCCTCCAATGTACCAGTTCCATCAACACAACCATCAGCACCAACACACCCATACCCACCAACACTTTTTGCATCCACCTGCTGCGGCACCCCCTATGGTAAGAAGCCACACAGATTATTTTGTTTTTGTTTATTTTCATTATACACTTTGATGGTAATGTCAGCTGATGTCTGTTTCTCTTTTTAGTTTGAGAAGTATCCAGGCAAGATAGAAGGTCTTTTTCGACACCCAGTAAGTTGTTTTTGCTTCGGAGGCTGATGCCAGAAATGGTCAGGCACATATCTGTGGCCAATTGACAAAAGCCAAAAGCTGCATCATACACTCACTAAATGTGTGGCCAATGGATATGATAGTAAAATAATTGCTGTTTTGTTTTGCTTCAAGTTTTTCCCTCAGTACCCACCACCTGTGCCTGGAATTCAGCCGGTACTTCCTCCCACTGGACCACTTAGTTCTCTACAAGGAGCCTTTCAGCCCAAGGTGAGAACTATTATTAATGTTTTATTTGGAATAAACATTCACAATGCATTAACATGCTATAGAACTTTAGTGGGGTCTCAGTCTTGGTCGTGGAGTACTCGTTTTTTTGTAAACGTTGCTACAACATGCAGAGCAAATGGTCTTTCAAGACCATGGCTGAGATCCACTCTTTTCTTCACATCAAATCATATGCAGTGATTTTTTTCTTTTTTAAGTTAAAAGCTAATGCATGCTGTTAGATACACCACTGCTTGTAGTGGGTTAAATTAGTGTCCTGTGATTGACAGCTTGTTGCCCTTCAGGGACCTGCCCCAGAGATGTCTGCTCGTCTTGGTGTGGTACCTCCCCACTTGCAGCCTAAAGACCCTAGGGTAGGAGATCTTCGTGCAATGTTTTTGCTTTGGTCCCAGGGGGTTATTTGTAATAATGGCTAAGTAGTAATAAATAGTAAATTATCCTTTTTTTCTGTGTCTACAGATTACAGACCCATTTGCTCCATCATTAAAAGTCAGTAATGTAAGTGTAACTACTCTTCACTTTTAGTTTCTTTTCCTTTTAACTTTGTTTGATAACTAGTGTTCACTCTTATTTTATTTTCTTACTCTGCAGAAGCCTGGAAAGTGGTGTGCTATGCATGTGCGTGTAGCCTGGATGATTCTGAGGCACCAGGAGAAAGTTAAGGTGTGTGTGTGTTTTTTTTCCTCTATACTTTTCTTTTCTGATTGATCCTTGTATATTTATATATCACCTTTTGATTTTCGTGAAAATAATCTTCCAAAACATTGAAGTACCAACAAAGTAAAAATTGTCAAATTGTTCTTATTTCTTTCAGCTAATGCAGGCTGATCCTCAAAAGTTGGACTTTCGTAATGATTTGCTGCCACGTCTCCCTGGACCAGGCGGTATTGGAGGAATAGGGGGATTAGGACCACTTGGAGGTCCCCTGCCTCCAACCCATGAACTTTCCAGACCAGGCAGCATCTTCACAGCTGCTGGTACACACTTTTCTCTTGTATACTTGTATTCTGCAGAACGTGTTAAATCATTAGGTCATTTTATCTGATTAATACTGGTTGTTTTGAAGAGATGTTTTATATAAATGTACTAAAGTGTTCTATTTAAATGTACTAAGTGTCTATTTAAAAAAACAGCAGTTAATTTACCAGGTAAAATCTAACAGTTGTCAATGACCTATTTTATGACGTTTTAGACACTGGATTAGGTTGTGTTAAGATGTGTTTTTGCAAAGGATTGGAGAGGACATAAAAAGAAAAAACTACAGTGGAACACACTATGTTCCAATAAAGGCTTTTGAGTATTTGAGTTGACCACTGTGTCTTCTCAGGTGGAGTCAATCCGTCCTCCACTCCATTCATCTCTCCATCAACGCCCCACTCCTCTTTCCTCACCCCAGCAACCCACCTGGGTAAGAGATTGGGCACAGATCTCAACATGAGATTGAACTGTAGCCTAGTGTTTAATATGTAATTATACAGGAATAGTGGTCAAGTTTCTGATGTTGAGTGGCATCAGACATATGAAAATGTATGTGGATGATAAACCAGACATAGTACCAAGCAGCCTTTATGTGTCTTGCTTTTAATAATTGGGATTTGTATTTAATAATTGAAGTTTATGAACAGGATCTTTGATTGTCATCATTAATGCGAATGGTATTGTGTTGCAGATCCATATGGCCGCTCACCCCCCTTCCCACCCCTGGGAGCCCTGAGCTCTGGTGCCTTTGGAGGACTTGGTAGCCCCTCATTATGTGAGTCAAAATGTAAACTTGAATTTAAAAACCCATCTCAGTCCGTGTTGGACTTTACTGATCTATTTTATCTGTTCTCTCCACTCCAGCTGCTAGTTCTGTTTTTGGACATAAGGCAGAATCCTCTGCAAGTGCAGTAGGAGGACTGAGTAATCCGCATGATCCATGGAATCGCCTGCATGTTGCCCCTCCATCTTTCCCCTCAGGCCCCCCTTGGGCCAAAGGACTGGAGAAAAGGGATGAAAGAGATAGAGGGAAAGACCTTGAGAGACGAGAACTTCACATTAAAGATGAAAAGGACAGGTATGCCACAACTAAAAACAACATGCTTAATATTGCAATATTTAATTTGTTTCACATCAAAATTCAAATATGCTTTTCAAATATGTTTTTCCTCCTTACAGAGAGAATCTATATGGTCGTCCACCTGTGCGAATGTCTCCCAGTGCCCCCTCCCTCAAGCATCGCAGCAGCACCCCCAGTTCCCACATAAATGGCTTGGGCCTTCTGAGTGCCAGTGCTGGACAATCTGATGGACAAAACAGGGACCGAGAACGGGATCGAGAGAGGGAAAGGGAGCGAGATCGAGAGCCAGACAAGAGACAGCATTCAATGTCAGCCTCCAGAGCACATGCATCAGCATCCTCAGCACCAGACAGACCTCGTTCATCCACATCATCTGTTCTTGCAACCCCTCCTCCAAGCGCCCCCTCAGCACCCTCTCCTCTGGACCTATTCCCAAGACAACCACATGCTCTCAACTCAGATCCCACCCATCCATCCCAAAGAGAGAGCAGCGGTCCAGCCTCTTCCTCCTCCTCGGTCAGTTCACTTCCAGTCAAGAAGCCTGATCGAACCACGACTCCAGTTTCGAAACAACCCCCTGGTCTCTCTGGGCTGCCTCATCCCCCAGTGAAGATTAAGGAGGAGAGAAAAGAAGAGACTGAACCTGTGCCCATCTCCATACAACACCCAGTTGTACCTCCTCATAGCTTTGAGAGGCCCAACAGTCGCCACACTCACCATCCCTCAACCCCCTCTTCAACCCTCTCATTAACTCCAACACCTGGAGTGCCTCTTCCCCCTCCTACTCCACACCCACCACATCACCCTCTCTCTCTCCTGGATCGATCACGTGCTCTAGAGGCTTACCTCGGTGGAGCAGGTGGTTCGGCCGGACTTGTTGTAGGGCCTCCCACGGATCGATTTGCAGTCCATCCACATACACCACCCCAGGGTCACTCCCAGGCTCCTCACAGCTTCCCCTGGGATCCCTGGAGGGATTTCGCGGCCCAACAGCATCAACGTCGAGAAAGCGTCTTGGCTTTACGACCAGATCCCCATCTAGCACTGCGCTCTGACCCGCACTTGTCCCGTCTACTTCAGCATCAGCATGCACGATACCTGGAGGCAGAACGAGCTGCAGCAGTAGCTGCAGCTGTGGCTGCTGGCCAACATCATCCACCTGTTCCCACATCCAGTGCTGCTTCATCGTCTGCAGCCAGGCCAGAGTTTGGATTGATGTCTCATCACTTTGATCGACCTCCTCAGGTCGGTCCTGGTGGTGGGTTGCTGGATGAGGACCAGCGTGCTCAGATACTGCGAGAGGACTTTGAGAGAGTGCGGTACTTTGGAATGCATCCGCACCTCTCTGCTCCTCACTTGCCTAGCCCATCTGCGGCCCATCTAGAACAACTGCATGCAGGCTTACTGTCTCACCCACAGCTCCATCCTGCTGGAGCTGGCAATCCTTCGGCACATCAACCAAGCATATATTCTCGCTTGATGCACCCGCATCACATCCCAAATGGAATTCTTGCCAAGGCACCCGGCCTAATGCCCTTGTCAGTTGGTGCACCTCCTCCGCTCATTCCATCTGCGACTAGGTCCTCCACACCACCACGTGGTTCCAGGCTTGGTGTACCTGGGGAGTTGGCCCTGTTCAATACACATAAGGATGGCGAGTCCAGATAGTACTAGGTGAGACTGGAGCAGTGAAGGAATTTACTGCACTTGAACGGCTCTTCCTGGTAATGGAAGAATATGCAGCAACCTAACCTGCTAAAGCTAAAATGACCGTACATTGAGTGTTCAGATGACCTGAGTGGAGGGCAGAGAGACTTTGCAGGGCTGCTCAGTATATTTATCCACTGTGGTTATATTGGTGCAATTTAAGGTACTCTTCCCCCCCAACCCCCCCTTCCTTCCTGTGCTTTTGATTTATAATTACAATTTTGTTTCTCAAAGAGGCCTGTGGATGTTCAAAGACTAAAGACGAAGTCCTGTTGTATGAAGAGAGATACATACACAAGCCCTGCAGGCCTGTTTCCAGGCTGATGGATCCAGAATTGTATTCAGAGATAACGTTTGCATTTTAACACCTTGGTTGACATATCTATTTTCCTCTATGAACTGATGGCTGTCAAAAAGCCAGCTGTAAAGATTCAGATCTGCATATGAAGAAGTGAAAAAGGAGACAAAACAGTGGCTGAAGTAGTGCTTCTCAGATTGTCTAGTGTGTGCTCTGTCTGTAACTAGAGAGAAGAAAAAAGAACTGTTGTAAAATGAATTTAAAGAAACACACCTTCAGCTTCCTGTTCTTAATCAGTCTACAGCAACCAGAGGCACAACTTCCGTGAACGTTACAATGAACGTCTGCAGATTTATTTTATTTTATTCTTTAAAAACTATTATTAACTGTACATCTTGTTTGATAATATTTTAAAATTTAAAAGGAAAAAAACTCATTCTCCTACACTCTGACTCGATATGTGAGCTGGGACAGAATACAGTAGAATAGTGATATTGCTTTTGTAATTATTATTGTTAACATTAATTACCTTATATAATAAACATATTCACTGTTTGTCATAATGTCATTGTTTCAGGTCTCACCAGTTGCACTCCCTTTTTAGAATAGTTTATTTGATCCAGGATATGGCACAGTACAACTGCTACAAGACAGTAGGGGTTTAAATGCCATTGAACTGGGTTTGTAACCATCACAAAGCCTGCTCCCCATGTTGTTGGTTGCTGAATATATTTATAAATTAAGAGATTGAGGTGAACTATGGAAGTCCCCATGTGAACAACATCTTCCACAAACGACACAGCTCAGACAGTTATGGAGCATCCACTGGACAAATGGAATGCTTTGAAAACACGCAGCAGGATTGAAGGGACTCTTAACCTGAGTACAGGACATTCTGGGTTAATTATTTGAGCAAAAACAATTTTATACCTTTTAAATATGTTCCCCTTGAAAAGAAAGCAACAAAGATTAATTATTAAACAAATTGTTGGTTATTTATATGCGTGTTGCTGCATTGCTTCATACACAGTACTCAGTCTGTTAAAATACAGAATCTGTTTAGATTGGTATGCAGTTTTCAGTGTGCTAATCTATTATTATTATTGTTGTTATTGTTGTAATTATTACTACTACTATTGATCCTGATCCTGGGAACTACTGCCCTGCATGTTGCAATGTTTTCCGCACTCTTACACACCCAGCTTCCTTCGGCAAGAGGTTGTTATTGGGTTCATTAGTTGCATCAGGTATGTTTGGAGCAGGGGAAGCTCTATAATATGTATGGCAGTGGAATTCCAAGACCAAGCTCAAAAGTCACTAAAATAAGTTTCTCTTTTGGGGTATTGAGCTCATTTAAAAGTAAAACAGTATTTTACTGCAGTAGTGGTACTTTTTTATATATATTTTTTTCTTTTGAGAAAATGAATAATAATAATACAGGATTTAAATTTAGGAGTTTTGACAATATTGTAGCAACGTTGTGTGTGTGTGCTGGAAGATAGAGCTTTCTTTTTTCACAAACCCAGTTTACCTCGAGAAGGGCTTGTTCATTAGTTGCATCATGTGTACTGGGAGCAGGAGACACTCTAAAATGCACAGGGCCTCAATACTCCAGTAGCAGGATTGAAAACCACTGCTTTAAAGTCTTCACAAGAGTTTGTTGTAAGTACATATTGAGTACAGGTTCATGTACATGTGGTTGTAATTGCAGATTCCAGTTCTTAGACCTAATGCTAACAAAATCTAGGTTGGAGGTCATCAGGAGGATACAAATATTAGACAGGCAATGTGGATCTGAGCTTTCAGTAGGGGTAGTTTGCCAGGAACAGAACTACAACCCCTGGCAAAAAGTATGGAATCACCAGTCTAGGATGAGCACTCCTTCAGACATGTCATTCTGTAAAACAATCTCTGATCAAAAACATGATACAATAATAAGGTCATTCCAAAGTGCAACTTGTTGGCTTTCAGGAACACTCAAAGAAATGAAGAAAAAACATTGTGGAAGTTAGTGAATGTTACTTTTATTGACCAACCACAGGGAAAAAAATATGGAATCACTCAATTCTGAGGAAAAAAGTATGGAATCACTCAAATTGAAGGTAGAAAATAAGGACACACCCAGTCAATTTCCTTTCCCTAAATGGACACCTGCCTCAGATTAGATCTGCTCGTTAGTCTGCAGTTAAAAACACCTGCAGTCATGACACCTTGGAGGGCTGCTGGACGAATTAGAGTGGCAAGAACCATGGCTCCAACAAGAGAAATGTCTCTTGAAACAAAAGAGAGGATTGTAAAACTTCTTGAAGAAGGTAACTCTTCACGCATGGTTGCTAAAGATGTGGGCTGTTCACAGTCAGCTGTATCCAAGATATGGACCAAATACAAACAGCATGGAATGGTTGTTAAAGCCAAGCGTACTGGTAGACCGAGAAAGACATCAAAGCGTCAAGACAAGCAACTTAAGGCCATTTGTCTTGAAAACCGAAAAAGTACAACTAAACAGATGAAGCATAAATGGGAAGAAGCTGGAGCCAATGTATGTGACCGAACCGTAAGAAATCGCCTAAAGGAAATGGGATTTCAATACAGGAAAGCTAAAAGAAAACCATCATTGACACCTAAACATAAAAGAACAAGACTGCAGTGGGCTAAGGAGAGGCAATCATGGACTGTGGATGACTGGATGAAAGTTATCTTCAGTGATGAGTCAAGAATCTGCATTGGACAAGGTGATGATGCTGGAACTTTTGTTTGGTGCCGTTCCAGTGAGATTTATGAAGAGGCCTGCCTGAAGAAAACAACCAAATTTCCACAGTCCTTGATGATATGGGGCTGCATGTCAGGCAAAGGCACTGGGGAGATGACTGTGGTTAATTATTCTATCAATGCACAAGTTTACATTGACATTTTGGACAGTTTTCTCATCCCTTCAGTTGAACAGATGTTTGGAGATAATGAAATAATTTTCCAAGATGACAATGCATCGTGCCATAGGGCAAAAACAGTGAAGGCATTCCTTGGAGAAAGACACATTCAGTCGATGTCATGGCCTGCAAATAGTCCAGATCTCAACCCAATTGAAAACCTGTGGTGGAAATTGAAAAAAATGGTCCACAAGAAGGCTCCGACCTGCAAAGCTGATCTGGCAACTGCTATCAAAGAGAGTTGGCACCAAATTGATGCAGAATACTGTTTGTCACTCATCAAGTCCATGCCTCAGAGACTGAAAGCCATTATAAAAGCCAAAGGTGGTGCAACTAAATACTAGTGATGTATTTTGAATCATCTTTTGTTTATCTGTTTTTCATGATTCCATACTTTTTTCCTCAGAATTGAGTGATTCCATATTTTTTTCCCTGTGGTTGGTCAATAAAAGTAACATTCACTGACTTCCACAATGTTTTTTCTTCATTTCTTTGAGTGTTCCTGAAAGCCAACAAGTTGCACTTTGGAACGACCTTATTATTGTATCATGTTTTTGATCAGAGTTTGTTTTACAGAATGAAATGTCTGAAGGAGTGCTCATCCAAGACTGGTGATTCCATACTTTTTGCCAGGGGTTGTAGATGTCCCTGAACTGACGAGTGCTTTTTTAGTAACATAACTGGTGGGACCTAGGGCTGGTAAGCAAGGATCAGAGTGTTATTTTGAGTGAGTAGGCACTCTTTGACAGCACTGGTTCATCAAACAATTATCCTGATTTCACAGTGCTCAAAAAAAATATGTTTGGTGTCCAAAGTTTGCAAAATTGAGGTACCAATTCAGGCATGCCTGTAAAAACTCTTTTGTTCATTTCCAGGTTTAGTAGGTTTGTTTAGATGAGGGAAGTTAAATGTTGCTGGGCTCAGGACTGCAGTTCCCCACCCCAGAAATGAAGCTGAGTTTTCTTTTGCAGTGTTTGGCAATAGGGGCCAGTGTCCAGCACAGTTTGCTGATTTCACTTCACTAACAGATCTACAGAACCTGGCAATGCACAATGAGCTGGATCAGGTGTGGTGGTGTGCAGAAATCTGACCATCCATGACTGTTCATGGCCCAACCCTTGGGATTTTTGTGTGGAACCTTTTGCCACATATATTCAGTGCAAAATTGTTACACAAAAGGAAAATTTGCCATGGTTTAACAATTACATCTCTGTTAAGAAATGTTAGCGTGTTACCTAGGTCTTAAACCAACATAGTTTATTTTTTTCTGGATGACGAGCTGGGCTTGAGCTGGATTTTTTTTAATAGCAGCAGGGATAGGTTGATCTGCTGTAGTCTATAACAGTGTTATTCACACAAAGTCCTGGGGACCACTGTTCAGCAGGATTTTAAGAATTATTTTGAGTACTCTTGAAAAAAAAATACAAACAATACCCTATGCTTTGTAAGAGCTAGTCTACCAGCCTAGATATGACTTTCTGGATGACCAGCTGTTTTCTTTTTAGCAGGAACAGCACAGCCAAGCCAACTATCTCATGAACTGGTGTTTAGGGGGAGGCTGTGAATTGGGTCTCCACACCTGGAGCTAAAACCTGGCTTACAGTACTGCATCATAAATAGCTACAACTAAAACAAACATTTTTACTTCAACTTCAGGGACATTATCAGCTTAAAAGCCGTACCAGGTAAGTTTCAGCAGACAATAGTATCTCAAAACAAAAACGTTTCGAAAATTTGGCCAGATAAAGCAAAAATAAGGACTACAGAGATCAGATCTAACTATATATAATATTCTAACCATTGTTTATTTATATTGTGTCCTGTTATTCCTGTTCCTCTACTGTAAAAAAGGTGGCGGTTATTCAGGCAGCTCTCACAGTTTAACTGTAATGGTCTGAGCTGTTTAAAAATGTAAAAAAAAAAAAAAAAAAACAACGCAGGATTTATTAAATATTAATATTAAAATGTGTTAATATCCAAAAACTTCACAGAAATGGAGCCCAACTCCTCCAAACACGAGCAGCACCGGCTTTCTCATGCGGCACTACAGCGCGGCGCGTGAAGTCTCGCGAGATTTCCCGCGGGCGCTCGGCTCTCGCTCAGCAGTCGCTCGCTCCTCCATTTCGCTGCGTCGAAAGTCTCCTCCCCGCAACCGCTACATTCAGCGATCCGAACCCAGTCTCTGTTGGACCGCTCTTTAACTTGATCTCACGAACCTGCCAGTACCTCGTTGGGTACCGAGAGATAGTTTGGATCGGCCCCGTCACGGATTGAGTACGATTTGGCGCGGATGGCGACTCCTTCTGCGAGAATTTAGTAAAAGAAAAGTGCTCGGAAATTTCAGGTAGGTGGGAACTTAAGATGGCGGCGGCGGTGAGAGGAGGGGGGAGCCGGGGGAAGTGTAAGGGGAGGGGGCATTTAGAGGCAGTGGGGGGACTTTGACATGGCGGGACAAGTTGAGTCTTTTAGGTGTTAAGTTGGAAAACGCACCTTTCTGCAGGAACACAACTCATTTTAAAGGCCTTTAGACTGGCTGGCTGCGTTCAGGCCAACAGATAAACATTTCGATCAGCTGATGCTCCCTCTGTTTCTCTCTTAAGACCAGAGCTAGCTGGGTTTAATACCTCACTTTACCAAAAAATCTTCCATCCAGGAGTTAAACTATACAGTAATTAGGTTAACTCGTAGCTACTGTGTTCTTTCATAGTCGATTAACGTTAACCGTCTATATTAGCCAAATTAGCTACAGGTTTTCTATGCTGTAAAATCTAGTTAAAGGTAAATATCCTCCAGTGTGTCGAATGTAAAGCTTGAGAGTGTGCTTAGTTAACTAGCTAGCTAATTAGTTAGTTAGCCAACCTTAGTTTAGTTTAACCCAGCATTTTATTTAAAAGCTGGATGATTTATCTAGTTAGCTAAGCTAGTTCATACTTGACCTCATACATTCATACTTAAGTCACTTCAGTGAGACATTAGCTAGCATTAGGTTAGTTAACTATCAACACTCCCTAAATAAGTTCTCACCTGCTTACCTAGGTTAACTAAATTAAGTTAACTTGTATTTAACGTACAGAACGTTTGAAACATTACAGAATGCATGTCATCTTTCGTTCTGATTTTTTCCTTAGTTTTTAACTAGTTTTATAATTTCAATAGATAAGAGTAAATTCAAGCTGTTCAAATGTTTACGTTAGCTAGCCTACCGAACACATTAATGCACTTAGTCACTGCATTGAAAAACTATTGAAATACATTATATAAAAATATATGTATCATAAAATAAAAATATAAGCAAGATTTAAATGAAAAAATATATATAAATAAAAGGATGGGGGAGGTCGACTACGTTGAAAAAAAATAAATAAACACATGACCAGCTATTTACTATTTTCTTTTCTTTAGAATTATTTAAAACAGGCTTAGCTAAAAAAAAGTAAAGTAAATAAAGTAATGAATGTTTGAAGTTTAAATTTTAAAAGTTTAAAAAGACAAATTCTGTTTTCATTGGACAGTTCTCATCTGCATTTGTTGTTATTTTAGTAAGTAGTAGAAAGACAAAACATGCTGCACACAATACATACACCATATTAAATACTAAGTTCTTCAAGTTACAGAACATAACTTACAACTACGACAACAGAATTGATAGTGAAAGAAAACAGACTAATAAAAAAGTTAAGTAGTGCTTTCATAACTTTCATAATAGGTTAGCTAGTTAAATAACTAACGTTATATCAAATGTGTTGTTTTGGGGGTTATTTAAACTAGCTAGCTATCAGTTTAAAGGAATTAAAGAGTAAACAGAGCAGTTCATGTTAAACTTATAAAGAGTAAAATATTTAGTAAAGAGAATAAAATTGTTAATTAACCTACGTGTTCTTTATCTTTGTCCATACTGGAGATAGCCTGTAATAGCTGTGTTGCGAACTAGCTAGCTCAAACACACACACACACACACACACACATATGACCACGCTTATTGACGTCACCCGGTTTCCCCCACTCGCTAGCCAACATTATTAGCTAGGTGGCTAGGCTAGCTAGCGGCGTGTGAGAAAATTCGGGATTTTGGCTACGTTTAATTAAGTTAACAGAGGAAAAACTACCAGAACAGTCCACACCACGGGCCTGGACGAGTTGTTAGGTTATATAACTTATAGCTATGCTCGAGAGTGAGCTCGCTAATGTTAAACCGAGTCAGCGCATTAGCCCGCCAGTTAACTGTTAGCTAACTACCCAGCTTCAAGTTCTCACTGTATTGCCTCACGAAGCACTGAACACTGAAATACCACAGACTGTAGCTTGGTAGTCGGGGCTGAATGCTGACAGGCGGCCTTCTAACGTGCACAGCAACTGACCCTGGCGTCTGTGGCGCGCTAAATGAGAGGGTAAAGGCCCGGGTTTGCTGTAGTCAGCCTCTGCAGCCGCCGCGGCAGCACAGTACAGCCTGCCGCCGCTCACTGAACTTGCAGCCGTGGTGTCGACCGTCAACAGCAGCAGAGGAAATCAGAGCGGCTCAGTCCCGCACTCTCGATATGCCTGCTTGAATGTGAGAACCGGTTAAAATATAGCTAGATAGCTAGCTGTCTTTTGGCAAACTAACCTACTAACTTACACTGCTAGCCAATTACCTAGGTAATTAGGCCAAACAATTAGCTAAACAGGCTAGCTTAGTTTATATAGCTAACTAGCTAACCCATCTGTCCACAGTAAGAGCTGAGCTCTACTATAACTTAACCATTTAACAGGCCAGTATACACACGTAAATCATACAAATCAAACATTTCATGTCCTCCAAACCTTTATTTTTGTTACAGTTGTCTCGTTTTTATGTTTATTTTCAAACCTGCAGAATTTGGGTTTGATCCCTGTTCCTGATCTGAAATTATTAAGTGGAGTAGAGAGTGAACAGGCAGCTTCTCCATGTAACCTGTAGGAGTCTTAAAATCCCTCAAAGTATTCAGAATGTGAATAACCTATTTTACTGCAGAGAAAAGGGGATTTGTGTCGTCTGCACTTCTGGTTCATATATAGGCCATTGCCGGTTAACTAGCACTAGTCAGCTGGCTACATAATGAGAGAACCTTTAAAGAACTAGCTACTGCTGTTATATGTATGATAATGCATCATTACATGTGTAATTACATGTAGTGGCTAATGTAGATATGTGTCAACAAGTAGTTAAGGAATTCTATCCTTAAACTGCAATAAAATGAGCATGTTGTATGTACTCTGGTTATCCTGTATCCAGTCTTCATGATCACCATCAAATACATATGTAGTAACCTTTTTAAAAAGTTAAGACCTGTATAAGCAGCATGATTCACATGGATTTATTGTTTGTGTACTAGCTTCAGAGTCTGTGCATAAATAACTTGGATTAACACTTTTGGAATTGTTTGTTTTTTAGATGCAGTGGTATCCCTGATCTCAGCATCCTGGAAGTGGAAAGTACAGAAGAGCCTGGTCCTACACCACATACAGGTAATCAGCTGCTATACTCCCATATAAGCTAGTTGTTGTGGTTAGCATTTAGCATTTGAGCTGTTGCAGTGCCAGTTGTTGTTGTTGACTAATGACTGCTGGTTTATGTGCTTAAAATAGTATGCATTTCACATTGAAAAAGTGTTTTACTTATTACAAATGTGAAATATGATACACAATGTGCCATGCTGTGACATGCTATGGTTGAAGTAGATGCAGTCTTACAGATGGCAAGTTAAATTAGTCAAGCTTTATTATTTGATGTTGCACTCAAGCAAAAAACTGGCAAAGAAAGGCGTATGTTTGAGAATCAACATATTATGCCACAGTATAAAAATAAGTCTGCTAATAGTATATATTTAAGCATAAACTTCATATTGTCTCTTATGGTTGTCAGTAAGCTGTACATTTCATATATTAACATTCAATTGTTTTAAGCACACTTTATCACTAACCTCCTGTCCACTTTTTTAGGTGCAGTGTGTAGCAGAGGCAGTCTAAAAGAAGAAAGATTAGGAGAGGAGGTGGTGCAGCAACGCACCCCTCCGGCTGTGGCTCTGCTGGGTGGCATCCCTGCGGCTGCGCAGAATGTGGCCGGGCCACCCCAGCATGCCCTGCAGCCGGTCGCAGCTGCCCCTCTACCACCACCACTGGTTGGCCCTGCAATTGAGCTGGAGCAGCAGAAAGGAGACGCAAAGGCTGCAAGTAAAGAGCAGAGCACCACAGTGGTTTGGAAAAGCTGCAACACCAAGGAGTCTGAGGAAAAAACAGCCTTGGATTTCAATACTGAGACTGTCCAAAGACAACTGGGGTCAGCTGCTATTGGAGACTCTCAGGATCTCTCCCACAGACTTTCAGTTTGTGAGACAGACCATATTAGAAAGGAGCAGGATTTACATTACGGGTGTAACACTGAAAAAGCAAGTCTTGCACACAGGGAGAGAGACATGGCTGAGGGCGCTGACATGGGCCACTGCCAGAACCAGACTTCTAACACAGAATTTACTGGAGATGTCGCTGTTGAGATGGAAATGGAACCCCTGGCTTCAGAGAAAGCGTGTCTGGAATTCAAGTCAAACACTGATCCAGAGGCGCTTCCTGAAGCACTGCACACAGCCGGAGAGATTACCCATCTCTCCCCTTCTCTGTACGACTCTTCAGTCTGCTCTGAAGCAACGGACAGAGACCAGAAGCAACCTGGATATTTGGAGCAGTCCCAAAATGCACCTCTTAAAGCAACAATCACAGCCACATCCTCTGAGCCTACTAACACCAAGAATACCATGCAGGACCACACAAAAGAGAACAGCATTGGTTCAGGTACAAAACCAGGAGAGAAAGTGGGGCCAGACTACAGTGAGTTCCACTCAAACTCAGCAGGTTTGCCTGCAAAGCAAGAGGAGCCTCTGTCTAAAAGGTCTGCTCCCAGAGACAATGGAAATGGCACTCCAAATGACACTGATGAGGGTGACGGATACCTCCCTAAATGCCTCCAACCACCTCCCCTTGCTGCAGTGGAGGCTGATTTGGCCTCTGTTGCACAAAGAACTGTCCCTAATGTTACCTTCTCTCACAATACACCTGTTCCCGTTAAGGAGCCTTTGAATGCACAGGCTATGAAAGAGACCCAGCTGAGCCCTGACTATGTGAATTGCAGTGGAACCCCTATACCTGTTTTACAGGAAAACATGACTGGTGAAAGTGGGGAGCAGGGGAGTAAGAATCAAGGATCTGTAGATGGAGACCTGTTTGGCAGTGTGGCTGTTACAGACATACTTTATGATATTTCTGTTGAAGTACCAAAGGTGCCGGGGGATGGAACGTGCCCTCATAATGTAGAGTCCCCCAAAGTGACTGAAGGGTCCCAAGCAGTGCTCTGTGGCTCTGCAGATTTGATTGTTAAACAGAATGACTGTGCCAACAGCATACAAGTGACTGTGTACCCAGATCGCCAACCTGACGAAAGTAGTCTCTTGCAGAAGTGTACAACTTCAGAAGGACTAGACTCGGATCAGCCATGTCTTTCCCAAACCAGCAGTGACTGTTTGATCCAACACGGACAAGACTCCATTCCAACAGATCATAAACTCTCACAGATAATATGTGTTAATGATGGCTTTTCGATCCCAGGTAACCTAAATGTGGATGACAAGCAGACTGAGGATTCAGAGGAGCTCTCTGGATTAAGTGCTGTTGAAGTGAAAAATTTCATTGACGTAGGTATTCTGATGCAGCCAGGTATGGAGGACACATGGTTGGTAGTAAGCGAGTCTTCACCTCTGATAGATGGGCAGTGTGAGAGCACTGAGGATGCTGAGATGATTGATGTTAGCACGGAGGCTGTAATGCATTGTCCTGAATCTCAGTCATCTGTTACTGTCTATGAGTGCACGATGCCCTGTTTTCCCTCAGATTCTATTCATGAAGATGTTAAGCTACTGTTAACAGACAAAGTAGATGGAGACCATGCAGATAAACATTCTTTTGAACCTTTAACAGAAACCTTGTCGAGGGAGCTTGATGCTCTGTCCTCTTATCCAGAAAGTGTTTTGGCTTCACAAATTGTCTCATCCTGTACATCAACTGTAACCCCTATGGAAAAATTAAGTGATGTGTCCACCCCTCAAAGCTGCATGCAAAATGTGTTTCCAAAGCCCACTGTCTGCTCCAGTGTTGCGAGCACCTTAACTTTGTCAGACCTTAGCTTAATCAACACAACTTCCTCTGTGCAAGAGGAAAATGTGGAATTAACAGAAAACAAACCAGACGTGTCTCATATTTCACTTTCATCTGGTGTTATTGATCCAAAGCTGCTCATTTTAAAGAGAGGTGAGACTCCTCTTCTCAAACATCCTCCGTCTATGTTAGCTAAGATTTCCAGAAACCAGGACTCGGCTGTCCAGTCTAGCACCCCCAATGATGGTTTAGACACAGTTTCTGTAGAGTGCCTTTTTGAAAATGACTCTGCTGTGGACCCTATGTATGAAGACACAGCAGGTCCATCTGAAAAGGAAGCTCTGGCTTCTTCCAGCTTTTCTTCCACAAGCATTGCCCCTAATGTTAGTTGTCTATCTACAAAAGATGACTCTGAAAAGAAGACTGCTGAAAATGAATCTCAGTGCTCCCCAGGGCTTGAAACTCAGACTCCCCAACATGAGCCTCTCTCAAAGGATGCTTCGTCTGCCCCAGCACAAACTAGTGCATGGAGCAGTGTGTGCAGTGCCATCTCTGAGCGGAACCAGTCTAAACAATCTTCTGCCAACCAACCATGCCAGGATTCCATGTCACTGGGTGGTGAGTTGGAAGTGGAAGAACAGCACTCACCAGTTCAACATTTGGCAGAAACAAAAGATGCTGAGAACACCACACAGGGGCAACTTGATGCTACTATAGAGGAGAGCAGTGATGGAGATGCAGACAGTTCTATGGAAGCTCAGACAGATGATAGCATCCATGTTTCCTCTTCAGCACAGAATAAGGTAAGGGCAACATTTTTGACTGTCTTGTCATTGATCACCTTTAGGTTCTTTGTTCATGCTTTATAAGTCATAAAATAAAGCATGTTTAGCTCTTTCTTACTTTGCTTTTATCTGTTTGTTTTAGAATGCTAGGTTAATTAGTGTTAGAATGGCAGATGAAACATTTAAAGGATAATCTCAACATCTGTAAGTTCAAAGAGAAGTGCATTTATTAACAATCTGTTAAACAGCCGAGATTTAGAATATCTATTTGTGCTCATGTGCACTATTCATAGCTGTGTGAATGCAGGCATCCGATTCTGGTGCACTAGTTGGCTGCATGCTGAGCCATGTGTGTTTTGCAGCGTGGACAGAGCAGGACAGACAGACAGACCTTTTTATTGAAGGTAAGAGGTGTCAGAATCTTCTCCAGGCATCTCTTGTTCTGAGACTGTTGGTCTGACTTACAATCCAACACTTCCTTTGCTAATTCTAACCTGACTGGAGCCTAGTATAAAGTGCACAGACGTTTTGTTCCACTCACACTTGCATGTTCTGATTTATATAAAGTACAGACATTTTTAAATGTTCTTTTCACTGAGAAGGCCACGTGTTTGTCTAGGCCCACGTTGGCTGATTTGCAAATCTTTGCTCTCTTTTTTTGCTGCTCTAAATCTCTTTCTTTATTATGAATGAATTGGTATAAATGTATAGCATTTTGATTTACTTATGTATTTTCCTGCTCTCTTTCAGGTTCGTCAGTGGATCGCTGGCAGGGCCACTGCGGGTTCTACACCCTGCACCTCTCGTACACCATCACCACCTCCTGCTTCCTCATCAGGTGACTGGAACCAACTTCAATCAGACAGAGCTGCACCTCTGTGTGGTTCTCATGGCAAACAAACATCATCCCAAGCCTCTGGTGGAGCCTCTCAGTCAGATCAAATGCTCTCCCAGCGACCTCGCTCAGACAAGCACGCTGACATGGCAGAGCTGGCAAAGCATGTGAGTATGTGGTAGTGTGAGCCTATTTTTCCCCTGGGTTGCCTTGTATAAAGGATTAAATGTATTTTGTTATTGTGTGAATGGCCTTCACACACATACTGATATTGCTGAAAACGCCAGTATAAAAAAAGAGCTATATAATAATTCACTGAGTGTTGTGTTTTATTCGTTTTTTAGATATATTCACATGATCTAGAAGATCCAGGACATTTCTTTACGATTCTCACATTAAGATTCTTACATCAGTTTTGAACATACCAGTTTTAAATGATAAGGTGTACAGCAATTTTCTAAATGCACAATGATATGCTGGTTATTTTGTAAAACTGGCACTGCATGTTAGTCAATATATAGATACACAAAGCAGTCCCAGTTACACACCCACTACGCTATAACGTTCTCTAAGTAAAAGGCCTATAACTAATGTTTATTAAGTAATTGTAGTGATTAATAAGCATCTTTAGAGACAAAGCTTTCCTTAAACATTTGGTTTAAACCACACTAAGTTTATTTATGTATACTGTGTTTCTAACAGGAAGCAGATATTGAACATCGGACACTTGCCCTGAAACGGGAAGGATTCTGGTCCCTAAAACGGTTGTCTCGTGTGACCGAGCCTGTCCGACCCAAAGTGCATTGGGACTACCTCTGTGAGGAGATGCAGTGGCTTTCTGCTGACTTTGCACAGGAGAGGCGTTGGAAAAGAGGTGTAGCTAGAAAAGTATGTTTCTTGTTTTTATTTATTTATTTTATTTTTATTTTTTTTATATTACAAAATGAGTAAATGTGTACGACAAAATTAGGATATTTTGCACTAAATAAATTGGCTTGCGGTTACAGGTGGTGCGGATGGTAATGCGACACCATGAGGAGCTAAGACAGAAAGAGGAAAGAGCAAAGCGTGAAGAGCAGGCCAAACTGAGAAGAGTTGCTGCATCCATTGCTAAGGAGGTCCGCACTTTCTGGAGCAGTGTTGAGAAGGTGATGCATCAGTTGCGCCTGTTGTGTAATAACTTCAGTTTCTAATATTAACAAATGGTTGATGAAAGTCTTATTTGCATTTTCCATTGTCTGCAATGTGTATAATACGTATTAGTACAGGTCTGTTTATAGTTTATATTATGAAGTACACATATATTATATAAAATATGTAATGTGCTCATATGTTTAAAAATATTTATATCCTTCACACAGGTGGTGCAGTATAAACAGCAGTCTCGCTTGGAGGAGAAGCGTAAGAAGGCACTTGATCTCCAGTTGGACTTCATTGTTGGACAAACGGAGCGCTACTCTGACCTGCTTAGTCAATCCCTTCATGCCACTCCTACGGCCAGCACCAGTGTTCCGCTCCGTAACTCACAGATAAATGCTACAGATGAGGATGGTGAGAAAGTTGATCTGCGTGAATTTGTTGGTTCTAGTGACTGATAGAATGTCATGTAATATATTTCCTTAATCTTATTTCTCCTCTATACCTTTGCAGATAGAGACTTTGAGCCTCCATGTGAGGAGGAAGATGATGAAGAGACAATTGAGGTGGAGGAGCAACAAGAAGGAAATGATGCAGAGACTCAGAGAAGAGAAATTGAGTTACTGAGGCAGGAAGGCACACTTCCCCTGGACCAGCTGCTCAGCACCTTCACTCTCCCGCAGGTACAACAAGGATTGTTTACATAAGTCAGCACACTATTTTCTCTCTTTTGGCTTTGTGGTGTTTCAAAACTAAATGCATATTTGTCTCACAGGGATCACCATCAGAAGAGGTCTCGGAAAATTCTTCCTTAGCAGTTGAAGATGAGGACAAAGAGTTCTCAGCCAATGAGGAAGATGGTGAGTTGATGGCCAATATCACATTGATTCATTGATTTAAATAATAAACAAGATCAGTGTCTCAGAGAAAAATTTACCTTTTGAAGAAACACGTTGAATATTTGTACCGATTTTGTTTTCTGTACCTTCAAAGCGGAAGATGTGGAGGACACCATCGAAGCCCAGGAGAAAGTTGAAGGAGATGGAGATCATGAAGAGGAACTTGATGACTTGGCCAGAGAGGGTAACTACAGATGCATGTCCATATTCAGAAACATAAATAATATTTTTACATTTTTATTTATTTATTTTATTTATTTATTTATAACTTTGTCTTTGTTGTACCTTTGATCTTCAGGAGAGATGAGTATGGAGGAACTGCTGGAGAAGTATAGGGGAGCATATGCCTCTGACTTTGAAGAACCCTCAGCGTCGCCAGAGTCCTCAGATGAATCTGAGGGCACTGAGGAAGAAGAAGAGGAAGAAACTGAAGGGGATGATAGTGGGGATGAGAGTGGCACCTCCTCAGGTAGTTCTAGTGTTGTGGTGCACCAAGATTGACTTATTTCTAAATAACAGTGAAATTTTCATCATTAATAGCTCTGTAAATGTTATTGAAATACATATGATGGTTCTTTGAAATGCATCATATTTTTTAAGAAAATCTGTCACATTACAGAATTTTTTAATTTGTTTTTTATTCGATATTTATGATCAACTTTCAGATTCAGCTGCAGCTGAAGATAGTGATGAAGAGGAGGATGCTAAAGCACAGGAGAGTGATAAAGATGAGGAAGAGGATGATGGAGGAGAGGGAATGGAGATTTTACTGAGGGAAGGAGATCACAGCCCCACAATTTCTGCAGCTCCACGCCCTAAGAAGGAGATCAGTCATATTGCTGCTACTGCTGAGAGCCTTCAACCTAAAGGGTATACCCTGGCCACAACAAAGGTAAGGCTGTGTTCTTGGGTTTAGTGTGTTTTTGTTGTTTTCCCTTCGTCCATCGTTTTCCATATATAAATATATATATTTGTTTGTTTCTTTCTCTCATTCCAGGTGAAAACTCCTATTCCGTTCTTACTTCATGGAAACTTGCGTGAGTACCAGCACATCGGACTGGATTGGTTGGTCACCATGTATGAAAAGAAACTTAATGGTATACTGGCAGATGAAATGGGACTTGGTAAAACTATTCAGACCATTGCTTTGTTGGCCCATCTGGCATGTGAAAAGGGTAAGATATCTATGTACAATTCTGTTGCATAGAAAATTGTTTTCTGACACAAGTAGACTGGTGACATTTTACACAATACTGTCTGTTTCTCCTAGGTAACTGGGGGCCTCATCTAATCATAGTGCCCACCAGTGTGATGCTGAACTGGGAGATGGAATTGAAGCGCTGGTGTCCTGGCTTCAAAATCCTTACTTACTATGGAAGCCAGAAGGAGCGTAAACTGAAGAGACAGGTAGACATAAACTTTTAATCATCCAAACAATTAACAAAATGTTATTATTAGTTACATGTGTATAGGTATTATTAAAGTATTTTTTGCCTCTTTTTTTATATAGGGCTGGACCAAACCCAATGCTTTCCATGTGTGCATTACTTCATATAAGCTAGTTTTGCAAGATCATCAGGCCTTTAGACGCAAGTCTTGGAGGTACTTGATTCTGGACGAAGCCCAGAACATCAAAAACTTCAAGTCCCAGCGCTGGCAGAGTCTCCTAAACTTCAACAGGTGCTTTATTATTTATTAAAAATGTTTTCATGTGTGCTTTTCAAACTGTTTTTTATTTTTGCAGTATACATTTGTTTATGTTTTGTTTGGTTTAATTGTCTCTAATAAGTATTGGAATATAGTGCTGTGGTATTTTGTAGGTATGTTAATAAAACCTGTTCTACCTCTGCTCTTCTTTTTGCTGCTGTTCTGAATGCAGTCACCGACGTCTGCTGCTCACTGGCACACCCCTGCAGAACAGTCTGATGGAGCTGTGGTCACTCATGCACTTCCTCATGCCACATGTCTTCCAGTCCCATCGTGAGTTCAAAGAGTGGTTCTCTAACCCGCTGACTGGAATGATAGAAGGCAGTCAGGAGTATAACGAGGGTCTTGTCAAAAGACTGCACAAGGTGGGAACTTTTAATGACAGCAGAAGTGTGTTTGTGTAAAGGTACTTGTAACTAAATTTCTCATTGCTTACACTGACCAATTCAATGGTTTCCTTGTTTTAGGTGTTGAGGCCATTCCTGCTGCGCCGTATCAAAGTGGATGTGGAGAAACAAATGCCGAAGAAGTATGAGCATGTTGTGCGTTGCCGCCTCTCTAAAAGACAGCGCTTCCTCTATGACGACTTCATGGCACAGGCCTCGTGAGTGTCTATTGTAAAATTGTTCTTATTAGTAGAGGCAACACATTGTACAATATTATAGTTTTTAATAAATTTGTGTTGCGAGATTGTTTTGGTGTGAATTGCTTGTTTTGTTTTGTTTTATTCACTAGTACAAGGGAGACTCTGGCCAGTGGCCACTTCATGTCTGTGATCAACATCTTGATGCAGCTGCGTAAAGTGTGTAACCACCCTAACCTGTTTGACCCACGACCCATCCATTCCCCCTTCATCACTGAGCCCATTATCTTCTCCACTGCCTCTCTTGTCACGAACGCCTTAGAGATTTCCCCTTTTCAGGTGAGCTTGTTAAATCAAACTCTGTACAATCCCTAATTGAATTGAGTGTGTTAAATCTGTGGACAATAGTGCATACTTACTGATTGTAGGTTAGCATATTTTAATATTTTTTGATATGATAATGTGGCTTTACCTAATTCTTTCCATCTTTCTTACAGCGTTGTGATCTCTCAATGTTTGACCTGGTTGGTCTTGAGAGACGAGTGACACGACACCAAGCAGACGTTTACCTTCCTCGCCGAAAAGTGACTCACCAGCTGATTCAGGAGATAATTGAGTCGCCTGAACCTCCACCTAGACCCAAACCTGTTCGCATGAAAGTGAACAGGTAGACGATTCAAAGCTGATTGTTGATTAAGCCCTAATTCCTTGGGTTTATGTATAATTATGAATAGAATCATCAAGTGGTCAAGTTATTGTTTACTAATGTTATATTTCAATGTATAAAGAATGTTCCAGCCACTTCCCAAGTCTGAAGGGCGTTCATCAGCAGCCACCACAAACAACCCAAGGCCTATGTGTCCTGTTTCTCCTGCTGTCCAACCTCCAAGGCCCCCTCTTATAACAGAAGTCACTCCTACTCAGCCTCCTGTACAGCCAGCACCACAAGGTGAGCCTGGTGTGCGGAGCAGTTTTTTGTTTATTCTTTGCACATGAGAAAATCTAAACATCAAAAAACACAGAGTTCTGTATCTTTTTTTTAACCTTTCATTTTTATTTCAGTTTGTCCTGTCACTGTAGTTAGTGCTCCACGAGCTCCAGTGGGTCCAAGCACTTCTTCCACTGGAGCTGCAGTCAGGCCCAGTGCTCCACACCCAGTCATGGCTGTTCGGCCCCCAGCACCTCCCAGCACTCAAATGGTACCTGCCTCCCCGCAGGCCTCTACCAATGTCATGACACAGAGGGTTCTTCTAAGCCCTGATATGCAGGCTAGATTACCATGTAAGTACACCCCCTGTCATTTAGTAATTTATTTTTATTTTTTTCTTGTCAAAATATAATTTTGTGGGTGCCAGGTGGGCTGGTAAGAGTATTTCTGTAGCTCCAAATCACCTGTGAGTTGACTGTTTAATGGCTCGGTAGGTTTAAACATCCATTTATTTTCCATGAAATTCTGTAGACAGAAATAGCTTGCAGAGAGAATAGCCAGACTGAACAGAAAGCCTAAGCTAACTCAGATAACTACTATATACAGTTATGGTGAGCAGTATGGTGATCTCAGAATGCACAACATATCAAAACGTCTGGCAGATGTACTAAAGCAACAGAAGATCTTCGCAGGATCCTCTTCTGTCAGCCAAGAACAAGGAGTTTTGCTTCTTGAAACCACACCCGAACAGTTGTCAGTGTGGGCCAGGATTTTGAAAAGCTAAATCCATGCTATGAAGAATTTATGCTGTTTTGAGAGTGAATAGAAAGACTATACTAACTGTGTAGCATTTCCAATCAGTTGCTCTGTGAATGTATTAAACAACACACTACCTTTTTGTTTTTTACCTTTTTTTTAGCTGGAGAGGTGGTCAGCATTGCTCAGCTGGCTTCTCTAGCTGGTCGTCCAGTTTCATCCAGTCAGGGCAGTAAACCAGTCACGTTTCAGCTACAGGGCAACAAACTAACTCTCTCTGGTGCCCCGCTACACCAAGTGCCTGTACCCCAGCCTCGCCCCATTCAAGGTGAGTGTAGATTTTGTCATACCAAAACAGAATGCAGTTTGGGCCCATTTCCTGCATGAACAGCCATCGGTAGATTGATGTCCCTGCACGCCTGTAGTCTGTCTTAAGTGTTGGTGTAGTCTATGGCCTAACACTTTCTCCTGTGGTTGTGTGTCCTTTAGGAAATGTAATGCATCTGGTTTCCAGCGGTGGGCAGCACCACCTTATTAGTCAGCCAGCTCAGGTGGCAGTCCTCCATACAGTTAGTCAGACAGGTAGCAGCTCAGCCAATCCCAGCCCAGGCAACACAACCCAAGCCTGCTCTGGACTAGCTGTTCCCCTCACTGCTGCTCAAGGTATTGGTGCTGTCCTTGAGTTATCCTCAGTCTTTTTTCTGATGGCTACATAACTCTTGCATGGGTGCCAAGCTACCTGTTACTCAGCAGAGCATGCCTTTTAGTAGCCTGGTATTGGTTTGTTGAATGGAAGGTATAAAGAAAAGCACAGACTTACCTAAAAATATTTGTTTTATCTAAGAAAAGGACACGCATAAATAGAAATGATTTTATTTTTTTCTGCAATTACGTTCTCTTAATATAATTGGTAAGAAAAGTTGTTTTGTGTTTTTGTTCTGTCCATAGAGGAGTTGATTCTGTAGGCCTTTTGTTTTATGTCTTTGCTAAATGTAAGCTATATATGGTGTTTTTGTGGTGTTAAGTAGTTTAATTAGTTTTAGGCAGTAGATACAAATATTAGATTTTTTGTTTTAGTGCTTTCCAAAAATGCTTCAGCTTTTGCCTTGTATTTGAGCTGCTGAAAAAGTAAGCTCGTTACTGGGATTGATTTTAGCTCTGCTAAAGTAAAGTAGTATGGTGCCCAGTCCAAAATAATTTTCTACTTTACTTTTCTGTATATACATTCTGGGCAATAGTAATAGAATTAATGTTAACTTATGACGTTTTCATTCTCTTGTGCAGTACCGTCAACAATGGTAAGCGGACCAGGAATTGTTAAGATTGTTGTACGCCAGGCAGCAGGCAAAGACAGTGGGCAGGTTCCCACTCTGGCTGTGCCCCCCTCCCCTCGTGTTGCCCCTCCTCAGTCGGTCTTGCTGCACCCACACGGTACCCCAAGCCCTGTTCTCCGACCACCTACTCCTCAGCAACCTCCCCATCGGCCTCCTGTTTATGCTGCTCCGCCTCGCGCTCCTACCTCTGGCCCTAGCCAACCTCCACCTACCTGCCCTGTGCTCAAGGTGGTACAGGGATCAGCACCAAGTGCAGGGCTAGGTGAGCAGAAACGAATAAAGAACAATACTTATTTGTGCACAGATTATGTATAAATCATAGTCAGCATTTCATTCATTTGCTGTTTTAAGTAAACTCACTGTGCTTAATCTAAACCCTTACATGATACCCGTTTAATCCTTTTCTTCCTGTAGCTAAGGTGAATGCTTCATTAGGGCGGGAAGAGAGCAGTAGTGATGTATCCCAACAAATGGGCAATCCTAAACCTGCATCACAACAAACTCAGAGCAACACATTTGCACTTCAGCGTCCGAGAGTTCAGCCTCCACCTCCACCACGTTCCCCATTCTACTTGGTATGAATTCCAAATTTTTTTTTTTTTTTTTAGTTTGCAAATCAGAAAATCTCCAATTTAGCTGCATTTTTTTTGTTTTTGTCTTCTTTCTGTCTTTCTTGCACATGCTAATTTATTGTGGATTGTGTTTTATTTCTGACAGTCCTGGCTTGCAGAACGCCGTAAAGCCCAGAGAGACACTCGAATCTCTCAAATTATCCAAGTCAATGAAGTGCACTGCAATGCCAAGCCGGTGTATGGAAAAGAGGTTCTGGACTTCCTCACCTTCCTCCCAGGCCCAAGACCCACTCCAGCTCGCCCTGTAATCAACAGTTGGAGCCACTCTGGATACAGGTCTTGTCTTATGGCTCAGTCAAAGAGTGTTTGTGACCACATGGACCAGTGCAGAACTGTACAAGAATCCATTCATAACTCTGAAGAGAGGCTTCAGTTGCTTTCTGAAGTCATAGAGAGGTATGTCTACTGTTCATCTTTCAAACCCTCAATAATAAAAGAAAAATCTAAAGCAAAAAATTTGTATACACATTCTGACTAATGCTCCCCCCTGCAGGTTTACATTTGTCATTCCTCCAGTGGAGGCAAAGCCCATCACCATGCACTGCTGCCATCCTCCTCCCTCCCACAGCCACCAGCAGGCTCTTTTCTCCTCTATGCTGTCTGCCCATGTTTCGCCTCTATTGCACGTGCTGCACCGTGTCCAATGCAATATGAGGACCCACTTTCCTGACCTGAGACTTATCCAGTATGACTGTGGTAGGTGCTTAATCTACCTTAGCTTTTTATGATTGCTAGTGTTGTTTAATATGTTTTTTATGTAATACAAATTGCCAAAACATTTAGAAATATAAAAATACATTTTTCAGCTAGCTTATTTATTTTAAAAAAATGGTACGCTGTTGTTAAATGTAGACATTGTTTGTAATGTTTATAATTATCTAATGCACACTTTCTGTATGTGTAGGTAAATTGCAGACTCTTCACCTCCTGCTGCGAAAACTGAAGACTGGAGGTCATAGAGTGCTCATATTTACACAGATGACCCGCATGCTTGATGTGCTAGAACAGTTCCTCAACTACCATGGGCACATTTACTTACGACTGGATGGCAGCACACGAGTGGAACAGAGACAGGTGTGTAAAGTGCTCTTGTGCTCTGCATTTAGTATGTTCATTTTAAGAATTATATTTAATAAATATTTTGGTTTCTTTACCTCCTAAGGCCCTGATGGAGCGCTTTAATGCAGACCGCCGCATATTCTGTTTCATCCTATCCACCCGTAGTGGTGGTGTGGGGGTGAACCTTACAGGGGCTGATACAGTAGTATTCTACGATAGTGACTGGAACCCCACTATGGATGCCCAAGCTCAAGATCGCTGCCATCGTATTGGGCAAACTAGAGATGTTCACATCTACAGGTACTGGCTTTAATTCTAGTTTTAGTTTAATTTGTCTAAACAGATTAATTTATTTTTTGTCAGGCAAACTATGCACTTAAGGATCTCTTTAAAGTCTGCAGTGAATAATTTTGATTTCCAATTTTTGTTTAGGTTGATAAGTGAACGCACTGTGGAGGAAAATATCCTGAAAAAAGCTAATCAGAAGAGGATGTTGGGAGATATGGCTATTGAAGGGGGAAACTTCACCACTGCTTTTTTTAAACAGGTATGGTTCCATATTGTTGTCGTTGTTGGTGGTGGTGTTTCAAGCTAATTCATAACAAATTTGTTTACAAAAGCAGCTGCTAATTTGATAATGAATCATTTAGCTATGTAGTTTATCTCTAAGCAAACACTGCTTATTTTGTTACATTTTCATGGATGCAGTGTGTATGGGCCATGAACAACCCTGCACATTTGTCTCCATTTGTTTCTTTCTGTTTTCAGTTATGTATTGTAAACTGTAGGTATTGTCATTGTCAAGCCAAATGATCATTTTATAGAAAAAATGGGCAACTAGTTAATATAAAATGTCTCTTACAGCAAACTATCAGAGAGCTGTTTGATGTGACTGAGGGGGAGAAGAAGGAGACAGAATCTACTGTTCTTCCCTCAGATGATGAAGAGGCCGTCAATAAGCAGCAAACCAACATTTTAGAGCAGGTATGGTTTATTCTTTCTCAGTCTTATGCATTAATCTCCCAGACCAGACATATATGGCAACTTTATTGATTTGAGAATTTAAAAGTTATTTATTAGTCATTCTGTATTTACGTTTCTTTTTAGGCCTTATGTCGTGCTGAGGATGAAGAGGACATAGTAGCGGCTTCCCAAGCCAAAGCTGAACAGGTAGCTGAACTAGCAGAATTTAATGAAAATATTCCACTTGATGATGGTGAAAGCAGAGACCAGGAAGAGGAGGAACTTTCCAAAGCTGAACAGGAAATTGCAGCCTTAGTTGAACAGGTAATATTTTTCAATCAGTTGATGTTTCCTTGTATTTTATGTTGTCCAAAGTTATTCATGCTGTCCTTCCTCCCAACAGCTCACCCCTATTGAGCGATATGCTATGAATTTCCTGGAGGCCTCACTTGAAGATATTTGCAAAGAAGAACTCAAACAGGCAGAGGTAAATTGTTAATTGGAAACCAAAATGGTTTAAACTGTTAATCTAAAGCTAAATAATAGGTGGAAATGATTATTGGTGAAATTAATTACTGTGTTTTTTGTGGCAACAGGAGCAAGTTGAAGCTGCAAGGAAAGGACTAGATCAGGCAAAGGAGGAGGGCCTAAAACTGCATCAGTCATCTGATAATGATGAAGAGGACTCCATGCCTCCCACTCCTGAAGAGCACCTTACAACTCGCCGCACACGCAAACATAAGGAGAAAGGTGCCCCTTCTACACGTGTCAGTGGTAGGCTTAGAGGGACACCGGCTAATATGGATGATGTGTCCATAACACATCCATCACCAGACAAGGAGAGAGGGAAGAAAGTGGAGACCCTGGTCCCTGAACCTGGTGGGAGCCGCTCTTCTGGATCAAGCTCCAGCCTGAAGTCCCCCCAGCCCAGAGAAGTGCCTGAAAGAATAAGAAGTGGTCTACGGGGGAGAGGGGCAATCAAAGAGCTTGTGGCCTCTCCAGCACCAACGAAGGAAGAACCTGTGAAGCCACAAACTGATCAGGATGCCTCTGATTCAGAAGCTCAACATTCAACTCAAGATTTAGTGTTGAAGACCAAACCTGCTCCATCCCCACTTCAACAGCCCCTTTCTCCTTCAGAATCTGTGCCTTCAGATGCGGCCCCTCCATCATTAGAGAGAGGCTCCACTGGACACCTTTCTGTAGCGACACCAGTTCAAAAAGAAGAAGAGGAAGAGTCTGTTGCAGAGTCACAGTCTGGGACTCCTCAGCAGGATACAATCGAGAGAGAGAGGGGGGCATCTATATCGTCAGACTCCATCTGCTCCCCAGAACAGCTGCTGGAGCAGGATGGTCAGCACTCACTGACTTCACACCCTCGTTCTCCGCGCAAACGTCAAACTGCTGACGGAGAAGTCCTTAAAGGCCTTCCAGAGGATTCCCCATCTGCAAAGGTCCTTAGGAAGCTTCCTGGACGCCTGGTTACTGTTGTTGAAGAGAAAGAACCAAGACGGAGAAGGAGGGGAGCAAGCGGGAGTGGAGGAATACACACTGAAGGCTCATCAGAAGAGGTAGAGCAGGTGGAGTCAGTACAAGATACAACTTCTCACTCTCCTGATCAAGCAAGTCAGCTTTTCAAAGAAAAGCCCCTTCCTAAGTCACCATCCACATCTCCTCCCCCAATACAGCAAGGGCAGGAGCAGGTCTCCCCATCATCATCACTCTCAAGCCCAGGGAGAGGGTACCAGCCTTACTCCCCCACGCATTCACCAGACATGCCTGTCCTTCGCAACTTACCAGTGCGCCGGCGCCTGGAGACAGAGTCTCGTATGGCTGCTCAGTTAGGAGAGCAGTACGTGGGTAGAGGCAGAGGGATAGACCGGCGCACTCCCCTGTCACCAAAGAAACAGGAAAGCACTACAAGTCCAACTGTTGCTTCTGATCCCAATGCAACCAATCTTACGCCTGTGAAGCGCAAAAGAGGTCGACCTCGCAAGGCCGCACCTAAGCCACAAGAAACCACAGAACAAGAGAAATCAGTGGTACAGGGATCAAGGAGTGAGGAACAAAGTCCACCACACTCACCGAAACGAAAGAGGGGTCGCCCTCGCAAGAATTCAACTGTAAATATTGCACTCAGTGGTAAATCTGGTGATGCAGAAGAGCGTCCTACAACATTACATGAAAGCCCTTCCCAGGAAAGCCTTTCCGCTCTAAACATTAGTTCTCCTGTTTCTAGTGTTGAACCTGTAAATTTGCACTCTGTTCCTGAGTGTGCAGGAGGAAGCTCTGCATTATCTGACTCCACCCCACCACAAAAAACTGTATCTGAAACCTCTCAGTCCAATGTACTAATTTCTCCAGCTCAAACACTGGATGAATCCGAGATAAAGCTAACAGACACTGAATTGACACCTAATAATGAACACTCCACCCTGAAAACCACAATTCCACACTCTGACTCTTTAAACACTCTAAGCCAACCAGAAGTCATTCCTACAGCTAACATCAGTCAGACCAATATAACACCTTCACTACAGCCTGTTGCTACAACAAGTGACAGTTCTAGCTGTCAAAGCAGTCAAGTCACTATTTCTCCTTCACAACCGGCAGCTGTGACAAGCAATGATTCTACTCCCCAGCAGTTGTTAAAATCTAGTTTGAGTGGACCAGAAGTCTTAGCTATGTCTACTGAATTGGTGGCACAGGCTTCCCCTGACAATACAGTGACAGCCACAGACCCTGAACAAATGTCTCCTAGTCCCACTACAATCCTGCAGTCCTCACCCACGCCTTCACAGCCATCACACGAGCTCTCATCTGAACCAGCTGTGGCCAACAACTCTTCTCCGACATTACCAGCATCTGGCCTGACTGAGCCACCTGTTCCTCTATCTGATGTACCAGAAGTACCAGATTCACTGCATCCTATGCTTAATCCTAATACTCCTCCTGAAGCCCAGAATGAGCTTGAAAAATCAGGTTCCAGCCTAACTTCAGAGTCTGTACCATCCCCAGCATTACCCAACCAAATAACAACAGAACCTTCTCATCAGCCCCTACTGGCTTCCACTGAGGAAAAGCCTGAAAAATCAGGTTCCAGCCTAACTTCAGAGTCTGTACCATCCCCAGCATTACCCAACCAAATAACAACAGAACCTTTCCATCAGCCCTTACTGGCTTCCACTGAGGAAAAGCCTGAAAAATCAGGTTTCAGCCTAACTTCAGAGTCTGTACCATCCCCAGCATTACCCAACCAAATAACAACAGAACCTTCTCATCAGCCCCTACTGGCTTCCACTGAGGACAAGTCTGAAAAATTAGGGTCCAGCCTCACTTCAGAGTCTGTACCATCCCCAGCATTACCCAACCTAATAACAGAACCTCCTCATCAGCCCTTACAGGCTTCCATTGAGGAAACCACACACAATGCTCACTCACCTGCAAAGCAGTGTGAAACTAAAAATCTGCAGGCCTCAAATGCATCCGAGGTGGACGAAAAGATGGAAAGTACAGAGGATATGGAAGTAGGACCCTCTGAAAATTCTGAGCAAGTAGACAGTGATGGTTCCCAGGTTCTGGCTAAAAGGAGAAGATTGGATAATATGTCAGATGGTCAAATATCTGATTCAAGATTACCTGCACCTTCAATCTCAGAAGCAATGATGCAAACTGCCTCTGAGAGTGACGGGACTGATAAACCTGTAGAAGAGGAGCGTCAGGCAGAAGAGCAAGAAAACCGAACACCATGCAGGAAAAGAAGCATAAGAAGACAAAGCAGTCAAGAATCTGTCCGGTCCTCCTCTCCGTCCTCCATTTCTTCTTGTGGCACTCGGTCATCCCGTTCAAAAAGGGCAGGAGAGAGTAAGATACCTGTAAAGAGAAAACGAGAGACAGACTCTGAGAAAGACAGTACAGACAGAGGAACTGATAAGGAACCAATGACACCTGCCAGGAGGCAGTCTTCCAACTCCTCCCAGTCGTCCTCAGATTCTGAGGACTCCTCCAGCCCCAAAAGACGCTTTACTCGATCACAAAAAAGTTTGGAGAAGGAAACCAGGGGTGACAAAGGTGATAAGAGAAGAAAAAGGCGGTCAGATAAAAACAGTCTTAAGGCAAACGTAGAAGGGGAGTCCAGAGGAGCAACTCCTGTAAGGGTAACTCGTAAATCCACAGGGCTCCAGCCTGCTTCACAGAGTACTATAACCACACCTGAGCCTGAGGTATTAGGCAAACGATGCTCAGCTCTAAATGCTGCTGCTAAGCTCTTGGCTATGAGAGGAAGGGCCGCAGATACCCCAAGTCCAAAGAGTAAAGCAATTGGACAGCAGTCTCCTACTGAAAAAAGCAGCAAGTCTTTGGGCAACTCGGGACAGGACTCTCCAAAGACAAATTTAGTTAGTAAAACAGCTAGTGGCCAGCAAACCCCAACTCATTCATCAGATTCTTCACAGTCCACCACTAAAACAACTCCCTCTGTTGCCCGCTCTACACGGCAGCGTCCAGGCAACCTTGTACCTCCGTTGGAAACTGAAATTAAAAAGCCCAAAAGAGAGGAAAAGAAAAAAACTGACACCAAGGAAGAAGTTGAGGATGAGCGCAGAGAGACTAGGTCTTCAAGAGGCCACAGTGCCTGTAGTAGTATAAGCAGTGGAAGAGGTGCAGGCAGCAGCAGGAGCCGGAGCAGCAGCAACAGCAGTCAGTGCACTCGCAGCCTAAGCTCACGAAGTACTGGACCACCACGCTTACGTTCAAGAGCTCCTTCCTCTGGCAGTGACACGGAGAAAGAAAAAAGCAAGCAAAGAAAGACAGGAGAAAGTAGAGGTCGTGAAAGTAGGAGAGAAAGACGCTCACAGAAGCACGAGAGACCAGAGCTAAGTGCTGGATCTAGTGAGGGAACACCTGACAGAGTGCTGCGGAGTGTAGCTGCACTCGCAGCAGCTCAGGCACGTACTCCAGCTAGCAACACCCGCTCCTCCACCACCCAGCAACGCAAGACTTGATCAGAACAAGAATTGGACCGGAAAGCTGGTAGAAATAATGAACTGCAGTGACGAGAAAAGGTTTTACGGGTTTGGACAAATGGGGATCAATCGTATAACTTGCCATTCTTTAACACTGTTGGTGTGTTGCACTTTGTGACAAGCTGAACTCACTTCTAGTGCATTCTAACTATGTCAAGTTAAGCCATCTTTAGAGCGGAGAGGGAGCATAAATAAATACACAACAGAAATGGGACAAAAAGGGTACCCGTTAAAATGTGGCATTGCAGTCCCGGTGATGTTCTTATAGACAATACCTCACCATACCACCAAGGACTTTGGAAAGCTGGGCAAGGGGCAAAGTTATTAGTTCACACTATGTACTGTAATCATTTAAAGACTGGAATACTAAAAATATGTGTTAAAATGGGTCACTTAGGTTGTACCCTTTATACAGAGTTTACTTGTGCTGCAGAGGGGATTGCGAAAAATCATTTATGCTACATTCAAAAAATTGAGTGGGACTGTACAATTGTTATACCGTTTTTAAACAGTTGGGTTGTGACAAAAATGTTTGCCAGCTGTTGACTATTGTTTGTTTCAAGTCTGTTGATAAATTAAGAATATTCTGTGGTTTCTTCCAGGGTATGAAGAAGAGAGCAGGTCTGTAAATGTGAGTTTTGCTGCACTATGCTGGAGTTAGTCTTTACTCAGACCTCCTTGTCTTGTAATTTGTTCTGTCCATTACTTTTAAGTCCAGCCTGCATATTATTTCTCCATTTGCACATCTCACATAATGTCCCATTGTGATAGGTTTTTAATTCCTTTCAATCAAATGACTTCTCTACTGGTACCTCACAATGTGTATGTACAGCTCTTGAGCTTGTGATGAATCTTGAAGTCTGCTTGTTGTTTGCTTTTTGGCAATACAGATATGAGGCAACCTCATTTTTTTCACCTTTTCCAAAGTATTAGTCGATATGGTCTACTTCTCATTGTTTCTGGTTTTTTTTTGTCAGACAGTCTCAAACAGTGTGACAAAGTGAGAGTGCCTGTTGATCCACATGGAAGGGGGATCCTTGTATGCCTTGTTAAGGAAAGACGTTTGGGCTTCAAACATTTTTAATGTTCAAAGTGTAATAAAGATATTTCCATCCTAAACCACATGAGGTGTATTTTTCTTTTTTGTTGAAGTGCAACCAAATTGAAAACACCTTACGTGTAAATCGTTGTCACCCTTTTTTTGGTCCTTTTTATGGCAAGACTAAATGGAAATACTCCTGCAACAACCTTCTAATTTTTTTTTTCTTTTCAGCTGAACCTTGGCAGTAAGATGCTGTCTTTGTCTCATTTTGGGAGTAAAGACTTGTTTTGGGGGGTAGGGGTAAAACATGGTGTTGGTCTTTTTTTTATTTGGTTTGTCTCTTCTAATTTTGTTACATTCCTTATGTTCCCTTGTAATTCCACATTGTTTTACTTGAAAGATTGAAATGACAAAAGTCAGTTGAATAAAAAGACCAAAAATAATGTTGTTGTCATCTTTAATACATCTGCTGAAAAACAAAACCTTGTGATCAGTGATTTATGTTCTACTGAAAGGCAAAGACTAAGTGTGTTTCCACACTAGCTTTTTTTCTGGGAGCGGTCCAGAGTTTCAATTTCTGTTCATCCTAAAATCAGTGCTCTGGGGTTCTCTTCAGTTGGGGATTGGTCCAGTGCACTGCAGGTGTGGAAGCGGTCTACTTCTGGGCCGTGTATGGGCTCATGTAACATAACATGACTGCTTCAACCTATCCCATTACCTCCCCTTCGATCAGTGTATATGTAGTAAATTCACCCTGACGTTGAACTGGAGTGAGATTACTGTAATCAGCTGCCTTTGCTTGATCTTTTCATACATGGACTGGTCATTGTTTCTGCACTGTGAAATGTCATACATCTGAAAATTGCTGTACCATGTTGCTTGAGAGTCTGCATTCAAGCAATATAATAAGAAGCTTTTGGAAATTAAGCCAGCAATGATAATGAGCTCCTATTCTGCTCTAAATGCTCCAAAGCCTTAGGTTTCTGTACATTATTGGCTTCAGGGGTCTCTTAAGTGTCCTATGTATTAGGTGAATGTGACCCTGTCTTGTTTCTGGTGGTGGATGAAGGATGAAGGAAAAAAAACCTTAAAAATTTTAATTGTCCTTGGTGACTTTGTTCCGTTTTGATCTTCTTAAATCATTTAAATTATTGAACAGCTTAAGCTTAACCACAGCTAAGTATGGATATGTTGACTATGAAAATATTTAGTGAAATATTAAAAAAGTATTGCATTAGTATTTATTTAAAAAGTGTCATTATTTTACTGATGCCAAATTGTATCCTAAGATGACAGTGTGGGATAGAGGGGCTTTCTTGGACATGTATTAATAGTTTGATATTTTTATAAAAAGAGGTAAAATTATCATTAAAACGTCTAAATAATAAAACTAATTTAGTAATTGGGAGTAACTCTTGTAAAATGTACAGTTTTTTTTTTTACAGAAATTTAAACAGCTATGCTGCTGATACAGAAAACATGTATCCTCAGTAACCAATCAGAAGGCTTGTTTTATGTGAGGGTGGATGTGATTGGTCGGCCGTGTGTTAGTTCGTCTGACCCAGTGCACTGATCTGCTCCCCGCGCGCTGAGACGCTGAGCCACAGCAGCGCGCGCACGGTCAGTCCGTGTTAATGCGGGTCAGCACGCGCTGTCTGACCTGCTGTCTGTAATCACACACCGCGCGCCGTTACAGCAGGATACAGGTGAGTGTTTGGCGGGGTTACCTGTAGCTACTGTGTCTTGAGTTTATTACTGACTGTATTTTGCGGTGTTAGCCACACTAGCGGCTAACCTGTGTATAATACTGCGGACTGTTACCATGGCAAATGTAAATATGCCGTCACGTGCAACAACCGCTTTTTTTTTTTTTGTTAAAACCCGTATTTTTTATTTCTAACGTTAGCACTGTATGTTACAGCTCCTGTACCTGAACAGTCTTATTTTGTGTGTGTGACATTTTAAAAAATATCAAACAAGACCAGCATTCAACATTAAAATGTCGTTAAAATGTAGTAAAAAAAAAATTAAATAGAAATTATCATGAAAAGGTAAAACTAAATATTTATAGATCAAAGTTAATATTTTAACTTGGAATCAACAGATTTTTGTCTTTGTCACATATTAATTATTATATAATTATCACTTCACATATCTAAATATATGTGTTTAAAAAAAAAAGTGACCTTGGTAAACAGATCGGTTATGGTTCTTACTAATATTAGTGTACAATAAGGAATGTAGAAAAAAGGACATTATCTATACTTTATTAAATGTTGACTCGTTCAAATGTGAATTGGAGCTGCACCATATTTGGAAAAAAATACATTTTGATATTTTATTGCTCTAAGATATATATTGCAATTTTTAAAAATACAAGAAAGTCAGTGATCCAACAAGTCGTGATATTAATAGTACAATCAACTGTGCATCTATGATTGGAGTAAAATAAATGGTATTAGGTAGATTAATAATATTGTAGGTAATGTCATGAAAATGAGAATTTGAGAGTGTTACTTTCTCTTTGTAAGCAGCAAAAAGTGCTGAAATATTTATATTGACACTGCACAAAACATTGCACGCTCTGCGATGTGAATGTTTCTTTCACATAATGCAGATCAAAATGCTTTACAATGCAGTATATTGACAAATGTAAAATTTAAACCAAGTAACACAATGACACCTAGTAGTAGTAGTAGTAGTAGTAGTAGTAGTAGTAGTAGTAGTAGTAGTAGTAATAAAGAATAATATAATCTTCAATATCTTCTTCAAATCAAAAGCAGATTCACAGAAATCTGGTAGTAGGTCAAATAATCAAACCTGACACAAAAAATAAACCCCCCAGTGAGCAAGAAAAAAAAACACCTCAGGGCTGAAGGAAGAAACCTTGGGTGGAACAAAGACTCAACAGAGAGGCCCATCCTCCTCTGGTCAGACTACTTATAAATTATTGATAAGAAGTCACTGTACTATCCTATAAGTCTGTTATGTTCAGGTGTACTGATTTAGTCATAGTAGTGATGGTGGGACTATTGAGTAATGATGGATGGTTAAAGATGCTAATAACAATGGTAATATTAGTTAATAGACAGTGGTTTTAGAGTATCTACCAACATGTCCTGATTTTGCTCCCTCGTTGACTTTTTTGCTATTAAATCTTACAGGTGTTGAATTGGATCCTGCACAGATTTGGATAGATCATAAATCTCCAAGCCCCTCTCTGATTACCTTAGAACAAATATGAGGGATTATCTTTGTCCTCTCATTCTTCCTCACCTCCTGACCCTCATTTTATCTTGCTGTTGGCACATATCAGGTGTTTGTCTCGTGTGTTTCTAATTGGTCACTCGATCTTGAGGATTTGGTGTGTGCGTATGTAAATGTATCCGAGTTGGGTTGTTCCTGCACATAGGAGATGAATTTGTTCCTTTTTGTCAGGGCTTATGTGCCAGCAGTGAGACGGACATGTGGCCCAGTTTGTGTCAACCCAAGAGGGAGATTGACAGCTCTCCAGAAGGCAGACAGAACTGAGTGCAGACGGAGCTGTTCCACCTGAAGCTAAAGCCTCTATTAACCTCGCCAGAAAGTTCCTGACAAATCCACAGGTTAGTGAAGTTTAAGTGGTGAAATTAAAGTTCAGTTTTCAACTTTACATTACAAAAATCAAAGAGAAAAAGAGAATGTTATTTCAGCCTAGTTCGTGACATTATTACCTGTTGCTCTTTCCATTTACTGTAGCGAGGCCTTTGGTAAAATATTAGACAACTAGATAAAAACAGGCTATACCGGTTTTGAAACAATCCAGAATGGTCAGCGGTAATGTTACTCCTGACTCCTCAGCTAAGCCAAGAGCCAAGAGTTCATAGTGGGGATTATCCAGATCACTGGATCAGAATACAGTTACCCAGCACCCAGGCCTCCTACGGCTTGATGGGATGTCCCAGCACACCCTCCATCAGTGATGAGGCATAAAGTGATGTGACCCATAGTTATGTCCCACTATTCATGATTACTCTTGTATGACTGTATGAGTTGACCTCTTGTTGACAGATAGCCTTGTCACACTGCAGAGAGAAATGGAAACAGAAATGTGATGCTAAGTCCCTCTTTGCAAGCTACAAGCAATTCTAACGACATGGTTGATTGGGTTTCAGTGTGGGGATGCAACATCACGTAGCTTTGCACATTCACACTCATGCTGATGAGTAAAACAATCAGAATGTTTGAAAATCTGCAATGTTTATGTGTTTTATGTGTTCAGCTTTTCCCATCAAATAATCTGACTGTATTTTTATTCCTTAGCTTAATATGAAATATATACAATTTAAATGGTAAAAACAAGGCAGAGATATTTATTTAGCACTTTTTACAATCTGGAAATATGGCAAAATTGAGCAAAACAAACGGAACATGCAAACCCAAGTGAACAGGCCATGAGATTGTCTTTGTGACAATAAAACACTTTTGGCTCAGTATTTCTGGTTTGTGCACTGATCTCAGTCCAGCAGTGACAGTGATGTGTTTAACAACTCCAGCTGCACTGCTGTTTGTGATCCATGTATTTCAAATAATACCTGCTCTGGAATCCTGTGTTGAAGGTATAAGGAGGTGAAGGACGCAATTTCAGTATGCAGAGAAACAGATGGATTACAGTCTGTAATTATAAAACTACAAAAATGCTCCTATATGGAAAGGTGGTGGAAGTAATATAATTGTTATACATACTATCTTGGTCAAATGCAGCTCAGTTTTATTTTATGCTTTATATCTTATATATTTTTGGTGTATTGCATTGTTGTTTCATTCTCTCTACACAATGGATATTCTTTCTCTGTACAAATGTTGAATACATTCATACATCAAATCTCTACATTTTTAAACCCTATATCTCTGCACAACATTACAGATACCAGAGGCCTTAATGATTTTAAATAGACTTACCCCTGTGTTTCCTCTAACCTTAGCATGGGGCTTCCTGCAGAGAGTTCAGACCCCCAGGACTCCTATCAGTGTGAGCCCAAAGCAGGGGAGGAGGGAGAGGGCTGGGGTAGTGACGGCCATGCTGAAGCCGGCACCCCAACCCCTTTATCTACAGGGAACAAGAAGAAAAAGAAAAAGAAGAAGAGGTAAGCTCTTTACATCATTGTATGTTGTTCTATAAGTAGCCAAGATATATGATTTCAATTGTACAAATAAAACAAGAGATAAAATGCAGCCATTTATTAAACTTGGTTTATATAACTATATAACTGTCAGTGGTGAGCAAAGTGATTTAGGAGCTCTTAAGAGTGCACAGGTCTGTCCTTTTGTCTGCTTCTTCTCTTCCAGATGATTGTGGATCAATCTCACAAACTGTAAATATGAAAGTGGTGAGTTGTTCATTTATATATAATATTATAAGATTAAAGATATATTTCACACTTTTTTAGGATAATTTCTGTGCTTTATTACGGCTAGCTCATTCACATAAAAAGAAGGGGACATTAAAAGAAGGGGAGACAACACTGAGTTCAATTACTCAATAAAGACAAATCATATTATATATGTTATTATAAGAACCAAACTAAATCTAACCATACAGGCCAATTCTGGATTTTTAGTTTCCCTGCACTAACTCATTTTATACACTATTAAAAAGGCCAACAGGCACAAACTGAATTTCACCAGTACATGGTTTTAAAGGACACATTTGTAAGTAAAATAAAAATTATGAAACTGTTTAGTATTATATTTTGATGGATGCATCATTCAGCACAAATCAATTTAAATATAAATGCTGAAGTGGTCCTTCTAGATAAAAAAAAAGATGATTAAATTATTAAGAAAATATCTAGTCCACTTTCAGTTCTTTGGTGTTTTGCTGTTCTCTGAACTTTCTGTTCTTTCTGTAAGTGCGCCGAGCTGCTCGCAAATATGGTCTGCGAGAGGCTGGAGAGGGAGAAGACTGGACGTTGTTTTGGACAGATTGTTCTGTCTCTTTGGATAGAGTAATGGATATGAAGCGATACCAGGTATTTATATTTTATACACCTATCGTACACTTAGCCAGTGTTGACATGCTGAGACCATCTGTGCTTTCTTCCATACAGAAAATCAACCACTTTCCAGGAATGAGTGAGATCTGCAGGAAAGATCTTTTAGCCAGAAACATGAACCGTATGTTAAAACTCTTTCCCAAAGACTACAACATCTTTCCCCGGACATGGTGCCTCCCTGCAGAGTAAGCTTTTTTTTTTAAACCTCTATCACATATAATATTAATCACACACACATTAATAATATATAAAATTAAACAGTGAAATAATGTTATTTATGAAATATCTTTGACTTACAAGACAATATACAGGTAAATACTTGTTTATACATGCTTTAGTTACAGTGATTTTCAAGCCTACACGAGAGCCAAAAAGCACAAAATGTACATCTGCAAGCCAGACTCTGGGTGCCAGGGTCGTGGTATCTTTCTCACCAAGTCCAACAAGGACATTCGCCCAGGGGAACACATGATCTGTCAGGTGTATGTATCCAGGGTAAGACACTATTAATGAATCCGCACTGCTGTTACAGTAACCAAAACTCTCTTCTCATGTGCTTTCTATGTTACGGATACACACTCACAGTCTCACAGGTGCTCTATGATGTTTAAATTCATTTTAAACTTTTCTTTCCACAGCCGTTCATAATTGACGGATTCAAGTTTGACCTGCGCGTTTATGTGTTGGTGACTAGCTGTGACCCCTTTCGCATCTTTGTATATAACGAGGGTCTGGCCCGCTTCTGTACCAATCTGTACAATGAGCCCACCAGCAGCAACATGGTGAGTGACTTACAGAATTCAGTGTGCTGACTGTGATAGTGACAGTATTTAAAATAGGAACAGTAACAAAGATTAACAATACATTTTTCCTTAAAGGGTGATGTTTGCATGCATCTGACCAACTATGCCATCAACAAGCACAGTGAGAATTTTGTGCGGGATGATGACACAGGCAGCAAACGGTACTGTTTTTCCTTTTATGGTTCAAATAGCATCTCACATTAAAAATAAAGCTTTTTAAAGCTCAAATTATAAAAATGTGTCACAATGGGTTAAATAAAGCATCTGTGATTATCCGTGTAAATTCTGAACGACATTTTAGCATTCATTAGTATGTATTTTTATCAACTAAGAATCTACTTTGGTCTTGAATGTTTTAATGTATACACAGGAAGCTGTCTACTCTTAACAAGCATCTGGAGGCCATGTGTTACAACACAGAGAAAGTGTGGGTGGACATTGAGGATGTGATTATAAAGACCCTTATCTCTGCTCACCCAATTCTAAAGCACAACTATCATACCTGCTTTCCCAACCACGCCTCAGGGAGTGCATGTTTTGAGATCCTCGGCTTTGATGTTTTGCTGGATCATCGGCTCAAGCCCTGGCTTCTGGAGGTGGGCTGTTTTATATAGTCATATATGTCCTATATATATATATATATATATATATATATATATATATATATATATATATAATAGAAGTTGTTAGTTGTTGCGTTCACATACATTTTTGGACCCTTTCTATGTTTGTTTGAAGGTCAACCATTCTCCAAGCTTCACTACAGATTCTCGCTTGGACCGTGAAGTAAAGGATGGTTTGTTGTATGACACTCTGGTGCTGATTAACCTGGGGGCATGTGATCGCAGAAAGATTATGGAAGAGGAGAAGCGAAGGGTGAAAGAACGACTACAGCAGAATCGCTCAAGAGAGGCCAGGTCCTACATTCTGCATTAGCACACAGTCACAGACATTGTGAACATGCTACCAATTATACAGATGATAAACTAAAATATTTGCTCAAAAGTACAGATAGTTCGGTATAGCTTGGAAAACTACTTAAAAATATAATGATTAAAAATTGAGGGTCCCTTTTTTATTTTATTACACATAGGCAGAGTTAAATTCAGGAATTGCCAATAAAGGTGTTGGTAACAAATAGATTTTAGAGATACTCAGCTATATAATTTATTTTATGGCTCAACATACTGTATCTGCATAGCTGTCTTACTCATAGTTTTCCCTCGAGGGGATAATGTTATCACTCTTGTAAAATTCTGAAACTCTTGTAAAGTTTTCCATCATCCATCTCCATATGTCCATTAGGATACATATGTCTATAAGTTCCTATTAATCATATTTTTTAATTATGCATCCACACCAGTACAGTACAAATGACCCTCACTTTGAAAAAGCTTCCTGCTTTTTTACACATTCTCCCTTTATTTTAATCTTTTCTATTAACAGGAGTGAAGAACTTCGGCAGTCCCATGCAACCAATATGGAGCAAATGGAGAGATATGAAAGCAAACACTTGGGAGGATTCCGACGAATCTACCCCAGAGAAGGTGGAGAGAAATACGAGAAGTACTTCAAACACAGTAGCTCACTCTTCCAGGAGACAGCAGCCTCCAAAGCCAGGGAGGAGTGTGCTAGGTGCGTGCTTCATATTATTGCATTATTGTCTGGTCACAAGCGCATATACCGTGCATGAAATAAGTCAATAAAGAGTTTAAATTAGGATGTTTCTGTGTTGATTAGAGTAAGAGATAAAATGTATGAACATCAGTTAGCAGTCTTTGTGTGCATATATCTAGGCAGCAGCTGCAGGAGCTGCGTCTGAAAGAAGAGCAGAAGGGAAATCACAGACGGGACCTGCAAGGAGAATCTGCTGGGGAAAGAGCCAAACCACGAAAATCTCAGACTCACTCCACACACCCCGGCACAAACTCTGAACAACAAGATGTGAGTTGTCTTCCAACATATTCTTGTGTTTTTAATAGATCTTTACATTTTGAACTATGTGAGTTTAGTCAATGTGGAAGAAGTTCTGTGAATACAATTGTTTAATTGTACAGTTGCACAATTCAGCAACTATTCACATTCACTATTTCATCCACTGCCATAAATGTGGGTGGCACAGGGATACTGCAGGTCATGCATGTGTTGCACAGTTTCGGGGCCTGGAGTTGTGAGTTCAATCCCTGCTCTGGTTACTGTCTGTGAGGAGCTTGGTCTTGCTACATTAGCCTGGGTGTAGGTGTGTAAAAGTGTTCTTGTGTATGATATCTTGCAATACCCACCTTAACCCTGACTAAAAAGACATGTATTAGATAGCTAAGACGGATAAATGACTGACTGGCTCAGATGTGATGGTGTTAAGTTATTTGCCCACTAGAGGGAGCTAAAACATTGTTTAATGAACCTGTCCTGGTGCAAAGGAATGGAGAGTCATGAATAACTATGATTATACAGTATATTTATCTATCTATCTTGATTCATTTAAATAAATACATCCACCTTAAAACAAATTCTTTTTTCTAACCTCCCATATCCATACCTGTAAATTTCTCTGGTGGATTTTCTTTTCTTTAGTTCCTCTCCATGCCTTCACAACCTTCTTCAGGAGTAGACAATTCTCAAGTTCTGGATGTGTCAGAAGAAGAGGAGGTGGAGCGAGTGAATGGACTCCTCCAAAGGGAGAATTTGCTGCGGGACTTAGGTGTGGTCGACCAGGTGTACAGGCTATTTCAAGACACCCAGCGTCAGTCTGATCCTGCCAAACACCAACAAGAACAGGCCAATTTTCATTCATGTAACAGACATGATAAAGTGAGCAAGGTAAGGAGGCATGAAGAAGTGTAGTAGAAGAAACCTGTCTATTGTTTTGGCAAGACATGTGAGAAGTCAAAACCCAGACCTCTCTCCCTAACGGTTGTTTAAACTGAATTTACAGAGGCATAGCAATTAAACCCGCTGTCTAGATGTATATTTGGACAATTGTTTTTTAATCCAGAATGTTGTTGTATTTAGGTCATATCAAAGTGCTTCTTTTTTGTGTTGTGTTTCAACCTTGACCACTAGAAAACAGTATTGCAATCTATCTTCTAATCTGACTTTTATGATTGGATAAAAAAAAAGAAGTTTATTTTCTCGTATGACAATTTTCCTAAAATTTGATTTAAGCAATTGCACTATGTCGCCTTGCTCACAGTATTGCAAAACAATTGTATGTACTTATGCAGATGGATTCTCTGGCAGAGTTCTGGAGGCAAAAGCATCCTTGCGCTGTGATTCAGAGGCAGGTCCCTCCAGGAGCTAAGCCCTGTCTGCGGTACGTTCCTACTCGCCTCCTGCAGCAGGACACGCACTGGCTCACACGGGAGTCTGGACCTGCTCGGCCAGCGCTGACTGAGCAAAGCAGTCTGCAGCGCTATGTGCTGGAACTGACAACAGCGACAACAGAGGCTGAGAAGCAAGCCAGAACAGATCATAGGAGGGCCAGTAGTGCTCATCGAGTGCATTGCACAAGTAAGCAAATCCACCCATTTCATGCATGTTTGCAAAAAATATATTATTCCATTTTTCATTTTTCTTCTCATAAACTAATTCTCTACATCTTTTTGTGACTTCTGTGGTCTAAAATGAAAAATGAACTGTTATGCAGGACATAACTATCAAATTTATCTGAATTACAAATTATGCTTTGTGCGGTTACATTTAATGACTGGCTGCATTATTTGTAATATTTATTATATATTAGAAGTGTAAGAAAAAATGTATATGGCTTATCTAAGTTCAAAATACTTTGTTTTGCAATACTGTATATATTTTGAAAGATAGTGGCGGACTGTGGTTTATTTAGTGTTGTCTTGATAGCAGTTTTACACTCTGTCTTTATATCTCACTTTTATGAAAGTATATTTTGTACAGATTGTATAAATATACAGTTACAGTATTCCTAAAATTTGACTTAAACCATCACAATATATCCCCTTGCTTACAGTATCACAATATTTTGCAATACTTAAAAAATGTCTTTTGCATAAATATTTAACCTTTACACAGTTTACACAGATGTAAAATATTGCTCAAAAAATAACCTTTGCGTAATGTACATGTAAATGTAAAACATGCATAGGAAAGAAAAAGGCTGTAAACTAATTTTCATGTGAGCGTTGAACAGTTTTCAAAGTTTGGTTAAATTTTCTTGGTGATGTGAGGAAAGCTACTTTGTGAAGTAACTTTTCGTTGTATGTAAACATTCACCCTTCCTTCTTCAGATGCTGGTCCTTTAATAAAACAAGGCACTATAAGGTCCTCTTTTGCGGAGTCAAGGACACAAGCTGCAGTGACGGCTGTGCCACAGCTGGTTTCCAGAGGACTCCACTATGCTCCAGTATCTTCTCACCCTAAAACCATGCAGAGTCTGTTCATCATCTCCACCTCAGCCCCTCTGGTCCCAAGACCAGAGCTCTCATATACCCTCCGCAAAGCTCCCCGCAAAGAACCCCAGCTGGGCCACTGATGTGGAGGGCATCACTGCTCAGAAAACAGTTCTCAACAGCCAAGCTGAGGAATCAACAGAACACTTCCCTGCAGTACCTCAGCTCCAGACAGCTTTTTTGATCAATTGTATTTTTATATTAAAGAACTTGGGGGTTCTCTTTTAAACAGTGGTGTAAAGAATTGCATCATTAACTTGGTATTAAGAGACTGGTGCCTGATGTAAGTAACTGATTTTTTTTATGTAACTGAGCCAGTTGGAAACATATTTAAATAAAAATCACTTTCGTGATGATGCCTCTTTTCCATTTTTAAATCTTTTTGGTGACTGCTGGTTTCTTATTGGTAAACAGCAAATAAGCAAATAGGTGGAATTAGAATGTAGAATTGTGTATAATTTTTCTTTTTACAGCTTTACAATAAATATTTTAAACTTGTACTATTTACAGCTGGTAAATGTTGCTAAATTTAATCTTGGGAAGTGATTTGGACCTTTTTTAAAGGATATTAATCTTTAAACAGGTGAGTTAAATTTTCCAAATGTGATCGTAATTATTTAAATAAATATTTTCTTAATTGATTAATATATTTTCAAAGAGTTATAATTTAAATGAATGCTGAATGATATTAAAATGCATTGTAATATTTTGTTTTGCAATAAATGTTAAATGTAATATTAAAAATATAGGAATTTTCACTACATTTCTAATAAATGCAGTGATTCAGCATGTCAGGATATCAATAAAGAACTGTGGTAAAATAACTAATATTGGGCAGATTGTTTTGTTATGAAAAATAAGAACATTGAAACTTTTGTTTAAAGAAAACCCAATCTTATAAAAAGTGATTTAGATTTCAATATTTCTAAAGTGATTTAAACTTTATTATTTTAATAGTTTCGAAAGCCTTTTTAACACTTGTTTTAAAAGGTATTCTATTCTAATTTGGAGGCGTACTCAGAGTGGAGGCAAAGAACTGTGAGTGTGACATTTGATCACGTGGGTCAGTTAAATAATTGGAAACATTTGTCTCAATTTAAATCGTTTCAAAAAAACAATTTTGGTCTTTTAAAAGGTGACTCCAGTAATTTCTGAACTGATCCCAATTATTTGAAAGAGATTTTCATCATTTGACAAATTATTGCATTATATTTTCATGAATGTTTTTAAAAATGTTTTTTTTTTATCTTTTCAAATCCAAAATGAATTTAATTTTAATCTTTTCAATACCAATTAGGATTTTTTTAAAACAAAATCTTAGGTTATTTAAAACATTTATGCAATTAATTTAAATATTTTGCAGATGATTTACTGTTTTGAAGAGTGATTTGGATCTTTTGGTATATTATTAATTTTATAAATGTTTGCTTGTGTCTCTGTAGGACTGTTTAGCTCTCTGTAAGGAATAGGTGTTCATAGGAATTTCAACAATCCCAGTATTGTGTGAGGCAGCCAAGGTAAGAGTATCAGATTGTGTGTGTATGAGACATTTTGTATTTTCTAAAATCTATACCATATGCAGCGCAGGGAAAATCTTTAAAAAACCTCTGCTTTTCTAATACCTTAAGATTATACAGAAATAAAACAAAAATCAGATGGAAATATGTATTTCTCACAGGTTTCAGACACAAGGAACGGATGTGTTTGTTTTTAAGAACAAATTTTAACAAAAAAGTTCTTATTTTTTTCTTCTAATGACCTTCTTGGCTAACGTGTGTCAACAGATTCCAACATAACAAAAAAACACAGTAAGCGTGAGTGCTGCGTGGCACTTATTAAGTGCAGTTTTTCCGCCTTACTTGATCAGGGGTGGGTATCCTAAAAGCTTCGTAACGTTAACTATTCCTAAAGAACGATCGTTAAATAAAGAGTGTTTCCCAAATCTTTACGTAACTGAAGTACTACTGAACTCGCTCGCAAATCAACGAGTAAGCCAACCCAGTCGTTATTCTGAAAGAACCTCTTTAAGTGGATTATAGTTCAAACAAAAGAGACGCCAATTTGGAGGGAGAAAACGGCATGATCAATAATGATATATTATATTATATTATATTATATTATATTATATTATATTATATTTGTAGCTTGTAGTCTAATTGGGCACTTTTTAATTAACATATTAAACCCATGCATAAATCATTCAAATCCAGATTGGCGATGGTAGAGCTCTTCAAATCAATGCTGCAATCGATGAATTCTTGCAGCAAACTGGTCTGTGCAAAGCTGCTGTCCGTGCATTCTGTAACTGTGCCATGCACGCCCCTATATTAAATTCCCACCAGGCCGGGAATTACAGGACAACACAATATAATTCCATGCCATTGGAAAATTCCTGGTACTGGTGCTCCAGTGCATGGGACGCCTATCCCAAAATACACTCAGTATTTGATTAATCTCAGCATAGATAATGTGCATGATTGAGTCAATGGAAGTTTTTCCATTAATAATTTTTTTTAGGCTCTGAGTTACATTAGTTATAAAAATGGGTCACTGGTGAGGCATTATTATCGAATAAATATTTTTTTCTAAACAATGATTGGTCTGATTGTATTGTAAAGAAAGCTGCTTAAAACGAATTTTATATAATACATCGAGATAATACATATTCAAGAATAAAACACAAATAAGATATATTTTTTATTTTTACGCTTAAAGGTTTCAGATTCAACGAATGTATGTGTTAGTTTTAAAGAACAAATTTTCTTTACTTTTTTTAGATACTAATTCTTGACTTCTGAGTGCAACGCAACACTTAAAATGAGATCAAAGGTGTGTAAATCTTTAGCCGACGCAGGAAACACACACACACACACACACACACACACACACACACACACACACACACACACACACACACACACACACACACGGGATACAATAGAAACACAAATTGTGCAGAAAACATTTTAGTCAAAAGTATGAACTTTTTCAAACTTTAAGAAATTAAGTAGTCATATATGAATATTTTAAGAAATATGATCATTTTTATATAATCATAATCGTAAAACAATAATAATAAAATATTTTCATACATCCATTTAATTAAATATATGGATACACTATAAAAACATATAGCGAATAAATGCCTCTATAGAAATGCACCAAAATTAGTTGAAATAAATGTTTTTTAAACAAACTTCCGTTGAACGAAGTTAACCCCCACCCCATTTTAATTCTACTACTACTATATACTGAAATGTCCGTTTTAATAAATTAGACTAAAAATTATGTCAAACAAATTTCCTAATTTTATTTTTAAAACCGTGTCAGATAAATCGTGACTGTGGATAATGGTTTAACACTTTAAAGGTTTTATTTTTATGAAACCAGATTTGTGAAAAATTTTGAATCCCAAAGATCTGAGATCACTTTTACCGGAGTGACTCTGTGGGTCAATTTTACGTGCTGAAGACTTGTAGACTTGTCTTTGGTTTGTCTTGCAAAACACGATTCTCTTGATTTTGTAAGTCCAGAAAAGTGACCGAATAATTAAATATATATAAGTATTATTTTATTTAATAAGTTTTGGCTGATGTAGGCACGGAGAATGCAATTCTGATTTTTGCCACAAGGCGGCGGTGCTGCTTTACAGTGGGCTGCGACAAATCCTGTCTGCGCTTTCTTAACAAATCAAAATATCAACAAATCCAAACTAAACGTGGTCAAATACATAGTCATACACAGTAGTACAATTAGCAATAAAGTGTTTTGACAACTTTAATGAAAAGTCCTGTTTGTGATGCGTGAAGGGCGGGGGTTTATCATGTTTGTTTTTTAATGTATATGTATCGTTTATCGTTGTTAAATAAATAAAGTATTACGACTAAAGAAAATAACAAACCATTTAATAAATTAAATAAATCAAATAAAATCCGTTCGTTGACATTTTTTGGAGAAAACAGAAAAAAGATTGTGACAAATATATGTGTATTTTATCTCTAAAATGTCTTTATGAACCTGAATGCTAATAAAACGCGGAACTGTCAGTGGACATGGATCCCGAAGAAAATGTATTTTTGCCTGAGAGATTAAATGTAAATTAAGAACTCAAACACGCTCTACATGCTCCGTTCGAAACATGGTGTTGGAGTCAACTATTTACCAACAGCGGCATCATCAGGATTCGTCTTCTACACCCTCCTCGTCCCATCCAAATACAGCCCCCCCCCCCTCTCTTTTTCTTTCTGCCTCTCAGTCTGTATCTCTCCTTCTGTCTCGCTGTCTGTTCCCTCCGCCTCTTTCCCTTCATTTCCTTCTCTCTCTCACATCGTCTCTTATCTGTCTCTGTTTTTTCTCTCTTTCTTTCCCTCATTGTCTCTGTATGATCAGACTATGATCTTGCAGGAGTAGCGCATCTTCACGCACCTCTGATGGAAGAAGGATGAGTGGAGTGGGTATGAGTGGAGTGGTTGGGGTAGTTCATGAGCGCCCTTCACTAGACCCATCATCAATCTGCAATTCGAAAACGAGCTGACATGGATATGTACGACATTTTGGGGTCGGTGCTATCTACAGGCGAACTTGTTCATTTTGGGTTCTTGTATGGAGCGCATGACTGACGGCGCACTAAAGAAGGAGGGTGTACTCTAAGAAATATCAGCTAGTTCTGAAAAAGTGAAATAAAACTAACCAACTAAAAGCATGAGCTCCTATTTCGTCAGTTCTATCTTCAGCAAACTAAAAGGAAATGACTCGCTTCGCCCCAGCTACTATGAGGTGTCTGGCTACGCGGGGGATGTGGGGGGCAGGCCGTCTGTACTTTATGGACACAGCGCAGAATCTGCTGTCCACCACGCTGCGCAGTTCCAGGACCTTTACTCTTTTGGCGCATCGCCTTATATTCACGCGCACGCCTCTCACACCCAGAGCGCAGGACCGTACGCAGAGCCTAGCGGAGACCTGCTGGAGCACGACAGGTCTAATGGACAAAACCTTTACCCTCTTCCGGACCCGAATCTAAGCCAGCAGTTCGGAGACTGCGGGTTGAAGGCGAGCTGCCTGAGCGATGGCCTGGAGAGCGCAGCCGTGTATCCAGCCGAGTTGTACCCCTGGATGAGACCCCAAGGTGAGATCCCTGCTTCTGAAGACACTTAGACAGACTGTATAGTCGCTTATTACCCCCAATTACGTTTTATGACACGTGAAATTGGGCGCTATGACCAGAGATTGGCAGCAATTCCATTTGTTAGTTCTGTTCAGCCCCGGAAGCACAGTTGAATTCAGTTTGTGCTTCTATAAAAAGTTTCAGCTCAGTTTTACCCCTGGGTGAACCGCTACAATAATATTCTGAATGGTAGAGCTTCTTTACTCTCCAGGAGGCCCTAATCTGACTGTGGGACTGTCTATAAAGCTTTACTACATATTTGTTACGTTTAATAGCACGGGGTAGGCGTTAGAACTGAAGGGAATAATTCATTAATTTACACTACTTTGAATAATTGTGCTATACGGTTATTTAAGCGATGTATTTAAATATCTTCTTTCGTGTTCATAAATAACAATATTTTTAAATAGACGTGTGACTGTGAATAACCCGTTTAAATAGGTTTAAATATTTTTCACTTTATCTAAATGTAAATATATACTATATATTTCTTCACACTCCAATACAAACATACTGTTTATGGAACCAAACGTGGCTCTTCTGCGGCATCGCTCAAAGAACCTTAAACAGTGTATATTCTCAGCTACAGCACTTTATGGGGGTTCCTTTAATCCCATTTAGACTTGAGTTCTGATGATTACATCTTCATATTATTTCTCACAGCGCAATCACTGATTTTATATTGTCAGTAAAACGATTGTCCTGAAACTATAAAAAAATCTACTCACAAGAGATTACCCATCAGTACAACCTTTAACAACCAATGTAAGCATCCATAGGGTTCTCTAAATTGTCATCTATAGAAGCATTAAAGAATTTAGGTTTTAGGGACACCAAAATAGTTCGGTAGTAATATTATTTGGACCTAACAGTGTTTTAATCTCAGTCTGCAAAGTTATCTCAATTTTTGTTAGCTTCACTGATTGAGTGATTGAAAAAAGAGCCACTTCCGCATGATTTTAAGTTGCTCCTTAAGTCTAACAGTACTCTAACAGTGAAGTTAATGTTTTATCTCCTATACCTGTATTGGGGGGTTTATCACAGGTTATGTTTCTATTTTCATGTGGAGAGAAGTGAAAATTGAAAAAACTCGAATACATCACCTTCAAAACACCCGTGTGTGTGTTTATATATACAGCTCTGGAACAAAATTAAGAGACCACTTAAGTTTCTGACTATTAAAATGTTATTATTTCTGTTATTATAAAAAATTACATTGTTATTTTATTCTATAAACTATGGACAACATAAATAAAATATTGTCATTTAGAGTATCTATTAGCATAAATGAGAAATCGCTGAAATAACAAAAAAAAGATACAGAGCTTTCAGACCACAAATAATGCAAAGAAAACAAGTTCATATTCATAAAGTTTTAAGAGTTCAGAAATCAATATTTGGTGGAATAACCCTGGTTTTTACAGGGTTTTTATGCATCTTGGCATGTTCTCCTCCACTTACACACTGTTTTTAAATAACTTTATGCCACTCCAGGTGCAAACATTCAAGCAGTTCAGGTCATCTTCCTCTTGACTATATTCCAGAAGTTTTCAATTTGGTAAAATCAAAGAAACTCATCATTTTTAAGTGGTCTCTTATTGTTTTCCAGAGTTGTATGTGTGTATATATATATATATATATATATATATATATATATATATATATATATATATATATATATATATATATATATATATATATATATAATGCTTGGTTGAACCAATGTTTAATTGAACCATTATCTACCCCTCAGGTGGGGGGAGGAGGCGAGGCAGACAGACGTACAGCCGCTTCCAGACGTTGGAGCTGGAAAAGGAGTTTCTGTACCGGCCCTACCTGAGCCGCAGGAGGCGAGCGGAGGTGTCGCGTGGACTCGCGCTGACAGAGAGACAGGTGAAGATTTGGTTTCAAAACAGGAGGATGAAGTGGAAGAAGGAGAACAACAGAGATAAGTTCCCCAGCAGCAGAGATGAGCAAGAGGAAGTCGAAAAACAGTGGTGCCAGCGCGCAGAGGACACTGCAACCCACATAGCTGAAAAGAAGGAAACGCCACTTTAAGAAAATGAATGTCAAAGACAAGATGTGACGTGTATATATATATATATATATATATATATATATATATATATATATATATATATATATATATATATATATATATATATATATATATATACTTACCAGATTACTTGACTGGACAGTTTCTTAAAAGAAAGGATCAGATTTTTGGCACTGTAGGACACTGTTGTTATTTGTTATTAAAGACATACAATCATTTTCATGACACAGTTACAAGTTGTATTAGCAGTATAGTATGTATATTGCTATATAAGTGATAAGCGATTTCGGCACTAATGACAGCGTATCTGACAATTGTGTCGAAAATTTTCGGGAAAATGTGGTTTTAAAACGGTTTAATTTGTGAAATTGCCATGTAATGCAATGTAATTATACCGTAGCAATATAATGTAGTAGGACATTGTATTTGAGACATGTAACCTTCTGCCTCCTCTACCTTATATACATATATATATATAAGGGAGTGGAGAGGTGAACAATCCCCTGATGAGGGAATGATTAATCAAACTGTGTGTAAACCCACCCAATGTGTCCTGCTTCAAACGCGAACGTTTATTTAATTGTTATTTAATTGTCTGCAGTAATAGGTGTACGTGAAATGGTACAATAAAAAACATGAAAAAATACGTTGTGCAAAGACTGTTGATATTGTGTTCATGTCAAAATCATATACAGATACGAATCATGTAAATTCAGTGCATTAATTTTGAGGACACATTATGAAACGTTTCCACTACTGAGCACTAGTGCAGCTGCTCTTTCAAGGACATACTGAAGCCTTAATGCTTTCCTTGAATTATAAAAATAAATATTAATGTGAGAATGGATAAATAAATGGTCAGGGCATGTAAACTGTCTCTTATAATCTGTTGTTCATTTTGTGGTAAAGTGAAAAGATAGTTAGTGTGGTACCTGGTAACGAGGTATCTTCTGTTTTCAGTAGCATCACAAGCGAGTAATGTTAATATTAATATTATTATTAATAATAACAATAACAACAATAACAACCATAATAATAATAATAACAACCATAATAATAATGAAAACAATAATAATAATAATAATAATAATAATAACAACCATAATAATAATAATAATAATAATAATAATAATAATAATAATAATAATAATAATAATAAGAAGAAGAAGAAGAAGAAGAAGAAGAAGAAGAAGAAGAAGAAGAATTAAATTCAAAATATTTCAATAGATTAATTCAAGTCAAGTCAAGTCAAGTAGTTTTATTGTCAGTACTGCTTATGTACAGGACATACAGAGGATAGAAATTACGTTTCTATCCTACCCAAAGTTACAGCAAAAAAAAGTAACGCAATAGTTGACTTTAATACAACGAAATAATATTATATAATTCTTCTCAGAATTACAGTGGATAGTATAGTATAACAGCATATATTAAATGTCTGTCTGTGCCTGAAAGATAGAGAGAAAATATTTTCTGAGCCTCATTATGTTAGATATAGGACAATTGGACAAGAGAACTGTATAACAGGAACTGTGCTTTTTCCTGTGATGTTGTGTGTACTTTAATAAACTGCAGTAAAGTTCTGACATTAATGCATACATTGATGTGCTAGTTTGATGTAATTGAATAAGGGGTTATTTTGATGTATATGGAAACAGTGGATAGTCAGTGGGTATGAAAGTGAAGTGCTATAATACCCCATACTTTCTGTGATTACTAACATAAAGAGAGTAATGATTAATCAGACACATGTGGAAGTCCACTGCTGTCCTGCTTAACGTAGTCCACACCCTGCTTGATGTATATGGAAGCACCTGATTGTTGTTAAATTGTCCTTTTATTGTCTGCACTTAGGAGTGTACGTGAAAAGGGTACAATAAAAATCCCTTTTGTGTGAATTGTTTTTCTTTTCTCTCTTCCTTCCTACTGTCAGCTCCTTTTCCGGTTGTAAGGAGGGGGTTTGTCCTCAGAGGAAAGGGCACCAATCCTGACACACCGGTTGGTACATAACACTTTTACCGATTACAGTCTCATTTACTTTAGCATATAATCATGGATTACACTTCCAGTAAATATCTCAGGACATACTCATCAGAAACCATTGGAGCTTTACACGCATGTGGAGTGTCTGAAAAAAGCAGGGTAAGTTTTAGTGATTTCGGTACTAATGACAGCACAATCATGTAATCTGACGTTTGGTTGATCGTGTCGGAAAGTCTTAAACGGTTAAGATTTGTAAATTTGCCATTTAATGCAAAGTCTTTCAAATCTGATTTTAATTGCCTTGTAATTAAATTTTTAATCACATTGTAATGTCTTATAAATGCAGTGACGTAGATTTCAATAGTTTTAGAAGACAAAAGGCAAACAATACATTTATTTCAGTAGACAGTAGACAAAGTATACACTGATTTTACATTTTGTAATGAATGTTTGTGTTTCTCGTATACTCTCAAAATGATTAAAAAAAGTGTTAGGGTCAACAAACGAACATCAGAATAATATTTTTCCAGCTATGAAAGATGAAGAAGTAAAATATTGTATTGTGACACTGCAGCTTGAGTATGAAACGCTTAAACATCACTTATCTGTATTTAAAATATAGAGGCCTTTTGATAATACTAAAGGTTAGTATTTACTTTAATTGGTCTAATTACCATGAACACATTTTTGTAGGGCACAAAACTCGTTGTCATTATTTCACTTAAAAATAGTCAGATATTTTAGATATAACCTCTAAAAGCAAGAATATAACATAATTTAATTAAATTCTTTTTTCACTTTCGCTAAATAAACCTAAAAATAAATAACTTGACAATTCATCTTTATTGAACAAAACATTTACAGACTATTAAGAAAGTAGAGGGTTATTACCATTAATATGATTGTTAGAATAAATAGAAATATCCTCGCTACATACAGTGAGTACAGCAATAATATCGTTAAATTACGACTGCTTTTCTATGTAGGTGCTGTTCACTTTTAACACTTTTCAAAATATACATTTATTTCAGAAACACATTTAACAAAATCACGGATGTTGTGTCATAAAATACGGGGTCTGAAGAAATTCAACATTTTCTATTCATTTTATTTTTCAATTCTCAAATAAAATAAATACATTCTCATCGTTATCGTGACAAATGAAAAACGAAACCAGCTGCTATACTTCAAATTTAAATTGTCTATTTTTAGTTTACATAATAATAATACAATATAGTAACAATTTCGAAGCTCTAAAAATCTGTACCAATATAAAAATAAGGGAATACAACAGTATAATACGTATATGATCATAAACATAAATAAATACATAATAATAAAAATATATTAGAAATAAAAATAGTTTATATTTTGTGTTATTTTATACAAGAACTGGTTAAGAAGTATTACTTTTTTCTTCGTTTTTATTCTATTTTTTTTAGCTGTGTTGCGTAGTTTAGAAAAGTTTTTCTTTTTCGCTAAAAAATAAATAAATAAATATAATTATTACAAAAGTAAGTATAATTATATATATATATATATATATATATATATATATATATATATATATATATATATATATATATATATATATATATATATATATATATATAATTTATATATAATTTATTCACATTTACACAGACTTGTATCCATCGGTTTACTCTATAAGTTAAGGATAAAGAGGCCAGAGAGGCATTTATGAGTGTTTTATTTTTTGAAGATTGTACTTTTCTGTGTTTTAAATAGAGTGGAGGTTAAATTGTCATCGTAATCTGAAATTACAAACATTGCGGTTATCAAATTATGTTTTACTGTTCCGATCTACATGTAATATTTAAAGAAAACACTTTCATAAGCCTGCTAAGAGTCTACGTGTCGTTTTTAGTATTTTACGCTGGCCTGTATGTTTTGACCAACAGGACATTGCCTTATTTTGGGAGTCTCTGTGATAACCTGTGGGTCGCTTTTGGGTTATTCGGTTTTATTGCCCCAATAAATGTCGGAAATAAGTGTTTACTCTTACAGGAAGTCATTGTATCCGAAAAGAATGTTTAGTGCTATAAAAGGTTTTACACTGTCCGTTTGTCTATGTCTGTTGTGTACCAGTCTGCTCATCCGGCTCAAAAAGGCAATTAAAAGGATAAACCAGCACTTCCTTTCCCTTAATTGGTCGTTTCATTTTTAAACGAAGCCTAGTTTAAATTGGAGTTCTAAACGGTTTCGTCTTCTAGCTCGTTAGGGAGGTATAGAGCTAAAATAAAGAGCTAAAATGTGTATTATGTGTGGTTCCAATGTCACACGTCTTTACAGTAAAACATTTCAGATTATCAGCATGTGTAAAAGTGTAAAACGGGAGAGAACAGGGGGAAACGTTTCTAGATGACAACAGAATCGTTCCATCTTTCCTTTTTTTAACGAAAAAAGATGGCGTCTTCCAGGCTACTGCTAGGGAAAAGCAATAAACTCCCAGTTGTTTATGAAAATTTACAACTTTGTGGTAGAAGTTTATGTGTGGCTGTGGCCTGTGATTGGCTGGGCGCGGTCACGTGGTCAGCTCCCTGTGAACATGAACTTTTTATGATTTCCCAAGTGGTTATAATGCAGCATTCTTTTGGTCAGGGCGCAGTCAGTAACACCTCTGTCTTTCTCTGCGTTGTTAATATTAAGCAACATACATTTAACTTTTAAGTGATCGAGCGAAGTGTGAAGGTGGATGAAGCCACATCTCCAACGCAGCGCTAGTAAAGATCACCCTTAGAGAAAAAGGGTGGATCAAAAGTCATTGACGCTGGACTACCCTTTTTGTTTCGTTTACTTGCCGTTTTTATTTGACGTACTGGATCACTGGGTTACACACGAGGACTCGGAGAATCGATGAGATTGCCTGATTCATGTGGAAAATCCGACATACTGCCGTAGAACGCAAAAAGGTAGGACCCACTGTGTTCCTTATGATGCTAACCAGTGCGTGTGTGTTTTATGTAACCCACGAGAATGATAGGCCTGCTATGTTGGGCAGGCATGCCTAGTGTAAAGACACTGTCATATTGGAGGCTAACCAAGGAACGACTGCAGTGAAGTGATCTTAGATTATATTTTAGACTTTAAAGCTGATTCCAGGTCCAATTACGATTACACTGAATGCTAATTTGTTTGAACAGTGGATAGCCAGGGGGTCGTTGGATGTTCGTGGTTGAATCTAGGACTATATCGCCTAGATATTATTCAGCGAGTCCTTCGATAAACGAGTCTAGAGGAGCTAAAGTGAAAATTATTCTAAATAGGCTGTTTGTGATTGTAAACACCCGAAGACATTGCTCCGGTATGATACGGCAGTGAACTGTGCTTGGACAGTAGTTTAAACTTTATAATAGATTATGATAGAGTTTGAAAGAAAAGGTCAGTCTGGTCGGTGGACTGTACAATTTACTTGGATTTTTAATATCTTTACCGTAAACCCAGGTTTTCAATAAAAAAATATGAATCATCCCTTGAAGCCGAATGGCTGCGACTATTTGTTGTCATTTAGAGACTGTTGTGTAGGTCTTTTTTTTTTTGGTATTTTTATAGATTTTTAATTTTTTCTTTTTGAAGAAATTAAGTAGTTTGCTACTGTTGTTCTAATGTCATTTTAAACATTTCCCCGCAGTGAGCCAGCAGTAGTAGCATTTGAGGATTAAGGCATTTCAGATATTATCCTCCGTATCTTGCTGTTACGATAGCTTTTGCAAAGATGTGCCAATCCTTTTGTTTTTAATCATACATAGATTCAAAGGAATTGGGTTTAGGTGATTATTCTATTGATTGATTGTTCATTAATTACACGTTCAGGTATTTTATATACTTTATTTCTGAAGCCCTGACTGACGGTGTTTTTATGATTTTTAAATAGAAATTGATGTGCATTTCTGGGCTTTGTAAAATACACATAAACCAGGAAAAAGCCACTATTGTAATGGCGCAGTTTTTCTGATTTCTTGCTCTGGGATGCCATCTAGTGACGAAAAAACTAAGCCGAATGACGATGCTAGTGACCATTGCTTATAAATATAGATGGGTTTTGTCAACATCCTTCTGAGTTTGATTTCGTTGGATTTGTAGTCATGTGGATTTGCAGGCCTGTTTGTTGTGGGACAATGGAATACAGATTAGACAACACTGATAAAACTTTCTAAGAAGTAATGTTTTGTTCAATTATGCTTCCCTCATCGGCCTCTTTGTTTTTGTGTGATTTGATTTTTAGGCATCATTTTTAAGACCTACATTTTATACTACAGTAGGTAACCCCCTCTATATGTGCAATTCGTTAGTCTTAGCTGTAGTGCCATTTAGGATATTAGGACAACAATGCTTTCCTCTATTTCTAGTTAACTGACATTGCACAATGCGCTATTTGGTTTTAATCCCATATGATGCCAGCAAAACGTTGTTTTATTTGGTGTTGGCCAGTTGTAACATTAGTTTACCTACACGAATACACACTTATGAAATCTTAGTCGCACCCTACTTTACAGAAACGAAAAAGATACAGGGATGAAAGAGGTAAGACTCTAGTGAGGAAACATTTATTATACAATGTACGTTTTATACGGAAAGCACGGGCCTTGTTATTGTGAGTTTCAAAACCCAATTACCTATTTAAACTCCCGCTGCACAATCCACTCATATGAGACCTAGGAGATCATGGTATTTTTTAGGCAAATTCGTCAATAGTTAACGTTGTGTGATTTGTATTTTCGTTTGAATATTTTTTTAAGTAAATATCTAGACTTAAATTCATATGTTGGAAAAAATGGTTTAACTTGATGATCAATTATTTTAATGACCCTTAAATGGATTAAGCTATCGAATTCCAATGTCAGTGCTCTCAACTGCTTCTATTGGGTATCAGTCTGCTTGAAGGTCATTCTGCTTTACTTTCAGGTTCTAAATTCTCCTACCTGGGTACATGCACAACTTTGATATTTGATTTTCCTGCTACATAAACTTTTATTTACATTTTCGTTGATGTACACTTTCAATCTGATTTGTTTTTCTCCCCAATTTATTTACAATTGCATAAGTGAAGGTTTACGCTGATAGGGTGTATATATAAACTATAATAATATTGTTTATATTTTAATATATTTTTTTTAATATAGCAATGCCCATATCCAGTGTTTAGAAAAAGAAATCACGGGACTCTGGTGCTGTTGGTAATTGGTTTTTCATACTGTAAATGTCCACACGAACACCACGCGGTTGAGATTAATGGTGGTTATCAGTGATTTTTTTATGTGCTTTTCTTCGTTATTTAGATTTAAAAGTTGTACATCGGTATATTTTAACGCATTCTTAAAGAAAAACTTTGCGGGACATCAGCAGAAGTGTTAATGGAATAGATATCAAATATTATAAAAACCCAGTTTGAGTCCCAAGAAAGTCTCACGTCTATTGTGTATTTTTCTCTATGTTAGTTAATATAACTAGAATCTCCTAAATCAGAGAGGTTTTATATGCCTTGGGGATTCCATCCCATGCAACAAGAGCTCCCCCTCCCTAAAACGCTCTTCTGACAGAGATGCTCACGATTGGCCAGACCATGATCAGCTGGTGCGTCTCCGAGCGCGCTCACATTGGCACCTCGCCACCCCCCCTCCGGCTAAAACCAAACCACAGATAAAGTAATGGCAAAGCACACTTGGACTATAAAACACAACAAATCATAAACCCTCGGACAAGAACCGTGGCCACCCAATGAGTTCCTACTTCGTCAACTCAACTTTCCCCGTGTCTCTGCCCGGGGGACAGGAGTCTTTTTTGGGTCAGATCCCGTTATATTCCTCTGGATATACGGACTCTTTAAGGCACTACCCGAGTGCTGCGTTCGGATCCACCAATGTACAGAAAGAGGTGTACACGCCCTCGTACTACCAGCAGGCTGCGGGTGTTTTCGGGAGGAATGGCACGGGCGCATGCGACTACACCGCTGACCGCGCGTGTGCTCTCGGAGGGCTGGAGGACTCGCTGGTGCTGAGCCAGGAGCAATGCAAGACAGACTGCACCGAGCAGAGCTCAGACAGATACTCTTACAGTGAAGACAAGCCGTGCGCACCGGTCTACCCGTGGATGCAGAGAATGAACTCATGTAACGGTAAGAACTTAACTTGATTTTTTTGCCTCACACAGGTGCAATTAAGAAACATTTACTGTGGAAATTGGCATAGAAAGAACTTTTGAGATTATTAGCATGTATAACTAATGTGTTGGTGTTTGTTATCTATGCTCGTTCATTTTCGCATAGCCCAATTATTAGATGCAGAATGTCAATTTCCTGCATTATTTCACTAGCATATAGTCTATACAAACCTGAAATCTTTCATTTTCTATAATTTACGTCTTTTGTCAGTAAATATTTTCTCAGACACTTTTGAAATCAATAATGCGCAAAAAACTTTTGTTTGCCAATGAGACACAAAAAATAAGGATACTACAGCTATTAGTTCTACTGCTGTTAATTTTAGTTAATGTTCATGTTAGTAATAATCACAATGCAGTTTTCATTGCAACTATTGTATGTGTGTATTCCTAAATGTCCTTCTAAATGCTCTTCTTTTCCCTTTTTTGACAGGCATTCCTGGCAACACTGGCCGCAGGGGTCGTCAGACCTACACTCGCTTTCAGACTCTCGAGCTAGAGAAGGAGTTTCATTTTAACAGATATTTGACCAGAAGACGCAGAATCGAGATCTCGCACGCACTTTGTCTGACAGAGCGGCAAATAAAGATTTGGTTCCAGAATCGTAGAATGAAGTGGAAGAAGGAGAACAAAGTGATGAACTCTGCAAAGGCCAGCGAGGAAGAGGATGATGGCAAGGCGGGATAGACTTTAATAGATATGCAGATATGCTAAATCGTACAAGCAAGTCCAGCATTTTCACCCCCCCTTCACAGTGTGTAGCCTGTAGTATTCCCATGTAGATGTATAAAATGTACCCAACAGAAAGCAGCTACCTTTTTAAGGCTTTTTTGAAACGCGAAAGCTACAAACAGAGACCATCAGACGGCTTTGTGGTTCCAAACCAGGCATCTTTATTATTCTCAGTAATGGTTGAGTTGGGGAAAAAACGGGACAGTTCGGCCACCAAATGTGTTTTTTCTGCTTCTAGGCCAGTTTTATTACCTGGTAGAAAACGAATGGCTACATTTCCAGTACCGTTATTTTCACCTTCTTTTACAGTGACCTAAAAAAACGATGGGGGAGTAAGGGTTGAAGAGGGATAAGCTGTGGTTTAAAACTGATGTGTTTAAATGCTCGCTCTCATGCTTAATTTATTTCGTTCGTCACGTTTTGTGTATGTGAATGCACTAAGAACAATGCATTAGTGAACTTTGTTAGCAATGCCTTTTTGTCAATAAAATAAATGTTTAACAATGTTTATCTTTTGTGTGTTTGTGTTTGATGCCAATTTCTGCGAAGATTCAAATTAAATATTACCATTTGTATGTATTACTGTTATAAATACAGCAGGTCTACTGAACCCTTTATAAACATTTAAGGTGTCACGAACACAATATGGATTGCTTGGTTTTGCTGGCCATAGAAGACAAACACGTAAAATAATTTTACATAGAGTTTTCTCGTACTGTTTAACTGTACCATTATTAGAGGTTGCTGTGGGGCTGTCACGTTTGACGCCTTAAAATTGGCTTCTTATATGTTTTCTATTAAGATGAAATGCACAAAGGATACATAAACTCTTACCTACACAATTTAGCTTTTCTGACGATTAAACTAAAAATATCATAAGACGCATGCTTTAATTTATAATTGTATCTACTTCTTAAGCGGTGTGAAACTGAATGCAAAGGGTTGTGCAGGTGTTTGGGCAGTTTTCAGTTCTCCCAGTAGGTGACGCCCTCTGCTAACATGGGATGCGGCGCGCAACGGGGAGGCACCGCTGAGTTGAATCTAACGATCATCATTTCGTCATCATTTGTAAGCACAGAGCATGAATTACCTCTTGAAGTCATCAGAGAGAATTTACGACTGGTCAACAAAGGCACGTGACGCCTTAACGCGCTCCCATATTTGGCCGCATACATGGCAAAAACGAAGTACAGTGCATTGCTATAATTCATTTTCCATCATAAATTGTGCTGCGCGGGATTTTAACGACCGGGACCTGCTCATCAAGACCTTTTTAGAAATCTCCAAATGAGCTCTTATTTTCTAAACTCCTTTTCAGGGCGCTATCCAAATGGGTCCGACTATCAGTTACTAAATTATGGGACTAACGGCGCTATGAACGGCTCTTACAGGGACTCCACGGGCATGCACCCCGGCTCTTTCGGGTACACCTACAATGGAATAGACCTCAGCGTAAACCGCTCCAACAACAGCGACCATTTCGGTAGCGTTGGGGAGAGCGGCCGCGCTTTCCAGAGCCCCGGCGGGGACGCACGGTATAGGCAGACGAGCTGCTCGCTGGCATCTCCGGAGCAGTTACCCTGCGCTAACAGCGAGAGCTTGAGTCTCAAAGGCTCCTCTCCTGTGTCTGAGCAGAGCACAACCGGGGGCAACAGCAGGCTCACCGGCAGCAGCGGCGGCAGTCTCGCGAGTACCAACAGCACACACTTCGTGGAAACGGACGTCGAGACGAACGTGGTCTCGGAGCCAGAAGAAGGCACGCAGACGACCAACCCCAACCCCCGCGCGCAGAAACAAGAAACGGTGGCCACATCGACCACGGCGCCCGGAGACGGGCAAACGCCGCAGATATTCCCCTGGATGAGGAAACTTCACATTAGTCACGGTAGTAAATATTTCTGCTGCTCTGATTTACGCGCGGCGAAAGGGTCCAGAATAAATCTGCCTTCCAATCGAAAAGTCATAAAACGAGAGTCATAAAATGATCGTTAAAATCACTGATGCGAAATGATGCTAAATATGTGGATTAGATAAACAATCTGATGCAGCAATGGAATAATTGGGCTTTTTGACATTTACCTTCAGAGTTAATACGACATTAATCTAGAGAGGATTGGAAAAGATAGTACTTTCAATAGATAGGTTAAATGTCATATATATATATTTGACACAACCTTTGCTGATAAAATATTTGCAGAAAAATACTGTTATGGTGGATTTTTGCTTCCATAGGTTTAATAAAAAAATCTTTAAAAAATTAACTTTATGGTGTTTCTTATCTTTTTCACCTCTGTCTATGCCATAGATATGACTGGACCTGATGGGAAACGAGCTCGAACTGCCTACACTCGCTACCAGACGCTAGAGCTGGAGAAAGAGTTTCATTTCAATAGGTATCTGACCCGGAGGAGGAGGATAGAGATAGCCCACGCACTATGCCTCACCGAAAGGCAGATTAAAATTTGGTTCCAGAATCGGAGAATGAAGTGGAAAAAGGACAATAAACTGAAAAGCATGAGTTTGGCCACGGCAGGAAGTGCTTTCCAAAACTGACCACAGTTGAAATTATCCGACTACTGTTGTAGCATTGCACCTTTTTTCCTGCTTGGCATTATCAGGCATCCGATTTCTCTGTGTATCTGGTGTAAACTCGAAAGTTGTCAGCCGTTGAATATTGCTATCCCATAGGCTATAGGCTATTGGTAGCCTGGTTACAGCTTCCATAAAATATGTAAATGCAACTTAACAAGTTTATACTTTCGTGGATGAAAGCATGTTCCATGTAAGCTTTCTGTGTGCAGCTCCACACGTGTAACAGGAATATTGTACATTAACAACGCGCACTACCTATGTCAGAAGCTATAGCCAGAAAAAAATACAAACAACTTTGTTGTACTCTTATGACCTTGTATAGAATTGTCAATGTAGACCGTTTTCCATTTTGCAGGACATTTATGCTTGTGCCGCGTTTATTCAGTTCTTGCTTAGAATAGAATAGTCAGGTTGCGAAAAAAATTCTCTATATTCGCACTTAGTCTACAATTGAGTATTTTATGTTGCATTTAACCATTTTGGGGCTCGTAAAAAATGTTCCATAATTGATGAAACTCTGTTTGATGTCCGATCGTGACCAATATTTTATTTGTACAATGTGAGTGGTGAACGTTGCGTATTAAAAGCTGAGTTTAAGTATTTGCTGTCAGTTTATTCCTTCTGTGTCTTAAAACAATGATTTGTTTTTATAATTTGGAAAAGAAATAATAATAAAGTTTCTTTCACTCTTATGGTGTGTAAGTGTTTGCTTACCTATTTGACCTGTAGGACCAGGGACAAGTAGCGGTGGTTCAAGTTTAAAACCGCTTCTCTCCTTCCAAGTGTCCACATCTTGCTCAGGATCGTTTTACAATTACGGCATGTTGGCCATACTGAAGTACAATAGTTTAAATAAATATAACCTTGGCTAATGGAGCTCTAGAGCGAAAATATTTAGTTCCACTTTATTTTGTCTATACCTGTTCTTTTGTACAATACTCAATTTTAATTGTAATGAATTATAAAGAGATCTCAAACGTTCACACGGGAGGTTTCCACAGAACTTGCATTGTAAAGATTATTAAGCCTATAGTAATTTACATTATACTGGTCAACTTAGAGGAACAGTCGCTCATAGACATGGACTGTCTATAAAATATTGCATAAATAATCTGATATAAAAAAAATAAACTTTACTACCTCCAGTGATTTCCTCGCGAAGTCCAGTCTATAACCTGGCCTCGTAGTTATCTCTAGCGCTTAAAAAAAGTCACGTGAGGTCCATAAAGTTAGTTTTATGGTTTTGGGGGTTGACAATGTGTGACATAATTCACATTCTTGAATGAAAGTGACGGTTTGACTGCTTCAGCGGGATTCTAAAGGTTGTGGACGGCGTGTGGGGTGTTCTTGTAGTCAGTCACCTTAGGCAGTCATAATATCCTACACACTGACATGGCTGGTAACTGTTATTTTTCTCTCTTGGCTTTGGACAAGACCGAGAAACAGACTGACAACTCAGAGTAAGTTTTTCTTTCGTCTGTATTTGCATTTCATTAATTGTTTCCGATTGTGTGGTGCGATCATAATTAGGCCGCCGTATTTTTAGGAGACGTAATTGAACTAATACTCCGTGGGGCTATGTTTTATTACTGTACCTACCTAACCCATTTACAATACTGCACGATGTGTTAAATAGTAATGTGCAAATATTCTTGTTAAATCTCTTCTGTCATTAATATATTAAAAAAACTTCACTGTAAGCTAATTTTAATGCAATTCAAGTGACACCATGTTACCTAACGCAGACTTGTCCTTTGCGATAAATCAGACGCTAAATTTTACTAACTAAAACAGTAAAAAAAATGGACGCTGAGACAGCTTATTTTTGTTAAGACTTTTTAAATTGGTTTTAAAATGTATGGCTGGTAGAAGATATAGGCAGCATATTACATCTGTAGTTTGGTAAAGGCCTGTAAAAGTGAATGAAAGTGAAAACATGAAGCAATTGCAACAAATTCGAGCAATACCCACGTTTTCACGATTCATGACTATTAAAGTCTCATTGTACTATTATAATGTGTTTTGCATATTGATAGGGGTAATCTGTGCGCTTTTCTCATCAATTATTCATTGGGAAGGGATCACTGCGAGGTCAGGAGACTAGTGTTGAACACATGCCTTACCAGCGAGCCACGCTCAATGCCAAGCTGCCAGGACAAGCTATGCAGTCTTCAAAATGCAAAGTCCTATTTTACTACATACTGATCCTGAGGGTTATTAGGAACCTCCTATTTCTTGAATTGCAATATTGGCCCTAATTAAATATAGCATACACTGTCAAGATCGGCGAGATATTTATTATTTCAAGATTCGTTCTCTGTGAGCAAAACAAATGTAGATGTTGATGAATAAATGGGTCTTTACATTACACATACATACATACCACAGCACCTGAAGATGTAAAAATGTTGAAGCTGTTGTAGTGTAGTCTAGACAGAGCTGGTGGCTGCGCTTGCTGTAACGCTGCTTCGTGGCCAGCAGAGCCCGCCTTGCGCCGAGCTCCTAAGCCTTTTCTCCTTCATCTGCCTAGCACGACTCCTTTCGCCCCACAAAACGAGAACGTTCTGCTGCAGTAATACTCCAGCTAATGAAACCTGGAAACTCGAACTGACACAAAACGTATACAAAAAACTCTAACCTATTTCTGGTTTATGGTGAGGTTATAAGGGCAGGATTCAGAATGTGGACAATGGGTGTGCCAAAATGTTCCTACGACTAAAGAACCCAACGGACTTAACTAGAATATACTTAGAGTTTTCCTTAAAATGGTCATAAATATATTTAGCTGCCCTGTAGTTTTCTTTAAAATTAGTTTAGGCTAATAGAATGAGCCATCCCGCTCGGCGCAAGCTAAATGAGACTTGAGTTCATTCTGGGGTCACCCAACGGCGGTATGATTCTCGTTTTATGGCAGGTCACATCACAGATGCCCACACAGGAATGGGGGGTTTTGAGAGCAGTACATTTGCAGAAAAAATATTATCATATTATATTATATTGTCATATTATGTTATATTTATGTTACAGATAATATATGTATATCATGATTTAACAAACACATTCGTATATAACAAACATATTTAAAAGATGATGTATCAGCAGGTTTGCATTAGAACCATATATACATGCAGAAACATGACACATGTTCGATGACACATTTGAATCTTGTAAACTGAAAGCACAGTTAATTAGGAAATGGTATACTAATTTTATATTAATCCGAGCTATCAAGTAGTAATTATATTTTTGTTAGCAAGTACTACTTCTAATAAAACAATAAAATTGACAGTAATAATGCATTTATTTTGCATATTCAGAAGCTTTGACTGTGTAGAACAAACGGAAGGGTGCGGTAGCAGGATGCCGAATGCTGTTGATCAATGATGTCGCGCTTAAGGTTATCTTTAATTTTTCATTCGCAATCGATTGTAATGCGGCCAAAAGCTTCTCTGCTATCTCAAAAGCAGCTTCTTTTCTATCTCTGTTGCGGCGAACACGAAACGCACATCAAGAAAGAAATCTCAGCCTATAAGATACTGTATTTATTGACGGATTTACGCTTTGGACAGTGACGTTCTATAACGATAAGGTGGATAAAGTAAATCGCATGGCTCCAGCGCGCAGAAACTGAGAAAGGTAAAAAGAAACAGATTTTTTTATTTAGTTTAAATTACTATCTATAATCTAATATACATGATATACATTAAAGTGCGGCTTTGCGTATTGATCAGAATAACGAAAAGGCGCCGGTTGTTAATATGGATTAGGACCATTAATTTGACAACGCATACTGCATTAATAGGCTAGGCTATGTTTTGACCAAGGCCCGGTAATGTAAAATGGTACACTATTTTAAGAAAAATATTTTCGTGGGTTGCATATACTTAGGTGCCCACCGGTACACTGTAACAAAGGCATTTTTTAGGGAAGGACATACTTGGATCAGACACATGTTGTTTATTAATTTTTAATGGTTGGGGACATCTGTCATCTATATATACCCTGTAGATCCGAATTTGTGTGAAAGAATTTATTCGCAAATTCGAGTCTTGGGGAGTATGTAGTTGATGTACACGCAGCGTCAATTTGGAAGACTGTCGTTTTGGTATTTTCTGTTCATTTTTCAGTTTCTCTTTTTACCCGAGGCCTAGCCATACTAGATTTGTTGGCTATTTCAACCTATTGGTCAACAATTGCACATAGAAAAACCATACAGTATCTGAAATTGTTCCGAGCTTTCCATAACATTTGGACTGAATAGTACTGAAATACGTGTTAAGGTACAGCTAAACAAACCTTGTTAACAGACAGAGGTGCTTTTGTTGTATGTGGCTGATTTCGCTCCAACAGCATGACAGATCGAGGTTGGGCGTTTGTAGTGAGGGCCCATCCACATAAAACTGAACAGTTGACCTCCTTTTTATTTAAAACGTGTTTCAGTAGTTTGGCTTGTGCGCTGGTTGGCATCGACCATTTTCAGACAAAGCACTGCTGGAGAAACACTTTCTACGATTTTTATTACCCCTCATCTCAATCATATTTTACACAGACCCATGCTTTGCTGTTCAAGCCTTTGTCTTACAGTTAAAATCTAATTACAGCTCTCTTAAATGTATAATATATATTTGTGTATCTGGGTCGAACAGGGTTGGGATCAAGAATATTTTAAGATGAATTTTGTTTTAAGAAGCTTAAGAAATCATTATGTCCTGTTTTGTTTCTATGCAGCATCAAGGCATCAGGTGCTCCAAGGAAACAGTGGTGAGGTAGACACGGAGGACAGTCCGAAGGGAAAGAACAAAAATGAATCAGACCAGGTACATTCCAATGGAATAATTTACAAATAATGTTTTAAAAAGAACGTGGCTCCTAATTCTACTCTAATATATTCTAAAATATATACACACACTGCCCCTAAATTAGAATTCCACATATTGGTACAGCTATCGTCTCTTCCGTCTGCGAAGTCTCTTCCCTCATCATTACCTGATAACAAACACAGAAAATTTGCGTTTGTCTTGGGTCTTAGAAGACGAAATATTTTATACTGAAAAGACTAGTTTACGATACAGGGCGGAGATTCCCAAAGCATCTTATCATAAAGATTTATCTTAAAGAGTCAAGCGAGCAACACACTGAGCACTAGTTAAGGAGATCCTAACACTAAAGTGCTTCTGGGAAAACTGTGCCTAGACTAGTTGTCACAACTGTTTGTACTTTCAGACATTTAGCATGTGCGTAAGCTCTCATGACTGACAGTTTGGTTGCGAGTGTAAAGAACTCCTAACCTGAGTGGAATAAATACACAGACGTCAGTGTAGATGACGGATTGCTACTCAGAGGATTGATGGGAAGTGTCCGTATGCTTATAACTTGTCTGTGCCTATAAACGTTCCTGTAAACAAAAGCGGTCCAGTGCTGAATTCTTATCGGATTACAGAGTTATGACCAGCAACCTAACCATCTGTCCATCTTTGATACCTGGATAATAAATTAAACTTCAGATATTTACAGAGTTTTCCAAATTGTGTAAGACTACCTATACTCGAGACTGGTTGCTCTAGTTAGATATTAACCCTCTGTGTGGCGTGCGTGAGTAAGAGAACAGATGATCAACTTGAGGGATCAAAGGCCTTCGGGACAATAAAGAATTGATCCGAAGACAAGCATAGACATCGGCAGTCTCTCATCTTCCTCCTCAGTAATTACAGTATACTACCAGAAAAAAAACAAAGGACTATTGCAGACCAAAACACTTTGTTCATGGTGACATTAGCTATGCAAAAACTACAGATACTTTGAAGAAAAATAAGCGTGACTAAGAGAAAATCAGCAAGTTAACACTTCCAGCACCTTTAGCTGTTTTGTTGTTGTAAAAAGGAGTTTACATATATTAAATTGGCGCACTAGTCAATTACCAAGTAATATTATAAAACGATTAATAATGATAAAATTATAAAGCTCTATATAACAAAACAGAAATCTTACGATATGGTATAATAATAATAATAATAATAATAATAATAATAATAATAATAATAATAATAATAATAATAATAATAATGTTGATTTTATTTTAATTTAGGTACAGGCTAACGTTCGGATTCCAGAGACAACGGGTACTTACTTAGCTATAATACATACTGCCTTGTCTTTAAGAAAGGGTTTGCTTGGTTGGTTTAAGTCTACCCATGGATGTTTCGTTGTTTGGTCCAAAACGTCAATATGCTTTAAGAGAACATCCTGATCTTGCTTAATTTTTGTTTGATTCGCAGTTCAATTTATATCGATTGCTTACTCTGAGACACAGCACCATTTGCCTCGCTCAGCTTTTACATTGCAGTTCTCTCCTTCCTCTCGGTTCCCTTTCAGTCTAATGGACTAGTATTTCAGCCTGTGCTTCCCGTGCTGTGGCGTTAGAAGTCGGGTACACAGTTTATATTATACTTCTACCTGCCTATTTCGCCTCATGAACATTTGATTTGAAGTTTGTTTTAAATTTATTTAGGACAGAGGTAATGCTTTTCATACTGATCAGTTATGTCTATTCTCTTATTTGCGTCTGTATTCGCTGTAAAATATAATTTTGTTCTGATAAAATAATGTTGTTTGATGTTGATATTTCATGCAAATATTTTAACTAACGTGTTACCTTTTTCAGGCTTTCCCCCCGCGTGACTTTGCACAGAAAATCTCAAGTGGACGGGTTTGTTGGTGAGTAGCAGAGATACACAGCACTGTAAGGATTTTATTGTAATGGGATGAACCACGAAAACAAGAAATCGAAGTATTCCCGTGTTCGAGAATACTCTCCCTATCGTTGATCAACTGAGAGACTAATCGCGGGTCAAATGAAACTTGGTGGCTTTATGAGAGACAGTAACGGCAATGTGCTGTGTAGCCTGATAGTTGAAATCAAGGGTGGTAATAAATTGCCACACAGGACTACATTCTGAATACAGGCTCTGAATACAGGCTTCAGAGACACCGTGGCTCCCAAAAGCAGTGGATCCTTTTGTTCATTCAATGAACAATTAAAACTACATGACTTGACTTGATGTTCTTTTATTGGCATAAAGTAGTAGCCTTCTGTACATTTTAATATACATTATGCATTAATCTTTATATTTAAATTTATATTTTTATGTCCATGTGTTGTCTAAGCTTGTCCGATTTATCCCCCAATGTACATATTGCTAAAAGAACAACGAATAATACTAATTGACTACTAACTATGAATCAAAATTAATGTCGGATGAAAATAAATACTTTACTGTGCACAGTTTCACAATTTAAGTTCAGTGAGAACAGGATATATTAAATGTAGGTCTTGGATATAAATGGTCATTGGTAGAAGAAATAAAAAAATCGTATACTTAGTGCTCACTTTTGGTCATTTAAAGAAGCAGACTATTGAACAGATCTCTGATCACACACTGATCTGTGGTTTGGGGTGATTCCAAAACAACAGCTCTCTCTGATTGGGAAGCTGCACGCACTGAAATAGACTGAGTTTGTGAATGGCGGATATGTCTGGGTGATTTATCACCATATTACTTCAGCAAGAGTTCACCACGAGTTCAGCAGCCTTTGTTTCTGGTTGCCATTTCTTTTTTCTCTTTCGTGTTTGTCCTGGTGTTTTCGTTGCCTTCTCTCGTTGTTTGTCACACTAAATATTGCATGTAATTAAACAGAAATATATGTTTTTAATTATTAATTTATTTTTGTATGTAACTGCTGTATATCTCCGTTATTTAAAGAAATGCATGATACAAAGAGGTTGAGCAATATCTATTTTATGTTGGTTTGTTTGTAAAATTAAATAAAGAATCTGTAATATTTCAACTTCCTAATTTTTTTGGCAGACCTCATTTATGCAACTTGTATTGTGGAAAGTCTATTTAAAGCTTTTGTCGAAGTAATACAAAATCAGCAGTAGAGCGTTTGTTAATTACGTTGATAATGAACGTTGATAAATAAATGTTTTAGTTTTTGTTAGAAATAAATCTGTACATTTCCCGGTTGTATGAAATCAATTTATAATGAATAGGAAAATATCTGATGTCATCAGTTCTAGGCTATTGCTTTCTTAATACCACACAATAAAAACATGTAGTTTTTACACGCCTATTTTATTTTGACATTCGTTCTGAATTAAAAAAATAAAACACTGCAAAAAATATTAATTCAATTAACTATATGAAATGTACAAATATTAATGATTTAAATTATTATGTATTCAAACTAAATGAATGCATGACTGTTTAATTATTTTGTAAGAGAGGCACGCTCCTCGCCGTTTACTCTTGCAGTTGTACAGATGGATTTATGTCTTCCCATTCATACTGTGTGCTTCTCTGACCCTTCAGGTCGCCAGTCAAGAGGCCTCTGGAAGAAAGCGGTCACGTGACCTGAGATGCCAGTGTTTTCTCAGAAGCTCAAACAGCCCCGATGAAACCCTCACAGGCAATGCAGAACGAGTCATACACCATCACCTCCAGTGACTCCTTTCAGGGTGACAGCACATTAGGATATAGTGATACGACAAAATCTTCCCTGTCCATGGCACCTCGGGAAAACCACCAACAAAAGGATGTTTGCTCATTACTTTACCTTGGAAACGACATACCGAATCTCTTAAAGAAAAACAACAAGGACTGTAAGCGGCTCAACATTCGCAGTCAGTTTTTCCAAAGCCAAACAGCATCACCCATTCAACTCTCTGCACCGCCAACAAACAGCTCCTCTCTGCACATCGACAGTATGAGCGCTGCTTTAAAACTGAACCTTACTTCTGACGGCAGGCAGATCTTTCCTTGGATGACAGAGTCCAAGAAAAGATCCAAACAGAAAAGTCCCAACTTCTGCGATACATCTGTTGATGGTGGGTAAAACCGGTTTACTGTAGCCTAGCATTATTAGCTGTATTTAAAACTTTATGCGTAATTTCTTTTGTAATGTTTGAAGCAACGCCATAATTTTCAATTAACATTTAATTCTTTATAGACAGTTCAATATTTAAAGCACAATTTGTTTAAGGAGATGCGAAGAACGTGAAGACGTAACCTTAAAAATTACCTTTGGATATTGCAAATATAGTTGTTTTCTATAACCTTACGTTCAGTCTAAGAATCGCATTTTTGTTTACAGAATTAAGAAGGCACACTCTTAAAACCAACATTTTCCAAGGTTTCTTTCAAACGTTCAGTGGTTTTGTAACTAAAATATCAATTTGATACTATGTTAATTAGTTGTTCTCTGAGACTGAAAACTTAGTTTATGTCAATGTTATTATCATCTGTGTACAGTCTGAACATCAAATTTGCCAGCAGTGTGAGTGTGACATGAACGATGTATTACATTCTAATCTGTATTTTCAAGTAGTAATTGGTGCGTTCTGCTGGTTATATCTGTGCAGCAGGTGGCTCCAAACGGACTCGTACTTCCTACACAAGTGCCCAGTTAGTGGAGCTGGAGAAAGAGTTCCACTTCAACCGCTACCTGTGTAGGCCGCGGCGCCTGGAGATGGCCAACCTGCTAAACCTTACTGAGAGGCAGATCAAGGTCTGGTTCCAGAACAGAAGAATGAAGCATAAGAAAGACAATAAACCAAAAAGAAAACCACCCTCTTCTGTTAAAAACCCTCTATCCGTTGCCAATAATTCTAAATACGCACTTGAACCATCTCCTGAACACACTTGCACAAATTTTCCCAGTGATCTGTTTTGTATGAGCCACGTTCTCCAAAATCACATGGGTTCTTGGTGTCACGCGCAGAAAATTAGACCTACAAACGACCCACGCTCTCCATTTGTAACTGGTGGAGATGGTGTGGTCTTCAGTGAACACGGTTGTTCGACCTATGTGGAGGGTCCTTTTCTAGCACCCCCCGCGTCCCAAACACACCGGTTTAGTTATTTTACACAAATTGCTTCTCAAAATCCGGTTGATCAGGACAAAGCTGCTCTGAATCACAAATCATCGCCCTCCACGTTCCGTAGTGGACAGCGAACACAGCCTCACCTCTGAACCTCCTTCTCACACAAAAAAGTGTTTTATCTGTCTAATGCAATACAAAAAATAAAACGTTATTAAAATATAAATGTTTATATTATTTATACCGTAAGCAGATATACAATACCACACTTCACCACATAATTGTTTATTTAACGTAGTAAACTGCTAAATAAATTAATGTATGGACAAATAAATGTACCATGTGCAAAACTTATCGATTGTAAAACGTTTTTTTTTTCAATATGTTAAATTCTGAAAATAATCAGGAATGTCGTCAAAAAGTGCAGCAAAAGATGTAATATTTAAAGTTTTACAGTTATTTCGTGTAGAGGATTTCTTTAATTGTTTTCAGTTATATATATATATATCGTATCTGTTGCTTGCTTAATCTAATAATTAATGTAGAAATCAATATAAATTATTTGTCGTTTAGTATTTCTGATCTAAGTTTGTGCAGCTTCTTGAAAATCCTTATCCGTTGTGTCTTTCAAAATCATCTAAACTGTAAGTTGAAAGCTTTATCATCCACCAGAACCTGCGCTTCTCCATAAACAGGGAATGGTTAACAGGGACAATTTTTTGTGTAGTCTGGGCCATTGGTCACTACTCTAAATTCGTTCAGACCTAGCTTTATAAGCAGCCCACGTTAGATTGTAATTTCCACATTTATAAAATATATCACATCAACTTGTTCGTTTTTTCAGTTCACGTATGTTTGTCATTAACTGTGTTCATTTAATATATTTTAATCGTACAGTAATTATTCACACATTTGAAGGATTTGGTGCATCACTTGTTTTAGCTTATAACTTATACTGTTTTTACATTTCCCCTTAAATTTACACGATTAATGTGGGAACTGGTTGCAAGAAACTCAAGTGTCTTACACCAACACAGTCCCTGCCTAAATTCGTGCACTTAATGGAAGCAACTGTGTTGATGTAACACCATTCATTCTTTTGCAAGAATTTTCAGCGTTCAAATATAAATTTCAATTTTTCATTTTAACATCCCTGGAGGCGTAAAATAGCCCTCCTGTTGAAAGCAAAGTAAACACGCTGTAAATCAACTATTCTGAATACACTATCCACGAAACAGTGTGCTATTACCTGTTCAGCAGCTAAATGACCAAAGAAAAACGCAGTAAAACCGTAAAACTGTTTCTACTGCTGAGATAAGGGAGCTTCTCTTCAGGCGTGCCCTGTTAACGTGTGCGTTTATCTGACTGATGGGTGGATGCCATTGATGTGTTTGTCATGTAAATAAGAGTGCTTTGATGGACACTAGCTACGCCCAGGTTGCTGCTGTAGGTCGCACGCCATTGGCGCAGGTTTGGTCATGTGACCTGTCACTTGGTTGATATGTAGCCGGATGGAAGTTTTGAGGTTTGACATACTGCTTAGAGGTTGGAGGGCAGTGGGGCAGCACTCATATTGGCGTGTATTTACCCTACTTAGTGTACGACTGCCTGACAATAATAAACAATGAACTCGTACTTAGACTATACAGTTTACAACCGCGGACCGAACCCGTTAAATGCTAAGGTCGGATGCTTCTCTTTGGAACAAGAATACATGCAGGGGGCCTGTGCTAGCGCCAGTAGTTGCATAGCTGAGGGGCGGCCGGTTGGAGGGAACTCATTTACTCCGGCGCTGCATGAAACCCAAGGCATGAGCTATGCGCACCAACCGTCCCAACCATACCACATCAATTTGGACCTTGTTACAACCGGACAGTCCAACTACGGCAAACAGAGCCGCGCGCACTTGGACTATGGTCACCAGAGCATGTTCAGCCAAGGAGAAGACCCCATGTATCTGCAGTCCCCTGGTTTCCCTGTTGTAAATATGGGACCCAGCAGTGGAACACCAAACGAAGGTAACTGCAGGCCAGGATCGCTTACCGTGAGCCAATATTCATCATATCCCTTCGGAGAGAGAGACCAGCATGGTTATGGGGCGTACAGCAAATACTCCAGCCTGATGCACACTGACAACGATTCCAGGAAGAGCCCCAACAACCAAGCACCAACTTTCGACTGGATGAAAGTTAAGAGAAATCCACCCAAAACAGGTCAGTAAATAACTTACATATTTGTTTTTGGAACCTCCTCTTAAAGAGGCCTTCATACTACACATTGAAACTGTGGGCTTGACTGTGGTTATGATCTGTTATATAATAGTCTAATTCTGATAATATTTTGTTTCTTACAGTAAAGGCCGCTGAATATGGAATCCACGGCCAGCAGAACATGATTCGCACCAACTTCACCACAAAGCAGCTCACCGAGCTGGAAAAGGAATTCCACTTCAACAAATACCTAACCAGAGCTCGACGAGTAGAAGTGGCCGCCACTCTCGAGCTAAACGAAACCCAGGTTAAAATTTGGTTTCAGAATCGCAGAATGAAACAGAAAAAACGCGAGAAGGAAGGCACCGTCCCAGTTATTAACCGCGCCGCAGACTCCACAACTGGCAAAAGCCCAAACACTTCCAGTTCCTCATCTCCTGCGGATTCACCAAGCTCGGACCCTGCAACTCCTAACTGACCACAGTCAATGTGGTCAATGCCTATAATGACTATCAGTGTTTTATGCCTTCTTGGCAAACCAACTCAGTTACATGTTCCACGTTTATTTTTGAGGACATCTACATAACTTATTGTTCTTTTATGGACCAAATGTAAAATATTCCATTGCTTTTACTGCTAGTGTTTCTGAAAAAAAAAAAAAAACACATATATTAATTTTGTCATTAAGCTTGCTGCTGCTGAATGTTTCCAAATGCTGAAACATTTGGGTTTAACATGTGATGCAATAACTTTAAAACAAGCAAAAGTCATCTGCCATGGAATGGCAGCCTTGTAATTTGCACTAGAAATGTACTTTGGAGAAAAGGGTTATGTGTTCAGTAATCATCTTGCTTGTGAAATAATAATTGAATAAAAGTTTTTATTTTTATGAAATGAGTTCATCTGTTACTCTCTTAAACACCTGTTTTTAAATATATATATGTATTTTATTTAGAAGAATATGTTTGCTGGATCATGTGCTTTGTAAAGGGGTATTACAATACAATGGGGGTTCATTTAAATCAGTGTTACCCCAGTATGTATAGTTTGACAAGAGGAATGTTGCAGTACACACCGGGTGGCTTCCTATGACCTTTTCACCCTCCAGCGCCTCTAGGCTTTCTAAACATGTAAACACTCCTGCTTGCTCAGTGCCACAACACTGACTAGTTTTGCAGTTTTACTTGCTACTTTACCAATATCTGAACTGAGTTAAAAAAAAAGTTTTTTATTTGTAGTCTAAAAAAATGCACTTACAGCACATCATATTCTGAGGTAGAGATTAAAGATGTTTATCAATGAGATACCATGTGCACCGGTATGTAAAATCAGGAGTCAGTGCACATGGTATCTCATTGTTAAACATTTTTAAAACACATCAGTAAATGCTCAATGATTTCTATTAAGCATACACTCATTAACACACATCATGTATATTTTGGGATACAGTCATGGTAAAACTCGAAAAACATAGTTTTGTATTAATTTAACTACCACATTTGATAAAACCATATATATTTATATGCATTAAACCAAAATTTAGCCTTGCCAATCTTAGCAGATCTTAAGTAAATTGTTTTAATGCATTACTTCTCATCCCAAATGGCAATAAATTATTTAATAACTATGAATAACTGTTCTTGTTTCGCAGTAGTGATCATTGCATTATAACATTATGGGCTTTAATTTATAAAAATTTAAAAAAAAAATGAAACAAACATTTATTAAAAGATGTATAAATAGCCAGTTCTTGAATAGTCTTTTGGTGTACCTCACCTCTGCTAAAAGTTTACAGGGACTTGACAACCCTGTTTCATTCCCCTGATCATCTGATGGACTGCTCCAATATTTACTCAGGGTGTTGGGTTTGCACAGTTCTTGCCCCAGCAGCACTGCACTGTCAGCACCCTCTCCACTGACCAGGTTCATCCAGAGTTCAGGCCCAAATTAATTCAAGAAAGCCACAGGCCTGTCCAGCAAGAGAGGAGAAGAGTGTCTGAACAAAGGTCACGGATTACTTTAACAGTTCACACTATTAGTGCCTCATCTAGTTTCAATATGAAATATAGAAACTAATTAGCAAAGATATACAAAATGTGACAATTAGCTGTGTGCAAGCAATATACACTTATACTGTGACATGGAATTTCCCAGAAGTATATTCAAATATTTTTTTTCTAGTCTTTTTGTCTATACGTTAACATTAGTCAACTCATTTAAGCTGTATGCAGGTAATGATATTCTCTTGTATTTTAATACTCAATAAATCAGCTTAAATCTGAGATCTGAATAAAAATAAGTGCCTCAGCTGCAATTATGGATTCATTTATTGGTCCACTAAATACAAAAGGTACACAGGTTTGGCTAAATTTGGACATTATTGTGTTTCTCCTGCCCTTTTGTATGACTTAGTTTTGAGCTCCTACTGGGTCCCCATCTGCAGGCTTCAGAGCCAGACCCACAAACCTATGGAGACAGATGTTGAGCTTGCCTGCATGAGCAGAATGTTTTTCACTAGCCTGTCAGCACACAGGGAAACCCCACACAGCAGACAGAAGGGTAAGAAGAGAATGGAGAAGGACAATGGGTAATTCAATTAAAATGAAGAGATCAACAGTTTAAAACTATATACGTCTTTAAAGACCAGGTTGCTGGTAGTTGGGAACTTCAGAAAGATTGTATGCTTGTTAGTACTAAATCATAACTGTCAAGAGCTATAGCAGTTGCTGGATAGCCTATTTTCTGCTGCATCACCCTAAGGAGCAGCTCTTAGATGTTCTGAATGCATGCAGCCAATGCTAACTCCTTCCTGCTGCTTAGGATCACCAGGTGAGTAAAGCAGCGAGACTCAGTGTCCTCTGTGCCAGAGAGGCATCATTCATCACAAGCACAGACAATCCACTTTCCTGCTCCACAAGACACTAGGGAGGTCAGATGTCAAGCTAGAGAAACCACAGCAGAAGTAGTGTAAGTATGATATATGATTTTTGTATGCTGCATACTGACAGGTGCAGAATCTGTAATGTTGAGTCAGGTCAAACATCTCCTGTGTGTCTTCTCTCTCTCTCTCATGCTGGGTATGGTTGTCACAAGGGCTTTTACAAATCAAATGCCTGCCTGGCTTGACTTCCTGAGTCTTGTTCAAGTCCTTCTGAAGCATGTCACACCACAGGGGTACCTGAGCTCAAAGAGATAAAAAGAGGACTGTATACAGTATTCATTGGCTTCAAACATAGGGGTCAAAGGGGCATTTTGTATGTCTCCTTGCTTTTCATAGACACTGCTAAGAGCAAGGGCAGATGCCTCATGCAAATAGCCTCCACCCCTAGCTGGAAATAGGCATAACAGGAAGGTTTCCTCCTCCATTCTCTGTAGTGCTTCTCACAGTTCTACACTACCACCCCCTACCAAAAGGTTACACCCATATGGCACTGTTTCAATTTAATACTTTATGAGCTAGGTACCTGAGAATGACTAGCTGCATGCATTGGAATCTCAAGGTTTCTGGGATTGCCCTCGAGACCCCTAAGTTGCACAAGAAGTGCCATTGCTGGAGAGAACATTATATATTTCCAAAGCACAAAGCACAATGATCCAGCATTCCAGAGCAAAATCTGAGAAATTAATGTTGTCACGTTGCATTACACTCCATCAAAGCAGAAAACGGGAAGTCGAGTTGAAGTTTAGCTGATGTATTAGATCAGGGAAATATCAGACTGTGCTGGACCCTGGCCTTCAGTTCTCCACAAGTGTTCTAAAACTCCCAAGAATTAGCCACAGGTGTGGCATGTTTGTTGGTGTGATGTTGAAGACCACAGGGCTGGAGTGTAACGAAGGTTAATAAGAACAGTCCTACCATATAAAATAATTGATTCAACAGAGCAACATTTGTGTGGAGAATGTAAAACAATGATATTATATAATATAGCACCAAATTATATATATATAATACCCATACATATATACAGGAGAACATGCCAAGATGCATAAAAACTGTGATTAAAAACCAGGGTTTTTCCACCAAATATTGATTTCTGAACTTTATGAATATGAACTTGTTTTCTTTATTTGAGGTCTGAAAGATCAGCATCTTTTTTTTATCTAGCCATTTCTCATTTCCGGCAAATAAATGCTCTAAATGAATTTTTTTTTTCGGAATTTGGGAGAAATGTCTGTGGTTTATAGAATAAAACAACAATATTAATTTTACTCAAACGTATACCTTTAAATAGCAAAATCAGAGAAAATGAATCAGAAACTATAGTGGTCCCTTTTGTTTTTCCAGAGCTGTATATATTATGTAGATCATTAGGACTATGAGGAACATAGGATTTTAATTTTTTAAATAAAATACAAAACTAGTAAACAATTCCTGCTAAAAGTCTAATAAAATTCTTTAATGCCAAACTGGTTTTATTTAATTTTAAATCACAAAATAAACTATTTTAGAAATTGCATCTTTTTACAGAAGCACTGTAAAAATGTTTTTTTGCTGCAGACCTAGGATGCTTGTTTTTTTCCCTTTTTTTGGTGATAACATACTTACCTGATACCTTAAAAATCATCTATAAAAATTATCACATTTTTATCATTTTTGGAATATATACCACAAAGACTTTACACCTCAAATATTTTCTTAGCTGTGCCTATAGATTTATTTTTAACATGTAGAAGAGGAGGTTAGTTAACAGCAAACATCAGATTGAGGTTCAAAAGGTCAAGCCAGTAGCAAGAATGAGCCTAGGGCCTTTCAATGCATAGAAAGGTGTGATATGCATCTTGCCCTTTCATTTATCCGGATTACACAGATTTTTTTTACATTTTTTATATATAAGTATATAAATTGAACTGTATCTTCAAACTACACTAACCTTAAACTCAGGACATGTTTCAGTGCCTTCAAACTGACCCCTTGCTCTCCGAAGGAGTGCATAGCCTGTCTTACAGTGTCATTTTTGTGGAGGGGGTTGATTTACTCAGATGAGAGAGTGGTGCCCCTCCCCCAAGTGAAACGCAAATGAAAAGGAATGCCAAGATGAAAAAGCCTGTGTCTCTAGATAAGCGAAGAGAAGAAAGAAGCCAGCGAATGGCAAAAGAGCTCTCTTGGGGAGATGAGAGGTGCTGATGGCAGTGTTGGTGGTGGGAGATCATAGCAGGTTCCTCTCATCAGCCCAAGACTGTGTTTGATACTGGGTCTTTGTCGCCCTTTCAGCTGTGTATTGTTGGGCGGTGTAATCCAGGGCGGATTACAAAGGCTCCTTCCTTTCATATGACCATGCCCAGCAGGCAGGAGGCAGTGCTCATGGAGGGCTGGGAGGCCTTGTTCATTCCTTCTTTTACCTTTGACAGGGGCTGTAGCTACTGGGACAGAGAAGAAGAGGTCAAACGGTCATGTCCTCTTCTTGGAATGCTACCCCCTCTACTCAATGCAGATTTGTTTTTCTCCCAGTACCACCTTTTATCCCACCCAAGACCTGTCTAGAATTGGTACTGATAAGATAACACAGACTACTTTTTTTGGAAACCACCACTTGGAAATCGGTTTAGCACATTAAAAGACTACTCAAAAAGCCTACAACGCTTCTGCAGATAACAAGTTATTTAAAAATGACTTGCTTTAATTTAATTGATTGTATCCAATTTTAGTAGATTTTCTCGTTAAAAATAATACATTATCCAAACAATATGTTATATAATGTCAATGTTTAGTGATACTTGATCTGCAAAACGTTGAAAATAGGGGAAAAAGCAAATTGTAATTCAAAACATCATTCACTGGATGAAGATTTCAGTATCAACAATACATTTTTATAGACAAAAAAAGTGTCTTTTAAGCAAAGGACCACCTCTAGTGACTCTCTAGAAATGTTATATTTGCAGATGAAAACTATAAGCTCCCTTTAACAACTCTGGTAGGAACTGCCTACAAGAAGAAGGTTGTATTAACAATATGTGGATTCCTCTGCTGTGCATAATGCTTTTTAACGCTAGGCCCACTCTTGTTCCACTGACTCTCACATTTGTTTAACCAAACTAGTTTCAGTTTCACAACACAGATAAAGTGCTGTGTTCTTCCTTCCTACACTCGCACACTCTGTAAAAGAACGTGGATGTCTAACATTGCTTCACTTACAGCGTTAGTGAGAGTTTTGTATAGAGGACGTTCACTATCAGAAGTACTTTAAAAGAAGACCTCAGAAAACATAGAGAATAGTAAAAGGCAGGACCAACGGACGCTCACAGTGGATTCTTAAATTCATAGAACTAATGGGGACAATTTCTGGTGACATCAGAAGACTTCTTGAAGGTACTGTTTTAGTTTACAGTTACAAATTTGTTTTTCATACAGGGAAGAAATAATTTCTCTACAAAAGTGTTAGGTGTGAGGGCTAGATACCTATAATTTAAATCTCAATTAATTAAACAGAACATTGAAAATGTTATTACCTTATGAATCAATGGAAAACAAATGAAGTCCACTCAACAGAAATGACTTATTAAATATTTAATTTAATAATCTTTAATTACCAAGTACCTTTACAAAATACAATAGCTTACAATGGAATTTTACCATTTTGCAGACACAGACATCTTTACCTGCCCAGCTGGCACATGACCGAACTCCAGTGCTGAGACTGGGTTGAAATAATGTCACTTGTAAAAAAAAAAAAGTTGAGAAAATACTTCATAAATATTATTATTATGATTTTATTAAATCATTTTATTATATTTTTATAATAATACCACCTATCTAAATGTATGTGTTAAAAATAAAACAACAAAAAATAGAAAGTAAAGAAAGTACAATTTTGTGTATGATGATGTCTCTATGTAGAGTCAGTATCCTTACTAAACCCTTGAAGAACCATGTATTTTTTGTACAATGAAAAGGGAACACAATCTAAAGTTTATTAAATGTTGAAAAGTAATATGTTGAAACAATATCCCAATATCAAATGTTAATCATCTCAAAATTCAAAATCAAAACACAATTCAAGGTTAATCCATCCATAATATGACATTTATTCAACCATTAATAAACATGAAAATACAGGCTGGGTTACTTCTAACATTTAAACATCCAGTCATACACTCATGTAATAATTAATGTCTATTGACATTCATATACGATCTTTAAAAATAATTTTAAAACTTGTATGTAGCATGGAAAATACTGAAGTTATGTAGCAGAGCAAGATATTACCATAGTGATTTAAGTAAATAAAAAAATAAAAAATAAATAAAAAATGTATATATATATATATATATATATATATATATATATATATATATATATATATATATATATATATATATATATATATAACATATCTTACACTATATTTTTCCCATTGCTGTGTGTAAGGCAGAATACTGTATAGGTATTTAATATATATGTGCTGTTTTTATTGTTTAATCTCATTGAGATCATATGTTGTACATTTTGTACTACTCACATTTCCAACAGGGGTGCCACATGTAGATTAATATCTACAGCCATTCAGACACAAAGGAAACATTGTCAGTGGCACATGCTGACATTAAAAAAACATTTGCATTCACTGGTCCTGCAACCTGACATTCTGAAAAGTGTTTGCATATTTTTAAAGATATCATTTAGAAGGAAAATATTTGTACATAGAAAACACATAACCTGATCTGCTTTTATACTTCCATTTCCTTATAGAATTTTGTTTTTATATAATTTGCTCTTATTTGTTCAGTGGGTAAATGTAGGTGTGTGATCTTTTTCAGATTGTGAACTGTTTGTTTCAAACATTCTGCAAGATGAGAACCTCAGTGAGCATGCTCGTGAAACAAGGGAAATTCTACTGAACAACTTTCGAGTTGTCCACAACAAGTACGTTTTTATCAGCCAAATCCTCCCTCTTTGAAAATATCATCATGATCGTACAGTCAAGTGGATTATAAGTAGTGTAAAATTTAATTCGGTCATCTTTCAAAATGGTTGGTTAATCCTAATTTAAGAAATAGATAAATAAATAATAAATATTAAAAAAACACTTTTCAGGAAAGGTAACATTTTACCAACAATTCAAATGAAACAAGTTAAACAATAACACAGGAAGCTCTTTTGTTGCTTTGTTCTTCTTGCAAAGTGAAAGAGTGCACATGCTGCACCGGTTTGTATGTAACTGTGGTTTTGTGGTGTGTGGTGCTACAGAAATGCTCTATGCAGCATTGGAAGCATTTTACTTTTTCCGCTGCAAATTTAGTAACCCACTCAATAATTTACCTAAGACCAGCATAAACACACGCAATTTAATATCACTGACCAGAATTACACGCACATGACAATATTTATATACATTAATAATGTTTTATAAACATTAATAATTTAAAACAAATACACAGAATAGTCTTCTTTTTTTGTCTGAAGCAAGTTATGGAAACAAATCAATGATTAGTCATTAAATGATTGTACCAAAACCTAAAAATCTTTACAGTCTTAAATGCCAGTCTACGTCATCAAGGAATTACATCAGAAACACAATTATTCAGTAATCCTGCAGTGTGTAGTTTAGAATTCTCGTAATGAATCGATACACTTGTGTTTTCATCATCTACTCTCTTAGTCATATTTCTGTTTAATGTCTTTCTTGTTTTGTAGAAATCCGCAGGAATTTCCCTACAGATGTAAGTCACATGTTGTGTTGTTTGTCTTTTGCCTTGATTTAGTTTAACTCTGTTAATTTTTTTTCTTTGTAGTTTGTTATGAAAATATATAACATAATATAAAATAATATGTCTTATTAAAATGACTCATTTTTAATTAAGAAGACGTAAATGTAGCTTCTGCTAATGAGTTATTATCAAAAAACTGTGCATAATGGCCCTAAAAACTATATATATATATATATATATATATATATATATATATATATATATATATATATATATATATATATATATATATATATATAAAGGATTTTTCATTCTTTTGACGATTTATTATATTTCTAAAATTTGTGAAATCAAATGCCAGTTTTTGCTAAAATTGTCCACCCTGCCATTGTCCATCCTGTCATAAGACTTGTCTTGCCCAATGCCTTGGACAATTTTAAAGAAAATTGGCATTCGATAAAGACGGAGTTGACCTATAGTTACAGACAATGATTCATAGTGATATAATTGTGGTTTAAAATACTTTTTTAAAATATATTTTTTAAACATTTTAATTATCCTGTCATGGTGGACAGCTTAAGAATTTCCTCTGCTAAGGATGAAGGCAGTTTGAAAAAAAAATAAGTAAAATTAGCTGAAAGCTTGATATTTTTTTAGCTAGAAAACTATATAAAAAAACACCCATTACTTCAAACAAGCAATATGTGCTAAAAGTACTTTAAAGTGAATGTAACTTTCCTCTATATTTGATTCATAGTGAATCTTGAAAAAAATATTACTATTAAGTGTTTGTAAAACTTATGGTTATGATTATATCAATATAACGTATAACGTTGTGCGAGCAGCATTGTTTTCATACAAACCTGGACCTTGCTAAGCATCTGAAAACAAATGTAATCAAGTGATGAGAAGGCTATATAAAGAAAGTCAAGATAAAATCGGGAACACCACAATAACTCTGAAAGGGAACTGCTCGTATGCTGCCAAGACAGACAAATCAAACCCCCTGTATGGCTGTAAGTGCTTGCATGAAAGCCAAGAGGGTTGTGCAGTAGTCGTCTGTAGCATTCCTTATACAAAAATAATCTTCAGAAACTTAAGCAGGGATATATATGAGCTTGTCACAAAACTGAATATCCAACATAAGCTACAGAACATCTAGAGAAGCCAGGTGAGTTAAGGAAACAATTGATGTTTTGACTAATGAAGTCAAAATTGATGTGTTAATTTAAATAAATGACATAATGCCTCAAAAAACAACAAAATGCAGCAACAGGTACCTCAAAGACTTTAATTGCCCTGGTACGTTACAGCTTAAAGTGACAGATCTGCCCTCTGCCCATCGGGTTGTCATTTTAATAGACTGATCGTGTATATAATTGTGGTATCTAATTCAGCATTTTTGTTTAGTTAATTATGTTGTTTATTTCTTGTGAATATAAAATGTAACAATTTTCATTGGTGAATTTGAATATTAATGCTCATGGGCCAAAGGAAATATAATATATATGTGTAAAGTTTCCAAATAAGCTTGGATCCATGTTTCTAAGCATAACTTTAGATTATGCGATTTATACACAGTTTCTTTATAATCACATCTCACATTTTAGACATGTTTACAAATAATTAATTAATAGACTCTTTCTAGCCTGGATGTGTTAAATTTACTTTAAATTATTTTAGGAAATAATAATAATGTTTACTGAAAACCTAAACTAATTAAGATGAAACTTAAATTAATGATAAAACTAAAGATTAAACTTTAATATGCCTACATTGAAAGTCAATAAGTCAGTTCAATTGATTATTTTTTTACTTTGCAAATTAATTCTACTTTGAATTTTATGGTCAGGTGAGTAAAAAAGATGTGTATTTAGTCTTCTTCTTCATTTGTAACTAATATATAAATTTGAAATATTTATAGAAATTAGATGGAGAAAAGAAAATACTATAACGTGAACAGTATAATACACAGCGAGTTAGAATAATTACAACCAGGATGTTAACCCCTGGCCAGGAGGTTAATTACAGGCCAGGTTTTTTGTCAATTGTCTGCCTGACATTACAGCACTAAATCTGGAGGATTTTTATTCAAGCATTACATAAAAAGCTTTCATGTTTGATAAGGAGCATTACTGAAAAGCATAAATGTAATTGTAATAAAAAATATAATTTTATTAAAAGTAAATCTGCTAATGTCGAAATATAATGAAAAAAATCATATAAATTGTCTCTTTCCTGAACTTAATTTTTAAATCAATATTTTCCTAAATACAAATCAAACAGTTCATGTCCTCCATTTCTTTAGTTTCGTTATATTTGTCTCATTTTTACGTCTTTTTTTTCAAACCTGCAGAATTTGGGTTGATTCCTGTTACTGATCTGGAATAATTAAGTGGAGTAGAAAGAAAACAGTGTCCTGTAGGAGATTTTAAAGCACTTACATTTTTTATTAGATTGTTAATAAGTTATTTCACTGCAGTAAAAAGGGTATTGGATCACCTACACCTGTAGCCTATATATGGAACAATGCATTTTAAGTGGTTAACCATAATTATGTACCTAAAGTAACTAATGAGTAAGTAAAATGACTACACACTGATGGTAAGCATCAGGAACTGGAGGACCCACCCAGTATGCAAATAGATGGTGCCACAAGCCAATAGAAAAGAAGCTGCCAGACTAAGAGGCTAAACTCAATTACTATAAGATGATTCAACTCAATTCAAGTTCCCATTTGAAAGTATATGTAGCCACAAATGCTCAGCTAACTCAAAGTAGTTGAGAAATGTTTGGAAATATCCAATTTTATATAAAACAGACTTCATTTATTTAAATTCAAACTAACTCTGGGTTTACACTGTAGGAAAATGAATGTTTTATAGCATATTTTAAAAGAGCACCTTTTTTGGAATCTTTACTTTTAATAGTATACAGCAAATTATTGACCTCTATCATTAATCTTCATACTAATCAGACTCAGTTTCTAAATACACAAAGCTAACCCTCTGTTATTCATCACATAGCTGAGTTCAGAAATGATGACAGTTCAGACGACAACCACAGCTCTAGCCTGGGACGCTCTGCTCCATCTGATGATCTGTCTGTGGCCTCGGACTACCAGGAGGATGCTGCACCAGAATGTGAGTTTAAACCTTTTAAAGTGATTTTTTTTCAGTGATATGTGGACTGTTCTTGAAGACTGGATTATTTAAAAGCGTGTAGTAACCATCATAGTGCGGCAGTGTTTGCAGCATGTTGTAAATGTAAGGATGGTTGGCGCAGGTATTGCAGAATCAGGAGATCTGCACTAGTCGCCTTCAGGTCAAGTTAAAGGTTATGTCACTCATTTAGCCACTCTGTCTTCTGGTGGCGTTTGAGTAAACTATCTCTGACATTAAAGACAGCTTTTCGTTACTGACCTGCGTGTATGTGGTAAGTTGTGTATGCACCCAGGTCATACGAAAGTAGGCATGCAAGATGTACCTAGCCTCTTTAGCACATTAGGGAGCATTATCTTTGAGGGATGTGGGGGTTTTATTGGGCAGAGTGATGATAAACTACAGTGTGGTGGAGGTGTTTGGTAACAGATCACCCTCTAGTGGATTCCCACGCCTGTGCTGTGTGCCAGTGGGAGAGGTGGGTGAGGGGGAGGGGAGGTTGTCACTCTTCACCAGGATGCTTCAGCAGAAAAGGAATGGAGAGCATCCTCTAGTGGTTGGAAAACTGAATTTCTGTAATGAAAGACCTCTAGTCTGGCTCACTGAGTGGAAAAGCTTTCCACAGGTGGGGGTTTACTACTGTGGTGATTGCTAAAGGACTTGATTTTGGCCGAATAATTAATGTTCTATTGATTTATTTTTTTATTTAACTGCAATTGCCCATTATAGGAAACAAGCCTTAGCTTTTTATAGGTGTAAAAGGTGCTTTGGTTATTTTGGTTGAATATAAAAAAAATAATAAATATTTATAACAATTAGGTGCATTTGCCCTTTATATTAGATAAGCCTTTTATACGAGAAAAATATCAATAGAAATGGTAGAAAGAATCCATCCTCCTGTTCCATTAGCATATATTAAAATTAAGAGCATTTTTAATTATTTTATTTTTTGAAAATTGGCAAATATAAAAACTGAGCTGAGATGAGGTGCTAACAGAGAAGGTTTAACTAAGGACTGATAGAGGGTTAGATAACATAAAGTGTAAAAAGCAAATGTGTTTTATTTGTGTGCAGCCTATAGTGCACTGGCTGGTTTCCATCAGCAGAAACCAGTTTACTGAGAGTTTGCACTAGCTGTTGCTCCAGGCCAGAGCCATGACAGATCATTGTAGCTGTAGTTTCTGTCTTAGCAGCTGGGCCTGAAACACAAGCTTGTACCTGAGGGCCTGAGTTTGACCCCCCACTCCTCACTGATCTCTTATCTGCCACTGCAATGGAGCAGGAAGATTACCAGTTTACAAAGCACAGACATTTACTTTATCAGTGTGAAATATGTTGGATGTTGCAAAACAAATTTTTTTGTTCAATCACATGAAAAGGACAAACAACATTATTTTTTTTTAGAAGAGAAAATGTGTAAAAAAAAAAAAAAAAATAAGAAAGAAAACATTGGCATGACTAAAGGTCATGCTAATCTGCAGTAGAGTGGCAGCTCAGTAGGATTATTGTATGTAAAAATGTCCTGGGTAAATAAATCTACTTAAGAACTTGAGCAGGCCTTCTAAGGACATCCCGCATGTGTAAGAATTAGAAATAATAATTGTTTTTCTTCTTCTTGTTTAAATGTACTCTGATCTAAAATAATATGGTATACCTTACAACACTAAATAAAGTAAGGAGTAAAATAATAAAAAGCCAGGTGTCAGAATTGAAATTCAGTAACTATCCTTTTTTGCTAATCTGTATGGGCCACTGCTCTCTAGCATTAAAATTTAATAACCCTACAGCACCCACTTATGCTTTTTTTTTTCAACACATTTATTTGGTACAATTAGAATGGAGGAGCAAGAGGGTCAAACCTGTGTGTGTTCTTTTGATACAGCTTCAGAAAAAAAAGAAAGCAATGTAAGCCATAGGGGAGTTGCTTGTGTGGGATTCCGCATCATGTCACTCTTTTAATAAAGATAATGACCAGAGGGGGCAAGTGCAGTTCAGGGTTCATGTTTAGTTCACCAATGTTGAATCTCACGCCGGGACCTTTGAGAAAGTGTTTATGGACGTTTTGGAATTTTAGCAGGGGAGATGAATATAGTTATGGAAATCATGTTCATTTGCTTAAATGTGGGACTTCTTTGGCTTTTCAGTATTCAAATGCATTTTCTTACCCATTTCAGAAATCCCACGCTGAGGGCCCCCTCTGGAATAAAAACGTGTTTTGGGGGGGCTTGATTGGAAGAAAAATATATATATAAATAAAACAAATATGATTTGATATTGCTGTGTGTGATATGAAGGAGGTTGAATGAGTCGATAATCTCCCGGGCTGATATATTCAGAGCTAGTCTATCATAATGCGGGGGTAAATATAGTTCAGACATTATTTAGTATTTTTTGTGATGTCACTGTGCTGCTTGTGTGAGCAGGAAGTCGAGTGTGTCTCTCCACGCTGAGAGGAGGACGAGGGCTCTTGGCTGGCTGGCAGGAGGAGTCAGTGTTATTACATTTAGCAAGGACTGCCTCCTCATCTCCAGAGAGAGCAGCCTGACACCAGATTTGTTATGGCTGACAGGAACAGATGGGCGCTCCATTGTCAGGGCCCCTGTCTGTATGGTAATGTGAACTGAGTTTCACCCACAGACCGCACGGTTGACCCGGCCGTGCCTGCAGCCTCTCTGCACAACTGTCTGGGTGACAGCAGTCCTTCAGGCCTTGAAGAAGCCTCTGATAATGTAGAGTTAAGGTTAGATATTGACACATTTATTGATGAATAAATCTTCTATGAAATAAAATAAATCTTTGTTTTTTTTTTTATTGGATTAATTACTCCATTATAAATTAAATGTTCTCCAGGGCAATGCCACAGAGATATCAGTGTCTGTATCTTAAAGATTTATTTTATTTATTTATTTGGTGTACTGTTAGAAAGAACCCAGTTCCAGCACCTTTATATTTACCTGTATGTGTGGTATGGTGTATTTTGTATTCTCTTATATTAAAATGATTTCCTTGTTTATGCTCCCTCTTCTGGTCAGTATATTGCAAAAAACAAGTGTGTACAGTAAGCCAGTTTGGGGGGGGGGGGGGGGGTTGTAATAGTGGCTGGGTGGTATCAGACACTGCACATGGTCAGGCCCCTTTGTGCTCACTGACTGATTTATGCTTTGAAACAAAAGCTCCTTCCACTGCTGTTATCTTAGCTCACAGTGGCCCAACAGCAATTCAGGAGAAACCAATCAGATCGTAGGGGGGGGGGGGGGGGGGGAATCTGTTCTGTTGAATCTCTGTTGTAAATTAGATCAAGATGTAAATTTGATTTTGTCAGAGGTTTACAGGCCCTAAATTAATGTGTGTGTTGGTTAGTGAATTGATTGTTATAATGAATCCCTGGAGAGTTGAAAAGAGGTTTCATCAATGATGTTTCTAACTATACTATGGCTGCCTAGCCTATATGCAGTTGAATGAAAAGATTTGGCCACTTCTTATTACATACAATTGTGAATTTACACGTCCTGTTGGTTTTCCTGTTGATATTTTAGTGCACAATTTAGCTCTTAATTTTCCTTTAAAAAAAAAAAAAAACATAAAATGTGAGGTGTACTTTGCGATTTCTGCACATTATATGTTTTATGATAAAATATATATATTTTTCAAATATCTTCAGTCCAAAATTCAGCAAATTTTAAATTTAAATTATACTCTATAGAACGCAGAAAAAAAATGTTGCATGAAGGTTATATGTTCACAGTTGATACCTTTTTTTTGCTATCCACTGTAAGCTTTTAAATGAACACTCTCAGTCTCTTATGTCAACATCTAAACCATACAGTCAGACCCAGTCTCTGCAAGTGTCCAGACTTTGAGTGGACCCTCTTCCCTGTTGTGAACTTTTGAACTCTGGGTGTTGTGCTGGTCACTGCCTGACCTGTCTGAACTCTGTCTGTGGCTGCATTATTGACCTCCATTCCTATAGTAAGAGCACAGATCAAATAAAGTTTCCCTGGGTAGGAAAGGTCTATATTAACAAAATGAGATTTTTTTTTCTAATCTGTTTCTTGTTTTTAATCCATCTATTAACATTATTATACATCCAGCCAAAATCTTCTCTACCATGATTTACTCATTCATTCAGTAGGACAATGCATTTAGTACAGAAAATGCTAACCAGCTTCTGTGGCAGTGGCCCTGCTACACTCCTCACTCTCTTTTTCCCCTCATATTAATGAACTGAAAAGAAAAATGTGTTTGGAGAGACAAACATCCTATGTGCATCACTGTCACTGCCACATGGGTTCAAAAGTTCACTGAATTCCCTGCAGTTTCCGAGCTGCTGAAAATGTGAATCTCTTTTTCCCTCTCCCTCTCTCTCTCCCTCCCTCTATCTGCTATCACCTACGATACACACAGAGGGATGGGATGACAGTGGTCTATCAGCATCTTACTCTAAATAGTATTTTTACATGTATTTTTAAAAAGGGATCCTAAATGGTTCTTCATATTACATACAGTATATACTGTATGTATCCTGTCAGCCAATAAATTGTGCCAAATATTCTTCAAAAACTGTAATTTTCCATAGGTTATGGAATGGTAAGTTACCATTTCCTGGCAAAAGTAAAAAAAATGGACAAAGCTGTATTGTACATTAGAATCTTGACCAAAATGTCCAATTTTGAATTAATGGTCAAACATGTTTTTATGTTTAATACGCAAATTATTTATCAGAGTAAATGACAAAGTTTCTAGATGTAAATTAACTGTACATTAAATTATTTTACTGTACACAAAAAAATCTGCACAAAAATACATTAAACACATTAAAATTAGTATGCTTATTATTATAGTACTCACTATAAAAAGAAGAGAGAAAGGTGTTTCATAAAGCTTTGCTTAACCTCAAATACAGGGTTATATAAAAAAGAGCAAGCAGTTTTTATAAACGGCCTTCACAATATTGGCAACACCTGCTGACATGCTTCCCAAAAATACTATAACTCAGCTTAGTTTCTATCATGGCAATGATTATGTAAAACTACCCAAAAACATCCAACCAAACATCCAGAACATTACATTGCTTGAAAAAAATTCCCATCATGACAATGATAATGTAAACCACCCAAAAACATCCAGCCAAACATCCAGAAAATTATAATGCTTAACAAAAAAAAAGAAAAGAAAAATGCTAAATTCCATTTCTTTAAAAAAATCTTAACCTTTTAAAACAACAATTCTTTAAAACGTTATTTTGTTTGTCAAACATATCTCTTTGAAGAACCCCTTTGCACGTTATTTTTTAAGATATTTATTAATGTCCTTTCAGTTTCTGAGTGTACATATATCAGTTTGTCCTGGGCAAGTGAAATGCACTCTCTTGCATTGTGGATACAGGTTAGTTTTTGAAACTCCAACTGGCAGTCAGATTGGATGAGGAAGAAAAAGTCTTTAATGATGCAGAATGTATACAACAGGCAGAGTAGGAAGTCCCAATCTAGAGTGTCTAATCTTCCTCGTAGCCTGTCAGTATCAGAGACAAATGGCAAAACAATTCAATGCTGTGGGTTCATGGAGAGGTTAGCCTACCCAGGTACCGTCAGCGCCTGCACCCCACACACCCCCCACCTTCCCATCTTGCAAATGAGAATTTGATTTTTCTCTCCACTGGATTCCATTTCTCGAGATTGATGAAGTTTCAATGCAAGGCCCAGGTGGCCTGATGCTTTCTTAGGGAAATAAATGAAGACGGTGGAGGTGTGCGAGCCTGTACATACACCGGAAAGGCATTCTGTTTAAATGTCCTTGCAGTGTCTGTTTTGAGTTTAAGCTCAGTGCCATTTTGGCAAAAACTACACTAGACTGAGGCAGTTTCATTATGACTCTGCAGTGGAGGCTTTGAGGCTTCTTGTGCTGTTCTATGCTGTACTAAATCATGTACATTATAGGAATATGTATGTAGCTGACATCCATGATAAGTGTTCACATCATATATATATGATCATCATATGTGAACACAAATCCATTTATCTTAGCAATATTTTACCTGAAAAAAGCACCACCTAAGATTTGAACAGATGCAAAAAAACATACATACAGTAAAACATAACAAGAAATTCTCATTTTAACTAAGTATGTTATATCATCTGAGACAAGCTAAAGAACAAAGTGTAATTCCAGATTTCTCCTGGATGCCAGCATGTGTTTATGTTTTTATGTTCAGATCCTTCAGCAGCTCACCTGATATACCAAATTAAACTCAAATCTATATATATTTATATATATATATATATATATATATATATATATATATATATATATATGCGCACAGAAAATAGATTTTAACTAAATTACTTCATTCTATTTAGAAGTGATAACTGCATTAATATAAATGCAATGATTTAATGTTGGTCATTTTAATATGCATAATTGGTTTAATTACACTTAGTAGCTGGATCAGAGGAAGATTAAGGCCTAACCTTGTGTACAAAAGACAATGGTAAGCACTGTAGCATGTGATTAGCACTATGACTGGGAGGGCCAGGACATCTGAAAGAGGCCAAGGTGAAAAAGTGATGAGGCTTTATGGAGGAGTGATTCCTCATGCTGGGATAGATGCTGGCTGCTGTCCATGGTCAAGCTGAGCCAATATAAACACTGCACTGGGACTTCCCCTGTCCACCCTCATTTCCACCCAGCAATGCGACTGGAAAAACTCACCACAAAGCTTTTTGGATTTGTACCTGAACCAGATAAGATATGTAGATATACCTAGTGTTTGTGAATGAGTGTAAGATTAGATCCCACTTAGAATAGCGTTAGGACCAGGCTAATAGCAGAGCAGGACCTGCACACTGGTTATATTCAGGCTGGAAACATGATATGACTGAGGCTTTTAGAATTTAATTCATGCAAGAACAAGTGAGTCTATTCTCAAGTAAACTTTTTACATTATAAAGGATATTCAAAAAATTAAAAAAGAACTCCTTGCAAAATAATGTATATAAATATGAATGTTCCATGTAAATTAATAAAAATAAACTAAAATGGTTTCCATTAGTATTTAAAATCAATTATTTACAAGATATTTAATTCTCCATGCTGTAACCCAAAATTAAATCAAGGCTTACTATGCTTGGCAATCTCTTTTTAGAAAACATTTAAAAGTATACTTAAGAGCTGGTTATTATTATTATTATTTATAATAATAATAATAATAATTATTATAATTTTTATTATTATTATTATTAAAACATTATAAAATGTACATAAAGCTCAGACATACATAATAAACAAAATACTTGTTTGAAAGAAAGGTGAATATTAACGTTCACAATCGTGGCATCCAGCAGGTCGAACAAAAGAGTGAAACGTGTCGAGGTCAACATTTTATAAATGTATCCCTTTAAGACACGGAAACGATGTATTTTAAATAGCACGTAAACACGCGACTATTATCTTTTTTTTAGACACTTAAAGTCCGACCGGCTTCTCGATTGAGATTTAACTGAAGATGTGCAGCTCTATTAGCATATCAAAGACTATATATGCGACTCTATAAGCAGCCCATTATGGTATTAATTAATTTACTCCGTAATTTATTCATTTTCTTTATGATGATGGAGAGTTAATGAGGCTAATTCTTAAAATGTAATAAAAGCAGACCCAGAACAGATAAATGTGAAGAACTTAAACAGATTTATATTGCATTTATTTAATCAGGGATATTTATTTCACTTGTTGCTTAATTATATTTATTTTAGTTATTTAATCATTAAATAACATAGTAAAATGTGAAAGATGTAAAATAATACGATTATTATTATTATTAATAATATTTCATATTTTTTTGTTGTTATTATTATTATTATATCGGCTGGGGCGCTCCAATCCTCTGTGTTTTTGTCATGCGCGTTAAACGAACAACTCGCTGATATTCAGGCCTTTTTCTATTTTGTCTCAGTCTTTGTAGATGTCAAAGGCCTTCTGACCCTGTCTGGACTTCAGTTTTACTCAGACTAAATTCAGACTAAACTCCAGAAAAGCACCTCACTAACGGGGATTCGAGTCACTTTCATTTATACTAACGTGAATTACAACGTGCCTTCATTATCCTCTTCACTTATCGTTTTCTATATTTATCGGCTTTGATCGGTGTGGATTTGGTTTACTAAATATAAAAACAGCGCGGTCTAAAAAAAAAGTCTAAAAGTGTGCAGATTTATTAAAACATTCGGACATCTTAGTTTAATCTCAGTTCATTTCGGACAGCAGGATTCGAGGCCCGTCTTTCAGCCTTCTGAACAAACACAAATCTGCTTTGTTTTATTATAACGAAATAATAGTGCTTAGATTTAGATTATTTTAAATAGTTTTTACAGATTTTATGTGAATTTAATTATAATAGGAAAAAGGCTTAGAATAAATGTATCTAAATAATGTATGCATTATTGTCAATGCGTTCTATTTGCACAGAGAAAATACGTACACACTACATTGTTTAATTATAAACTTATTAAAGTGGTCATGAAACAAAAGACATGTAAAGGAATTTTTAGATTATAATATTATGGTCTAATGTAAATAAAAATAATGCCACAATTATATTACAAATACAAATCTAATATTATTAAATGGTTTGTATACAAACTGTATACAGTTCAGCTTTTATATTTGGTGACGCTATTAAATAACACATTTACTTTACAGGTGCGCTATTTAAATGTTAAAATCCTGTTTTATATTATAAAATGTAGAATACATTTTTGTGTTCAGATTCACACTGGATGTTCCACCAAAGCCCTGAGAAATTTAAGACGTGTCCTTTTTTATTTCTCCGTGCCAGTGCTACTGAGTTTATGCTCTGCTATATCTCTCACTTTCATCTCTCACACAGACACACACACACACACACACACACACACACACTACTTGCAGTTAAACTTTTGACTGGATCTCATAAAAGCTCTTACAATCTCTTTACACGGCGTTCCTGTTCTTCAGAATCCTTTATACTCCACTAAAAATTCCGCCTTTTTTGTAAACAAAAGTAAAAAAAATAACGCAGCAGCTTTGGTACTCCACGTGTTTCTCATACAACGTGTCAGAATAAGACTGCAACACTGCAGCTCTTTCACATGCACAGAGGACAGGGGTCAGGTTTAAACTGTTGCTGGACTGTGGATGAGACAGGATGGCTAAACGCAGCATCTTCTTTCAGGCTGCATCATACGCACATCATGCATATGCCCGTTTGGTGAATAACAGATTTTTGGCAATCAAAACACATCAGCCCTTGTTGATGTGTAAAACTGAAAGAAAACGATCTCCTGTTGTGGGTTTCGGGCAGGCATACCTCTCTCTGTCCAGCTGTATTGCTTTATTTTAGCTCTCTGTGTTCCCATTGCTGATGTGAAGGCAATGCACAGGGACCACTGCCTTGCCTTTAAGCCTTTAATGAGGAAAAATGTGTCAATTTACTCTTTGCTGTATGCAGTTTCAGTTTTGAGGTGTGTGTGTCTGTGTGGATGTGTGTGTGTGTGTGTGTGTGTGGGGGGGGGGGGGGGGGGGTTAAGGATGCCCTGAGTGGATCCTAATCAAGTGCAGCGCAGGAGAGTACGGCAATTCCACTCACTCTTGCCCTGATCAGCATTCCTCCCCAGCCTCTGCCTCGGCCCCCAGGGACCCCGATGCCTTCTGTTTCACCTCATCGTCAGGGTTCATTCCGAGGTCAGCCACCAGCCCCATGCTTGCCTCACACACAGATAAACGCCATACAGGAGGACCAACAGCCCGGTAAAGGGACAGCTTACCACCTGCATACCTAAGCCTATAGGTTTCGAGGTTGCATTTATAGGGAGTGAAATAATATAATATTGCTACATAGAATATTTTTTACATCAATAGAATTGTAATATAATGAAATTAACATATTCTAAAAAAAATTAAATGGTTTCAAATACCTCTCTTTATTAGTCCGATAGAACCGTTATTTTAGGAGCGCTTTGCGTTTCAATTTGGTTTTTTTAAGCAATGTCCTTCACTACTTTCCCAATATACACTTTTCAGACCGCATTATATTCCCGGGGATATATAACCTTATACAGATTAGACGATTTATAAAAAAAATCCAATAAATATTAACGATCTAAATATAAGAAAAATAGTTTCCGATACAATAAAGAGCTTAAAATATTTACCCTAAACAGATTCCTTAACATATTAAAGTGTAAAAACTCATAACTTAGTTTGTTGACAACATTTTATAATATTATATATAATGCATAATATTTACACTATTTAGAAATGAAAATGTTTTTTGATAGAAAAATATTTATTTAGTCACATTTATTTAGTGTAAATACATTTTATCTAGACTTTAATAAATTAAGTAACTAATTTACAAAAGCGACCGTAATCACTCATATAAGGGAGATTTATTAGTTTTGTGTGCAGAAGCCTAATTAAGTCTAATTAAGAATACAAACATTTATTTTCAAGGCTGACGTTTTAAATTTCAAATCAAAATATTGTTTGGAAAAAATATCAAATAAACAGTTAAAAATGATTTGGTGTGAAAATACAAACTTGAAATTATATTATAATATATGTTGAACTTTTCTTGTTTTTTGAGAGTTCCTTTCAAGTTTGTATTTTCACACCAAATCCTTTTTAACTGTTTATTTGATATTTTTTCCAAACAATATTTTGATTTAAAATTTAAAAGGTCAGCTTTGAAAATAAATGTTTGTATTCTTATATATATATATATATATATATATATATATATATATATATATATATATATATATATATATATATATATATATATATATATATATATATATATATATATTATGTGTATTATATTTAATGTAGTCACTTTCACACAACAACAAACAGCAGTTTTACAAGGAGAAGGACAGCCAGTTTTTGTTACAGTGGAAGTCAATATAATTTAATTTTTTTAATAAAAAAAAACTGCCAGATTAAAATCCCCAAAATGTGTTATTTACCTACTAAAGGAGAATTTCTATTCATAGACTAAATTTACTTCATGCTGAATTAAACACAGACAATAATTTTGTAGGAGTGTGCCTATAAAGATTGTGTAACATAGTTTATTTTTATATTTTATATTTAACATGTACTTAAAACCAAATTGTCCAAAAATATTTATGAGACTGGGTTTTTAAAACCGTTTTAAAAAAACTGTAAAGACTGTTTTTTGATTATTTACATTAATTTTTAGCTGAAGTTGGGGATTTCTTTTTGACGGGCGGTGCAGAACAATGTGCATTCTATACTGCTAGCATAGGTTGGACCACCCAAGTAGCCCCTCAGGCTCCTGCTTGCACTTCGATCAGGTATTTCTCCTGGTTTCCCTGGTCTCATGGCTGTTCTTATTGAGCAAACTCCCTGCTGAGGTTTCCAATAATCTAGCAGTATTACAACCTGCACAATCATGACAATAACACACACTCTAATGTTTCACCCAGCAGCTAAAGCTCCAAACCTGTAGAGAATTTAATGCCTCTGTAACTGTTGTTAACTCACTCCCTCCAATGTGGGCCATATTGTATTGACTGTTATTATTTTATAGCACCTCTGTGGCAGGCCATTCATATCTTCACGCTTGTCTCTTTTCATTCTCTTTGTCATAATAGGTTTGTACAGCTTTATAATATCATATTTACCACATAATCTATGTCCCAAACATACAAAAGCAGTCACACCTGTCATTTCTTTTTTTCTATTCAAAGCAGCCCTCTGATTGACTTGTAACCAAACTAAAGTGGAATATAATGGCAGAGTATATTAACTCCCTCAGGTCATGATGACATCAATCACATTTTTATAGCAGGATCAACCGCTGAGCTCATAACACCTTGCTGAGAGCACCACAATAAGTAGGCTAGGTGAGGGAGTGCTGTCAAATTTACGGCTCTAGATCTTCTCAGTTAATGCAGCTCAGAGCTGCTCCAAATAGCCTGTGTTTGATCTGTGGGCATTACGTATTACATCAAAGAATTATGTATCATGAATGTATGTCATTCTTTGCCACTCATCACATCTGGCTTCGATACCACTGCATGTTGACCTTCATTTTCCATGTGCAGAATGAGTTTCTAAAGAGCAATAACTGTAACCCAATTCGAAAGTTTATTGTGCAAGTGTCTTAGGCCACCTTTGAACACTGTTTAAAACAATTTTTCTGGGCAGTAAGTGTGTTTTCCTTTGTGAACACATCTGAGGTATGGAGTATCTAGTTGCATTTATTCAGTTCCACGTGCAGTCAAATGTTTTCCCTTTCCTGATAATTAAATTTGTAAGAATATATATATATATATATGTATATATATATATATATACATATATATATATGTATTATTTTTTTCTAGTTTATTTGTGAGATAAAATAAAATAGTACTTTTACTGCCTAGTTTTATTTTTCAGCATTTGTAATTCTTGTGTATGGTCACAGCTCAGAATTTAAAGCTTTAGATTTTAATTTTAGAGATCCCAAAAACAAACTACAATTCATAAGCTGTAAGCACACATGCTGGATATTTGTTCACCTAGAGTTCTATAAGATATTAATTATTTTTGCATTTCTAATAATATATTTTTTTGCACAGATAATTTTAATTTTGTAAATTTTTGGTGCATACACTAATTTACATTTAATGAGTGTATGCATGAGTGCAAACTTCTGTGTAGATGTTTGGGTCTGAGCATCTCTAAAACGGCAGGTCTTATGGGGCGTTCAAAGTATGTTGTAGTTAGAATATACCGAAAGTACTCCAATGAAAAACAACAAATGATCCAACTTGCAGAACAAAAAAAAAGAGTTGTTGCTAATGTCTTGGTGCCAGATACAACAGGACTCCTTAACTGGTCTTGTGGAGTCAGAGTGGGAAGAGGGGGAGCCCACAATATTAGGCAAGTGGGTTTAATATTTTGGTTGTTTGGCTAACGTATTCTGTATAAAGGTACATTGTCTAAAGCATTATATAAAACAGAAAAACACAGATATTATACATTTATACATATAAATATTAATATGAAATGGAAAAAACTAACTTTAACTAAACAAACTTTTGTATTATTGTCAATTCTGCTGTTTTTCAACAATAAATGAATCTAAAACCTACTTGCACTTTTATTTTTTATGTATTTAATTATCAGGGGGTTCAATCTGAAAACTCTAATTTTATTTATTTTGTAGGGGAGGTTTGGATATAGTTATGGTAGCATGATGACAGACATAAAATCACAATTTTACTTTCGAGTATTAGTGGTTTTCTGAGCAAATAACAGCGTTCTGGGCAGAAAAACACAGTCACATTAAAAATAACTTTCTCAGTTGACCTTTGCTGGGATCTGTGTGCATTAGGATGAAATGGTGGGTGCACAGGATAGCGGGTAGGGCCAGCAGAGGTACTCTATTGGCATCACCCGCTGCTCTGCTGCTGCTATGGCATTGATGAACGCTGCCCCGCGTGGCCCACTCCAAGCCTAGCCCCAACCAATCTTGGCCTGCCACGATGCAGCGGTGGTGCCATGCATCACCACGCTGTCTCTGGCAGCAACAGAGAGCGCCCGGGGGAAAGTCATTAGCTTTGTCTCACTCTCGCCATCTCACTCTCGCTTTTCTACTCCTCGGTGTGCAGCTCTGTGTACTCATGAGTCAATGAACAAACAAATAAACAAACAAACAAGCTAACAAATAAATGAAGTGAATTCAACCTTCAACTGGATCACATTCATGTGGCCAGATATCGTATTTATTTGTATATCTATGTTGTTCTGATTCTGTCATGCTATCCGTTATTATTCTTTTTTTTTCTTTTAAGCATAATGCTCACTATTTAAAATCCTTCCCAGTATCTGTGAAACAAATCTCATTAAGATCTGAGATTAAGTAATCTGTGTACTGCCTTATCCATCTTAACAGACCCGGTCTGAGAGCATCTATTTGCGGCTTAAGTGGACCACTGATAACCATCTCTAAAATGACTCTAATGTATTGAGATGTGGATTTATTTGCAAATAATTAAATTTGGGAAAACATTTTAGCCTCGAGGCTGTACAGTGCTTCTGAGAGCCACTGTGATGTAAGGTGCTGAAATATTCATAGACACCCTTAGCAAATTTAAATGAAATGATTAGCTTGATGCTAATTAAAAGAGAGAAATGCTAGTGGTGAAAATTACAAAACCACACTGTTCTGAATAATTAAACACACAATTTATAGTTAAAATGAAAATATGAGTCACCAAGACAGATCTCAGTCCACATTTTTATGAAGGTGTATTACTTAAAGCTGCAGAGGACAGCCATGGTTTGTGCGACTCCTTGAGAGTATTATTTTTGGAAGTTCGTAGTTTTGTGTTGATGTTTTCAGATGAAGAAAAGCGTGGCTTGTTAATCTCTTGAACAAGGACTTTTTTGAAAGTTGACTTTCCAAAGGTTTCTAAAGGTCTTCTGTGGTAGTTCTTTGTTGTCCAATATGCACAAAAGCCCCTTCTGATTGGACTGTATAGACAAGATGGCGGAATGTAAATGCTGCATGTCAACCAATCAGAGTCTTCCCTGTAGGGGTGGGATCTGGAATAAAGTGATGTGTCTTTTTTTCTTTTGGTCTGAAGGTGAAATTTTAGGTTACACTGCTACCCTGTGGAAGAATAATGGAACATAGTGGTTTTCCACAGTCAGCCCTTTGCCTTCATCTACTGTAAAGAAGGCAGATAATCTGTGGGTGCCATAGTCCGCTCTGTCTAATCATTTAAGAAGCAGTGTGGCACTATAGGCTCAGATCACACTGGGCACTGTGTTATGTGTCAGTGTGTATGTGAAGATGAGAAGAGTCTTCGGTGTCAGCTCATTTTTAGCCATTCTCACCTTCCCTCTGTTTATTCTATTTCCCCTGAACTATTAACAGGGCTCGACCTCTTAGATAAATGAAGAGAAGGGGGGTCTGAGATGGATGAGGGGATTAAAAGGTGTCGGAAAGAAGGAGCAAGAGGAGAAAAATGAACAGAGTGGTGGATGGATCATTTGGTGGACTAAGGGCTCTTTTTGGTGTTGATATATCAAGCTGCAACTGACAAACAGCATGTAGTGAAGTCGTATTTATGACGACATAGTTATTGCCGTGTGTGTAAAATAAGTGGATGTGTGACTGGTCTGAGTGTTTGAAGGTGTATGTGAGAGTACATAGGTCAGAGAACTTCCTCCTCATCCATCTGAAGAAAAGACCAAGCAAAGAAGTCTTTCATAAGAGTATCTAGTGGAGTCAGGTTGTGGCGTCACTTCCATCATTAATGGAATGAGTGAAATCAACCTGTCATTATCACAAGTGCACCAGGTTGATGTCATTTTCACTTCACAGAAATCGATCAGATGTTATAAAAAGCTCTGCACCGCTTACATTAAAACTCTCCATGCTCCGCCCACAAAGACATTCATTGCACATTTCTTACTCAACCAATTTTCTCTTACATAAGTACAGATAGTATGTGCACATTTCACAATAACGTCAACATTTTCATAGAAATGTTAAAAAAAAAATCCACCATATGTTAACAAAATTCCTGAACAGCTACCATACTGTGAGTTTTAACTTTAACAGAAGTTTCACACACCATGTTTAGCCAATCAAGGACAATCAAGAAAACCCTTAGAAATCTGTGCACTAGAATCACCAATTAAAACTAAATTTAAATTTTATTAGAATATTAAAAATGGGGTATTCAAGGGGTATTTAGTAAAATAAATGAATCTATATAGAACTATTAACCCTTTAATAGCAATTTGAATTCTTCATTGGTTTGTTACCTTTTACCTGGTTAAAGTTTTTATCACTGGAGGTTAACATCTTTAGTTTAATTCTATATTGTTCCTTAAAATAGTTCTACATGCAGTGTATAGCAGTATATACTTGTATAGAATATAGTTACTCAAAAAATTGCAATCATTTTGTGATTACAAATAATGTAATTGGCTAAGAAAATAAGATTCTGAGTAAGAAAACCCAACAGCTTTCCCGCCTGAGAATTTCTTTGGCATATCTTTGCCTATTTTTTTTTAGATATTAAACAATACTGCCTATTTTCCACTTAAGACATTTATCATGCAGACAGCAAGTGTTCAGGTTACTATCAGAGAAAACTGCAACATTTGTATCTTGTATCTTGTAAGAATGGAATTCAGTACCAGTTAGTATCATAGATATCAACATTTATAGTTTTTAACTTTTCATCAGAAGCCCTGGCTTGTTAACAATTATTTAACTATATAATTATAATAAAAATAATAATAATTAATTATCGCTGTGTTGCATTTTCTGTGATGTGCTTGTTTGGGTAATATGACTGTTTTTATTGTCTGTAGGTGATGATTTTAATAATTTACATTTTATCATTGGCCGGGGACTACAGACGAAAATGAACTATTTTGAGATTCTCTGGCTCATCTACAGTAACTTGATTAAAACGTACAGTGCTTTATTATTTATATCACATGTCCACAAACATGATGACAGCTCTTCTGCATAGTTTTAGCTTTGTAGTTACTCAGAGAGCAACTCGGTTCACAGTGTAGTATCCGATGTCATCAGCGAGCTCAAAGGCATCTGAACATTTATAAATGAGTTTTAAATCAGTCGGCTGCTGCGCCTGGAATCCCACCTGTCTCCAACAGAACTCTGTGGCCAGCGGGAGCTCAAAGCTGATGAAAAGTGAAGACGGGGAATTTCAGTATTGTTTACCTGCTCTAGTCATCTGGCCTTGAAAACATGACTTATGCTATACACATGTCTAAGAGCTAAGATAGATTTTAGTCTACTGTGGCAAGCATGGCTTAACAAATAAACAAATCCAAATATACTGATTGAGATATGGAAGTTAGACATATTGAAATCTACAAGTGGGGGACACCTGTGTTCCAGATGTTTGGTGTAAAATAGTAATTCTCTGCCAAACTTGCCATACTTAATCCTGCTAGTCTTCTATTTACAGAATAGTACCGGAATAGGAATATTCGGTTTTTGCCACTGACCAATCCTCAATGTGCATTTCTTCATGACTGAATTCCGTTGTAACATTGCAATGCTTCATTACACAAGAAAAAAATAAAACTGGACATGCTGGGTTTGATGGATGTAATGAAAGGACTGACAGTGTTGAGTTTAATTTTTTTACACAATTTACCATTACAATGATTTATTTATGTAGTCTTATTACCTACTTAACCTAAAAGCCAAGGCATCATTATATGTAAATGTGGGAGTAGAAATCCCAAAAAGAGAACTTAGGTGAAATGTTCCAGATGTTTGGTGTAAAATAGTAATTCTCTGCCAAACTTGCCATAGTTAATCCTGCTAGTCTTCTATTTACAGAATAGTAGCGGAAAAAGATTTGCCACTGACAAAATCTTAAATGTTCATTTATCCAAATTAACTAATTTCCATCATAACATTGCAATGCTTTACTACACATAAAAAAAAGAACTGAACATGGAGGAGAAACCTAAGAAGAGAACCTGAAATTGGAAATCAGAGGCTTCCAATTTTTTAGTTTAAAGGAGTAGATGGGGTATTGGTGGGTTATGAAAATGTATTCACATGAATGGTAAAAATAGAATTTATAGGATGTTAGATTGGTAAGAAGAGGGGCTTCAAGCATGTTTCTACTCTCAAATTGCGTAATTTATTAATAAAAAACTGGCAAAAAACAGTCCAAGTAATTTATCTCACTTAGCTGTACTGCTGACCTAGTCCACACCACAGTGCATGTATTGATCTGCCATTTTCCCAGAGCTGCTGTAAAATTTCTAATTCCTGATGAGAGATTTGTTTCATCCCTTGACTTCAACTTTACTGCTCAGTCCTGACCAGGAAGGTTTAATTAAGTTTTAAAAAGTTTGGTCATATTTTATAATCTGACACAACACCAATTCAGGAGCCTGTTATGCAACAGTGTACTTAACTGCATGTGAGCAGCCTCCACAGCATGTTTATTAAATAAAAAATAATTTTCCAAATTTCCCACAGATTTTGGAGAGATTCCCACAGTGGCAGCACAAGACCTGAGTAACATTCTAAAGCAAGGATACCTGGAGAAGAAAAGACGTGGTGAGGATTTAGGAAAATCAATTGCTCTAAAAACTTGCTTTATTGTGCAGAGGTTTATTATTATTTTCTATCAGTTTATTTATTATTGCATTATTTTGTTATGTGTTTTTCCTCTGTTCTTTCTTTTTGCAAAGATCACAGTTTCTTCAGCATGGAGTGGCAGAAAAGGTGGTGTGTCCTGAACAACACCATATTCTATTACTTTGGGAGTGAGAAAGGTTTGTTCTGTAAACGTGAGATAATAAGAAATGATTTAGAGGTTAGATCTCTCAAGTATTTTAACAGAAGCCTTTGTTTAATTTACTGTTTACAATTTGAAATGTGGGAAAGCCACAGTCAGCATAGACTTTATGTGTGTAAGCTGGGGTTTCTGTGTGTTATGTGCTGTGTGATAAATGTCTTAGGTTGAAAAACTATTTTAAAATATATTTATACACAGTTTAAATCTGTTGTTGCATAAAATTCACTGATAGAGATAATCCTTTTGCTGTTCATCACTGTGACTCTTATCATTGTAATTCCAGACAAACAGCAGAAAGGCTCCTTTTTCATTAATGGCTACAGTGCTGAGCTGGTATCTAACTTGCGAAAAGACTCCAGGAAAAGCTGCTGCTTTGAGATGAGTGCTCCGGGAAGACGGTCTTACCAGGTTCAGTGAACACACACACACACACACACACAGTGATGGTCTTTGAATCATTGCTGTGGTTGCTCAGAGTCGTGTTTGTGTTGTTACAATGAAAAATGCTTGTTTTTACTGATCATAGCACCCAGTTCACAGATGATGGCTTTTCCCCACAGTTCACAGCCAGCAGTAATCGTGAGGCCAGAGAATGGGTGGATCAGATCAATTTTGTCCTAAAAGGTAGGTTAATTATGGTGCTTATATATGAATGTACAGAGAATTAAGATTAATTGGGACAATTTTTTCTTGCCATTAATGGAACAAAATAGCTAAACAAATGATCCATTTCTGTAATATTGAAAACAGCAAAAATGTTTGTGTTTCACTTTGCACCGTATTATTTGACACTAATAATGTTTAATATAATATACATTTTGCAAGCTATACTATATATATAATTTAAAATAATATACATCATATCCATATATAGCATAGCTTTAAACTCTAAAACAGTGTTCAGAATAATTCTACTTATGACCTCAGTGACAGCTTTCCACCTTGGCATCTACGCATTCATACCAAGTCAGTTATGTCAAAACAGCAAAAGAGGACATGCCTTAGATTTCCAACAGATTCTTATAAATGCCTTTTTTTGGCCTCAGCCAATCAGACAGTGTGTAGACCTCCTCATGCAGCACGTCACACGACTCCAGAGTCCCACGCGTCTCGCTATACCTCCTCTTCCGCGTAGGGCAGTGCTCTTTACGGGAAATTGATTGGGAGGCACTCTGGTCATTCTTCAGGGGCATTGATCTGGCTCTGCTTGGCATCCAGGCAGTGAGGATGCGATAGCCTGTGTTACTGAGCTCAGTCACCTGCAATCAGGCCCGAGCTCCATCTGAGACAGATCTGGAGCGTGCCCGCTGCTCTAAAATGGGCTCACTGTGAGCCTCCGATTTGCGGGAAGTAATGAACACTCCTGAGATTGTTTACACTCTTCCCATGCCGCCTTACCATGACCATATAAAACCATAATTTATAGCATTTACAGAATTCATCATTTCTATTTGTGCCTTATGCTTCTTACTGTGCTAAATTGTTACAATAGATTTACATAACAGTTTTATATTTGCACCAGTCATGACAGATTAGTTTTTAACATATAAAATTGTTATCATAATTGTTAAAACACGGATATATACACCATCAGTCAAAATTTTAATATAGTTAAAGAAACTGTATTGTATGTAATATCTTATGTTTCTCTGTCCAAATCAAGTATTTAATGGATTTTTTAATAAAATTGTAAAATTGTAAAGTAAACACAGCCTCTGCAGAACATGCTGTTTAACTGGTAAAGCACAGTTTTTGTACATTCAATTACCTTAAAAATAGAAATATTGTGGCGTGTGCAGAAGTTTAACCACCAAAAGAAACGCCCTGCTTGGCTGATATTACAGATGAAAAATGTTTTTTTTGTTGTTATAGCCAGCCAATGCTCTTTCTATTCCTATGATATTTGTGCTGAACAGAATGTTTTGGTCTACCCCAAAATTTTTCCACAGAGTGAAGGTCATTTTAAAAGCACAAACTTGCATTTCTTGAAATAGTTCATGGTGAAAACTGAAGCCCATTTTGGATTATTGTCAGTGCCAGTCATAGTTTTACCAGTACAACTTAAGAGGGTGTGCCCTTTTCATCTAACCTGCATCTAAATTTTCTACCTTTTTTTTACCCATATAATCCTTTTAAGTATATATTTTTCTGTTACTAAAAAAAATATATATTAGCTCTGTATTGTCCAAAAGTGGTGCAGTCACAGGAGAGGGAACAAATAAGCAATATAATGCTTGTATGTGTGTGGGTGTGTGGGGGGCTGGGGTGACCATATAATATGACGGGTTACTGACCATTAGGGCAACATTGTTTTTTTATTTTTTATTGAGTCAGATAATCATTTTATTAGTGGAAGCCACTAGCGTTTTTTTCAGTGGGTAATGCTAATGCCATTTTTACACTTCTAGTTAATGAGGATAGTCTATAGATTTATGTATAAACAGATTTCCCTTTGACATATTCGTTATTTTTCATATTGGTTGCTGATATAACAAAATAATGTTACATTGTCTCACATGCTGTTTATAAGAGCTTTAAACCGTCTGTTCTATGTTCTTACAAAACCTATGTTCTTACAAAAATGTCACAATAAGAAAACACATGTTCCTTTATAATTGAAACCCTGTGATGAAGGCAGAGGCCTGGTCAGATCATCAATACTTCTGGGGTATTAAGAGACACTTAAAGTGTATAAATATACGTAAGGGTGCTTACCTGGTTATTTTCTCCTGGGGAACCTGGGGGACTCCTGGGAAAATGGTGGCCAGTTTAGCTCCAGTTCTTGGAGCTCTGGATGTGCTACAAGGGAAGGGGGGGGGGGGGCTCCTTACTGGAACACCTGTGGGAAAGAAAACAGTTAAGTTAAATAAAAAAAATATGTATTAATTCATACCATCTACAGACATGCCTGAAAATCTGTACTTTTGTAAATAATGCTGACATTAATGTGTATATATATATGTATATATGTGTGTATATACCTTTACATTACCCCTACCTGTAGCAATGGTACAGTCCCATTAGAGAAGGGGCGGGGCTATGGGTTTAAAAGGGCAGGTAGCAGCAGCTACAAAAGAAAGCCATTTAGAGCCAGACATGCTGCTGGGGCTTCAACAATCTTCCTGTACTGCCAACAGTCTGGATCAATGTTGTGCAGGGAACTGATATTTAAAGGGCTAGTGTGTAGTAATGTCCTACTAAGTCCTGTGTTAGTAGTTAGATTTGACTTGTTTTATTTATTTTATTTTTTTTCTATTTTTGTCATATATGGTTGTTTAATAAATCACTTTAGTGTTGAAATTTCTAACTTTGTCAACCAATCAAATTGTTTGTTTTTGAGTTTGTTTTGTTAGTTAAGTTTTAAGGGCGGCAACCTAGACCTAAACTTAAACCCTAGACTAGGGAAAATTCCACAATTCCACTATTTTTAAATATAAAGTAGATATGAATTTGTTTAAAATAGTTTGTAGCACAGGTTGTTTTTATTTTTTTAAATCAATCAACAAAGGATATAATTTGACCTAAGTTGCCCAAGAGAACTGTATGTAACATTTTCTACTGTAAAGAAAAAAAACATCCTGAAATAAGGCATCTTTAAATTAATAAGACTTTTAATAAGATTTTTTTTTATGTTTTAACATGAGTTTGGCCATAGCACAACTCATATGTGTTATTTTATGGCTTTAAAACCTTGACTGTATAATAAGGAAAAATTATTCTTTAAGTAGGTAGATTTGAATGTTAGAAAATGTAAATTGTACAACAGGTTAAATCTCTAGGTACACGCATGGATACTGTATTTGCATCAGATACAGCAGCACTGATGTCCAACATAGTATAAAACATAGAGTTTCTTACAATTTATACGCTTTTATACAATTTTTTTATACACAATTTATACGCTATTTAGGTTCTTACAATTGATACGCTATTTTAGTCAATATACTATCTGTTATCTTAGTGTTACACTATAGTGCAATACTTGCATTTCAATCCTTTTCTCATACGCAGACTTGAGCTCCAGCTTCATCCCCTTTGATGATGATGAAGAAGAGGAAGAAGAGGAGGAAGAGGAGACATATGATGACATTGAGAGAGCGGAGACTCCAACACTGCGTTCCGGCCCAGTCTCTGCAGCCCAGCCTGCAACACCATCAGCCAGTGCGCCTGAAGATAGGAGGGACAGGACAGTGGCAGCTGCAGAAGAAGATGAAGAAGAGGAAGAGGATATATATGAAGTACTGCCAGGTACAGAAAACACACACACACATACACACACTCTACATGTATGTGTTAACCCCCAACATCCTAACTTTAAATAAGAATTGGTAATGTGGTGTTTGCATTAGAAAATATTACACCTTTAATAATTTAATGATAATAAAATTAGACTCCACAAAACTCTCACTGTTCCAGATTTAAATTCCTCCCTTCTGTAAGTCAGCAGATTTGCTTTTATCAATGTAAGCACAAAACAATATTCCACTCAGAGTATAATAACTGTAAAATAAAAAAAATGAAATGTACAGTAACATTGAAGATGCTGTAGCAAATTTTACAGTATGCATTTGCAATCACAGTATTATTAGAATACCGTACTTTTATTACTGTCCTGTAATTATTAGCAACGTAATAGCTGAAGTAATAGTTTCACAGTAATGAAACTGATTACTTTAATATAGTAACATAATGTAGGCTAGGTTAATTAATAATTATAAAATGATATTATTTAACACTGCAAAATAATTCTAGCTAAACTGTAAAATAAAGATACTAGTTTGGTCACAAATGCAATTCACTGTATAATTTTTAAACATTTTTGAAGTAGGCACTAAATTAATGTAGTGGTTTATTTTGTAAACCTTCATAAAAAGAAACATTTTAGTATTAAAAAAAACTGTCAAAAAAGAGTGATGAACTTAATTAAGCTAAATTAAGTGCACTGCACCAACCCATGTAGCTAGCTAGTTAGCTAGTGATAAACCCAGGCACACAAACCACTAATGTAACTTCTACACTAAACTGACATTGTGGGAATTAAATTTTTCCCAGATAACAAAACCTGATAAAAATGTCATGTACAAATTTGTTAATTTAGGTAAATATATACTTACTAGCTAAAAAAGTAATCCCTCTCCAAAGTTTAACTGTGTTCAAACGTGTAGCAAACGTTAGCTTAGCTAAGTGATTAGCCTTATTTAGAATCAATAATAAAGCCAATGAAGGCCATATTAAAGTTCATTAATATACTCTTCTGAAAAAAAGAAGAAAATAAAGTTTTAGCATTTATATCTTCACAGAATCAGACTGACTATTTACCACTTGTAAGATATAAGCTAAAAAAGGTTCCCATGCTGAGGTATTAATCAACCACTAGCATACTTCTGTTAAAAAACTGAATGAATTTCTCTGTACATTTCAGCTACATGTGAGATTTCAGCATCTATGTAATTACAGTTATAGAGGACATTTGCATATTAATAAAAATTGTATCTGAGTTGGACAAAACTTCTAAAAAAGATGTCCCACTCAAAATGTATAATAATTATGTACTGTAAAATGAAGACATTAGTTTTGTCACAAATGTTTTTAACTGTATAATTTTCTACATTTTGACTACAACATTTATTAAGTAGGTACTAAATAAATTGAATTCAGTGGTTTTGTAAACCTTTCATTTACAAATGAGTGATTAACTAAATTAAGCTATCTTCTAGTGCAGTGCACCAACCCGTGTAGCTAGCTAGCGATATACCCGTGAACACACACACCAAACATTTCTCCAGTAATTTTACTCCTACACCAAACCGACAATGTTGGCAATTAAATTTAGCCAGATATATTTCTCAATGTATATGAAAACAATATGAATAATTTACAGTATTTTATATTGTATTTTATTGACTGTACTGTACCTTCATTTATACCTGACTGTATTTGTTAATGATCGTTTAAAGTCTGATAACTCTAAACAACCTCTATACAGATGTTCGCCCAGCATCTTTCCCCCAGTCTTAACGCCTAATTTAATTAGATTTTGTCTTCAGTATATAAATATATTTGTGGTTGTGATGTCACAACCATTAAAAGATTACAAAAGGGCTATTTATACAAGGTAGTGGACCTAAATGTAAATTCATTTTTAAGGAACATTGTTTACTCAGTCAACCAAACTTATTTATTTTTAAAGAAAATATATGTTATTTTTGGAAAGGGCCCTTTACACATTTATCTTATTACATCTTTACCCCCTGATTCAACTCAGCTAATTTCCAAAGCCCTAATGAGTTGAATTCAGATAATTAATTAAAGGAAATCACTAATCTCTTCAGTCTGACATCCCTGATCTAGTGGGAACACTGACCACTTGTCAGTACCACTTGCCAAGTAGTTTTAGTGTAAAAGTCAAAACTGATTGGGTGGACCTTAAATTTAGTCCGGCTAACCAGGTGAACTGCTGATGGGGTAACTCCCAGTATCACAGCCGGTGTCACGCGATCAAGCGGAACAGATACATCAAGATCCGGTGCCCCAAAAATGAGCGGAGCGGCCTGAGAGCACTTAACGAGAGCAGAAACACATCAGTCCTGAGCGCTGTCATTTTCACCTTTCTCCGCCATGTGTGTGAGGCAGCTGAGCCGGCCACAGATGGTGGATCAGATGACCATCTCTCTCCCTGTCCCACCCTCAATCCATCTCTCTTTCTTCCTCCTCCTGCTCCTCTCTGACTTTTAGTTGGAAAGTGCTGAGTATGTTTTGCTGTAATAATATATCCTTTATAAGGACAAATGTGCTGAAGTGTGGTAAGGCATTAATTGATCCAAAACAAGTGATTTGTTTTGTAAAATCTACGCTGTTAATGTGTCACCACTTCATTATGTGAAAATGTCCCATTTTATACATTGATATTTTTGAAGGATGACTGTCAAATGGTGCATAAAAAGCATAAAAGAACTGTAACATAAGTAAAACTAATTGTACATGATTTATTAAGTTTTATTAGATGCTGAAAAGTTTTAGTTCCTTACTTTGCAGATCTTTTTCTTTTTCTGGGGTGTCAGTGGGAACTAAAACTTTTAGCAGAAATCTGCTAGAATATGCTTAGAAACTTTTTGCAGATATACTGTATTTTATTGTACAATACAATATTTAAACTAAATAAGTAATGTTATAATACATAAATGCAACATTTCCCATATATATACAATGATCTGGTCAGATTGTACAGTGAAATTGTCCTTGTTAAATGCAAACTCTTCATACATCATGAGTAGGCATTAATTTAAAGCATGTACAGTAGTGTTTTTTTTTTTTTTTTTTGCCTTTTTCCACGGTTCCTGGAAGCAGAGGGCCGGCCCGTGCCGTGGGAAGTATAAGGTTGCTGTGTGGTGGTTTTATCGGCAAGCTGACAGGGTGAGGATGGATGTGGGAGACAGAGAGCAAGGCTATCACTGTCACTTCACAGACCCTGAGGTGCCACACCCCGAATCAATGCCTCGTCTACTCTGACACACTAACGACCAAATCCAGAATGGCACCTCTTCTATACATCTCCTGTACATCAAAAACTTTAGCTTTTCTGCTAATGCCACCCCTGTTATATAATACCCATTTTACAGGCGGCAGAGTGGCCTCTGGCAGTTGGTGCAAGTGCACTCACTGTGCCGTTAAAAACTTTACCATTAATTGGCTTCTTAATAGACTGAAAACAAGAAAGAACTTAAGTCTTACAGTTAAGGGGTGCCAAGTGGCCGTTTACTCTTTAAGTGCAATACTGGTCCACTTTTTCTTACTTGTTTTCCCATAATCTTTTGAATTTCAGAGGATGACCTCTCAGACCACTCTGAGGAGGGCTGTGACAGGAGCCAAAAAACAGGTGAGAAAACAGTTTTTCTCAACTTGCTGTCTCTGTGTGAGTGTATGAACTCCTAATTGAGCTGTACTTATCTAGGGTGGTACTATACAATACTGTAAACAGGGCAATATTTAATATTTATTTTTACAGTAAAGACAATTTATAATATTTATGTGGATCTATAAAAAATAGATTGAGCTCAGTGAATTCCCCAGGATGCCATAGTTGCAACAAATTAGTAGATGACATTTCTTTTCTCCTAGACACCTTTAATGATCAGCTGTGAGTCTTACTGAAAAGTTTAAGGAACCACAGAAACTCAGTTACAAAATGTTAGACCATGTAAAGTTACAGACCAGGGTCACTAAGTCTGGGTTTAGTGATTATCAGGAGAACCAGCTGTAAAGTTTGGTGGAGGAGGGATAATGCTATGGGACATTTTATGGGTTAGTCTAGGCCCCTTAGTTCCAGTGAATGGAATTCTTAATGGTCCATAAAGTCCATAAAGGCAAGCTTGGGGAGTTTGGTGGGGCAGACCTTGACTGGCCAGCACAGATCCCTGACCTCAACCTTATCAAATACCTTAGGAATACTACAACCATAACTACTAACATAACAGACATTGTGAGCCAACATCGGTGTATGATCTCCCAAATGCTGTTCTGGATAAATAGGCAAAACATTTCACAGACACAGAAAATCTTGTAGAAAGCCTTCCCAGAACAGTTGAAGCAGTTATATAGCTGCAGTGGGGGGAGGGAGGAGGTGCAACTCCATTATAATGTTTATGGATGTAGAATGGGCTGTCATAAAGTTCCTGTAGCTGTACAGTGTAGGTGTAACAGATGTGGATAATCCAGGTCCAGAAAGTAAAAAGCCATCCCAAGATTTTGTTTCTGGTGCGGTCTGCTGCAGCTCAGCAACACACAGCTATATTTACGTTTTGGACCTGGATTAACCCACCTCCCAGTGAAGGCAACCCAATATTTTTGTCCATATAGTGTATGCAAATGTACTGTATTTTGTGACACCACAACACAACTCATTAAAACAAGCCATCTTCGCAACAAGTAATGTAATGTGCAATGTATGAACTGGATTTTTTATTTTAAACTTTGAATAGATTTTTACATAGTGTATCAAGCTCTCATTAAATAAAAGCCAAGACAATTAATTTTCCTTTAAATCCTTACCCCCCCACCATACTGCCTACAGGCCTGGCCTTAACATTCTCTTCTCTGCCACAAAAAAAAAACACTTATTGAGTATATTATGTTCTTTGATGTATGAATATTAAGTATGCCATTTTGGTTGGGGCAAAACATGCTCATGTCATTTAGCAAGCTTGTTTACAACCCTCTTATTTTCCCTCAGACTGCAATACGCTGATTTTTCTTTTATGAAATGTGGGAAAAAAACAATAAGCTTTGCTTTTATTACTTGGTTCATGGCATGTGCAAAGCTTTTAGCCTTGCCCCCCACTCTCAAATCTTATCTGTATAAAAATAAGCCTGATGATTTAGTCCGTTTTTCTGTTGAGGGGAAAAGATGAGGAACAGAAAAGATGGTAATATGCTAGTGTAATAGGTAATAGGCTAATTCACAAAGAAACCATCACATTTTATCATTTTGCCAGCTTTTACAATAGTTTTTGCTTGTAGGATTGGTTTATGGACTTTTTTGGGTGCAAGACAAGAGTCAAGCATTACAGATACCCATAGTGCTCTGATACTAATATAATATCAAATCCTGCTAACAGACACATATACACATCTTGTTATTGGTCAAGGTCTGAGGCCTTAATATAACAATGATAGAAACATCTGTTTTTTTCCATTTAAGAGTATATACAGCATAAATATATTGGGGGAATTCTGCTTTTTTACCCTTCTTTTAAATAGAATAATTGAAACTCCCTTGGCAAAACTAATCAAACTCAAACAGTCCTTCAATATCTTTAGTTCAATAATAATCTGTCCATGTCTTTTTATCAAAAGAGCATATGTGTGTGTGTGTTTCCTTTTTAGACCCCTCATCAGATTATGCCAATTATTATCAAGGCCTGTGGGACTGTGAAGCAGAAGGGCCTGATGAGTTGGCGTTTCACAGAGGAGATGTCATTTACATTCTTAGCAAGGTCAGTGAACGCCTGCATACAAACATGTACGCCAAGCATGCTCGCTCTCTCTGTCTATATCTCTCTTGCTTTCATTCTGTGACACCAAAAACAAAAAACGAAACATTGTGATATGAATTGAATCTTAAAATGTATACTTGTATATCTTTTTTTTCTAAATATTTCTTTAAATTATAGGGGCTTGTACCAAGCTTGCACTAATCACAACCCGAACTGCAAAAAAAATATTTATGTAGCTAGAGAGATAAGACAAAACCTGAAATACTGTACTGAAAATCACTGCACAGGCTTTGGAGCACACAAATGCCAGTAAAAGCTGTAACATCTCTGGGCAAAAGCTAATTTATAATGGAAAACGTCTTTGCTCAGATAAATCACATAAAAAAATAAAACAAGCTTTGGCGCAAGAATCTTAATAATTTTACATCGAGGTATAGTTTTCTAAAAATGTTCCACAATTTGTTTAGACAATTTTTTGAAGATGAATTTGCAGATTTGCAGACCCAGAATATTAAACAGGAATATCTCTAGAATCTAAAATAAAACCTCACACTTTTGCCACAAAAAAAGCATTAACTGAGAATATTTTGTTAGTTTCAAATTGTTCCAATTGCAGCTGCTTTTATTTGTACTATTTTTACTTTTTTGGCCTTTTTTGATTTATTGCTGCCAATAAGTTCTAAATTTCTCACTTTTAACATCTGATATGTTTTATTGTTAATAGAAAAAAAAATCCATAGGATTTGCAAATCATTCCAATTTGTTTTAATTTATTTACATTTTTACAGTGCCACAATTTTTTTGGAATTGGGGTTGTATGACATTATGCAAACAATACTGATTATCTATGTGCTTTAAATTATTTACTCAGTATTCAGTTAAGTGGCAAACATTTCCCCCAATTCCAAAAAACAAATATGTAGATTAAGACATTTGATCTAACCTTAATGTTTTTTTTTCAGCTTAAATGTAAAACTACATTTACTGGCAAAACAGTGTGTAGTCCATATCAGTGACGTGGAATTATTGTTCAGACTGCACATTCAGCCTGCTTTATATCTTGTCTTTTGAACATGTGTGTGTGTGCGCGTGCGTGTGTGTGCACGTTTGTTGTCACTGGAGAACACTACTCAATGGCCAGATTCTCAGTAATGGGCTGTTAATTCATTACAGGGTTGTATCACAGAGAATCGAGTGTTCAGCCATGCTCAACAGCTTATTTAGTGCCTCTTTCAGCCACGGCATTCACCAGCTTGTCCTCTTCTTTTAATCTATACATCACATGTCCTACAAGCAGAGACCCTCAACAGCATACACACAAGCTAGATGTATTTTATAGATACCCAACTGGAAATCAATGTGATTTAATTTTGCCTTTGACTTCCAACTATGTCAGTGTAATCGTCAACAACACAGTACATGCATGTACAGCGAGAAACTGACTGACTTTAACACGTCACATTAAAAAATAAGTGAATAGACTAAATTTAATGGAAATATCACAGTACAACTAAACATGAAAAATCTAATTTTAAATACACTGCGTTAAAAAACAGCAATAACTCTTTCAATGCATTTAAAGAGGTATCTAATCTAATTTAGAATAGTTGGTAAAAACCTTCTTCTCACTAAAGTTTTTTTAAAGATAATTTGTATTATTTATTTTGTAATATATGCTGTCCTTGTACCTGTTTCAGTTTGTAGTGAAGTGCCTGCAGTGCTTACGGTTGTACATACGTTTTTATTTATACTGATTTATTACTTATTATCTTTAATTCCACTTCCTCCTCCATAATTAAAATAATTATTTTACTGAAGATCTAAATGACTGCAATATTATTGTGATTACAAAGCCATTTCTCCACGGTGTGAACACTTGCTCCTCTGGATCATTTTAGACAATATAGGGCTGGCGCTTTTGTTTTACGGGTGCTTCCCTGGACCATCGACCCTGCCGAATGAAATATGAGCCACTGGTTAGAACTCAAGCCTACCTCTAACAGTCTTCCTCATAAAGCAGTGGTCATAAAATAAGAGCGCATAAATTTTGCCGGCCAGAGGCTTGGAGGGGAGGCCGGGTGTATTTGTGTCAACACTGAGCATAATTACAAGGTGATAAAGATGTGTAAAGTGCTAAATCAATGGTGCTAACCAACAGGTTTTTTTAAAGCTGCTCTTTGATGGAATGCTGAAAAGTAGCAAATCAAAGAGGCAGACAGGACTGTCACAGCAATGGAGTCCGCCGGCCTGTAGCTAAGCAGAGCATGCAGATTATATACCGGTTTCTCAGCAGCTATTATTGATCCGTCACATACAGTAAAATACATAGACTGCACGTGTACCTACAGTACATACCCTTATAGCATCATTAATTTAACCCCAATCTAGGCCACATTTGGCATTTACTAGTGACTTACATACCACATGGGCCAAATACAATTCTGCGGGCTAAAGTCTGAATCTCCTTTGGTTAACATCAGCTTAATAAAAAAATCTCAGCATATACATTTACCACATCAATAAATATGAATATTATAATATTTTGATAATATTACATTCACTGTGCAGTATTGGTGATTTTGTTACACCTTCAAACTTAAAGTTTCAAAGTTGTTTCAGTTCTAACAACTAAATCTAGTTTAAAACTCTAAGCAACCACATCTGACCCACTTCTGGGGTACAATTTTAAGTAGTTTGTAGGCAATGAAAAATGTCCATATCTGGCCAGGTTCAGGCCATATTAATGTTTCTATCAGGGTATAGAGTGTGTGTTTTCAGTCCCTGAGATCAGATTAACTATTTTAATGTAAAATTTCTAATATTCTACAATTACGTATAAAAGTCATGAATTTTTAGCATATACAGTGTTCATATCAGTCTACAAGTGAATATTTAAACCTGGCAAATTTACTTTTTAACTGCTTTTTATTTATGTAACAGGACACAAAAATAAAACTGAAGAATTTGGCATTTACAATTGTAAGATTTTTGTACAAATCAACCATCAGAATAATAATAAAAAAATAAGCATAGCATGATGGTTGGTGCCAGACTGAGAATACACAACAAATCCAACTTTGAGGCAGTTAGGCTGAAACAACAGAAGGCAATGTCAGGATTTCCTACTTTCAGCCCAGAACAGAAAACTTAAGACTGCAATGGGCACAGCCTCACCAAAACTAGACAGTTGAAAGCTTGGTTAATAAATTCAAATTTCTTATTAGAAGTACAGATAATGGGGGCAGACTTTGTTAGCTTTGTGCTGTAAAACATGAAAAAAATGTTATACTTAAATTTGTTTCTTGTATTTATTAATTTATAACTTATATTTGTTAGTTCATAAAATATAAAGGTGTGTAATATTAATTTATTAGTCTACAGTAAAGCTCCACTGTATATTTCTGCATGTTTATCTGTGCGCATGTGATGCAAGGGTGTGTTTATTTAGAAGTGGGACAGTTAGCATCCATTAGTTCTTCTCTTCTACTCTCTTTCTCCCTCCCTCCCTATCTCTATGTGTTTGTGGGACACATGGTGATACCAAGACTTTGCGTAAGTGTAGGTTTCTATCTCAGCACTGTGGTGCTGTAAAGAATATGAGCGGTGTGAGGCGGCGGGGGGTAAAATAAATAAAGCTGGCAGGCCTGCTCACTCATCTGCAACCCAGCTTCATTTTCAATCTTGCACTGATTAATTCAGAGGAGTTAATTTTGCGCAGCCTCCGCTCTCTGCTCTGGAGCGAGAGCCCCCTGAGCTCCCTGCTCTGTGGCGCTGCACTCCAACATGAAATAGTGGATAATACCAACATCCATCTGGCAGCGTTACACAGCCTCCTCAATCCTCAGTGCAGGGGAGCCGCTGATGGCAGCAGAGCAGGATGTTTGGGGCTGTTTTTCTCCCCACACTAATCACATCACGCTCGCTTTTGTAATCCACACATGCTCTTTTTATTTGTCCTAGTGTGGTTGGAGGTGATTATGAAACCTAATGGTTGTTTGATTCACTGATTAAAAAGAAGAAAAAAATATTTTACTGGTTGTATCTTATCCGCATCGCTAGATTTCTTTATGATTTGGTCTTAGTGGGAGTATCAATATCAACATTTTTAGACAAAATATATGTAATGAGCAGCTTCACAATGAAAGGTGCGATAAATGATTCTTTGGAACAATGCCACTAGAGAAATAGGCCTGGGTAATATAGTTAACACATTATCACAATATTATATCATATTTTTAATGCGTTCATGATACATGATATTTATCTCGATACACAGGACCATGGTGGTGAAAATGCATCACTAGCGACAGATTCTTAAAAACTACAATTTAAACACTGTTCTTTAATGAGTACAGTGATTTAAAATGACATACTTTGTAATAAAATTTGCATTTTGGTCAGTGTTCTTTAAGCACTGACGATGCCCTTGAAATGCTACTATTATATGCATATGGTAATGAGATAATTTTTAATCATTGTACGATACAATATTGTAATGAATTTCACACCAATAGAAGAAACAATTATTTGGCCCCAGAGAAGGTCCATTTTCACAAATCGCCTGCAGGTGCAAAGCTCAATTTTAAGCTTTTAAAGTATTTACACAACACACAGAACCTTCACAGAACCTAAAATGCAACACATAGTGTAAAGGTTCTGTACCATTCTAAACAAGAATTTCCCCCCGGGGATCAATAAAGTATCTATCTATCTATCTATCTATCTATCTATCTATCTATCTATCTATCTATCTATTTTCTAGAACTGTACAGCCAAGCTCGAAGCCATTCAAAACTTTATATTTAAGAGAGCGCTAAAATAAAGGAGTTCATGGCGATGTTCAAAAGAGGGTCCAGGTTTTAGTTACAGAGAACGGTAGGGCCCCCCAGACACTGCCTTTTAGCCATGTTCTTTCTTCAACCGTCCAATGCTCCTGCATTCCTGGATGCTAATTTATGTCCCTGAATTCAAAGTACATGACTCTCGAGGTCAGACTCAACACATGCCTGAATTCCCATTGGAATTCCTGTAAAAAAAAAAAGAAAAAGAAAATCCAGTGAGATTTATGGCTCTGAAGACATGGGCCAAACTTTTCTGGGATCCTTTTAACATGCAGGCCCACTAACAGCACTCTCTTTCAGTCGCCCACAGCCTTTTGGAGCATGCGCTGCTGCACCCTCAGTCGTAAAAGTGGGCTGGACACTGGTCTAGACCCAAGCCAAACCCATTTAAGCGGCTGCCCACAACGAGCCAACTTGGTTGGCAAGAGTGTGGACACTAGTGACACCTTCTGGCTGACCACTGCAGGGTTTTTTCCCCCTATTTTTTAAGACACTCATGGGATCAATATATTCCAGTGTTTAAAATAAATAGCCACTGATTTGTGATGAAAAAAAGGAAACAGTTTTGTGAATTTATTTTAACTTGAAATTTGTAGCCTGTGATATTTGGTGAAGAGGACGAACAAATCACAGCAAATCAAAGAGCTTTTTATGGCTGCTTAACGTGCAAAGCATACCAGTTGACAGATTGCACACTTAAGATGCCGAAAGAGGATCTTTGGAGTAGTGCCATAGGAGAACCATTTTTGAATCTCCATAGAAAGCTTTAAAATCATGGTTTTATAAATGTCTGGTGTGAGAGAGGTAACATGACATAACATAACATTAAAGAGCCCTCTTACAATATAAGGAGTTTTTAGTACCATATATCTAATGTCATATCTGTTTTTTGAGATCCTCAATTTTTAGGCTTGTGAGTTTTACTATACAGGTTTATTTATAGATATGGGCAACATATATGTCTGGTATATTATTTTGTGAGTGGTCAGTTCTCATCGAAAGTGTGTGTGCGCGAGCATTTTCTCCTTCCAAGTGGGTCTCAACCAAACAACTTTACGTTCAGACAAATGAAAGCCCTTGTTGCCCTAGTACTCAGGGGGTCACTCTGCCACAAAATGCCTGAAGAAAAGGAAAAGGGTGTAATAAAAGGGAAGGAAAAGCAAAGGGAGACTGACAGAGGGCAGCCTTTAAGCCTTTGGCTGTCTCCACACCCACCTCTTGTTCTTTCTCGCTCTCTCTCACACACACACACACACATCAGAAGACCTGCCTTCATTATAGCAAGACACCGAGGCGCTATATGGACACATTGGGCATTCTATTTACCAGCAGAAACAGCAGGAGGGGTGAGTCTGGGGTTCTGGGGTCATGCAGAAGGCAACGGTCATCTCCCGGTTAACTACAGTAGGTCATTATTCAGCCTAAGCCAATAGTCCAGAACTGCAAGGCGACCGCCCCCTCCTGCTCTGCCTAATTATTATAAATGAGAGGCCACGTAAACAGCCATCATTACAGGCACTCAGCAGCATACACAATCCACTTTAAATGCCTATTAAGTTAAAGAGCCATCAGTAATCCCCCAGCGTACTTTTACACCGGCAGCTAGTTTATTTGCTCTTCCACATTTTTGGTCATCGTCTCACACTCTACTTGGCCGAACAGCCACCACCATGACTGATCATCAGGAGCATGGTTGTCTGAGTCTTGAAGATGCATCATTCGCGTCCTTGTTTATTATCAGATCTTTTGCTCGGTTTCTTATCAGTTAAAACGGCATCTACCCATATAACATTAATACGCTGAAGGATGACAAACCTCTAGGTACTTAAAACAGAACGCAAACGACCTACATCGATTACTGGTTGCATTGATCAGGGTGTAATCATGTGATGGATGTGTTTGGGAACAGTTACAGATGCTGCCGCTATGTATTCATATTTTACCCCTTCTGATGAAAAACATGGCGGAGATGTTTGTGCTCCTTTGCAATGATAGCTAGAGATGCTCAACAGCAGCAGCAGCAGCAGCAACAGAAGCAGAAGCATTGTGTGTGTGTGTGTGTGTGTGTGTGTGTGTGTGTGTGTGTGTGTGTACTGCTGATACACTCCAGCGCATGACAGTGAGAGAGAAAGGAGAGGGAGGGCTGGAGGGAAGGAGAGAGAGAGGCTGGGAGTCAGAGACGGAGAGAGAGCGAGAGCAGTGAGCGGGTTCAGCGGCAGGGCAATGAGAGACTTCCTGCGCTCCATCACTCCCAAGGCCTACCTCAGTCAGCTGGTGGCCTGCGGCACAGGCCTCATGCCTCATTCTTATTAGCGTCTCTCCTGCCTCCACAGAAGGTGTGTGTGTGTGTGTGTCTGTATGTGTGTGTATATAGCTGTGAGCAACAGCAAAAAAAATAGGCAGGATGAAAAAGAGGGAGATGGTGAATGAGGTAAATGATTAAAACATGAGCGAAAGGAAGTAACATGTTGGGCATGGGGAGTTTGAGACGGTTATAGGGAAAGGGAGAGGACAAGAGTGTGAGAGAGAGAACTAGACATGGTGAGAGTAGCGTAGTAGTTGTATGAGAAGATGCAGAAGGAGGAGTTTGAGCGCATGGTATACATTTTTTAAATATCCCTAATTCCCTAATGGTTACTGTTGTGTAATTACTAGAACAACTGAGTACAACACTTCCCTCTAATGGTCAGGGTTTAAACACAACACAAAATGAACCACGCCCTGCCACAAACCTTAAAATGTTTGAATAAATAAATAGAAATCTATACTGTATTTCTAAAAAAACAATACAGTATTTTAAAGCAAAATGTGATACAATGGGATAAATATTTTTTACACCCTACTAAATGGTTCTAAGTAAGTTGTTCACTTTGAGAACATTCTTTAAAACTTATCAACATTCCTTAGCCCACCAATCGGCCATAAGTGTAGATAATACATGACCCATTTATGCAGTAAAATTACTATTTATATAGTTATTTCTAGTTTTAAGAGTTTGGGGGACATCCAAAACACTGAAGCTGGCTGGTCACTTTCTAGGTTGAATAAAAATTAGTAGGAGGAATCAAATACATTATTTGCCTGGTCAAAGTAGACCCGCTGTGACACAGGATTGAACAGCAAGTGTTGAAGGACATGGCCTCTTCAGTTTTTGGTCACTGCAATCTAGCGATAAAATTAAATTTAGGAAAGTGCCATTTTTTGTTGCAGAATTATTTGAATATCTTTAAATATTTTCTATTGCATTTTTAATATTACTTCATGAAATATAAAACTAATTTATATAAAGCCTGGGTGGAAGACCTCAAAATCTGTTAAAAATCCAGGCAGAAAATGGACAAAATGTATTAAATGTTAAAAAGCCTTATTATCCTTGTAGATAATCTTTCATTTTATTAAAAGGTTATTACAGAAGTAATTGTTTTGTGGCATAATTTTAAAGAACCATTTGGTAAAGACACTTTATCTTATTAAAGAATATGTAAAAAAGGTAAAAAATCACTAGAGATCCCTGTCTTTCAGTAGTATGCCCTTTTAGTTGATTTTTGGCAGAATTTCTCAGTTAAACATATAATATTCAATAAATTATAATTTCAGAGGTTTTAATGAATTAAATTTTGTAACTTTACACAACATAAATGTCATTATTATTATTATTATTATTATTATTATTATTATTATTATTTTATATTTGTTGTTAGTGTTTTAATTTTACCACATGTGTTATCTCAAACATCTTGCTAGGGGTAATTAAAGAAAACACAATTTTTTTCCTTCTCCCAAACAAACAAATAAAGCAAAAATTAAATTATTTAATTACTTGTTTCTTGATAAGGATTAATGGTTTAAAGCATTGTAACAAAAACAAATGTCAGAAGCGCATGTCAGAAATAAAATATAAGAAGATATCTATTTCAGAAAAAAAGAGACCAGAGCTCATATGAATTTATCCTTATTTTAAAAGCACTATGGCAAAAAAAAATAAGTGTGGATATTTTCTAAGTGTTGGAGGTTGGAAAAAGGTCACTGAAACTAATAAGTGCACGTCAGAGATGAAAAAAAAAACACAAAAGTTGTAGGACATCGATTTTAGAAAAAAGGCAAAAAGAGAGTGTAAAAAAGAGAAAGAAGAGATAAAAGGAGACACATTGAGGATGCGCTGGCAGTGTCAGCATTTGGTTGCCTGGCATCACCGCTGCTGTCTGTATAAGAGACACGAGCCACTCCTCACCCTGTCATGTGCCATATGACATTCTCCAGTTAAGCCTCTCCTTTCTGAAGGCATCATTAGCTGCCAGTCTGTCCCCCGGCCGCTCCAGACTGATGGACCCATTTGAATAGCAGCGCTATCCAGCCCCCCTGAGTGAGAAATAAATGATATCAGTGGCACGCTGCAGACTGCAGGTGTTGTCATGGCAACACACACTCGCAGTCTCGCTCGGTGCCAACCCCACCCGTCTCCAAATGGGGAGTCATACGGAGGTCAGCGGCAACGCTGCACGTCCTCAGCGACACACACACGCACACACACAAACTGTCGCTTTACAGCCTTCACCACGCAGCATCCGCATTCAAACACACACCTGTACTGGTCCTTCCACTCACAGAAGATGCTGTGAGATGTAGCAATAATCCATAACTGTCATCCATCACCTTTGCCGGAATTAATGTGTTATTGAATAGCAGTAGAGTTATTATACACTGCATTATTAGCCAACACTTTTGCAGTCATCAGAAAATCCTCTTTCTTACTTTATAAAAGGAAATTAATTTCCTTTTAGGCACTAGTTGATAAACAATGTGCCTTAGGGATAGTTACACATGAATACATCCAGGGCAGTGTATTTAATATGTTTATACATTCTGTGTAAACATGTGTAGATCATATATTTAAGCTCTGTTTTCTTCTGCTGCAGTTGCGAAAAAAGGTACGCCCTTCAGGATCAGCAGAGTACAATAGAGCACAAAAGTCTGGGACCACCCGTGAAAATGCTTCCATTGTTGTTCCATTGCAATTTATTACAGTTAAGTGTTTCATTACAAATTATTTTATCTAGAATATTTTCTATTTTTAATAGAATTTAGAAGATAGCTATGCACCATTTTTGTTTTAATGACAGTGTGCACTCGAGCTACATGGACAAATTGACAGATTGTCCAATGTACATTTTTTGTACGTATTATTATACAAATTGTGCAGAACCTTAATTAAATCTTAATTTTATTTGTCAGAACCTTAGCATGTTTTAAATTCGCAATTAATCAGTGTGGTTTCTTTCTATTTAACCTGTAAATACAATCTGATAGGTTGCTAAAGAACACTTTCATTTGAAAATGTAGTTAAATAAAAACATTTTGTAAAATGTGTGATTTTGTCACACTTGACAACTCTACTATAATTACCGCATAAAAACGATCCTCTCCTCTTATCTTCTTATAATGATGTCATGTCATCTCCTCAGCTGCAGCCACTCAGAACTCCAGCCCAAGTTTCTTGAGTTCCTCTTCCTTGCTTTAGCACACAGCACGCATGGTCCACACTTCACAAAAAAACAAACAATATAGCAGTTTTCATAATGGTATGTTAAGTTGGGCATATCTCATTAGTCAATCATCTCTCTTTAAAAAAAAAAACCTTTATCTCTGATGTGTGTGGTATTTAGATATGCACTTTCATTTTGCGTTTTCAACAGATGACAGAAAAATGGAAGAACCTGAATAAACAAGCCATCAGGAATAGAGGGATAGAGAAGGGACAGCTGTTATGGGAATGCGATGCATGTCTGCACTCAGGTTATATCTGTAGTTTCTCTTTAATTGGTGACTAAAGGAGCAGAAGTGCAATTGCCTTTGGCTTTTTGGATGAAAATTACAAGAAGACAAACTCATTTAGAAAATGTTTATTTATAAATTTAAGCCTTTTAAATAAATAACCATAGGACCATAAGATTTTCTATTTTTTAATAAAGGCAAGTAAAATAAAAATAAGAAGAGATCTGATTTTATTATATATGATGTTATATAACCAATTTTAATAATTGGTTATATAACATTGCAAGGGTTAAGTTGTTAAAGGATAGGGAAATATTCACTTCAACAATTATGTATGTATTAAGTGGAACAACACTTCTGGGATATTTTGTTACAATGCCCAGAAAAAAATGCTCTTTTCAATCTTTCAACTGTACTTCATAGAACACATTTTGGAAAAAAATATTTCCAAATTTTCTCCCCAATTTTGTAACTCCCACCCAATAATTGGGACTCCCTATCACACAATGCTACCATTTGGAAGTCCAACTATATCCTTGCAAATGGACAGCTATACTTGCTGAAACCTAAACTGACATTTAAAGGGCAGACAGAGGGTCATTCTGCACACCCAGCAAGAAATAGACCAATAGTGCTCTCTGGGACTCCAAAACAAGGATGGCTGTGGCATCATCTGGGATCAAACTGACAATCTCAGGATGACTGGGCCAACACTTGAGAGCCCCTTGAATCCTTTTACTCTAATTATATTAGCACAGGAGAGCAGAAGAACAGACCTGTGCCGTGGTTCAGTGACTTTTACCAATAATTTATAAATAGTTTGACTGCAGAAAGATGGGTCCTCTCTTGTGACTCTTGGTTCCTCATAAGGTTTCTTCCTCCAGCTCTGAGGAAGTTATTCCTTGCCATTATGGCATTTTTATGTTTTATGCATTGTTTATATCTTGTCCTATTGCTGGATTCCTGTAAAACTGCTTTGTGATGACATCATACATGCAGTAGTCAACAGCATTTCCTAAAACCAAGAACCAGGCAGGATTCTATTTATTTATTTTTTTTCAAGAATGCATTGTCCCACTTTGCCAGTCACTCATACTCAGTCAACACTGGATGGTGGCTCTGAAATGAGATCACAGCTCAGCTTCACAGAAGTCTGACATCTAATGGCAGGGTGGATGCTGACGGCCCCATTCTATTCTTCCCCCGCTTGAAATTCATTCCTCATTGCATCATTAGAGCAGCTTGTCTGCATGGGCTGAAGACTACATTAGGCTCACAGCGCTGTGTGTGAGAAGAAGGTAATTAGTTCCCACTCTCTTCTTCTGCAGGCACAGGATGGATGACAGGTTCATCACATCTAAATGTACTTGTGTGTGCTTGTGGAATACTAACGTACTTTGAACACTTCAGCCTTTTGCCATCGCTCCATCTCGCCGTTCCTCGGCCGTCTCATTGATAATACTACCCTGCCCCGTGTCCATTTGTCAAAGGCCAGGTCCGGGGCTCTCTCCACTAGTTGCTCGTAAGTGCCAGGGCCATTGCCCGGCTGCTGTCTGATTGATAACTGAAGCGAACGGAGATTGCCTAGCAGGAGTAATGAGGACTTTCAAGCCAAAACTAATTAGAGAACAGGTCTGCTTTGATCAGAATCTGCTTCAGGGGAAGTGTCAAGGCCATCCAACTGAAGTGCTGCAAGTACTATCTTTAAATCCCTATACCTGTATACCTGCTTAAGTGCTCCTTAATTAAAATGTTCTTTTTCTTTTTGTACAGGTGTCAATCTAATGTAAAAAATATGTCTTTCTAATCACTGTCTGTCCATCTGCATGTCTGTGTCTCAGATAGTATGTCAGTTAAATCATATTGTAAATTAACATAGTATTATGCAGTAATTGCCCCCTGTTTATATTTTCATCTGTACATATTGTAGATTAAAACTTTTTATATATATATGTCTTTTTTTTACAAAGCTTTACATATGTACTGTTAATCTAAAAATGAACTTAAATAAATGTATACATACATTTATATTTAAAAGCCTATCTTTTTTTGTTTCTAAATTTCTGTTGTAATGGACTGCCAGAATTAAATAAAAAATCTTAACGAAAATGAATAACACTACACATTATTACATGCTACATGGATAAACATTCACTATTTAATGGTGCCAACAGTTTCATATTTGTCTGCTCCAGAATATATACAGTACATTACATTACAGTACAAGCTTTACCATAAAAAGATAAGCTTGAAAATAAAGAATGATTTTCTATCATAGATTTTTAACAGAAAACACAGAATCTTGGAGATTTTTCTGGTTTAAAACACACACTTAAACATACACAATTATATTCAGTTACATTGCAACATAAAGAACAGGTTAAGCCACATTATCATTTGTCACACTTCTAATTTTTATGTTTAATACTACTTGTATTAGCCCTGATGTATTCTGTAATTTTTCCTCACATTGTCTCTTTTGTTTTTTGTTTTTTTAGGAGTATAACATCCATGGCTGGTGGGTTGGAGAACTGGATGGCGATATTGGAATTGTACCCAAAGAATTCCTACACCCTGCATACATTCTTTAGACCTGCAAAAATGATTTAAACTACTTCTAATGACACAAGAATTTGCTTTACAGTTGTCAGACAGACAGCTGTCAGGTAAAAATCACCACAGAGATTTATTTGCTGTCTAATTTGTTCTGCCTGGGTTATATACCATGCTTTCCTCCAAGCCACTTCTCATTACTTACCGTTAAGCAAGTGTACTTGTGCTACATATAAAAATATTAATAAACTGAGAATGTATACTGAGCTGGTTTATAAGGTACGTGAAGAACTAGAAGGTATTATATGCGAACAAACTCTTCCCAATGATGACACCTGCTGAATGAAAGTGTAACTACAGGGGAAATGTAGAGGCCTCATGTTTAGTATCATTTTTGGCATGATGTTTTTTAAATGTAGTAAATTTTGACACAAAGTTTGTCGTATTTTATTTTATTTTTTTGCATTCTGTGCTCTTTAAACATGAGTCGAAATTTTCCCCGAAATTTTCACTACCTTTTTTCTGCTCTCTGTGTTTTTTGTTTTTTTTTTAATTTCCCTTCTCCACAGTTATTGGACCCAGAAAGCAAAAGGACGTTAAATCAACGTTCATTTTTCCATCGCAAATGCATTGAAACAACGTTGACTGAAGAACTGATTTATTTGTGCACACCCAGGTTATGTTTCAATGTTTCAACGGTTTTGTATGAATGCTTTGTATTAAACTTTAAGTGTATTAAATATGCACATATTGTTTATTCTGTTCTTTTAGACTGTAGTGTGTTCTTGCAATGTAGAAAGGGACATTTTGGCTAAATAATAATTATTAATAATAGTACCATTTGTTGGAAACACAGTTTATTTAAAAACATTGTCAGTGTACCCAGCTGGCATTCCAACGTTAAATCAACGTTTAATGTTATGGTTGAATCAACGTTAGATTTGGTGTTAATTTTGAAAAGTGAATCAACGTTGATATAATGTTGTTTCAACGTTGTATGTTCAACCTTTAATAAACCATTGCTCACTAAAACCACTTTTTCATCCCTCCATCCAACAGTTTTTTTAATTGTATGCTGATAAAGTGTAAAATGCTAATTCAAGGGGCAGAAGATTTAAGACATGGTGATTCAATGTTAAAAGTTTAACGTTTGAACAACCATTTAACATTAAATGTGGTTTATCGTTGTGTCAACGTTAAAACAACAGACTAAATCACATTTCAACGCTGAAGGTCAGCTGGATGTGCCAGCTGGAGAGATTAAAAAATGTACAAATTCTATTGAACCCTTATTAATGTCAGAATTGTAATATTAACCAATGCCTTTGTTATTTTAGGGTTGTTTTTCTATCGCCAACCTTAAAATATGTAATGCAAATATGTAATGCAACATAAAATAACGTTTCTTCAATGTTCTTTGCTGTCAGAGGAGTGCTCATTAATGAGGGAAGCTAGTTAGCTACATTTCGGCCCTTTCTGTGGACAGTTTTTTTGTGTGTTGTGATTTATTACGTTTACTGAGCTGTTGACGATGACTGTATTAAGTTTGAAATACTTGCTCAGGGACTACTGACATAAAATAGCTAATTAAAGCAACCATGGGACATTTACATTGATGTGGAAACTGAAGCGCTGAGCAGTCTTCCCTGCGAATAATATAAATAAATAAAATTAAATAAAAGACAGCTAGAATGCAGCTAGACAAACTTTAAACAGCGTCTTCATTAAGTCTCTGTATCACATAAAGTACTCACAGTGATTCCTTAGTTTAATCTCGGCTCCGTCATATATTTTTCTGTATTTTACTACTCAGCTAACTATTTAGCTAAACATTAACTATTCGTCTGCTGTCTTTATGCTAATTCGTTTGCACTGCAACTCTAAAAAACTGATCTCTGATTGGTCAGTCTGTTTTTAAGGCATCTGGCAGAAAATAAAGGCATGGTCTCTAAACAAAAATTAAATTAATAAAAATGTACATTTTAGAAATAATTAGCATGTTCGTTTTTTAAAGTTGGCGTATTTAAAATATATATGTAGAATAAATATATACAAATATTGTCATGTTCTCATAATGGACGGATCATTTTAATTGAAAAGAAAAAATATCGACCACTAATTCTGCCCATTTTTAGAAGAACAAATTGCAAAAAAAAAAAAAAAATAGTGTTGTCACACATCTTTTAAATAGAAACCTTGGTGAAAAGGAGAAAATTATTAATTATGAATATTTAATGACCTACAAAGTTTATTAACCTGGCATGCCATATATATATATATATATATATATATATATATATATATATATATATATATATATATATATATATATGTACTAGCAATTAGGTCTTCAACGATGCGAGCAACATTTTTTTAATTGATAGATTTTTTTCTATTACAAAAACCTTAAGAGTAAGTAATTGACTTTAGGAATTTACAAAGGCTTAAATCACACGTTTGCTCGCATTTAAATACCTAAATAAAAACAGCAAAATATTAAAATATATTTATTTTACCGGTCAAACATTTTTTATTTTAAAAGACTTCTTGTAAAATACTACCAATTTTAGTGAAGCCTCTTTATGATGTACATAAGAAAATACAGATATATTTGATATGTTTACTTAACAAGTAAGCATAATTTGTAATATTCACTTTTATGAATTTCTAAATGTGGTATCACTGAAGGATTATAGAAGAGCTATCACAATATACTTTGAAACAATGAGAATTAAATTATGCATGCTATTCCTTTGTGTAGCGAGTCCTCAGTATATGGTGTTGATAAGTGAGCCACCTGCTGGTCATCAGAAGAAATGCTCCAGGCTTTTCATAAGGTGCTTCAGTCTGTAGTAAGTCCTCTCATATTAATATTTTAATAGCAGAATATTATAATATTTGTAATCATAAGCGATTACATTATGTCATTGTATTTCTGATTTGCTTCCTTTGTATCCAGTTGCTTTAATTATAGGCCACAGCGAAGAATAAAACAAATTGTCCCACACACAGCTTTTGGGGCTTCTGGTCACTTGCTTATTTGTATTGAATGAATATAATCTATTTATTGCCCTTCTATACTGAAGATGAAGGGATCTTCCAACAGGTTGGAAATGCATTGTTTCAACAAATAGAAAAAAAAACGTTTTTATTCAGCAAAATGCATCACTCTTAAAAGAAACAGGACAAAATAGCCATAAGAAGCATTTGGGAACTTTGTGATTCTATGAATGAACAAGAAAATAAGAAAGTAAAATACTTGTATTTCATTGACAAGAAATGAACATCTAATTCAGTGTATGTAAAATGATGCACAAGTACAGCTTTCATTCTAAACTACACTGAGATTAGATGGAGAGAGTCAACTGATTAAAATACAGCATCGATAAGACCTTCAAAGTTTTTAAACTGGAGAAACTGAGCATCTCTGACATCACCACAAATCTAAAACATGTAAAATGCCTTAGAACCGTCCAGAGAAGTGCTACACTGCATTTGGTTTTGTGACAGATAAAAGAAAACCTGTTGTTAAAGAGTCTTTTAATTAAATAACGAGAAATAAAAAAGAAAGAAAACTGGATGTCAAAATGCCAAAATGTCTCCATACATTAACACTGTCCACTAGGAAATCAAAATGGGTTCTTTAAAGGGTTTAAAACAGTGACCATATATTACAGTTCTATCATCAGCGGCATGTTGCACCAGGCCAGGTGGAGCATGTGGGTCTTGGCCTGGTTTTAATGTTTTTGTAATTCCATTAGAACCAGTCCAAGGTTCCAGCTAGTCCCAGTGGAGAGAAGGGAAGGGCTTTAGTTGAGAAGATAGACGGTCTTAATAAAGCGCATCTGTATTGCTGCTCCTGGGCCGCTTTATCTTCTCAATGTTCTTCAGAATCATGTCATGTAAAGTTACCTGTGAAACAGAAAGTTAATTTTAAGACATGGTCTTATGTATAAATCTAATGTACAGCAAAACAAAGTAACATGCTATCATCTTGCTTCTACAACTATTACTCTGTATATGAAACGAAAACATTGTTATTGCACACTTACATATTGATTTCTCAGTTCCGACACTATGATCTTCAGACTGATGTACTCTTTCTCATCAATCTCTGTAACTGTGCGTCGATAGTCTTCCTGTAGAAGTCAAACCAACCAAAATGTATAACAAATTATTTTTAAACACAATGAACTTCCTATTCAAGAGACAAATATTTATCTTTAGGGGTAAACTGCAAACCTTGTGGGGCTTTAACTGACTGCTAAATCAAATAAATTTTAAGTGGACACGTTGCTTTCCAATTATTTCAGTCCTTCACAAAACTTGTGGCCAGTCTCAATCCCTTCAGTTGATATTAATAAAACCTAATGTTATAATTATGTCTCTGATTTGTGTGTACTGTCTTGAGCATGTACAAAGAATTTTAATGTCTCACAGCTGACAAAATCTGTAAACTGTGCCTTTACTTAAATTGCCTATAATGGCAACTAGTGTATTGGAATAAGGGCTATTTTTCCCGCTATTTGCAGACAGTGCTAAACATATAACAAACACACATGTACATTAAAATTCCTACTTACCACATGGGGATATTTTGCTACTTTGGAAACCAGCTTTGCTCGTGTGATGTAGTATCTATATATTTAAAAGACAGAGAGAGAGAGAGAGAGAGAGAGAGAGAGAGAGAGAGAGAAAAAAAAGACACTTAACCACATCTGCACAAAATTGAGGGATATGTGCATTACAAAGCCATATGCTTTTCCACAAGCAGGGTAGTAAAACAACAAACGTTGAAACATCTGTGCATAAACAGCGTGGAGATACTGACAGTACCTTGATATCTGGTCTAGGTAAGATGCTGCCTCTCCCTCCACTGTTCTGAGTTCAGCCACAGTCTCCTCCTGCAAGAGTTGACAGACAGTTTAAACTCCAACTCTACACTACTTTTGCTGTTTAAAATTGTAAACAGTTCCTTAATGTCTTTACAAAGAGAAATAAAAGTAATAGCCGTCAACTAAACGTGACCATCCACTTTTCTCAATTCACTTTTTTTGTTATTACAGCATCATCAGGCTGCAACCAGGTGTTCAAAATATTTTTAAAAAGTACCTGGATTGAAACCCCAAAGTTGTTGCCATCTTCTATTCTTGGAATTAACAATTGTACCCACATTTTTACCTAGAAAACAAACAAAAAGCTGATAAGTTGCAGAATGAACACAAAAGATCCCAAGTGTGACAATTCTTGCTCATAAGGTAAAACCTAGACCTACCGTGTTGCATTTCTCTATGAGGGTTCTGATTTCAGGCTTAACCTTCTCAATAAGGTCTACTAGTTTGCCGTTGCTTTTCATCATTCCACCAGGCATTACATAGACCTTGGTCCCGCCAACTACATATAAGAAGAGGCCACATTGTGACAACAGCTACAAATTCACCAAAAACAACGACACTTTATTTAGCAGAACTTACCTTTGTCATCTCCTGGACCATCCTCAAGTTTTCTTTTTTTGGCATTTTGCTGTTGATTGAATGAATAGTGATTATTTACTGTGCATTCCCCGAAGTTACACCTAGAAAGATTTAACAAAATGTTCTATTCTTTAGAAAATGGTGACATATAATTCGACTCTTTTAGTAGAAAAGGCCTCAAATCAATTAATAAAAATGTCTCTAATCTCTAAGTCAATTTCTTACCCCTTCAAGACCGTCATGGATGTCTGTAAGTAGAATTGGATCTGGCACAGTCAGATTGATCTCAGAATGGATTTCTTTCAGTTCACGGATGTTTATGAGAGGATCCTGAAAATTGAAACAAATCATATTACTTGCTAAAAATAAAAATACAGAACAAATCGCACAATAAACAAGCTGTTTAAAATCAAAAGTACCTTGAGAAACTGGTCCAGTTCTAACAATTTCTTAGGGAAAAAGTTTGCAACCAGATCTTCGGCCTAAAGGTGATATTAAGACATTTTTAGAAGAAATTAACCGAAGTGTTTACATGCCATCTTTCAAAGTTGTGTAAAGTTAGATAAACTCACCTCTCCTGTGATTCGTTCTCTGAAAACATCAACCTGTAAAGGCAAAAAAGAAAGATTACCTTCTATAAATTCTAACACAATACCTACGAGACAACTGCTTTACACAAAACAGGTGATTAATTTAGCAAGGACCAACTCTTGGCCTTTAGTTCCACGGCTAGCTAGCTATGCTAAGTAGCTCAAAGTAAACTTCGGTATATAGGTGGGTAATTAAGCAAACACTGGCCTTATCAGATGGCTAGCTAGCATGTTTACAAGCGATAATTCCCCAGGCAGAGAGAAACAAATGAAGGCATGTGTTAGACTGAGTATAGCAAGTATGGCCATTTGCCCATCTCCCATTGCACATTTATCTCCAGCACTTTGTGTAATGCAGTAACGTACTGTTAAAAACTAACGATTAGTCGACAATAAAATTTGTAGTCGACAAATTGAAAATAATCGACATTATCGATTATCGTTGCAGCCCTAGTAAACGTCCAGTTAAACCTCTTCATATCAGAGATTCTACTAGTATAAATGCATTGCAGAGATCTGTAATTTGAATTTTAACTGTCTGGTAAAAAATGAGTTGTTTGGCTGGTGTGTTTTAAGGATTGAACGGCTTTTAGCCATAGCGGCTAACTGAATGGAGCCGGTGTTTTGGCGAGGTGTGCTACCTCGTCAAACCTTGCTACCCCAGTGTAGCTAACTATATATATATATATATATATATATATATATATATATATATAAAAGGTAAAAATACACACAAAAAAGCACAACATTAGAACATGCTTGCGGCAGAAATATGTTAGCATATTTAGATGTGCTACCTGAATCACTCTACCAAGTAAATTAAAATAGCTACAAGAAAAGATTAGAAACCATATTTTATTTTTTAATAGTTTATGAAAATAAATATATTTTTAATTGTCGCCTTTAACACTGCTGCAACAAGAGCAAATAATGATAGTGAGCTCTGGATGTTTAAAGTAAATGGGGAAAAAACAGAATTAACAAAGAAAAAACCTCCAAGATATGTAAAAAAAAAAATGAAAACGTTTAAAAATGAGTCAGCGCATGCGCATTGTTAATGGTAACACGTATGGATGGATAGCACAACACGACAAAACACCGGCGAGCCTGAGACCACATGCTAGCTAGATAAAAAGTCACAGCGGGAATTCAGTGATTCACCTCAAGCTGAGAAAGCTTTTACCAAACAAAAAGCCCTAAACGTGTCCGAACTCACGGCCATCTACCAATTTAACAGCCGGCCCGCGCTGTGTCTAACCGGGGAGCTGCTGGGCTCCGGCGCGGGAAAGTTAGGTAGCGATAGTTACTGAGGTTAGCTATGCAGTTCTCCCGCTGCACCGGCTCCGCTGCTCCACATCGAGTAAGCTAACGGCTAACGAAGGGCCTAACGCCGCTCTCCCGCACTGACACCGCTATAAAGGAGAGGAACGCGCTTACCTTTGACTTGATTTCACTGTCCACTTTTAAAAGCGAAGACATGTTTCTGGATCAGTAACGATAAAAAGCCGCGGATTGTCTGAACAGCGCTAACCCAACGTGTGGCTTTTACTGCTGACTGTCAGCCACAAGGTGCTCGCGCGCTCCGAGATGACGTTCAGAAATGAGCGACAGGGTTGCCAGATTGAGACAAGTGTTCCTAAAGGCGCTCAGTAGGGAGAAACATGTTTATTTCAGTAATTAAGTTCAAAATGTGAAACTCATATAATATATAGACGTTTTACACACAGAATGGTCTATTTTTAGGTTTATTTATTTAATTGTTGATGATTACGGCCTACAAAAATCCGAGACACAAAACTCAGTGTCTCAGTATATCAGACTATTCTCAATTCTCAATCACCCAATCTGGCAACACTGATGAGCTTCATACATTTGTTTTCTGCCAACATGTTTATTTAATCCCACCAAAAATTGTGAAAAACCACCCAAAAACAAAACTAGGAATGTTCCGCATATTAACAGTATTAAAATATTTAAATCAACAGAGAAAACTCTAAAAATGTACCGATTTTCAAGAAACTTGCAAGAAATAAAAGAAGGATCTACTCGTGCAAACTCAAAATAAGCTTTTTAGTCAAACTTCTGGCAACTGGGTTTATAAAGCAATACCGTTTATTGTATGTATATATGAATAAATATTTCAACCTGCATGCATTATTACTCACCAGCCCAACAGAGTCCACCCAGTTTGGCGTAAAATAGCCCGATTTTTGAGATCCTAACATATACATATATAATCTAGTAAAACAATTATATTAAATTTGAACACTATTTAAATGCTACATCGTTTAATTATTTTTTTAAAAACACATTCGCCCAATCTGGCAACACTGATGTGCGACCGAATGACAAGTCACCGCCAAACACGCATGCGCAAAACCCGCCCCGCCCCCTCTACATATCCTATATAATTTAATAAGAGTTTATTTTACATTTAGGGTTAAATCCTGTTATTCTGTTGATTTTAGATTAAATGTGTTCTAATGGTTTAAACAGCCCAGAAAACAGGCGGCGGTGAGAGGAGAAGCAGCGCTGGGGCTCTTCCTGTTACGTGGATGTGGGGGAGTGTACGAGTTAAACGATGTAAACAAGAACGGGCAGACGGAGAGACGGAGCGAGAGACAGACAGTTAGACACACAGACAGAAAGAGGGAGAGAGGGAGAAAGATAACGCTGGATCCGCCGCCGTGAATCTCAGCGTCCCTATCCTACCGATTACTCCCCCCACCCAGTCCCGGCTGAAGACGATGAATCACCCCGTCACCGTTAAAGTGAATTTCCGAGGCAGTGTGAAGAAGTTGCCGGTGGTGGACGCGGAGAAGGCGCAGTGGGAGACGGTGGAGGCCTGGGTAAGGCCGAGGCGCAGGCCCACATAAACAAACCCAGACAGGAGGACGATAGCCCGCTAAGTTCGCTCCACAGCACCTTCGCTTCTACATGTTTCCTTTGTGGTGTTCATTAACAGGCTCTAGTGTAGATAAATTAGCAGTCTGACAGTGTTAGCCAGCCTGAGAAAATGCGGCTGTGTCGTTATTGTCACCTGGCCTCCGTGGCCTCGGTCTCCAGGTGACAATGACATTTAAGACAGAATCGTTTATAGATAGTAGCTAGCTTTAGCTGATGTTATTTTCTCAGTGTTATTCTTCTTCTTATTGTTGCTGTTTTGTCATTTATTCTTCGCTCTTACTTAACTAACCTAGCTAACGTAGGTTATCTTGTTAGCTCACTACCTAGATTAACTAGCTAGCTAACTACCTACCCTTTGTGCTGTCATTTCCTCCTGTTAGCTAATTCCCTTAATTCTCTAATTGCCTTTAGATTAAAACGACTTTTGGATTATGCCATTTTCAAGTGAAGTATTTTGACGAGGACAACGAAGAGGTAAGCAGTACGTTAGCTAGGTTAAATAACCTGGCTACCTGATGTTATGGTCATGTTATGATTTGACCATGTTAATGCTTCTATCATAGTAACTGACAAAAATTAGAAAAGTTAAAATGATATCAAAATAATGTTTTTTAGTCTTTATTACATACATTATTTGATAATAAATTATCATCGAAATTATCATCATGAAAGCTGATTTTTATATTATGTGGTTTATGAAAAAATAGTATTGAATTTAGCTATGTTCAGTAAGTGTATGAAAATGTATCTGTGTATGATAATTGATTATGTATGTGTTGTTTCTAAAATCATTTATAATTTAAAACTACTGTATAAAAAACGTGTAAACTGTACTGTTTTTTCACAGTTCTATACATTACCTATTGTGTGGTAGTGTGGGTAACCACATACAGCTCTGGGGAAAAAAAAGAGACCACTTCAGTTTCTGTGGATTTGCTATTTATATGTATATGTTTGGTGCAAAAATTTGGTTTGATGGCTAGTGATAAAAAAATCAAAGAAACTCTGGTCTCTTATTTTTTCAGAGCTGTGTGGTTTGTTAAACAGAAATATATATATATATATATCTGTGTATGATAATTGATTATTTATGTGCTGTGTCTAAAATAATTTATAATGTAAAAATACAGCATTAAAAATCACAATGAAAACTGTACTGTTCTATAGCTACATTACCTATTGTGTGGTGGTGTGGTAAAACACATATATAAAATTAACACAAATCTATAAAAAAAAGCTTTAATAGATCCAAGCAGACTTGTATGAACCAACAAACAAATGATTTATTAATTTACTAACTTTCATATAATAATGATTTTATTGACTTTATTATTGAACAGATAACATACAAATATCAGATGTTATAAATACCTAACTGGGTTCAGAAGTTAAACTGAATTTCGAGCGAGCAGCTATAAATGTAGTCGAATACGTATGTTAAAGAAAATAAGAGCAAGAGAAATATATAAAGAATAAATGTTTATCTATTAAAGCAGTGTTGGGAATGTGTAGTTCACCAAAAGGTAAAAAAGATGAACAACATTTAAAACTGATGAATGATCATTATTACCTCAAATGTGTGTTTGATGTTTCTGTTTTTATTTGTCAGTACATTGTATAACAGCAAATTGTAGATTACTTATGTAAAAAGGAAGGGCAATATATAATAAATATAATATCTTTTTTTAGTCTGTATTTGTTTTTGTTTGCCATGCATATAAATTTGCTGTTGTGTTTCTTTTTGTTTATACATTTTTTTCTTTCTTTCTTATGTGTATATATATTTTTGCGAAACCGAAATAAACTTCTAGATATCCATAAACAGTCAAGGTAGGTGATTTATGTTGCCATATTTTATTTATCTAAGTAATTATAAATCCTGTTTAATCCTTGGCTGTATGGGGTAAATGTGGTATGTCTTTTTAAGTGCCGTTTAAATTTATTCATAATATTTTTAAAACATTTTTCTTTCACCAGATGAGTATATGGAGGCTCTGAAGGTAAGAACTCGTCATTTCTAATTTTACACTTTGGGTTATAACAGCTGGTGGTGGGTTAGAGGACTATGCATAATTGGTGTTTATAATAAAATATGTTTAATGCATTTTAATTGTCTCTTACCTTTAAAAGACTACAACATCAAACAGTTTTGAATCTTAATGTTCTCTTTAGAGTGCATTTAAGCAAGCCAACCAGCTTCACATGAACGTGTATAAGATGAAGGGCCAGGCTGAAGGTGGGGCTGTTAAGGCGGAAGGTAAAGAAATCAAAATAGACCCCAGACCTGCTCCGCCATATCGGGCCAGAGTAAAAGTGGCCGACAAGGAAACACAAGTGACCCCTGAGCGGGACTCGGTAAGGACTCGGATTTGAATTAAATTGTACTGTGCATGATGTTTAGTACGAGATATACATATGCCTTTTTTCTTTTTTTTTTTTCTTTTTTCTTTTTCTTTTTTTTTTTTTTTTACAATTTTTCAATTTCATTGTTTGATTGTGCTTATTATTTGTTTGTAGGTGGTTGTGAAAGAAAACAAAGTGACCAAAGTTGAAGAGGAGGCAGTCCCTGCATGGTTCAAATCTTACATGGACAGAGTATGTATGGACTTGATTCTATATATTATTCACTGTGGTTCTGATTTCATTATTGAGAATCCACCAAGTTAACTTTGTGTTTATATATAGACAGTAGTGAGACTGTGTTGTACAATACGTTTACCATAATTAAATGTCCCTTTTAAGAAATTGAAATACGTGGCCTTTCTTATTGACTATTTTTATGAATTGAGGACATAAAACAATTATAACGATAACTAATAAATGATTCTTCTGTTAAGCAATCTAGTTGGTTAATAGTAGACTAAAAGATAAAGTTACCATGAACAGCACAATGCTTTTCAATGACATGGCTATTAATACAGTATTCAGTTGTGTGTGTTTGTGTGTATATTGATTATTTTAATGGCTTAGCCAATCATATTTTAGACATGTTATCTCCTTTTTCTTCACAGTTTAAAGATCAGGTAGTGAGGGAAGTGGTAGACAGGATGTGTAGTGAGTTTACTGGCCAGTGCTGCACACACAGAGCATCTGACCATCCCTCAGAAGAGCCAAGCACTTCTGGTGCTCAAATGGCCACAGTCAGTTCCACAACACCAAGAACATCAAACTCAACACCTAACTGCAGCAGCTGCAAGGGTCCAGCCACTGGGGGTGGATATCACTGCAGGTGAGTGAGGGTTAGAGTAGTCTTGAATCTGTCTTTAAATTATTGTCTTTAAATAATTTCCAGTTAGAAATGAATTTATACATAAATGAATTATACTCTGATTTTTTTTTATCTTAACCACATATTTTTATCTGTCTAGTGTTTGTCCCTCTTGCATCTTGTGTGAGCCATGTAGTCACAAACATGACCCTAGTCACAACTTGAAGAGAACAAGAACCCCCTTGTCTGTTCCGGAGAGAGGAGTCACTCCAGAACCCAGGTAAGTCCAGCTAAACTAGTATAGCTTTTGTATTTACAGTGATACCCCCAAACCTGGTTGTGGTTTGTTTCCTGCAAAATGATGAAACAAATCCGAGGTATATCATCTTGTTTTTACATGTTGTGCTTTGTTGTGCTTTTAGGTTCTTGAGGCGCGGAGACCGGACTGTGCGTAAGGCTGAGAGACAGCGTCTAAAAGCCGAGCGGAGACAGCTGAAAGCTGAGGTGAAGGAGATCAAGAAAAAGCTGCGGCTGGAGAAGAGAGGTCTGCTGTGGAGTGGAGCCACCAATGGCACTAGCAGCACAGGTCTCGGTCCTGCTTCTGCTCCTGCTCCTGCCCCTGCACCTGGTCCAGTTCCAGCCCCGGGCTCAGACCCTCAGGCCTCCAGTCCAGAGTAAGGGCCATAGTGAGAGGGGTCAGGGCTGGGTGACCTACCTACCCAGCCCAGAACAATCATTATCAAGATTATCTCATTGTCTGTTATAGTTGCGTTTATCGCTGGCAAGTGGATGGAACTACCTCAAAATGCACCTGCTGCCTTTATTGTATAGCCTCCTTTTAAAAAAAAACATTTTTTTGCTTTGAGCTTCAAGAAAAAGACAGAAGCTGAATCAAAGCTGTACTCACAATGCTCTGTGCACTCAAACCAGGGGTCCCAAGGTCTCCTGCTCCACCTTGGTGCCCACAATGACTGCCTTGTTTCTGGATGAGAATCTACCAGACGGCACATGTCTGGAGCCTGGCACCAAGTTCATCAAGTACTGGAAGATGAGGAATACTGGCAACATCAACTGGACTTCTGAGACCAAGGTATGTAACACGTACATTTACACAACACACACAATACATATATAAGTGTTTAAATACATATATTATTTGCATTACTTTCCATTGCCACCTGAGAAGTTACAGTATGATTCTGCATTGTAATCTGAGAGGCTTGTGCCTGCATCCACATGTCCTTGTGTAGGTTATTTTTGTTGCTGCTATGTTTGCATGTGGACTCTGTGTATTTCTCTATCAAGCTAAAGTTCATGTGGGGAAATCTGGCACTGGAGTCTCGGGAGCAGAAAGAGGTGGCAGTTCCCTTTTTAAAGCCAGGAGAGGTTGGTGTGGTGAGTGTGGCTTTCGTGGCACCGATACTGGAAGGCACCTACACCTCCCACTGGCGTCTGGCACACTGCGGAGTGCAGTTTGGCCCCCGAGTGTGGTGCAGCATTGTGGTGGTGCCCAGTTCAGGCCAGAAACCCAGTTCCCACTGCAGCAAGTCACTGGTGAGTAGATACTATATTGTAATATTAGCACTGGATTAATCTCTTGGTATTTCAAATGTTATGTTCATGTAAACTCTGCATTTACATAATGAAAATATCTTAATATTAATATGTTAATATTCATTTATTGCTTTCTTTTTTTTATCTTTTTGTGTATTGTTCTATTTTTTGCCATACAGATGAATAAACCCAATATGTTGGGAATAGAAGGCATGTGCTGGTCTGGCTCCAGAAACTGTGAAACTCAGGTGTCCTCCAGCTGTCAGAGAGAGTACTACATTCCCTCTGTGGATCTGCTCACTGCACAGGTGTGTGTACATAAACAGACAACCTGTAACTACTGCCAATGTTATGTGCAAACATACAATTAGAAGCTGCTTTCTTTGTGACAGGATTTGCTGTCATTTGAGTTGCTGGACATAAATATTGTCCAAGAGTTGGAGAAAGTCCCAGCTAACACTCCAGTTGGTGAGTGTTTTTTCTGTTCCACTCAGGTTAATTGATTTAATCTACTTTGCTTTCTTAAAATAAGCCAATAAATTATATTGCCCACATTTCTATTTTATTTCCTCTGCAGATATGACCCCATGCATGTCCCCTGTTCCTCATTATGGACCAGTGTTTGGAAAGCATGTCTTGGGCTCGGTAAAACCAGACGCTGAACACACAAGGTCGAAAAAACTTCAAGGTAAGAGTAGCAGTACATGCTTTTTACTTGAAAAAAACGTAATTAGTTTCAGCTTCAATTTGCTCTGCTGTAAAAAGGAAGAGACACAATATGTATTATACTCTGCCTGTGATTAGACTTCACTTGTCTTATCAGAGCATTATAAGTGATAATAAACTGGACAGATTCTTAGTCTCTGCATGTGTTGTTTTAGTGGTGCAGCCTCAGAGACATGTGGAGAATGTAGATGCTCAAACCCATGAGGAGGGAGATGATGACATCAGTGGAACTCAGTTTGTGTGTGAGACTGTGATTAGATCCCTCACTCTGGAGGAGGAGCCTGAGCACAAACCTCGACGCCAAGCTCGAGCGAGCCACAGTAAGCCTGAAGGTGAGAAGCTTTAGATACAGTCCATTTAAAGCTTATTAGGAATATCCTTAGTATTGAAATGTCGAAACAGGAAAGCATGTGTCTCAAATTCTGACTTTCTTTTAGTTCATGACCCATCTACCTGTAATGAGAGATATTTGGACAGAATTGACAGACCTTACTTGACAATTGTTAAGAGGCCAGAAGCTCCGCCCCCTGTTCAGCCGCCTGCTTTACTGGAGGAGCCTGTTATCCCAGGTGAAAAACACATTCTTCACGTAGCACGAATGTTCTGTTTACTGTAAAACATTAACATTAATGTCATCTGTGTGTCTTTAAAAGCATAAGCTTCCGCACCCTTGCCCAAATTACATAGTAGTAAACTCTGGTTCTGATGTTAATTAAAAAAAAAATCAAATCTTAAGCTTTCAAAGACTCAAGATTAGCCACCAACTGAATTGAATTAAATTCAACAAGCTAAAAAAGGAATTGAAATATAAAAGTTTAGCTTAGAATTAGGAAGGTGGTGAATCATTGTAAAGTAAGCATCTTTCCAACTGTGAAGCATGGTGATGAATCTATGCTCTGAGTTTCAGTCAGTGTTTAATGGATGGAGGGGGAAAGAGGGTTCAACAGAAAACCAGCCAAACCTGATATAAAATATATAACATTTTACATCCACCATGTATTACCTGAAGAGACACAACCTAAAGCTTTTTTAATGTCTCTTATGATCCTCGTCTAAATATTATTGTTTATAGCCTGTTAATGAGCTGTGCTTCAAATTTATCTCAAAACTAGAGTATTTTAGAAAAGGAGGGGTGGAATTTCTGCCAAATTGTGTGTTAAACAGAATGACTTTCCTTTTTTAATGAAAGGTTATTTTTTTAGGATTTGTTGAAAATGTAAGTTTTATGTTTTAATTGCTTTTACGTTGTACTTGGTTGTAATTTTTAGTTCTTATTTCTCTGTGCTGCTGTTTGATGTTCAGTCTTTTCAGAAGCACTGATTGGCTCTAATGAAAACCTTTACACTGACCCTGCTGCACTGGATGAGGAGGAGGGGAAAAAAGAGGACCAGGATAAGGATGAAGAGGCAGGAGAGTGGGATGAAGTGAGCAGCCAGGCGTCCTCTTCCTCCTCAGAGGAATACATTGTTGTCTTGCCAGACTGCTTTGATACCTCGAAACCTCTGGCAGATTCCATGTATAGCTCAGCCATGTCCCAGCCTGGGACTACCTGCACTGGAGAACCTGAAGGAGCACTGGACCAAAGCACTGCAGAGGGGGATACTTCAGAACCAACACTCTCCATTCAAAACAGTGTGAACAGACTGCTGTGCACCTCTCAGATCCTGAACACCCCTGCACTCGTTCCTGAGGTGGTACCTGTCTCTCTGTCACCACCCCCCACCCTTCGTACACACAGGTTAGAGAAAATTAAAATTAAATTTCTAAATTTAGAACCATAAAGACAGTTGTGTGTTATATGTATATAAATTGCTTTCTTTTTTTATTAGGTCTATAAAACCTTGTGAGACTGAGAACAAACCACAGGACACAGAAGAGAACAACTCCAGTCCACCTGAGGACAACCTGGATGGTAAGCTAAATGATGTCCAAATGGTGTCCGATTTGTTGTAGAACACCAGCAAAATTAATTATTTGAAAATTAGAATTGGGTGTCTTTGGGCAGGGAAAGGATCAAACTTTGCTGGAAGAAAGTTATTAAGTTGAGTGACATTTAATGACAGTTTCTGATTATTTCTGAACTCTGCTATATCTGTGGCACTTCAGGTTTCACATCAACACATATGGAGGGCCCCGCCAGTGCCTTTGATACATGCGACTCTGAGGATCCCAGGTAAAAGTCTTTACCACCATCTCTGTGTGTTGGGTTTCTCTGCACTATTTTCAGAACCAATTTTTCATCTTCTTTTTTTTTTAAGGGAAGGAAATCTTTTTGTAGTATGTAAACTTTGCCAGTTTCAAAACATACCGTTCACTTCCCAGTCTGCGTTATGCAAATAGGAACTAAGCTGCAAAGAGAGAGATAAAGATAAAAATAAAACACTTTTGTTTATGTTCATGCACTTGGCCTTTCCATGCATCACTGGTAAATAACGTCATTTAATAATAAATGGGGAAAAGAGAATGCTAAGAAATTATGTAATGTAATTCAACAGAAATTTAGAAGGTTGGTCTCACAGTTAGTGAAATATATAATAGGTCCAATCATTGGCTGATCAGTATATCTGGCTATAAATTCAACATTAACAAACAAGAAAACTCTAGAAAAACAAGAAGAAAAAAAATATTGGAGAGTTAAGTGGGATAGATACATTTTATTTATTTGAAATTACTTTGTATAAAAGTTTTTTAGTATGCCTTTTTTAAGTCTAAATTCTGCTACTACAAAAGTATTAATGACACACCTTTTATTTATTATTTCTCATTTTTAAAAAATCAATAAGTACATGCTATGTATCATGGCTGATTAAAAAAAACAAAAGCTGTAAGGAGGAAGTGTCTGTACTTACTTTTTTTTGCTGTTCCTGTGGTTAACCAAAATGATTGAGAAAGGTGTGATCACAACTGATCTTTTTTTTTTTTTTTTTCTTGTTTTGTCACGATCTAAACATTATGCTTTCATAACTATTTATCTTTTGTATTTTACCTACAAATGACTGACTTTTTGTTTGCCTGCAGGTTGCGTCAGGGCGGCCTGACTGAAGGGCTGGTGAAGGGGGCGCTCTCAGTGGCAGCGTCTGCCTACAAAGCTCTGTTCACAGGCCAGAGCAGCTCCATGCAGGTGCTTATGCTCTCAGCAGCGTGATTCACACCTGCTGCTGTTTTCACTTCACACTAAAACCACCCCCACATGTTCACAAATAAGCAGTGCACAGAGCCTACTGAAAAATGAGTCATGCTACTCCCATGCTGTCACCAACAGCACTAAAGACATCTCTTACCAGCTATAGCAATGGCCTTGTCCACAAGAGTTGCAAAGTAAATAAAAGAGTTACATACTGACGTAAAGTTTTAATCATTTCCCGAGATAACGCTTTGTGTTTTCTAGCTGAATATTTATTTTGCCAGCTGCCAGGGTTAAGCGTAGGCTGTACTGTGCTTGAGATTAACCTTTGATATGTCTCTTTTTTTGCCATTGTTTTCTTTAGCGACCCAGTGTGGACCCGGCATGTGAAGAAGCCCAGTTGATCGCTGTGCTACAGGAAATGGGCTTCAGTGACAAGCTGCTAAACCAGAAACTGCTGAGAAAGCATCAGTACAACCTGCTAGACGTGGTCAATGAGCTGGTGCAGATGACTGACAATGAGTGGTACACAACAAGGCACTGAAGAGCACCATGGCAGCCTTCTATGTAACAATAGTTACCTCGATTGAAATTGATATACGATGTGTCTGTAATATAGGAAGTTGGGAACATCATTCTCTTTGAATATTAAACAAAATCTGATGTCAAGGGGTTGTTGTGTATTGTAGGCACACAATAGACTCTGAAAAGAGCAATGACACCGCTCTCGGCTGACCGTTGAATCAGCACTTGATCACTTGATTGTAATCGTTTTCAGTTGTATGTTTTAGGACATTATGAATGGGAAAGCTAAGTAATGGGTTTATTTATCTGATCTATCTATTTTTCTTCAAGCATAGTAATGTTCTACACAGAAAAAAAGCTGTTTATTGGAGGATATAATGTGTTCAGTGCAGGCATTGAGTTGCAAAGACCAGAGAAAGAATGCCTTGGTTGTTATGACTGGTTTTTCGAAACGTTCACATTTGAAAGTCTGTTGTAAGATATATAAGAACACCTTCAGTATGTTGATTGCTCTTTGTCACAGTGACCTCTATAATCTCTTATTCTGAATCACACTAATTGCCGTAATGTTTAACACGTGTAACACTAAGGTGTTGATTTTTCCAAACCATTAGGAATGTGCAATGAGTTCTTGAATCATGCTTAATATAGCCAGTGATTGGTAAAGGTTTTGCTAGGCACCAATTGTTGGTTGTCCTCTGTGTACTAACAGTGTGATCATGGAGCTAATGGCTTAAGTAAACGTGGCTCTTGGTGTCCAATACAGCAAATAAAACATTCCATATAAATGGGTAATCTGGTTTTCCTTTTTTGTTAGTATTCAGTTCTACTTAACAAGTGTTTTTGTTTGGTTGCTAAGCTTACATAACAATTAATAAAAACTCAAGCTCTACTAGACACAAAATACATATTTATAAACAAGCTTATTTATAGTATCTTTAAGAATTATGACAGCTAACAGGTGTTTTAAGACCTCGTTCTGTTTTTGTGGGAGGATTATGCATTTTATTACAAGGCATGGAAGTCATTGCTGAGTCAAGCAATTTTTTCCTTTAGTCAGCTTCCTTTTTTTTGAAAGACGGGAACTGGACTTTTGTCCTATTTGTGTTTTGGTTTTGAGGCACGAAAGTATTACTGCATTGTTAGCAAGTTTGAACACTGCTCATACATTTTGTTGGCTTTAACTTGGAATTAAGATGGAAAAAGGCTGATTATTATTGCTCTAATAATCTGGAAAATAAAGAAAAAAATCTGATTACATTGTGGTGCCTGAAAGATTGTGAACCCTTAACAAATTTTCTAAATGTCTGCATAGTTTTGACCTAAAACTTAAAATTTTCACACAAAAATAGACCTGTGTCTATATATTTTTTTAAATATTAAACATAGTGGCAAAGGAATGGGAGCCTTTTTTTTGGCTTCTGGTGTGCCGCCAATAACTGCAAATGCTTTTGGTAACACTTGATTAACAGAGTCCTCCATACCACACATCTTCATCTATGTTATGTTGGTGTTTTTCTCCAAAAAAACTTGCTTTAGGTCTTTCCACAACATTCCTGTTGCATTAAAGTTAGGGCCTGTCCAAAACAAAACAATAACTGTATTCTTCTTTAACCAATCTTTGGGAGAATATCTGTTTTGCTTAGGGTTGTTGTCTTTCTGCATGACCTGCATTCTAAAGGTTCAGCTTTAGGAATTAAAGATCATTCTTTATCATTGATGGGTAGCTGTGTTACAGAAAAATACAGAACATTTTTTATGCTTCAATACAAATAATAAGTTTTTATCTCATTTGCCAACAAATCATTGTTCAAATATCTTTCTGGCTTGTCTATGTGAGCTTAATCGAACTTCATGTGAGCAATGCACGTCATTGTTGCTCAGTATTCTCCTAATGGTGGACTTAAGAATATTAACATTAGGCTAAGTGAGAAAGGCCTGTAGTTGCTTAGAAGTTACCTTGGGCACTAATTCAAAGTGTGGCTAGGAGAGCTGTCCTCAGCCTACTCATTATCTACTGGTGTTCCCTAGGGCTCAGTACTGGGACCCCTTATCCTTTCCATCTACACCACATCACATGGCTTCTTCTACCATTGCTTTGCTGATGAGACCCTGCTCAATCCATCAATTTTACCATAACCATCGACTCACTCTCTCCCCGCAAAGGTTTCTAAGAACCTGGGTGTTATGATGATGACCAACTATTCTTTACAAATCCTACTGCATCCTCTACTGCCCGGTGTCCCTCCACCGAAGGCGTTGCATTCTCCTCGTTCACTCCTCTCACTGAGAACGAGACACTGGCTCTCCTAATGCGTAGCCGTCCTACTACGTGTCCGCTTGACCCAATTCCTTCAAACCTACTGCAAACTATCGCACCTGCAATCATTCCGGCTATCACTCACACGATCAATGCCTCTTTAACTTCTGGTGTATTCCCGACTGCTTTCAAACAAGCACATGTGACACCACTGCTTAAAAAGCCTTCTCTCAACCCCGCCCAGGTTGACAACTACAGACCGGTCTCACTGCTACCCTTTCTCTCTAAAACACTAGAAAGAGCAGTTTTAAATCAGGTCTCTGGCTTCCTCTCCCAGAATGACCTTCTGGACCAGAACCAATCTAGGTTCAAAAAAGGACACTCTACCGAGACGGCTCTGTTGTCTGTGACTGAAGCGTTGAAAACTGCCAGAGCTGCAGGTCAGTCCTCAGTGCTCATTCTGCTGGATCTCTCGGCCGCATTTGACACAGTCAACCATGACTTCCTCCTAACTATACTCTCAAACATGGGGATCGCAGACAATGTGCTGTCATGGTTCAGATCGTACCTCACTGGGTGCTCGTTCAAGGTGTCGTGGCAAGGACAGCTGTCCTCAGCCCGCTCCTTATCCACTGGGGTTCCCCAAGGTTCGGTACTGGGACCCCTTCTCTTCTCCATATACACCACCTCTCTTGGTCAGGTTATCCGCTCACACGGATTTTCCTACCATTGCTTTGCTGATGACACCCAGCTATACCCGTCGTTCTCACCTGAAGATCACTCAATCTCTGCACGGATTTCGCAGTGTCTCTCTGACATATCCTCATGGATGAGGGAGCATCACCTTCAATTAAATCTCTCAAAGACTGAACTTCTGGTTATACCAGCAAAACCATCTTTTCAACAAAAATTCTCTATAAGTATCGACTCTCTCTCTCTCTCACCGACAAAGGTTGCTAGGAACCTGGGTGTTATGGTTGATGACCAACTCTCCTTAACGCACCATGTGGCCTCAGTTGCTCGGTCCTGCCGCTTTGCGCTCTATAACATCCGAAAAATTAGACCGTTCCTGACGCAACAGGCCACCCAACTCCTGGTGCAAGCGGTCGTCATCTCACGCCTCGACTACTGCAATGCCCTGCTAACTGGCCAAAGCAATCCAGACTGTTCTCATACAGAGTTCCCCAATGGTGGAACAAACTACCCTCCTCTACCAGATCAGGAGAATCTCTCGCTATCTTTAAGAAACTCCTGAAGACAGAGCTCTTCAAAGCGCACTTACTCTCTTAACACCTCTAACACACTAACTACTTCTAACCTCATTTCCTTCTTCCTCTCCTTCACTCCTCTATCCTATTATTCCCCTTTGTCCTCCTTTTATCCCTATCCAAAGATGTTTTACCTTTAAACTTATTTTACATTGTACTTGACTATTGTAAGTCGCTTTGGACAAAAGCGTCTGCCAAATGTAATGTAATGTAAAAAAAAATCATGTTGCTGCAGTTGTTCGATCCTGCTGCTTTGCACTTTACCACATCAGAGAATTTCGACCATTTCTAACACAACAGGCCACCCAACTCCTGGTACAAGCAGTGTACCACTCCTGGTCTCACTCCTGGACTACTGCAATGCCATACTAACGGGTTATAAAATCACTTCAGATGGTCCAGAAAACAGCAGCGCGCCTGGTCTTTCTTCAACCAGCCAAAACGTGCTCTTTGAGCTACACATGCTACCAGTTGCTTTTTGTATTAAATCTAGAGTTTTCACAATTGCCTACGAGGTGATGAGAGAAAAGGCTCCTTCCTACCTGCACTCATTCCTAAAGGTGAGAGGCAGTAAGAGCAAAAACTGTCCCTGTCCTGTTGCTGCTGTCTCGCGACACCCACCTACTGTCCCGTGACACTCACGTACTGTCTCGCGACACCCACCTACTGTCCCGCGACACTCAGGTACTGTCTCGCGACACTCAGGTACTGTCTCGCGACACTCACGTACTGTCCCGCGACACTCGCCTGCTGTCCTGCGGAGCTCTTTAACTGGCCTGAGAAGCTCAACGACTGTCCTGCGTAGCCTTTTAACTGTACCGTGGAGCTTTTTAACTGTCCTGCGAAGCCCTTTAACTGTCCTGTGGAGCTTTTTAACTGTCCTGTGGAGCTTTTAACTGTCCTGTGGAGCTTTTTAACTGTCCTGTGGAACTTTTTAACTGTCCTGCAGTTTTTTTGTAGACCTAATAAAGCAGATTAAATCAAATTATACAATGCAGACGTGGCAAGCAGTTATCCAACACTTATTAAACAAAGTTAAGTTATTACAATATTGTTGTAGATGTATCATGTAATTTTGCTTGACGTTTACTTTAGGAGTTCAGGGGAACATGTTTACCTCGGTGGATGAAATGCAGAGATGAGTGCAGGTGTTGCTGTGAATTCAGAGGATTTAAAATACAGTAATCATGCTGATAAACTGTGTGTCTATTACTATTTCACCCAGTAACATTTGATCTCTTGCTATACCTCTTTAATTCTGAGAACACAGCGGGAAAAGTTTTAACCAGAACCTAAGAAAAGTGGTTTCCCCACTGTTTATTACAGCAGGAGAGGATTAAAAGCACAGTAGTTGCTCAGGTGACCAGCCAACGCCGCTATAGCCAAAAAAAGTTTGATCAATAAAATACTAAAATTATTTAAAATGAATAAAAAAATAATTAATATAAAATAAAAACTCATTTAAAACACAATCAAAGGCTATCTAATAGTACGCAGAATGATATCTGTTTCAGTTTCAAATAATTGAAACAGCTCACCAAAACCTCAACCTATCCTTTATATTTGATTCAATTTATAGGTCCTCACTCATCTTAATTTATTTAACTAAACTGAGTTTTTATTTTTAGCCTCGCTCTGAATTCAGCTCCGCGCTGAGAGAGAGAGAGAGAGAGAGAGAGAGAGAGAGAGAGAGAGAGGCACGGCGCAGCGCATTTTGCCTGATATTTCTTGATTAAATATCAATAAATATGTGAATTATTTTTGTAATAATAATAGAAATCTAGCAGGCGTATTATATTTGTGTGAATAACATGAAATGTTTAAAATGAATACAGACATGTAGAAAAAAAACGAAGACAAGCTGTAACCTAGATATAAATAATTATATCTTAATAATAATATAATAATAATATAATAATAATAAATAATATGATATTGTCCATCGGCACAACCCTAATTGTAACTAATACAAGTACACAGTGATGGGATTTTGATGGAATAGGCCAGTGTTTCTCAACCCTGGCCAAGGAGGCCCACTGTCCTGCAGTTTTTGGAGTTGTCCCTGCTTCCAATACACCAGACAATCAGCTGTCAATTATTGTGTTAATGTGGGGCTGTCAAAGTATGACAATTAATAAAATGTGCAGGGCAGTGGCCCTTAAAGACCAGGATTGAAAAACAGTGTAATAAGCAATAGAATAGGCTCTATCAAAAGACCACAAATTAAACGGTGTCACTGAAATCGTTTCATACCTACACTGCAAAAATCTAAATATCAGCAATTGAAATGATATTTTACATTATTTAAGTAATTCAGAGCCCAAAACAAGCACATACGTTTTTTTTCATGATGGTGATTTATGATGACTGATTTATGAATTTAAGTGTAAGGCAAACACCTAGATTTTATTGATTATTTTTAAAGAAAATTTACCAAGAAAAAAATAAGCAAAATGCTGTGCAAATGCTTTAACTAAAATTTAGACTTTTAGACTTAATTTAGACTAATTTAGACTTTAATAGAATGTAGATAAACAATAATAAACGAGAATATAGCAAAAAAAAAATAATTTATTAATTAGACTGTTCCAGGAACTTATATACAGACACACATAAGTACACACACATCAGAAAAAAATGAATAATAAAAAATATAATTATACCAGAATGTGATATAGAATATAAAAGAGATATATGAGTGTGATAACTGTGAGATTAGGCTAAATACACATGTAATGTGTGTGCAGACATGAACAAGGTCGTTACCTGTGTCCATATTAGTTATTAATTTAAAGTCATACTATTTTTGATATTTGATATTTTGTATTATGACACTGGAAATATTATATAATAGATTTGATGGTCAAATCTAGGGGAATTATCTCATAAGTCTTAAGTCGTCTCAAAAAAACTAAGATAAGACACAATGTATCACATTGCGGCACAGTTAAAAGCTCCACAGGACAGTTAAAAAGCTCTGCAGGACAGTTAAAACAGTTAAAAACCTCCGCGGTACAGTTAAAAAAACCTCCGCGGTACAGTTAAAAACCTCCACGGTACAGTTAAAAACCTCCGCGGTACAGTTAAAAACCTCCACGGTACAGTTAAAAACCTCCACGGTACAGTTAAAAACCTCCACGGTACAGTTAAAAACCTCCGCGGTACAGTTAAAAAACCTCCACGGTACAGTTAAAAACCTCCACGGTACAGTTAAAAACCCCCACGGTACAGTTAAAAACCTCCACGGTACAGTTAAAAACCTCCACGGTACAGTTAAAAACCTCCTCGGTACAGTTAAAAACCTCCGCGGTACAGTTAAAGAGCTCTGCAGGACAGTAGGAGAGTGTCGCAAGACAGTAGGAGAGTGTCGCAAGACAGTAGGAGAGTGTCTCGGGACAGTAGGTGAGTGTCGCGAGACAGTAGGAGAGTGTCGCGGGACAGTAGGGACAGTAGGAGAGTGTCTCGGGACAGTAGGTGAGTGTCGCGGGACAGTAGGAGAGTGTCGCGGGACAGTAGGTGAGTGTCGCGGGACAGTAGGAGAGTGTCGCGGGACAGTAGGAGAGTGTCGCGGGACAGTAGCAACAGGACAGGGACAGTTTTTGCTCTTACTGCTGCTGCTAAAGGTTTATGGTACCTCCTGGTTGCTGCACTCCTCCAGTTAACTTCGCCTAGTTTTACCAAACATTCACATAAAGCAATCCAGACAGTTCTTATACAGAGTTCCCTAATGGTGGAACAAGCTTTAAGAAATCCCTAAAGACAGAGCTCTTTAAAGAGCACTTACTTTTCTAACACATTTAACAAACTAACGACTTTAAACCATGAAACCTTCAAATTTCCTTGTTCCCATTCTTTCCTCATCTTTCCCACTATTTCCCCTTGGCCTCCTTTAGGTGCTGCCTAAATCTTTTTTTTAACTTTTTTTAACCTTTAACTTTTATGTCCTTTTTTGCTAAATTTACATCATTGTTTGTAAGTCACTTTGGATAAAAGGCATCTGCCAAATGTGATGTAATGAAATGTAAAAACTGGGGTCTTTGTTGGTAGATAACTCCTGGGGAAGGTAATAAAAGCACACTTACACCTGATGTCATCTCACAGATAAAAAAAAAAACCTGACACTAATTTTAACTTCAAACTAAAATTTTAATTGGGAAAATTCATCACTGCACTGCCTTCTAAGCGAGAGAGACAGTGTGGACAGGTGGACAGCAAGGTATCCAGTCAGTATTTCTGCAGTTTAAGGCTGGGGGTGAGTGTGGCATCGGCTGATAAGCTGGTAACGCAGAGTTTGGCCACAGCGCGGCAGCAAACAGCGGCCCGTCATTTCTCCCCTGAAAAAGAAGGAAGTGATTGCGCAGTCGGGTCCACGCGCCGGGAGAAGAGGATATTTGTGTTTTTTTCTGAGATTAAATAAGAATTTCTCCACAGATGTGAAAAGAATTAAACCTGCAGTCTGTGTGTTTAGGCGCCGAGGATGTCACGGTAGGTGGAAAACTTCTGTAGCTACGAGTCTGACATATGGAGCATAATTCAGCTGTGAATTCAGTTTATATTATTATAGTAACGAGTCTTTGTTTTAAACGCGTTTAAAACACTGCAGTGTTTGAGACAGTCAGTGCTGAATGATTATCTGAGTTACGAACAAACTAGCTTAAATGTTGTGCACAGTAACAGTTCTGAGTTAGTGCCAGCCTGTCTGTCTGCCTGTCTCTCTGCTCACAGCTTTATAATGACAAGTAAACAAAACAGGACGAGGAAATTAATGGTGGGTCTGAGACCAACGATACAATACAAGTCGTAACTCTGTTTTTACTCATAAAAACTCAAATTACAGATCTCTGTTGTGCAGCTGTAGAACTGTCATTTCAGAAATCAGCTATAAAATGTTTACTAGTAATGCTATCAAATCTACAGACCTCTAAAATCTTACTAAACATTTTACCAGGATCACATAATCTAATAATCGAATAATCTTAATCTAATTCTGATTAGTCATTTATTATTATTGATTTACAAGAGAATTACATGTTTGCTAGTGAAAACTCCAATTATAAACATCTATAATTACATATAATTCCACATAACTCCACTGTAACTTAACTGTAACTAGTCATAATTACCATTGATTTACACAGGAATTCACTCTTTCATATCTACAAGTACAGGTTTACTAGTGAAAACTCAAATTATACATATCTATAATTTCTTATAATTCCACATACCTCCCCTTTAATTCTAATTCTGACTAGTAAACTATTCATCTCCACATATCTGTAAATTAATTCTGACTGGTATGTGATAATGATAATAATATTTTTGACTATAGTTGTTATGTGTTTTAAGTGTCTAATATATAATTTAAATATAATTTTACATATCTACAGTTCTTTTCTAGACAAGTGATAACAATATTATTGATCTGTAAAATTAGATTTTTTACTAGTCAAATCTACAGTGGAAATATCAATAATTACAATTTCTACTAGTAAAATGTTAGTAGATATCTGTAACTGGAGTTTTTTACTAGTAAAAATATAATTAAACATAAGACTGAGCGAGGGAGAGAGAGAGAACCCATGTCAATTAATGGTAATATAAATAACATTTAAGGACATTTAATATTGGTAATATTTGATTTGGTTTATTTAAATAACAGGGACAATACACATTAATCAACATCATTATTTCATAACGTTGATGTGCCAGATTTAGCCAGATGGCTCATTTTCGTCTGCTACCTTTGGGCAGGTTGATGTTCTAAAATATTACTAAACATATTACCAGGAGCACATATTCTTAATGTAATTCTGACTAATCATTATTACTATTAATTCACATAAAATTTTAACCTCACTTATTCAAAATGTAATGTTTACTAGAAAAAAATCCCAGTTACAGATATCTACAATTACTTTTAACCTAGTACAAACTGTAATTTCCGACATCTACAGTGTAATTCTGACTGGTCAAAAGTTACCATTGATTTACAGATAAATTTACTCTCATATCTATAATTAGATTTTTTACTATTACAGATATCTAAAGTTAATTATAAATTCAAAACACTCTTCTGTAATTCTGTAGTAAAAAGTTCAGGTCAATATTTTTGTAAATTGGTATAAATGATAGCTTGAATTATCTCTAATTTTGACCATAGTAGTAATGTGCATTTAGAATATTAGCAATTTTAAATCTGCAGATAACAATATCTTTATCAATATAAATATTGTTGATCTCTAAGGCTCTAAAACATAAAGGTTTTTACTACTCAAATGTACAGTTGAGATATGAGAAATTACAATGTTTACTAGTAAAATATATAAAGAGATATTTGTATCACACAATAAGAGAGTGACAATCCCATATAAAATAATGGTAACATTAATAACATTATGGACATTTTATCTGGATATTATGACTAGTCTGAATGTTTTTATAGATCTGTATATATTATACTACTTCTTACTATTTCACAGTTGGTATCTAAAATTAAAGTTTCTACTTTCAGTTTCAAGATTCTCTCAGAAATCTAAAATCAACCACTTGGGTGATTTTTTGGAAATTGAAACCTGTAGCTTTGTAGTTCTCAATAAATGTCTCAGTCTTTCATAATCAGTCATATAAACAAGCAAATGTGGATTCATTTTAAATGCCCAAATGGTGGTCCTGTTCAAAACCCATTTAAGCCTAATTAATTCATCTTGCCCTGCACATTTTAGTGGTTTCCCTGATTTAACACACTTGTGACCCTGAAAGGACTTGAGCTGATTAGTTGAATCCGGTGTGTTGAGAAAAAAAGAAAGCAATAAATGTAAAGGTGGGGACCAGGATTGAGAAACAGATTTAAAACTAACTAAACCAGAAAAGAACCTGTCAGATTTAAGTTGTGTAATCAGAGGAAAAACTCCCACCTGCTAACCTTATATGGAGGCCATTAAACTTGTTTGACTCATTTAGTAGGTCACAAGTGATTATTTTACAGTTGGTTGAAGGCTGTTATTATTATATTGCATGACTAGAAAGCTGTCTCTAGAAAAAAGCAACAGGAAGTGCATAAGTTTAGCAGTTTTCTTTTTTATTACTGGTAACAAATTCTTCAGTTCTCTGTTTTAAAGACTGGCACGCTCTGGGTTATGATGAAACAAGCCAGTGGGTACAGAAGTCATCATGAGCCAAAACAAAGAAAAAGGGAAACGGAGGCTCTCCAAGTGGATGGACTATGGCACCATCAATGGAGAAGGCGAGTGGGACTTGTGCCCTACCTGCCAAGGGACAGGACGAATACCTAGAGGTATGTCTCCTTTATTGTCTCATTTCACAGTTAAAAGCTTACAGCAACCTGTAAAATTTAGAACAGTATAGTAGTAATGGTCACTGTAAACTCCACACATTACATGTTACATTTTCAGGTGAGGAGGCCCAACTGGTTGCAGTTATTCCATGCAGTGACCAAAGGCTGAAGCCTCGTCACACGTGAGTGTCTCATGATGTCCTGCAATTCAGGCTTTAAAGCATTTCACTGAGTTACAGAGCTACAGTAAATTGCCTAATTACAGCCTATTGTAGTCAAACATAAATCCACAGTAGGCGGATAAAAAGCTTTAGCACATAGAACTATTGGTAGAGGTAAAATAAAGCTCATTATGTAATATGCATAATGCTGTTTTATGTAATGTTCACATTATTTTTAGTTTCTGTGATTTTTTTTTAAATATGTTTTTAAATAACTTAAATAAATAATTTAAATGATATGTTGTTGTATATAATGTCAAGTCATATGCTAGATATTTGTTAATCATACAATAAACGCAAATGTTTTCTTTTAGAAGAGTCTGTGTCTGTAGCACAATATTTTGCCTACTGGGTAAATTATTAATAGTAATAATAATTCTTGTTTTTACAGGAAGCTGTATGTCAGCATATCAATTATTTTGTGTCTCCTGACCTGTTCCCTGATCCTCTTCTTTCTGTTCCCTCGGAGCGTGGAGGTGTCCCAAGTTACCCTCCAGTCCTCTATGGTCTACTTTACAACCGATGATGTTGAGATGATAATCACAGTAGGTTATTTTGCATGTTTACCTATGTAAGAGCACAAACTTTACAAACCTCGATTGTCAGCAAAATGTAGTGTTTTGTATGTACTGTGACTCTCACACATTGTTTTTTCATTATATACATTATTTAAATACTTTTTCTGAGAATAATATCACTGCAAAATGACCTTGTACTTGATTTGAATGATCAAAAATAGCTTTTAATGCTCTTGAGATCTGAAGCAGTATTTTCGGACTGATTTCAAAGCATTAGAAGTTAGAGATTTTGGTTCACTTTGTTTTGTATCCACTCTGTAGAACAAACTAAACATCAGCAATCAGAATTTTGTGACAATCCAAGTTCATGATCTTGATCTGCAAGCCTTGATTTATGAAACCGTGGTTGGGAATAACAAGACCACCAATGTGACTTCAGTTCTTCCACGCTCTGAGAAAACGGTGAGTTATTAAAGGTAGATTTATTTTTAAATGTTCTCAAATATTTTAAAATTGAAATATGGAACAAGATATGGTATAAATAAACAGTACATAAAATATAAGTTGCAGCTAAAAGTATGCTTAAAGTTAACACTTTTTGCCTATAATTGTACTTATACTTGTAGGTCACTGGGGGTTCAGTGACTATGTGTTGTTGTTTAAAATTTTTGTCCTGCTTCCAGAATTCTGGAAAGCTGCTTGCTGATACCAGGTTTAAATAAATACATTTGATTTGATGAGTTGACGTGCAAGTCAGCCGTTGGTCATCAGTTTCTGATCATAGGATCAATGTTTTCTGGATATTTTTGATTTACAAGCTTTACGTTGTGGTGCTTCTATAGTGGTTCAGATCAATTGATGAGTGTGTTGGAGAGGGCTGATTGATTGTGTAGTAATATATGGGCTGCAGTCAGTAATAATTAACATGTAAAGGTAACCTATGATATTAAACAAAACTCTCATTATTCTGTATTTCCTGGACAACCCTGTACATATCTCTTTTTCTTTTTCCTTCTGCAGTTGACCGTTGTAACTACAATCCACATTACTGATCCTGGCCTGAAGTAAGTAATGCATTCATTAGATCCTTATAGTAAGTTTTTTCATTTAGAAAATAATCTTTTTTTGATTGCACAAACTATGTGTCAAGGCTGCATGATACAAACAACTTACAAATTACAAATCTCTTGCTACATATTGTGACACAGTTCAATATTGTATTGAATTGCATTTATTGGATCATTTGAATATTATGATTCACCAACAGAACATTGATCAAACACACTAAATAAACTATTTCCAATGTGTTACTTCTCTAGTATTAGTATTGCACAGGAAATTACTGTACCAATGAGAAATGAATGACGTTTATTGAATGGCATGATTTCTCGGCACAGTTGCTAAATCTCAGCCGTAGTGTTTACCTTCTTTTTTTTTTTTTTAGAAGTCTTCGGGGTAGACCTTATCTCACATTACTAACATTTGATTATGTTGTCATTGTTTTTACAGTAGTTACTGCAAGTCTACTTCTTTCCGAATTCACACCTTGTTTTTACATTTGCAGTAAGTATCTATTTCATTCTCATACACATACACAACTTCTAAACAATAGTCAGCAAAAAACAACAATATAGAACTTCTAAAGAGAACTTTTAATTTAAATGTATATTCTCTTGAGACCCTGTGTCCTCATCTGGAGACATTTAATATCTGCTTCTTTGCACCATGATATTTAATTTTTTTAACTTTACACTCAACTGATTTAAAACAAGATGGTGGGAATCCCAGTCAAAAGTTTCTACAGCCAGTCCAGAAAGAAACATGGGCCAGGTTAAAATTCTCATACATTTTTTACTTTATTTATTTTGTTTTTGGACTAAGGAACATTTTAAATATTAAAATAAACTAATGTCCCCATATGTGGAAATTGTCTTTGCAAAAATGACTTCCTGTACAATGACAAAGTTTGGTTTTTATACTTGCACACCAAGCAAATGTCTGGGTCTCAGGATAATATAACACATTTTTATTCCAAATTACCACTCTTGTCTCTTCATGATTTTATCTTTATTATGATCTTAGAAAATGTAAGGGACACAAATTATTAAGAGGAAGGCAAAATGCATGTACATATATTTGGACCATTTTTTTGAATCCATACAAATAAAATGTTTGCATATTGGTGTCATATTTCACATAGTGTAACTTTTCTCTGGTCTTGAGAATTGACAGTCTGACAGTATACAGTGGACAACCCCACAAATGTTACATTGTTAAATATTTTATTTTTTCTTAAATTCAAAATGAAAAATGTTTTGACAGGTTTAATCCTCATTAACTATTTTTTACAGCTTACAGAACAGCTGCCATTTCAAACTACGATTAAAAATGAAAGAAAAAGTAGTCTGCTGAGTGCTCAGTTTCCGCATGCCACATGCATTCGTATATGCAGTAATCAGGAACACAAGTCATTAAAAGTCACGTGATCCTGTCCTCTACTCTCCACAGATTGACTATAAAGGTGTCCTACCTGTCCCATGCAGAACAGCTGTCTACAGATACATACGAGTATATTGATTGTGGAACAAACTCCACAATTCCTCGTCCTACGACATAAGAAAGGACTTCAGCATAAGAAACCAAAGGAGACAACAGTGAAAGCATCTTCAGTGTGTCTTGTGTCTCTGTTCTTTCTCGTTGTAATCAGCTCTGCATATCATTAGTATCCTGCTCTTAACTGGACTGCTGATCTTTCACAAGTTAAATATTAGCTGAGAGAAAGTGCCTGCTGCCTATTGCACGCAGCCATTAGTGGTATACATTATGTTTTCTTAGTTTTACTTATTAATGTGAAGTAAGTGTTTGCCATATTGTTTTTGTTGATTTTTTTTGTTGCAATTTTGAATAAACTTGTCTATCTTTAAGTCTGTTTGATTTTTCTTCACTTTTCTGAACCAGAAATAAATGCTACGGACTCATTGAAAGGTTTGTAGATATTGTTATTTTTATTCATATTATTTTGGTTTACAGTGTTAAGTTAAATATGTTCAATGTTATACCAGCAGCATGTATATTGCACTGTGGAACCGTAGTAATATCTGTAGCCCTCATCTTCACCATTGTTGGGAATACTGTATAGACTGAAAGAAAGAATAAACTGCATTTTAGGGTTTGTGTAAATTAATAAAACATATAAAGAGACATAAATTGAGATTTTACAGTGTTGCTAAAACCTTGTTAGTATAGCTTTTGGCGGCTAAAGTGTTGTAGGGTGATTGCTGTGGTTTTCCAGGTTGATTGTTTGTTGCTAATATGTTTGTAGCCCGAAAGGGGCTTGCGATGGTGTTGCTAGGTGGTTGCTATGGTATCCAAAGTGGTTGCTAAAGTGTTGCTAGGTGGTTTGTATGGAAATAGGTTTGTTGCAGGTTGCTGTGGTTTACCGTGTGTTCTAGTGAGTGGTTCTACATGTGCTTCAGATGGTTGCTAGATGTTGTTGGATTTGAATGGGAGTGAATGAGAGAAAATGGGATGGAAAGTAAACTATGTGCAGCCATAATGATGCTTGAAACTTTTTTGCCTAGTGTGCTTATATTACATTAGGTTATTTCAGTTGTTTGGTGTGATCAGAAAATCAGATATTTTTGTCCTTTATGATCATTAATTAATGTTTAACCCTTTCAGATCCTCTGTTGATTCCAGTGAGCATTACTTCTTCTGGTGTGGCACTGAGATTCTGAGATTTCTGTGACTCTTAAAATGAAATCCAAGGAAACTAAGATGTATTTTGGAACAATGATTTCAGATTAATGAGTGTTACATCAAACTTAGTAGTTTTTGTAAGGAATGGTAATTTAATTTCAACAAAGAAGCTTGAAAATATTTGAACTTTTTTTTTTTGTTTGTTTGTTTTGTATTTATGCAGAATTCTTTATTTAGTCTCTAAACTAGGCGAAGAAAGCCCAATTAAACAAAATACACAAATTATTTTTAAATTATTTTTAAATTTATTGATTAATGGAAATTACCCACGACATTCCTCTGAAGAATCTGCTGGCATAAACCAGAATTTGTAAGCCCATCAATAAAGGCAAAGTTTCTTGAACATAAGGCAGCAGTGAAGCCCCAAACAATGATACTTCCACCACCATCCTTAACAGATGGGATGAGGCAAGCTTTATTTTTTTTTTGTTTTTTGTTTTACACAACATTTGTTATTACCACCAAAAATCTGTTGTAAACCAAAAATTATATTTTGGATTCATCTGTCTTACAAAATTCTCGTGGCTCATGTGATCCATGTGATCTTGCATATACTTTTCAGATGGGAAGTATTGCAGTGTTTTATTTTGAGAGTACCGTAGTTGTTGTTTCCTCTTTGCTATGCTGCCACGCACTTCTTGTTCAATGTTTACCTAATAGTGGACATACATTCCTTTTAATACAAAAGAAGCCTGTGGATGCTTAGATGGTACTCTGGGCTTCTTTGTCACTTCCTGTAATATTTTTGCAGTGCTGTTAACACATTGGAAACCACTTTGCCAACTGTCTGTAGACTGTTACTCCAAAAAAGCAAGTAAACTCTTTTTTTGATACCAGTGAACCCCATATGTGACATATATTATAATGGAAAGTATGGTCAAATACAAGCAATATGTAACATATAATGCTTTATTACATACAATTAACTGTATTCCTACAATAACTGTGCTAATGCTTCATCAAATAATTAAAATAAAATTATATATAATTTAGATATATTATCCAGTGTAATGGATGGTAAATCAAAACTAATATAATAACTAATATAATAAAACAGATATCTCCAGTAACAACCTGGGAGGTATTTCACAAAGCAGCATTTCTCATGTTGCCAGGTAAAGCCTGTCCAAAAGGCTCAGTGTGGGTTTATGTTACTCTGCAGCTTTACTGATAAATGATGCTTTGTAAAATTCCTCCCTGTAACCCGGTAATTCATAATGGCCATTCTAAAAAAAAACTAGTACTTACTGTGTATCTGTTGTCAATCTTGGCGCTGTATTGCTCTCTCTTTTCAAGCTGACAGCTGCAGAGAATCTTCTTATCAGCCACTGTGGGTAAAAAAAAAAATACATGTAGATTTTATTGATTTGGACAGTTTATTGTGTGTAAAGTGAGAAACTGAGCTTAAATGCGCAATAAGAGAGCTATACAGTAAGAGTGAAAGTCAAAGACTACCCTTTTGTTTGTTTCATTTTCAGTGTAAAAAGCAGAAAGTTCCACAAGAGATACAAGCGCTCCCGACACTAGGGGTGGGTGATATGGCCCTAAATTAATATCACAAAATGTCATGGTATTTTCACAATAACGATACTCTTGGCGATGTGACAAAACATTGAATTAAAAAATTATTTCAAAAATACACTACTGCAACATAATTAAAAAAATACATTTTATTATTGCATACAATAAGATATGGCACACCCCTAACTGTGATATTAAAAAATACAAGAATTTGATCAGATTTGTAACAGAAGGCAATGATCCAGAATGTCATGATACTAATAATGCACTGCAAATACTTCCATATATCCAGGATTAAAGTAAAATAAATGATACTGGACAGATATCACCTGTCTGTAGTATATATATAAAATGGGGAAATAAGAAAAAGAACAGTGTAAATGTTTCTTTTGCTAAAAACAGCACAAAAAAATAGTATCCTGATATGATAGTTAGGGGTGAGTGATATGGCACGATATTTCAGGGTATAATAACGGTTACGATATTCAAAATGTTGGCGATGTTATTGCGTACAATACCATATGGCACACCCCTACACAACACTAATGTCTACTCTGCACTGCTGTGCACCTACTGCTATTTTTCTCATCAACAATTTATCTCGTTGTTCTAAAATGTGACACCAACATTCACACAATTGCCTAAACTCAATTTACCTTAACATTTATTTTTATGTGCATCGAAATCCAGGTGAAAAGACCTTTAAGACAAACTGTGATCAGATTTCCACTGGTTTACTCCAAACCACTCATATCATATGTAACAGAATTGTAAACAAAATGCAATTTTTAGTGATCAGATTCCATCAGGCATATATCAGAAATATGTCTGTTTAACATAAATATGACTGTTACATTGTTAAAGCCATGTATAACAGACCTAATAAGGTTTATCTAATGATAGCAGATAAAGAACTCCTTCTACTTTCGCAACAGTAGTTTTACTCACTAATGTGAAAAGGGTGAGATAATTTAATTGTAGGAATATATAATGTTCTTTCACACTAGGTAAACCATGCTTATTGAGAAAATCAATTGGTACACACGAAGCTTCACTTAATTTTTTTTAAAAGACTGAAAATGTGCAGTAAAACTACTACTGTGTAAAACAAATGTGAGTGTGAAGTAAGTCTTTTATGGGCAAGTCTTTAAGATATTTAAATGTAATAATAAAAAATGAATTAAATTAATCAGTCAGAACTTCAGGCACCGTAACTGTCTTTTAAACCAGAAGTTACAGTATTTTTTCATATTTAATTGTTTTTAATAGTCAATTTGGCAAAAAAAAAACTGTCTACACGACACACAGCAAAGTAACATTGTTGATTTATCATACGCAGTGTTCACCTAACACTCGTAAGTTTGCTCTGAACTGTATACTTTAGCTTCTGGCAAACCTAGAATTAAACACTCTGATGTCTACCGTTTACCTTTAACAGCAGATTAAATATACATAAGACTTATGCTAAAAAAGCCAAACAACAATGACTATGAGAATGAGAATTCAAACTCATTCTAGTGTTAAAATTAAACACACAACATACCCAGAGGTTCACTGGACACTGAGGATGTTACAGGTGTCTCACTTTGGCTCTTTTCCACGGAGCTTTGCTTCTGCATGTCCGCCTGCAGCACCACCATAAAGCAGAGGGCATCAATTTAAATACAGTGGTGTGTGGAAGCTTGTGTCAACTTTAGAAATGTCTATATTAGTACGCATAAATATGGTTTAAACCTCATTAGATTTTCACACTAGGTCTAAAAGTAGATACGGAGACCAAATCAAACAAATGAGAGAAAAAATATTAGACTTAGCCATTTATTTATTTAAAAAAATGAAACAATATTACATATCTGTGAGTGGCAAAATATGTGAAAATTTGCTTTCACAATGAGCTGTACCATACAGACAGAATTCCTGAAAATTTAACTTCAGAATTTACTGATATAATTCAGAATTTATTGTTCCATCAATGATGGCGAGCCATCCTTGCACGGTTGTAGCTAAATGGGACAAACCATTATACTATCTCCACCATGTTTCACAGATAGGAAACGTTTCCTATACCCCTCTATCTTGTCCACGTGAGCTTTAGCAAAATGACTCATAAACCTTAACATTAGAAAATCTGATAGTTTGATAAAGGCCTCTAGCTGCTTTCTTTGTGACCTCAAGGACTATTACATGTCTTGCTCTTGGCTCAATCTTTGTTGGATGACCACTCCTGGAGATGGTAATAATGGTTTCGATTTTTTTTTTTTTTTAGTTTAGTTTAGTACAAAATCTTTGCAAATTGGCGGATGGGTACAATCTTTAGGGATGGTTTGTAATCTTGACCAGTCTCTATTCATTCCATTAAACACTTTTCACAAACAGGTTTTGTTAAGATTAAATTTTGTTCTTAAAATAAATCAGGGTGCCCACTCACAGCTGATTGTTGAAAACACCTGACACTTAATTTTACCGTCAAATTATCTTCCAGTCCTCAAGGGTCCCATATTTTTGCCACTCAGTATTATAGATATGCAATATAGGATAATTTTCATTGATAAGTAAATGACCAAGTCTAAGTCTAATATGTTCATCTCTATTGTTAGATTTGGTTCTCTTCATCTAAATTAGGACTCTATTATAAATTATACATATAGAAAGTATTCACATGTATTCACAAACTTTAAAGCACCATAGCATGTCAAAGTACTTCCCAATATGTTACAGTATGTTGGTTCAAAGCAAGAGAAAGAGAGTACAACACACTTGACACTTTTTAAAAAATTATTATCAAATTATTTTATTATTCCAAAGGGTACCATATTTTTGCCATTTAGATATGGCAGAAATATGCAGTGTAAGTTTATTTTTCTCAATAAGTAAATGATCAAGTAATATGTTTGTCTTATTTGTTAGTTTTAGTTCTCTTTGTCTAATTTAGGACTGTGAGATGGAGGATGATTTAGGTGAAATTTATACAGACATACAGAAAGTTCTGAAGTATTCACAAACTTTAAAAAGCACTACAGTATGTCAAAGTATGTCCCAGAATGTCACGGTATGTTATTTCAAAGCAAGAGAAAGAGAGTACAACACAAGACAGCACCTCATGCAATATTAATAGGACAAGGGAAGACATGCATTCCAAAACAAATTAAACACACAGCTATCTATACTCACTGTAAGACCCTGCCTGCTTCTGGAGGCCATCCTTCGGTCCAGAACATGCTGACGGCGGCGGGCCTCCCAGTGCATAGCTGACATTTTACACCACCGGGTGAAAGACCTGAGTGGGAGATGGATTTATGTGACTAGTCAGTGGAACGTAACATGAGAGTCTCCCACTTCCTGACTAAAGTAATTCAAGCTCACTTGCTGAGAGGTGTTCATTGTTATTGCATACATGTTAGGAAAAACCCTGCTGAACGGATTTATTAGCTGCTTATGAATTCAAGGTTCCTTAATGCATTGTGGAGGACATTCAGTTTCCTTTTTTTTAATAGAAAAAAATGTTAAGGTGCATAGCTGAATGTTGAAGTAAATAACTGTACGGGCTGCATGCTATCAGTAACATTTGGTCAGTTAATGATAGTATAATACACTACCACACTAAGGCTGGTGTAGAATATTTAGGCCTCATTTTAAAATGAATTCAAATTTTCATCATGAAGAGAAAAACCTGCGACAGATGGACACTCCAAAACGAGAAGCACTTACCAGCTTCAGCCCTCTGAAGAGTCTGTGCACTCCAGTGACCACACTGACCCTGCTCTGCAGGAGTTTGACAGCTCACACGTTTCTTAGCAACGCCCCTGAAACAACAAAGAGACTTCTAGAGCCCAAGCCACAGGCAACTTATTATAAATTACTGTGACATCAGAACCACAGTAACTGTGTCATGAACATACATCCGTGAAAGAACTTAACCTATTAAAGCCCAGACCCAGTTCTGAATACTGATACAAAAGTCTAATATAATCAGTTCAATTAATTGAGCAAAGCATTGTTTTTTTTCTTAATGTAATAAGTAGGACAAATGACTATTAATGTTTTATGGCTAAAATCCATCATTTTTATTTGATCATTTTGTTCTAGAAACTGTGTCAGCTACTTACTTACTTACATACACTTTTAAAAGGAGGGAGTTGTTTTTTATCTCCAGCACTAACTTCTAAAGTAAAGCACATCTACATTCTGTAAATAACCTCATAATGAACAAACACACATTTACACACTGTCCTGTAAGGATGCTCTCAGGATATTAAGTAGGGAATATGTTACTTAGGGACTTAATGAGTTAAAGTAATGAACAGAGTGCTGTACGAATCTTTGTAAAACAACATTGGACAAGACAACCATGTAAAAATGACAGTTCTTGACAATGTATCAACATCATATTATTGATGAACCAATAGAAATGTCCCAAAATGAAATGCTTCTTTTGCTTATCCTGTATATTTGCCATTTGGAGATAGTTGATGGTGCTGACAGTTGCTTGTGGCTGCTTTCTGCTTCATGGGTTGTACTAAATTGTCACTGTGTAATATAAAAATAAGTATCTCCAAAATGGTACATTTACACAATGTTATTAACTTTGAACAGAAGTTAATGTTAAATAAAAGTTTGTAACTTTAGATAATTTCTATTGGTTCTTCTGGACATGTTTTGTAGTTAAAAAATTAAATAAATAAATAAATACACAATACACAGATAGTTTTTATTGATAGATAGGTTTTATTGATCACCATCGATCTGTCAGTACTGATGAGACTGGAGATAATTAGATGTGAGTCCTGAAGTAACACAGACCTGATTCATGGTGGTGCTAATGTGGTTTTTGAGGTTTAATGCCAAGCTTTAGCCTATATGTAGTGAAGATCAGTGTTTTTACGAGTAATCAATGTTTCGCAAATGTGTTATCTTCCCCTCAATACACCTAATCCAGCTCCTGAAGAGAATTCATTAAGGACTGGATAATAAGCCTGGCTGAAGAGCTGAATCAGGTGAGCTTGTGAGGAAATAGAATAGAAACATCTAGTGCAGTGATAACTTGAAAAACTCAGAATGACGTATTTAGTGACATTTGCCTATGAGAGATGTAGGCTGCTTTTGCTCTGCTATTATTTATGTCCACAACATAAACCCTGCTGAAGAGGTTACTGATCTGAGCATAGCAACATATTTCATAACACTCAATAAGGCTGTGAAAGCTGATAATAGTTCAGCGTTCTTTTGCTTGGGATGCTTCAGAAATATGAGGAAACTGCTTTCAAAACCTGTACTGCTCAGTTGTTATACACTCTTACGAAACAGGTTATTCAGTAGTGGTTTAGGAATGGCAATTGTTCTATCTCATTAAATGAAAACTATAAATGTGCTAAAAAAGGTTCAACTTCTCAGCATGCACCCACACCTGACTTCCATGATTCCACAGATCACATGATGCAACAGGGTTCTGCTCTCCAGGTTACTAATTGGCTCCACCTGCCCTATCTAGTATAATACTTAGTCCTTTGCTGAGTATTGAATCTAGATTTTCTAGCTCTTCTGCGACGTTTGTTATTGTTCTGCCTTCCCCGTAACTGACCCATTTTTGTATTATTGTTTATCGCCCTTTACCTCGCCTATTCTATTGATTGCCTGTTGCCGACCTTTTTGTATTTTTGGACCTCTCTTTTGCCTTCTCCCTTGTGTTGTTGGATTTACTGTTTATGAACTTGCTTTGCCTGACTGTTTTTTGATATGTTGTTGACATTTTCTGTCATTCTGTTACTGATCTTGCCTGTCGCTCACAATCCTTGTAAGCCTTGTGCCTTTTATTAAAAAATATATATATATTTAATTTTTATCTGCGAGTGTCTGTCCCTGGTCTGGCATGCGTGAGACCTGTATTTTAACAAATGGAAGAACCGGTTATATCCCAGTTGGCACACAACCAACCTTCAACGTTGAAATGTGGTTGAAATATGATTGAAGTAATGTCTGTTGTTGTATAGTGATGTCAACATTTTATCACTACACAATTTCAAGAAACATTTGGATGGAGGGATAAAAATTTATTTTACTTTCATTTGCAGTAATTGCTTTTTAATTTGGCACCAATTCTTCATCATACCTTCATCATGTTCCATTTGTTTTACTGTTGTGTTTTTGAGATTAATTGTTTATTCAGATTGGTAGAGTTGGGAAACATTCTTTATACTCAGCTTTTCTACACGTGATGTAAGTTTATTATTAACACTTTGTTAACCATAGGATGTTCTAGTTTTAGTGAGTTAGGGTTTATTAAAGGTTGAACGTACAACACTGAAACAACGTTGCCATTATCATCGTTGATTCACTTTATAAAATTAACACCAAATCTAACGGTGATTCAGCGTTGAAATGCCAACTGGGGTAGAACCTTTTTAGAACTTTTTTAGTTCGCAGCTTCTTACAGTTATCACTTAGCTTCATTGTGTAAGTGTGGCTGTGGACTGTGCTACAAAACTACAAAAATTACAAAAATAATTTTAAGCATATTGGCTTTACCGAACACCAGAGGGAGCCACGGTGGCGTGCATTTTTTTCTCCACTCGTACTCGGGCAGACCCCGTGCTCTACACTGGGTTTGGGGCAGTGTGATAGATACATGTGTAGCCGGTGTTCTGTCGAGTTGTGCTACCCTGTCAAACCATGCAACCATAGTGTATATTTAAGTGTAAAAATACGAAAGAAGCACTATATTAGATCATGTTCTCAGTAGATGTAGGTTAGTATATTGGAGAGCATAAATCAATCACTGTATGTATCTTGGCAAAGTTGTTGCAATGAGAGGTCATTACAAACTGCTTTTGTATTTTTTTTTATATAATAATTGTTGTATTTATTATTATTAATTTTCATATACGCTTTTGTGCAATGACAGTGAGTCCAGGTTGAGTCCACAAACAGCCCCCACAAAAAAACAGAATTATTATTTTTGTAAAAATAAACACGATAAATACTTAAAAGGTGTAATTCAGGGCATGCGCAGTACCTTTAGAAAGCACGTATCGATGGGTAGCACAACTCGACAGAACACCAATCCAAACGGAGGGGGCGGAGTTTTCGGATACTTTTAGCCAATTCGAGCACAATAGAAAAGTATGGACCGCGATTAGCCAATCACAGAGCAGGCGGAGGCGGGCTCTGCCGGAATACGGGTGGTAACTGGAATAGCGCAGCCGTGGCTGGAGTGAGTAGTGGAGCGTGCTGGTGACGTCAGGTGCAGGTTGTTGTTGGATGTGGCGCGCGTGCCCCGCGCTCATTGCCTTGGATCGGAGAGAGCGGCGGCAGCGGCGGCAGGGACTCGGCGGAGGTGCGGAAAATCACCATGGTTTGGAAGCGAAGAGTCGACTGGATGTTCTCGGCAGCGCTGCTCGGTATAAAAGTCCATTAGGTAAGCGGCTCAGAGCGGAAGAGAATATTTTTTGTAATGTTTTAATGTTAAAAAGAAGCCCTGTAACAGAGTAACAGCTTGTGCGCGTGCCTGTCCTGCGCTCAGAGTGCAGATAAATGTATTGACTGTGCTTAACAATGCAAGTATTTAATACAGGGTCAGGATACAGCGGCGGGACACGCTGACACAATGCCTGTTTTAGAGGCTTCTTGGGTTTTTAATTACATGGAGAAAGGTTTAAAAACTTCAGCTTGTCTTCTTCATGCTGTCTAACATTATAGATTATAGACATAGATAGATAGATAGATAGATAGATAGATAGATAGATAGATAGATAGAGCACTTTATTAATACGAGAGGGAATTGTGAATATTGCAGTAGCTCAATGTACAGAAATGGCAATCAGAGTAGCGACGTAAAATCCAACAATATTATACAGTATAAAGTAAAAAGCTTTCAAAATATACAAACATGAAAATATAATAAGAAACATTGTGCAACATTCAAATGTGCTATCTTTTTAATAAAATGTTAGCTTATTATAAACAGCATAGCAGATAAAGATATATAAATAATATATGTACTGTTGTCGAATAAGCAGAGCCTATTTTAAAATGTAGCTATCTCAGTACTACTAAAGTCAAAGAGGACATACTAGTATCCCCTCTCATGCCAGACTCTTGTTTAGCTACATTTTAAAAGAGCATCCTTCTTTTTAATGTTGTTCAAGATTTGTTTGTGTGGAATAATGTAGATGATGTACAAAATAAGAAGATTATGTTGTTTATGGTCAAAGTAAATTACAGTCAATGTAAATCATGGGTAAACAAGGCCTACTCGTAGATTGTTTTCCACAGACAGCGCATTAACTTGCCATGTAGATTGCTGGATTGCTGTGAGAAATCTATTTCTGTTTAGCAGTCTTAAGAGGATTAGCCCGTGGAGAACCCTCAGCACCCAGTTATAGTCTGAGAATAACACCGCCGCTCCTAGAATGACCTGAATTCATTTCATTGTTTTTTTTTCTTAGCACTTAAGTCTACTAATATATCACATTTATTATGTGCAAATAAAAAATCTCCATAATTGCAAGTTTGCCATCACAGAGTAAGGAAAAAATCTTCTTAAGGAAGTTCATTTGGTCCATTTAACATGAAATTTCGACACACTGTAAAGGATAGTTGCTGTGTTTCATTTACTTTAGTAAAATGAATGAAAACCATGTTTTTCCTTGGACAGGAACTATAGTCATTTAACCTACACTATAATGCAACTATAATGTATTACCCAAGTCCCTTTATTTTAATGCCTAGAAGCTTCTTTTACTAAAATAGAATCTATGTCAAATTGATTTTCATCCCAGAGGATGCTGATTAAAGGGGTAACCAGGGCCGCTGCTAAGGTTTTGGAGGCCCTAAGCATAACTGGTCATGGCCACATACACTTTAAAAATGGTTAAACATGCGCAAGATTTAGCGCCTCCATGCATTTTTTGATTATTTATTTGACTGGAAAATGTCACATCTGGCAACAACCAACAGAGCAAACCGAGCCGTGCCATTTCAGGCAATAGGGGTGGGGGCATTATATTATGCACAAAAATAATAACGTGCCGCTTTTAAGTAGTAGAGTAGGTGCCCCATGCAATGTTTAAAGACAAAAAAGATGAGCGTATCATAAATAATTCACATTGGGTTTTAAATTTAATAATGTCATAATTTCAACACATTTCATTCTCAGTCAATTTGGCTCTCTGCAACTGCAAAATGGTTGAGGCCTAACGCTGGCTGCGTTGTCTGCGTATGCAGAGCGGCGGCCCTGGGGGTAACCCCTTTAGCTGAGCACTGTTACTGCTGTCTCTAAGGGATCTTTGATAGTAACCAGCTGTTGTGTTTGCTTTGATTAGGTCCAACACTGTGCCTCTGGTCTCATTGCCCCACCGTCTGCCTGCAGCCCCTTTGAAGTAGGTGCAAATGCCAAACACTTAAAACAGCACAGACGAGCCTGCTGCCTGTCACAGGGGAGTGAGAAATCCAGATTGCCATGGGAAACCAACTGACAGAAATTGCCCCCAACACACCATTCCTGCCTAACTTCCAGTGTCTCCATGTGGTGGTCATCGGGCTGGACTCTGCTGGCAAGACGTCCCTTCTTTATAGACTCAAGCTAAAGGAGTTCGTTAAGACCATTCCGACCAAGGGCTTCAACACGGAGAAGATCAAAGTGCCGGTGGGCAACGGCCGAGCCATCACTTTCCAGGTGTGGGACGTGGGTGGTCAGGATAAGCTACGGCCCTTGTGGAAGTCGTACACGCGGCGCACCGACGGCATGGTCTTTGTGGTGGACTCCACTGAAGCCGAGCGTATGGAGGAGGCTAAGGTGGAGCTGCATAAAATCACACGCACGTCAGAGAACCAGGGTGTGCCAGTACTAGTGTTGGCCAACAAACAGGATCTTCCGGTTGCGCTGGCTGTCAGCGAGGTGGAGAAAGTTCTCTCTGTACACGAACTGAGCGCCAACACCCTTCACCATGTGCAGGGCTGTAGTGCTGTGGATGGACAAGGCCTTCAGCCAGGCCTGGAAAAACTGTATGAGATGATCCTTAAAAGGAAAAAGATGGTGAGGCACAGCAAGAAAAAGAGATGAGCGTCTTCAGGGCCCTTTCACGACATGGTTATTTCACTTAACCTCCATAATGGACTCCGTGTTATTGTAGGATTTTTTTTGCCGGTGAATCTCTGAACAAAGGAATGGATCCAGATGGCCATGGGGTCAGGAGAAAATGAATCTGACCTTTATGTGTCACACAGTATTGAACTGCTTTCTTCCATACTTAGTATTTGCTGTGCAGCTGCCCTTTGTGTCTGAGGAATTTGTGATAGATCTGATAGGATGTAGTATCAACAGGATTTGAGCCTATGGAAACCTATGCCTTTTATTCATGTTTCCTCCAATAGAGGAAAAGACTGAAAATGAGGATCATTGCTCTGCAACACTTTGCTTTTTTTGCAGCAACACCTCACTGAACTGCCTTTTATTTCAGTTTTTCTAGATGGACTGCCCATGCTGATATAATAAGAGGCTATATAAATGTTTATGTTAAGCTAATCGTGGAGTTAACGTTTGAAACAGAACCTATATTCACACTTATAAGGTCAAGTTTTAGTTAAGAAACCTGATTGTTTCTACACACTGTACATAGTTTTTTGTATTGCTGAGGAATGAATAAATTATAGATGACTTTGACACTAATAATGTGTTTAAAAATCTATCTCTTATTTTGAGGAGTTCTATATTTATGAACAAATGAGATCAATTTTAAAAGTCCAGTTTCAGTGTGTAGGATTACAAATATGGCTAACCGGAGGCAATCCAGTGAGACCTGATCTGTCTTCTTGCAGATTTTTCTGTAAGGGAATCAGTAGGCCTCTGTTATTCTGAGGTTTCATATGTATCAGAGTTTCACAGCCTACAGCCAGGAATTCTACCCTGTTTTAACATATCTTCTAGATTAGATATACATCCAACAGTGTCCTTGGGTGATGAAACATTATACCAAAACAGCAGTTGTCACAGACCTATTTATAGACGCAGTGCTTGTGATGATGTCACTGCTGGCCCGTGAGCATGTTTGAAGGGAATGCTTCATTTGTCGATGAAAGGGGGTTCGGTCTCACTTTGCGTCCTGCTGGAGACAATGTAAAATTTAAAACTAAATATTTAACTTATGCAGAATTCATTTCTTGGAAAAATAAAGCAGATATTGTACACCAGTTCAGGTTTATATTCTAGTTGAATTATTCACATTTATGTGGATAATTACAGTTTAAATTTCTTTCTGAGGTAGATTTATGTGATTTGTGTGCATTTATGTACCAAAATAATTTACAATTCACAAATATTTTTCAAGATCTCTTTAATTTATCCCTACGCTGTCTCATTATACAGGTGTTATAATTCCAAATATTAAAATAACAATGCATATCAATACTAAAAAAAAACTGAAACAATACCAGTATAACAGATAACGGAAATAAATGTAAAGGTTTTTACAATAATCAATGCAGTGTAAAGACAATATGTGATTGGATGTCACTGTAAACCCAATTTTGAAGTTTAGGTTGGTGGCGTAACAAAGTATACCTTTATGATTCTGATCTCTGGGTTAACCTTAAGTTTAATTCAGTCACTTTTTGTTTGTGAAACATTTATATGACTTATGTTGCTATTATTCTAAATAATGACATTGGTAAAATCTTTTTTAAAACCTAGTTTAAGACTGTTACTGGAACTGAAATGTTTTTTAAATTTAGATCATCTTGAAAATATTATATAGTGACGTTGGTAATTCCAGAACAGTGACAACGCTAGTTAGGATTGGTTGGTGACACATTTGTTGTGAGTAACAAGTCTCTGGGTGACAACATTTCCTCCTATGTCCGACTAGGATTTGATTATTACACCAATAGGAGTCTTTGGGCACTACATTTACTTATCTGTGTAACATTTTAAAATATGTCTTAATAGGAGACAAATACCAGAAATGTAATGAAAAACGTGTTGTGTCTCAATCAAAACACAGTCTGGGCTGGAATACTTCTTATTTATAACTTAATCATAAATAGGTAAAGCTAAGCTACTGTTGGGTGAATGGAGAGATGCATTGTTTTTTTGTGATATCATGGAAATCCTGCATTCAAAACAGATTGTACTGTATTTGCAGCTTAATTTTCATGTTAATTAAAACTGTAGAAACAAAATGAGAACAGTATGTTATCAAACTAACAATTTGTAAATCATCTGTGTTAGGCAAAATCAGGCGGTTTAAATTACATGACATGATAAATGGTTCAACAGAAATGCCCAAAATTACTAGGAATAAAAGGTTTTTGTAATTTTGAAGGTATGAGGTTTTTGTGTGACCTAGATGATTTACATCATAATGTTTAATACCAAAAAGCCTAGGACATTTGTTTTTTTTTTCATTTTATGGACACTTGCTTAGGAAATGGACTGAAGTCATGTTAAATGTATTCATTCACAGGTATAATGATCTAAAAAAACGTCTTGAACCATAAAAGATCAGGATGCAATTAGCTTTTTATAGGTGAGATGTTACTGTGTTCTGGTTCATTGTTTATCAGTGTTAAAGCAAATGGTGTGAGACCCAGCCCCCACCAGAGCACAGTCAGGCACTAAATCCATTTACTATACTCTCAACTTCCCAGTGAGGCAGCAGCTTCAGGCCTGATTGGATTAATTAGCAGTGTGGTTTTGGGCTAAGCCAAACTGCAGCGAGGAAATAAAAGGAGATTGATTTATTGGAACACGATTTTGGTTGGGTTGTGGCCGTAATGTCCAGGGACCACTTGGACCGGTAAGAGGATGAAATGTAACTTGCCAGATGGATTCTATTATCCAGTTAATGTCTAAAGATAATTACAAATGCATTCCTAAATTGAGTAACCAAATTGTCTTGAGCCACCACTTACTATTTTAATGCTGTACCGAGTGTTTTATTAAAAGATTGGGAATCAGGGAGAATAATTGAACACAGCTGACCACATTTTGTACCATTAGAGCGTCACATCTGTCCAAACCCAATACTCATCAGTTTGGATGAAAGGGACACCACCATCCACTGCTGAGGGCTAATGATTTTATTGATTGCTGCAGTCTTTGCTCAGCCTTCGACATTGATAATTCTCCTCAATCACTGTGACCTCTGGCTGTCAGTAGGATTTGAGGAGAGAAGAGAATTCAAAGCTAAATGACTGTGCTAGACCTGCGAACAATGGCATTTCACCTAACCCGTTTTCTCAATGTTATCTGAAGAATGCAGGATAAGAAGCAGAGCACCCTGCTGAGCTGCCTAATTAAGAGGAGGCACGGTACTCTCATGCTGAAAACAACCAGAATCTTCCTTCTTTAGCTGCTGAAAGTACAAGCTTGTACCTAATATCATAATTAATTTTCATATTGAATTTTGCTAAAGGGTATGGTATATTTCTGCAGCATTCCTATGTATTCTTCTGTTTAGAGAAGTAACAGTACAGGAGAATGATAATAATGCAACATGATGTTACTGTAGGACTCCCTTTAAAATAAAAATGTGACAATCAAAACAGGGCTGGAAACAGACCCTAATTTTGACAGCCCTAATCAAAATAAAACACCAATAAAATTTGGTAAAACAGTTAAATGCTCTGGAAATATATGGTGTTGTTGATACTGGAGAGCAGCACATCACCACCTGATTTATGAATACCTGTTGCCACACTAACCATGGCTAAAGAACATGTCTTTTCCTGTGCCAGTGTACCAAGTACATGCAACAACGCGAGAAGAGAGCAAACAGGGATATCTTTAGCTTTTCTCATCTCTAGGTGTCCAATCCCTTCATAATAAACTAGATTATCTGATCTGATTACCAAACTGGAGCCATACATATATTAGAAGTAAAAGTCCCATCTTATATTTTCCAGAAAGACCCAGAGAACCAAGAGAAGCGAATTGGGGTGAGGATAAAGGCTAACCCGGCTACAATCTCATTAGCTTGCTTACAGTATGTCTTACTGAGAGGACACAATGCAAGGACACCAACACTAGTGAGTGAGATTTAGGAATAAGTGTCCATGTCAGGTGGTAAAATTTTTTGTGTACAGAGTATATGAAAACTCATTTTAAACCCTGTCAACACTTGAATGCATGTTACAATGTTAATACTATGCTACTATGTATTTCTATAGATTTCTATAACATCCACATACAACCTAAAATACTCAAAATAAATGCATTATTTGGCACCTTTAAATGATTTTTTTATTTAAAAACAGAGATAAATAAATAAATCACTTTCTAAAACGAGATCATAGTTATGCAATTCTAGCATTTTTTTTTCTAGGACAAGAGATATAACACTGTCCTAAACAAGCCAAAGAATTTCAAAAGCCATCCAACATAGCAACTCCACTCCAAACAAGAGCACTAAAGTTATGTAACAATAAGGCTCTTCACAATGCTCTCAATCGTTCATGTTCCCTCCAGTCAGTCTAGTACAGGCATGATTAGAAGGGTTAAACTGAGATGAGAGGAACTAGTGGTAGAACACTAATGTACTTCGCACACACTAAAAGAGCCCTGGGGAGTATTTCCACTCATACACACCCAGCCTGACCCAGCCTGTCCAGCATCCAACATGGAACGCCCAGCAATCTAGTCATTCGAAAACGTTGTGTAAACACTTTCCAGACACGTTTGCCATGGAATTTGAACAGCACAGCTGATAACTTTGACTAATTACTATACAGCCAGGGCTTTGTGTATTAGCAGCGGGAGCTGGAATGCCTCTAAAGCTTTCCTGCTTCCGTCTCACTGCTGGGATGGAAGCACGGTGGCAGGAAAATGGACCAGATAAAAACAAAACAAAAAAAAAACATTGCATGTTTATTTCCGCCACAGAATGAACTTCATTGGATGATGTAGAACCAGAACAGGACACCAGAGAATACATCCTATCATGATTCACACCTTCTCTGCTGTTGCATGTAAAGTGGAATTAGTTGGCACTATCATGATGACTGGAATGAAAACAAGAGAAGAAGAGCCTGAGGGATTATGTAGGACTAGCTGGGGAATCACTGTTGTCACAAGCTGTCAGGTGCAGCCTTCAAATCAAGCTACGTGTGAACAAGTGTGGGTTCCCCTGGTATTCCCAGCTCGCTTGTCAATATACTTCGGGTTCTGCTTCATCATACAGTGCAGAGCCTCATAATATGATAACAACATGCCCTTTGCCAGAGATCGATATCACAAGTCCCATTTTATAATGATTTAAACCGATAATTACAGTTTATGTAGCAGCTGTGTACACATCAAAGCGAGGGGAGATCAAACTGGGAGACACCCTAGGCTAAATGCTTATTTTAGCCAAAGTTAGCTAGCATTCTCCTCAATGTCTTCCCTTGTGAAAACAGACTGGATTACCTAAGCTCTCTACTGACCTGTAGTTAAAAACACATTCAATAAAGCAAGTAGGGCAAGTAGCTAACCTGACTTAAATCTCTTTAGTCTGATAACTGCACACCTCACTGACAGGAGACAATCAGAGAACAGCAATACACTTTTCTGTAAAACTGGGGAAAAGTTACTGTAACAAAATGTTATAACAGGTTAATATAGAATATTTTTATTCATTTTAAAATGTTCACAAAACAAAGTTGTCCATAACAATTTTTAAGGTTGCCTAGAACTCAAACTTTATTATTATTATTATTATTTATTTATTTTTTTCTGGTTAAATAGCTATATCTCCTACTTTAAAGGCAGAATAAACAGGCCAATTCCAAACCACTAATACTGTTTTGCACCAGTTTGGGCTCATTTTATTCATACACAGCCCTCTTGTAAAACCGAAATCAAAGCTAACAAGACAAATGAAGTGAAATACAGTGGAAGATTATGGTGTTGTTGATACTGGAGAGCAGCACATCACCACTCGATTCTGCTTGTTATGGCAATACATGTTCCCAGACTAACCAGCTTTATGATCACAGCTTTTTTCTTTCCAAAAACGCGAGGAAACAAAAAACATAAACAGTAATTGACGAAAGACTAAAATGCTGGGTGGTAAGTTTCTCTGAGGGTAAAATCCTTATTCACCTAACTTGGTCCTGTTCAAGTAATGTGTGTAGTAAGTAAAAAAAACATGGAAATTGTTCATTTTTTTATTGTGTACTTTTTATATAAAAAAAAAAATGCTATGATTATAGGATGCGGCCCTGGTCTTATTCAGGCTATAATGCACACATTAATGAGTTGTGGGGAGACCCCTTCTGTGAAATAGCTGGCTACTCATTTAAAATGGACCAGACGTTTTAATTTATCACCAGAGCAACTGCAAGCTTGTAACCATGGGTGACCTCTAAGAGCTCTCCAAGAGCTTTTAATTGCCTTTGTGGCTGTGTGTGTGCATTTCATTTGGGGTGACAGAGGGGACACAAGAGGACACTGGCAGTGTAGGTAAATTCTGAAAACTGCATCAGGCATACACAAAAGGGGTTTTGATCCTGGAGAAGAAAAACCCAAACATTTAACTATGAAAAAAAGACTTTCATTTAAATGAACCGTTTCTGTTACCATGGTTCTGTGTGTAAACCCTGCCTGTAGAAAAAAACCCAAAGGAACCTCCTCTTTTGAGATGTTTGTCGTTTGCTTTATTAGTGGGTGCTGGTTTTACATTCTGAATAGTTCTGTTGAAAACTGAAGGCCTCCAGATGATTCTGTTGGAAGTGGTCATGCTCAACCTTTCTGACTTCATGTGTGTAATGAAGGCTCTGAGTGTGGGTGATGTCAGCGTGTTATGGTGCAGCAGACGATGTCACAAGGCAGGGATCTGTCTACCCAGCATTATTTTCTCCAGGCCCATAAAGCTGCCAAGGCTGCTGAGATGAGAGTTTGGTCTGAGGGGGGCTGGGGATGGACGGAGAAGGGCAATCAGTGAGAGTCCCAGAGCCAGATAGTGTGGGTCATAAATCTGTGTGTTTATTCAAAGGCTTTTGCTGAGGAGCACACACTGCACTGCAGTCTTGCTCTCCCTGGAGGCCCGGGACAACACCCTGATCCAGTAGCACCATGCTAGCCAAGACAGACACATCCAGGCTGTGAACAGGCTTTCGTTAGAGCTTTAGAGGAGAGGAGAAATGTTCTTAAATAAACACATGATGTGAACATTTTAATGTTTGTGCTATTATTATTTTTTATTTGAATATCATTAAAATAATGCAAATGTTTTCTAGCACCATAATTATCAGACACATCCTAAAAATTAATTGGAATCTTTGACAGGGTTCACCATCTATATAATTTTTGTACACTGCACCTTAAGGTTCTTTTTTAATCCAAGAGATACTCTGTGTACCAATATTTACATGCTTGTCCTTTTTTTAAGTTGCCTCTGACAAAGAATTGTATTGGTAAAGTCTTTTTCCAGTAGAAAACAAGATATGACATTCGTTTTTTGCCTTGATGAAGTGTCTGTTTCCACAAACAAGCAACAAAGCTAGAAACTTAATTTCACTACATACTATTCATTGCATGATGTGTTGCATTGCGTGAGAGCAGCCTTGCCACAGGGCAAAAAAGGATTTAAAAAAGTGGGTTGGTACGTCAAACAAGCATCACACATAGAACGAATGCCTTAAAAAAAAATGGAGGAACAGCTAATAATAGGACAGTCTTACTATTCAGAATTTTCCAAATCTGAAAAAAAAAATAAGCATGCATACTTACAGATTGTTCTTTTGGTTCACTTGCATTTAAAAACAAAACAGACACCCGACCACATAGCAAGCAAAGAGACAGAAATGCATTGAAAACAAGTGAATATAGACATGTATCTTTATGTAAAAATACTTAAATGTGAATAATGTAATTATATAATTCTGTTATGGTAAAAATTATTTATTTTTTAAATGAGTTTAGTTAAACAAACCAGTTTTTTAGAACAAGTGCTAGGTGTTATATTACCAAAAACGCAATTCTATACTGCTACTATATTTGAACATCGTAGCACAGTTGTAAAAAACTGAATCAGAAATGCATGAATGACTAAAATCCTACTCTCTTTAAATAATTTACCTGCAACAGCCCTGCTCTCTGTCAGCTTAACAAAATTGGGACATTTAAAAAATATTTTTGGTATATATTTGAATAGATTATATATAGCAGTTCATCACTACAGTTCATTACCATTAAATATAAATGAGGTGTTAATAGAAAGTTTTTTTTGTACCATATTCTTATTGTGCAGTGATATCCAGCCTTGTAACAGGGCCTAAAGCTTGGTGAAGAAATTCCCATGACAATAGGCATGTTTTGCACTGTTGTTGAATTTTTTCCAACCCCTCATTGCCCACCCAGCACAACCCCCCCTTGAGGATTCTTCCTGGTACCTTCAGGTGGTGTAAATATAGCACACTTGGCAGGTATGTTTGTTTTGACTTTACCTCACATTGGAAGCAGTAGGCTGTTTTTTAAGGGCCTTTGTTATTTTCTGCCCTTGTGGTGCATGTTGATGTCCATGCCCGCTGTCTGACGAGCCCAGGCAGGCATAATGTTTTTCATTTGTGTGGCTTTGCAGTCTTTTGCTACACAGTCTCGTGATCTCATGCCAGGATTACCTAGCACCCCATCTGCCCCAGCATCTCTGGGAGTTGTGCTGGGGGTGGATTAATGCACCGTGGTGGATATGAGATGCTTCCCAATCCCTAAGCTTAGTCAGAGCTTTGCCCTGGATATGCTTGCCAGCTGATTCCAGCTGATTTGCCGCTATTTTTAAACATTTGGTTGCTGTTGTTGAGCAACAACGATGCCACGCACCACCGCCAACCTCAAACAGGTCTGAGGATCACTCGGTATAGAGAAATAGTGGCAGCGTATGTTGAGATGAATTTTTAACGAATGAAAAGATAAAGATAGATAAAGACCCTCTTATGCATGAAGATCATTGTGCTCACCAGAGACAGAGTCATTTCAATTACATACAATTGTAAATCCTGCAAAAGCTCTAGACCCAGTATTGGCTTAATTAAGGTAATGACACCAACTCGATTTTGGCTAGGGGGCCATAAAACAGAGAATCCTCTGACTCAGCACATCCTCAGAACTCTTAATGAAGTAAACGCATTAAAGCTTAGCGTAGCTTTCCACTTAGCTACACACCCACTGTGCTGATAACTAAAGAACACCTCAGCTGCACTCCATCAAAACCCAATTACCATTTTTTACAATAGAGATAGATTAAACACTAATGATAAAAGCTTCTTGGTTGGGTCAAATATTTTAGGGACTGAACCAATTGAGAAAATTTACATGGTGTGGAGGTTCCGCAAAGGTTCTTGACATTTACATCTTGTGTACCAAAATCTGCTGTACAAGATGCACAATTCCTTTAGGAAAAAAAGAAGTGGCTCTTCGATGACAATATAAAAATCAATGAAAATCGCTGAAAATATATTTTTGCAGGTTTATTTTTTTAACAGACCACACTCTTCAAGAGTTCCATGATGTTCAAAGTCTTCTTCAATGGTCTTCTATTTTGTATACACTGGTTTCATGTACAGTAGAACAAGGAACACTAAAAAAAAACATAGTTGTTTTCAGTTGTTGGGTATATTTTAAACTTTACATAAAATAGTTTTTTTTTTATTAGTCCTATATTACATGTAAAAGTGGTCTGATATCAAAATCCATTTGTAGTTCTATACAGAACTATTTTATTCCAAAAGTGCATGAAAAGGTTGTTTTCTGCTGTATGGTACCTTGTTTTTTGCCACCTGGTATGTGGTTCATATCAGCACCATCAGCATCTCAATATTTTTTATAATTTTTTTCTTTGCAAAGAGCCACATAATGTAAATAAGCTGGTATGCAAACATTGATCATTTAAAAATTATGTGTAAGTGCATAATTATGCTATTAAATATGTCAAAATATAGACTTAAAAAGACAATAATATTGTTTATCATGTCAGGCATAACTACAGTTATATAGTGATAGATGCATCAAGCAAAAACATATATACATATTTAATTTGAAAATTAACTTTTTAAATTATTTTCTTTTTTGCAAAGGTGTAAAATAGTACATGTGCTGCTGAAGACAAACACAGGCAGAACCAAACATGAAACTCCTGTAAGTTCAGGGAGAGCTCCAGGTACAGGTCATATAAGGTCTACCTGACAAGTAACAAAACTATAAATAAACTAAAATAATATATATACTATATTAACACAATGTTTTAGGGGTAGCCAGTGTGGAACAGTCGAGTCAAGCCGAGTGTAAGTGCCATGTAGTGTAAAAGGGGCTTTTAGAAAGATTATATTTTAGATAGATGACATAATACGATTTAGCCATGAGAATTGACATAAGTGGCTATAATGACTGTTTTCTATGTTATCTGGGGCTGCAACATAATCTGACAATTAGAGGTTCAAGCGAAGAGTGTGGAGTACTATGAGGTTGGCTTAGCAGAAAAACAAGGACTCCATTTCTTGGAGATGAAAAGAATCTATTACTCCACTCGTACGCTGCCTGCCCACACTCAGGGCACTATCTTTCTCTCTCTCTCTCTCTAGGCAGTGTTTATGATCAGATAGTAGAGCAGCTTTTAGTGTGGGTGGGTGATCTCTTGTTCTCCTGCATCGCTCTCTCTGTAGAATGCTTCATGTGGATGTGTGGATGAATATGAGCCTCTGTAGGAGGATGGAACATCCCTCTGTTTCTGGCAACTCATCCCTTCCACCCATGCAGTGAGTGAGTGCCCTGGCCTTGCAGGCTCACTGTACACTGTATCAAATCTGCCGTTATTGCTCAACCAGCCGTGGAGACGGCTAAGTGGGGCCATGTTGAGAGAGAGAGCGTATCAACGCACGTGTGAAGCCAAGGCCACGTGAGCGTGAGGGCTCATGCGGCAGATCTACCAAAAAGCATGTAGAGATAGGACCTTTTTATCAAGAGAGTGGAGAACATTAGCCTGTCATTCAACAGATAGACCTCCGAGGACACTCGTTCTTTATTCCAGGGCCCTTATAATACAAATTACAGCAATCTCAGAGATGTTCATCCCCTGCATTAAACAATTCTGAGAAGTGTCTTGCTTGGAAGAGCTCAATTATTCATCACAACGTTCACTGTGGGCTGCCACTTGCTATCGCTGACTAGCTTTGTGCTAAGAAACACTCTAAAAATGATTGTCCATTAAATGAACAACCATATCCTACTGATTAGGTTAAAAAACATTGAAGTGTATTCCCTAAACTTCACTGGATTCAGAGCATGACTGCAAAAACCAATGAGTTAGAGCCCTCTATTCAAAGAGACCTGAATAGGGCACATTTTACTAAGCACTCCTCTTTACGGTCTTCGCACCCTTACCCTTTTCAAAGGTCTGGCTTCCAAAAAGAACCACCCTCCTTTCAAGCCTGGCAGCCGCAACCTTTTCACACTAGCAGCTGGCAGCTTCTCCAGGTAAGCGTTCAGGTAGCTGTTAATCATGTGCTGTGTGGATGAGCCTTAAGCCCTAAGACTGGGAACTTAGCAGGGTTCCTCACATGACTGCAGGGAGGAGCCCATGCAGAGCTGATCTGGTATTTACTCCCTGGCCCCTAACGGACACCTCCATAGAGCTGCCTTTGTTCATCACAGTAGTGCCCTGTCCTTTCAAGAGCCTTTGTAGCTTTTATTTCCTAGCCCTTCATTTTGGTTGCCCTGTTCATGTGTCCTGAACTGAATTTACTGGGGCAGTCATCTCTTGCTTTAGTTTAGGCCTAAGAGAGATGAAATCACCCTTTGGATCCTTTCAAAGTCTTTAGTTCGCCAACTGTAGAGAAACAGTGGAAAGTTATGGCCATACAGTGTGTAATTCTCTCTCCCAGCGACACAAAAAAAAAACAATTGCAATGCAATTTACATTTCCCTCAGTCCAGGTCCTTCACAATGATCCTGCAAAAGGATTTACGAGGAGCAGCCAAGATGACAGATGACAGCAGGTACTTTTTCCATTTCTTCATCACTTGGCCCAAATGCTCTCCAACAGACACAAGCCAGTAGACTCAGTAGACTGCCTGCTGCTGATGACCATTTTGGGGGCTGAACGAATCTCAGCCTCCTTCAGCAAGAACCCACAAGTGATACTCTAAAAAACTGTCATGGCTTGCTTAATTGTTTCGTTCGCGGGAGCAGCTGCAGGATTCGTTTTAAGTGGGTTACTTAAAATTTCTTTCATGTGTTTTGTAGTTTTATTGTGCCTATTAAAGATGCGCATCAGTTATATTCAAGTTCAAATCTTCAACATCAAGAGGAATATTCTGTAAAACAGCATCCCAATTCCCAGCGAGAGCAGGCCACAAAGGAAAACCCACTCTGTTTAGGCATGCCCTGCAGTGCTAAATTTCCCTCCAATAATTTTTAGGTTTACACCAGCCAGCGATGTGCAAGAGATGTTTTAATTTACATTTGGGATTTTCATACGCGTATACCCTTTAGACACAATTTGATATGAGGGCACATTAAGCAATTTAGTTTAATGAAAATTCTCATTTACATATTTTCAGCTTACCCTAGATATAGACGATCAGAAGATGCCCAAAACTTTGCTATTTTACAGTGCTTTTACACCTACCTTGGTGGGTCTGGACGTTTGGACAGTTTCGTCCAAACCAAAATGGAAGGTGGGTGCTGTGAAAACACGGTCCGGACCAAAGAACCAAAACAGGGGAGTATAAGTCACTTAGTCTTCCCTTGGTGTGCAAAAGCTTATGCTTGCAATTGCTGTATCTACTGTAACTGTAAATTATTTTATTTATAACCAGAAATCAAAGGAATCTGAGGCGAATTGGTTTGCATTATTCTGCTAAATGATGTGCATGCATGAGAAGGGGAGGTAAAATATGTCAGGGAGGCAAAATTCATCACAACAGCTAGAAAGGCAACTTGCCAACATGACTAAAACCTTACAGTGTTTGTTAGCAATGCTAGACTTTAGCTCCTGCATTAAACTAAATTAGCTACATTTGGACTCTTGGACTCATGTCTTGGCTGATTGACTACATCTAGGTTAACTGAAAAACTGTAAATGTACTTTCAACTGAAAGGAATAATTCAATTTGAGGTCATTATTTTAGGTAATTTTTCCCTTAAGTTGAAACAACCTGAAACATTTTAAAGCATCAGTTTTACTACATGAGTATTTCCAATGAAGAATTATATATCACAATTTCTCTTTTTATTATTTTATTCTCTATTTTAAGTGCCTTCATGAATAATGAAATATAAGTGTAAATAAAATATCTCATAAAATATAAAATATAAAGAATAATAACTGACCTCGCCCTAAAGGGATAATATATGAATACTCATATATGCAAGGGCTCAAATATCACACTTTTTTTGTTGTTGTTTTTTTTTACAGATAATAAATGTATTCTCAGTATGGTTGGTATTTGACCTTCCCGTTTATCTGGCATAGATGGTGTGCACGAAATCTGTATACATTCAGTGTTACAGGGTAAAGCAGGGCACTGGCAGGAAGATAATGTCAGCCAGAGGAACATAGGTCAGTGCTTACTATTAATCCTGCATGGCAGTGAAGTTCCCCAGAAATGCAGCACAACAGCAGAACCGTGATGGGGATGTTTTGTGTGAGTGTGTCCATGTGTGTGTGATCCATTTACAGTGGCTGGCTGCCTATACGTGCAGAGTAAGCTGTGCCCGAGGGCCATCGTTTCCCCTTTCTGCACCTTTCCCTCATTAGAGCCTCATTAAGCTGGTGTGGAAAGTCTGTGGGCAGTGGGGAGAGAGAGAGCCTCAAACTGACAAACAAAATGCCACTTCATTTCCAGGTAAGAGATTTCAGAAAACCCGGGACAGCGTTTTTTAAAGGTCATTAGGGGCATCTAATAAAATGAACATATGAAGGAGGGGAATATGTAATTGAATTTATAAAGTAATAACAAACTATTATTGAAGAATGATGAATTGCACCAGGTTTGATCTTCTAGAGTGAAGGCTGTAAATGTACACAATACATCACCAGACACTAAGAAAAGGGAACAATGGATTCAAATTCAATAAATCCAGTTAATACAGAAATAAATTTTGCTATGAATTATTTAATAAACTACACCCCAAACAATAAGTGTATATGTAGGTATATGTAGTACATTTTAGCCATGAACCTCTTCCAGTGTAAAAAAAAAACCATGTACTTCACCCATTTATAAAAACAAATTGTTTTTTAAATATTTAGCAACATTTTAGAAGAGTTTGACACATTTGTGAACTAATATTTATATTCCATTCCATATTCCATTTATACTCCGTTTTGTTCACTTTCCACTGTAGAAAACGTGTTTATATAGGTTTGTGGAACGTTAATCATCTTCCTGGTGTTCGTGTGAAAGGTGAATAAGGGTTTTTGTCAGTGGGCTGCCATTTTTAAGGAGAACAACTGCTCATTGTTGTTATTCCTGTTTCTCTCCCTGTTAAAATAAAGTTGCTAAACAGGATTATGGCTTGTCCTCATTAGTCTGCCCCCAGTCAAGCTACGATGTGATTGTCCTCATTCTTGCATTTGATAAGGTCTGCTGTTACAATCAGAGTCCTTTGAAAACATGACTTTTATGATGTAGCATAAAACTTACAGCCTGATGTTGATCTATTGTCATTTTTCTTGATAAAACTAAAACTTAAACAACAAAAAAATGTATATTAAGAATTTTGCTGGTTTTGCTCTGCCTTCCATGTTTCCCCTCATTTTTAATAAATAATTTGTGCTTGGTTGTTGTCTAGGTAGAACTAGGAATGTGAGAGCTTTGCCCAACCCATCAACATAAGATAATGTAGTGGGAGATTGTAAAAAGGTGGGAAACCCTTGAAGAACTTTGACCTTGGGTTCAGGTGGCCTTTGCTATAAGTTAGAAGGCCATCTAAGCTTCTGATAAGTGGAACTAGAGCCGTGAGATATGGCAGTTAAAGGGAGTTAAAGGGAGGTGATGGGGTGTTGGCCGGGTGTGAAAACGTCATAATTGACATGAAAGTTAGTGATGGAATTTATGTTGACGTTAGTTTGGGTGGAGGGGCTTCAGGCACATTCCTTTTTTCAAAAAATTGAGTTATTTTGTTACTCCACCTAAAGCTTTAGAAAAGGCTGAGCATAGTGATAAATCTATGCTCACTTCACAACAAATGTTAAGGTTTCTGCCAGTTCAGAATATGCTAAAATCAGAGGGACTGAAGCTTTTGCCAACAGATGTTGCAGCAGGGCTTATAGATCCTGCATACTTGTAGGGGTCTGAAGTTGGTATTCCAGCTGGTCCATTAAATGACGGAGTGGCGATAAAAATCTAGTGATCAGGCAAGCTAAGGAAGCGTTGTGATCTGACAGAAACATTCCTGGAAAACTCTTGCTGTGTGTGAGCGATCATATCCTGCTGAAAAAGGCCAGGCAACACATGCACCTGCACATATCACTGAGCTGTTAGTGTCCCTTGTATTTCTACTAGGGGTGACTGAATGTCATATTCAAAGGTTTTGGCTTCCCAGATTAGCACACTAGCAGTTGGGGGAAAGTGTCAATACGCATCAAATATGCATCAATACGCACAAACACCCCAAAATGAACCTTGATTTATCACCTAAGATTATATAGTTTCATAATTTTAAATGTCCAGGTTTCTTGTTCGCAACACTGCTTCAAATAAAGGTGATGGTGGGTGACTGATAGACAGCCTAAGTAGCAGTCAATTTATCAAAACAAACATCCTGATTTGGTCTCTCACTAAGGGCCCATACACACAAATCCAGATATTTTTAAAAACGGAGCTTCGTTTTGGCATTTTATCCACATGAAAACGGCGTTTTTTTATTCATTGAAAACAGAGCTTTTTGAAAATGCCTTCCAGGGTTTAGATTTTTGAAAACTGTGCTACTAACAATGCCATGTGGACAGGGAAAACAAAGCTTTCTGAAAGTGCTGAAGTCATACAGTAAGTCTTTTTTGAAAATGAAGTAGTTGCTGCTGAGGAGTTGAGAGACAACTTCCAAATATTTGGAGAATCCCTGTTCATTTCAGTGTTTTTGGGTGGTATAGCGATTCTGTGTGGACGGGGAGATTTTTGAAAAACGCTGCTTGTGTGTACAAAGATATTTTTAAAAACAGAGACAAAAAGTTTTTAAAAATATCCGAATTTGTGTGGGCAGGGCCTAAGAAGTACACCGCCTTAAAGAGCTTAAATGGTTCTTTGTCTGGTTAAATAGTTTTTGAAAAAAATTAGAAATTTTCAGAGCTTTACAGAATGCTTTGTGCTAAGAATGAATTAGTACAGGACAGTTCAATTAAATTTAATTCAACCCTCATTTGAATGTTTTTTTGCTTTTTTTATTTGTTACAATGTACTATTTCAATTTTATCATATATTTTCACAACACTCTTTAGCTGTTCAATGTAAATACACCGTGCTGCACAGTATCTCTGACACTGACCTTCAGACACACGCAAGTTTTCAAGTGCTGTTTTAGAACAAAGTTCACTGAATGCTTAAACATTACCATTAACACTGTGTTTTGCTCTCACTTGCACTAGTGTGTAGGAGTTAATGGCTATCTACCTCTTTCATCCCACTCCTCCTACTAATACAGTCCCGTACAGTATGTAGGTCAGCATTAATGTATGCAGCACCTGAGCTAGCAAGTGCATCCTCCCGGCAGCAGGGCGGGCCTGTATCACAGAGAGATGGCGTGACTATTAGAGGACATGATCGTTAATCACATGTCTTACATCAAAGTATCTACAGCATCAAAAGAGTTACTGTATTCCTGATTCCTGTGTGCTTGCACAGATGGATGGGCAAACACAAAGTCACAGTGACACTGGCTGTGTGTGATGGGCCTGACAGCTCGCAGCTTTGTCCCAGTGGTGGTGCTGTCAGAGAGGTGAATATAAAGGACGCCGGGGACTGTGAGATATTACTGAGGTAAAACACAAAGCCGTATGGCACGGTGCAAAAAGAGGAGAAAAAAGGAGCAGCTCTAAAGCCTGCAGCTGGACTCCCCAGGCAGCCTCAAACACTTTACTGCATTGCAGAGAAAAGGGGGGAGGATCTCATACACACACACATACACACACACACACACACACACACACACACACACTCACTCTAAGAGGCACTCTCTGCCTCAAAGTCAGCACATCTTCCAGACTCTTGCTCTGTTCTTGTAGACCAGTGAAGGGTTATGCTGCAGATGAATTATTCACACTAAGAGTCTTTGGAGCTTAATTATGAATGCTCTCAGCTTTAAACAATTAAATCAAGAGGGTTTAATTATTCAAAAGCGCTTTAAGATTTAACACAGGAAATGGATGAAAAGTAAATAGTTTGGCCCAACGTCTAAACACCTTCACAGTCAAATGCAAGATACTGACACGCACACACACGCACATGCATATACAGCATTATACAGTATTATACACACATTAACACTTAAATACAAAAGTTCTGACCACTTTTAACTTTTTAAAAAACTATCAGTCCTGGATCAAATCCATTTTTTGTACCGTGTTGTGGACATAATTCTAAAACCTATACATCAAGATCCATTTAGGCAATCTATCTCTGTACTGGCAAGAGGATATCCTGGGCTTTCCAGTGTATCTTTCTGTTTTTTCATGAGATTCTTAACTGTACAGTTCAAACTAATGGTTATATCCAATTTTCTCTGTATATTACAAAACAGGACTTACTTCCTACAATTTTAACACAGTTCAGTATTAGGCCCACAGTATTAGGCCCCAAAGCTGCTAGAAATAAATGATCAGACTTAATGCTAAATCTGGCCGACTTCTCAGCCACACCTGGTTCAGCAGCTAAAAACCTTGGAGTTATTATAGATTCAGATCTAGCATTCGATAAACACAAATCTAATGTTACTAGAACAGCTTTTCTACACCTACGTAACATTGCCAAGCTAAGAAATGCCCTATCACTGCATGACGCAGAAAAATTAGTACATGCCTTTATTACCTCAAGGCTAGATTATTGTAATGCGCTACTGTCTGGATGTTCCTGCAGTAACTTAAATAAACTTCAGCTAGTTCAAAATGCTGCAGCCAGGGTCCTTACTAAAACTAGAAAATTTGACCATATTAGTCCAGTCCTGTCAGCACTGCACTGGCTGCCAGTCAAATTCCGCATAGACTATAAAATTCTCCTGTTAATGTATAAAGCCCTACATGGGCTCGCTCCTGAGTATTTGCGAGACCTCATCTCCTATTATGAACCACCCTGATTACTTAGATCTCAGGGTGCTGGTTTCTTAGTAGTTCCTAAAATTCAGAGGAGCTCTGCAGGAGGAAGAGCTTTCTCTTATAAAGCGCCTCAACTCTGGAATAATCTCCCCGAATATGTTCGGGACTCAGACACAGTCTCAATCTTTAAGTCTAGACTGAAAACTTACTTGTTTAGTTTAGCTTTTGGTAATTAAGGTTTTTTTTCCTTTAGATAAGGCTGCAGATTCAGGGGTTCATGGACAGAGGGAATTGTGGGTAAACTGAGATGCTGGTGCTGTTGTTCTCCCACTGCACACGGTCACTCAGGTTTGTGGACGGTGGAGTGGGTGGATGCCAGTGTTTCAGGGAGCCTCCATGTCTATGTTACCTTCTGGCTCTCTGCCTTTAGTTAGGCTGTTTTATTCAGTTCTGCCGGAGTCATTAGCCACACTCTGATAATGTTTTAATATTCTCCGTTTTACATAAATCCAGTCAAAACTAATTCCATCTCTCTGCCTTCCTCCGAGTTACTGACTGCCCACCTGTCTGACCTGATACCGATGTTGGACCCTCAGGCTCTCACGTCTCCTGTCCGGCCAGACTGATGGAAGTTTCTGAAGTCAGCTCTTCTCCACCACCACCACAGATCAGCTGCTCATCGTCCATCTTATTCTCCACTACAGTTTACATCCAAGCCATTAGTGGCGCGCTATTATAGTCCTGAATATATAAAACCTATGTGGATGTATAAAAGACTTTTTAAAATTTGAATTTAAAAGCTGTTTGACCAGTGGTAGGATGGTCCCCCCTTAAATGTGAGTCTTGGTCCTCCCAAGGTTTCTTGCTCCTCCTGCAGCTCTGAGGGAGTTTTTCCTTGCCTCCGCGCTCACTGGGGGTTCTGTATTCTGTATTTTCTATGTTTAATGTTTTGCCTGATTCTTTGTCCTGTAATCATGTTTCTGTAAAGCTGCTTTGTGCCAACACCTGTTGTAAAAAGCGCTATACAAATAAATTTGATTTGATTTGATTTGATTCATTTACTTAGGAAACAGAGATTTGAGTTGGGGCTAAAAGAATTTATTCATAATTTTGGAAACTGTTTAGAGCAAACAAACCATCAAGTTTACTTTAGATCAAGCAAAACCCGATGTCTGCTATAAGAGACATATGATTAAAAAAGAATCAAATATATTTTTTTTTCATTTCAACCACTTATCTAATAAAACATTTAATATTAAACCTGGCTCTCAAAAGGTTAAAGAATAATTTTAGTAAGAGTTCTGAGTGTAAAGAAATTTTCAAAACTTTAGGACATCCACATACCAAAACTTTTTGTTCAAAAGAATAATGTTACCAAGCCAAACTCCAATCCTATGGCATTACAGAAGATGAACTGTGAGTTCTCACCGCAGTGGACCGACCCTGACCTGACCCCTGAGATCTTCTGTGGAACCAGCCTTTTCCTCAGAATGCAGATAACCCCAATGATCCCCTTCAGAAGCCTAAGCGTGGCTTCTTTTGGCAGGACAGGCTGACCTCATTTGATCCTGCAAAGCATAGTTAAGCTAATGCAGGCCGGCAGTGTGTGGGAAGAGACACTTCCCCGCCAGACCAATAACTGGCTTATTGACTTTAGATTAGCTAAATGTACCAGTCTCAACCATCTCCCTCAATCAAGCAGGGATTTCTTCCATTTACATGTATGTGCATTGCTATGATTAGAGAGATAAGTAAAAGATCTCATAAATTGATATTAATGTAACTTTTCTGCAGGATAGTTGTTTCATATAAAATCTGTGCAACAGTATTTTATTTCAAGATTATCACAAATATAAAGGAATGTTAACATTCACTTTAAAGAACGTTTTTGTGTGTTTTATACTTATTTCTTTGATGCTGAGACTTCTGGCTGCAATGTTTTGTTACATAATAACATTTTTTTTAAATAAATGATTATTCCTGTAACCTTTATCTTTTCTCCAAATAGCATTGGCATGTGACATTTCCCTCTAGCTGCAGATATTTTTGCAATCATTTCTTTGATAATGAGTGTATATTCTTTCTGAATAATCTCTTTACATAAGACTGTTATTAATATCATGCACATTACACTGTTTCTTCGCCATTGCATAATTAGAATGGTTGCTGACTTAATATCACAGCTGTGTTATGATGCTGTACCGTTTCACAGTGGAGTCCAGCAGCACTCAGGCAGAAGTGTGCATGTGCAGTGACTGAGGCAGGGCAGAGCACAGCATCGTGGAGGCGTGTGCGCATCACCTCCAGCTGACAACTCCCTTCTGGCTGGAATCAAGGGCAGCTGAGTGCCGAGTCATTCACTCTCGAATAAAAACATGTGACATGTTTCTCAGAAGTAGGTTTCTAACTAATCTGCCCAGTAACAGTGGTGTGCAGTGGGCGAGCGTGCGGGCAGCCCAGAGACATGGCCATGGCAGAGGAGGAGGCCACTATAGTAAAAGCACCCATCAGAAGCTAAAGATAGCTACCACTCTGAGGCATGGCAAGACTGGGCTTTCTCAAGGTTAGCGTATGCATTCGGGCTCTCTCCTGCTCTCTTTTTCTCCCACTCTCTTTCTCTTATACACACACACACACACACACACACACACACACACACACACACACACACACACACACACACACACACACACACACACAGTAAAGTGAAATTATTTCTATCCCCTTGCCTTTATACACTTACTGAGTAGATTTTTTAAAAGCAACCTACGTAAATATCTGACTTAATGTAGACATTCAGCTTTAATTTGGGAGGTTTAACAAAAATACTTTAACTATTTAGGTTAAAATCATTCCTTAAAATACCCCTCCCCCATACCTCGTTGTTAAAGGCTAAAATAAATTAAAGAATCTCTTTTAATTACAATTGTATAGATTACATTTAATATACTCGTCATAAAAAAATAGGTGCGTCCATAAGACAGAGTCTGATTGTAATGTGATTCAATTGGAAGATAATATTTAGACCCGTTTTTTCAATTGGAAAAAGGTCTGGCGATGCTGCTGGAAAAATAAGAGACCACTTAAAAATGGTGAGTTTTTTATTTTACCAAATTGAGAACCTAATAAGAAATATAATCACGAGGAAGATGGATAATCACAAGCTCCATACAAGTAGAACTGCTTGAATTTTTGCACCAGGAGTGGCATAAAGTTATCTATCCAAAAGCAGTATGTAGGACTGGTGGAGGAGAAGATGCATAAAAACTGTGATTAAAAAAACAGGGTTATTCCACCAAATTGTTGAACTCTTAAAACTTTTCTTTGCATTATTTAAGGTCTGAAAGCTCTGAATTTTTTTTAAATAGTTCAGTCATTTCTCATTATCTGCAAATAAATGCTCTAAATGACAATATTTTTATTCGGAATTTGGGAGAAATTGTCTGTAAATGATAGAATAAAACAACAGTGTTAATTTTACTTAAACATATACCTATAAATAGCAAAATCAGAGAAAGTGATTTAAAAAGGGAAGTGGTCTGTTATTTTTTTTTTACGTCTTTAATGCAAGCTCTTGAGGTGGCAGCAGTATGTGAACGAGCATTGTCCTGTTGGAATAGTGCACCGGAGAGTGCATTAAAAAAATGATGAAGACACTAGACCCTCTGGATGTGTGAGGCTTGCCAAAAATCCTGGGATAAATCATCTGTATTTAAATGTATGAAGATATCCCAGGATTTTAGCCTATGACAATGATATGCCTATTTCCTCAAGTGTTTTTGAATTGAGGTATTGTGAAGGTTTTTTTCTCCAAGTAAAGGTTGAAATCGTCAGTTCTCAAAGACAATGGCTGTGGGACCTTTTCTAGAGTTCATATCAGGAAGTAAATTAACTTTTTTGCTAACTGACTATGTGATACAGATGACAGATTTGTTCTGCTCCAAGTGTGTTGATGTGTCTTATGATGTTGTGTTATTTTTGAATAGATGTGGTGAAATGATTTCATGTCTCTTGAAGGAACTGTGTGTAAGCATGTAAACACCATTGTGTGACTAAGAAAACCTAGTTACTATGTGGAAATTAGCAAAGATATAAGTGCAGAGCACACTGAAATAAACTAATCAACAAACCTAATATATATATATATATATATATATATATATATATATATATATATATATATATATATATATATATAATATATATTCTGTGAAAAAGTTAAAACAATCAGATAAAATAAACCATTTATACTGTTCATAGACTAAACATTAATCACAGTGTGTCAAGTTTTCGCTCTAAATCAAAGTTAGTCTATAATCTAGTGAATAATGTATTCCTTTGTCCTGGGCCTTTGTCAAAAAAACCCAAACTGCCCTTGTTTTAAAATAGGCTGTATAAAAACTTGTCTGGGTTGGTCATTACCTCAGTGAGTCTGCTCAGGTTACTGTTATGAATTCAGTGTGTATGCCAAGGCCTGGCTTTAAAGCAATCCAACCACAGGCCGCAAGCAGACGGGGCTTAGAAAAAGCACCACAGCACACTATTTTCTTCCATTTTGGGTAACATCTTCATATGATTTAACCGTACCAGCAGGATGCAGCTCATTGCCTTCGGCTACACATAGAGCTAACCTTGTACTGAACCCGCGAACATCAGCACTGCCCCTTTCAGAGCCCACAGTGGGGCTTAACCCTTGGGTTAAGATAACAACCTTAACCTTAATTTGACATACATTTACCAGTCTAGGCTTGTATTAAATCTTATTAAGTGAAATCAAATCAAGAGATCAGAGTTTACCCTCTCCTTCGAAAACAAGTGCTTTTTCATTTGACTTTGCATTTCATACAGTCAATGATCCTCCTACCTTCAACTGCCCTGAGTTATTTTTGGTTCAAAATTTAAAGCGACGCAAACCACAAGAAACACGTAATTGTAGTTTACAGAAATGGGAGCTGCAATAAGATAATTACAGCATCATTTCAGCTAGAGTCAGGTCAGAAAGGAGATAAAGTAAGGCTTCTGTCAGAAGCTGAGGTTTTAAACTCAGCTCCACCCCACATTTGAAAAAGCAGGCACATTTTACATTTTAACCCTTCTGTTGTGTTTAGGCCGGTCACAATAATTGCATTATTGACTTATTTTAAAATATATGGACATGATCTCAATAATTTTGAACTAAACTCAATATTTGCCATTATGTTTACATGCATGCATATTTTAGCAGAGACATTAAATATAGCCAGTCACTGTAGGCAAACAGGTAACTCTTATTTACATGGAAAAAGACTTGTAAGTAAAAAAAGTATATTAATTTATATATTTACACTTCATTTATCTTTACATTTCAATACCAATTTTGGAAACTTATTAATTCTCCAAAAACAATTCTCATTCTCAAAAAATCATAAGACTACATAAATGATCACCTAATGTTAAGTAAAGCTTTAATTGATTTAAGTGGTCTTAACCAGTTTTTTTTTTATATGATTCAAATTTTATCCCATTTTCTCAGCAATTTGCAAGACAATTAGGAGGGTGAATGCTATCTCCACTTGTTTTTGAACTGAGTAGCAGCAAGCTCGGGGGAAAGTATCACACTACCCACCCTTGAGAGAGCAAGACCAATTGTGCTCTCTCTCAGACTCTGGCTGCTGAAGGCAAGCATCATAACCTTGGATTTTAGTTCCGTCCGGACGCAGTCTTCTTTGAACTACATTAAAGAACAAAACTAAGAACTAGAGAAGTGCATTTCCTGAAGAAAAAAAAAAACAGAATTACTGCGCAAACTAAATGGTTCCCACTTCCAGAGAGCACTGGTCGCTTTGGAGTTGTTTAAGGGTTGTTGAGGTACCCTATGTGGTTGGGTACAAGTGGCAAATGAGTCACCAAAATAAATATACATTTTTAAACGCCTCAGTTTGATTTTATCAGATAGACAAAGTCTTCTTAGTAAGACAGAACACAAGCTATGTGCTGAAATTACATAACAGCGCCAAGAGGAACAGCTCTCAGACTGTTCAGAGCCAGTGAACTCATGATGTGGAAAACAAGGGTCTGCAGATGGGGCCGTTTTCATAACGCTGAAGCCAACATGAATAACAACACAGCCTTCCCTTTCAGAATCCATTTCACTGCAGTTTCAGTACAAAGCACTCTGTTGTGTTGTGCTCCTTTCAAAGTGGGAATGCTATTTTTAAAAAAGTACTTTAATTAATGAGGTCAAACCAACCCCTTGACATTATATTAATATACGTGTATAGGCTTCACTGTAAAATGACTGTAAAAGCTGTAAAAATGTTCCCAATACATTTTACATGATTATTTTCATTGTAAACGTTCCTTACATGAATGATCTGTTTTTATCTTTTAATAATACTAACTGTAAAATAAAAAGTATTCTCAATATTTTCTTTAATTTTACACATAATTGATGTCATTATGCAGATAAATCATTGCCACATACAGTTTGTAACTGCAAGAAAATTGCATGAACATAAATCTTTAAAAAAATAATATATATATTTTTTTCTGGTACCCCTGCTGAGAGAAAAGTAATTTTTTTTACATACATTTTCCATCTGTGAAAAAACAAAAAAGTCAAAGAAGTATTGTGACAAAGCAGTGTTCCCATGATGCTCTTAGAGGCCCCCTATGAAAACAGCCTGCTCTTTTTCTTTCTGTTCTTTCTGTGAAAAAGCTGTTGTTTATGTTTTTACTGTTAGAACATGTTGTGGTTGAGCAATAATAAAATGTGTTTTTTTTCAAATTCTAGTTTTTAAATTAACAGTGAAATTAGGTAAATGTAAAATCAATCTATATGTAGAGAAAGTAGAATAGCTTTGTCTGTGCAGTTATTTTAATTTAAGCACATTTGACCCTTAATTTAATAGTGTTTTGCTGTTTTTTGACTAACAATTTTTTTTTTCACAATGTACTTATTGCGTGTTCAATTGTTAATATCATCTTGATTTTTGTACAGGCTGGATCTAAAATGTCAACCCTGATTATCAGAGTTAGGAAGGAGGCCGCTGAAAGGTTACATTGACACAGTTGGGGTAAATTCAACACGGTAAAATAGACTTAATCTCTTAAGCAAACAAATCTAAAGCTAATGAGATTATTGAGATTGATTATAAGGGAGAGTGACAATATTGCACAGCAACAACATGCCCTGACCTTCTCCAAGCCCCCCTATCAGTCACTGTGGCTGTTTGTTTACTTGAGTAAGAGGTGCTTTGTGCTGCTATCTGTTGTCAAACAAGACAAAACACAGCTTACCAACATGTCTGGTGAGAAAAAAAAATGTGGTTTTAGTTAGTTATGCAATGACTGGATTTTTACTCTGTGTGTAATGTTAATTATTGAACCTGTATTTTGGGCAATAGTGAAGAAAGTCCAGTCCCTTCTTTGTGTTATTCATAATCTAAATACTTTGATGTTAAACTGGAAAACACATAGTTTTTTCTGTTATAATTTGACAGATGGACAATCTAAAGCCTAAATCTTGCTCAAACTAATGCTCGTGAAACTCATAATCCTGCAAAAATGATCACAAAATGTTTTTGTCATTTAGCTTTTTCATTAAGCTTTAACCTCCACTTCAGTTTGTGTGAATATTACAAGTTCTGAAATACTATTTGCTTTGTTTACAGCACATTTATACAATAACAGAACATTTTTTGACAATAAAAAATACTCAGAAGAAAGTAATGAAATGAAACACATTAAAACACAACAGTAAGATTTGGAAGGGGGCATTTCCTGAATGAAGAGCAGAAGGGTCCACTTAATGCCTCCAGGCATCCCCATTTATTTCTATGGGGAAATCTGCAATAATCCTAAATCTCACAACCAGACTAAACAATCTGGAGTTGGAACAGGGTCACTATTTTGAAAAAACTAGTCCAGACTTTCAGAGTTTGAAAACAAAAGTTGCCCTTTTCCATCTCATGTCAAAAACTGGTTCTGTTTGGTGTTTTTACATTATTACAAAATCTAAAATATTGCAAAATGAGCTAGGCTAAAATCTTTTTACACTGATTGTTACAGTTAGTGTTAAAAAGTTTTTTCCTTCTCCTATAAAGTTGCCATTTTTTTTAGATAGTTTTTTTTTTTTATGAGAGCCAGTCAGTCATCACTTCCAATGCCCACGCCCAACTCTTTTAAATCTGAATGGCTCTTTATTTGGCTGTTCAGTTTAAAGACAAGTCTTCAATTGGTGGATCAATTCAATGATGTAGATGTTTTGGCACCTTTATTATTTAAAGTGAAATGTTTGAGAATCAGACTAAAGGGTAAATAGATAAAGAATGATAGAGAATATTTTATTAAATGTGTTCTCTGTTCTATGGTTGAAAAAATATTGCTAAACTGCCTTTGAATGAAAAAAGACAGTTAAAGGCCATATTGGCTGCATTTCTGGGGCAAAATTTCACTAAGTACTTTAATATTCTAATAAATGTTATGATGTTATATGTACATGATGTTGTGCCCTCTAGAGCCCTCTGTGTATTAATGAGTGCCCATGTATGCATGAACTTCTGTGCTTCCAGTAACAAAAGGTACTGTTATTAATTGCATCCTATGTCACCTGTACTAGACAGTGTCCCAGTGTCCCTTTCCAATAGAGAAAATAGAATGCGGTGCTATATAGATTTGGAAACATTAAGATATGCCCAGTTAGGTGCCTTTCTAATGAAGAAGTAATGAACCACCATTTTTTTAATTTGTATATTTTTTTATTTATTCATATAAGTCCCTTTAAATTTAAAAGCCTTTTAAAAAAGCCAAAGTCCACCACTGTCTGCAGTGCTGGCTGGAGGACTTTGCTATGCTTTGCTATGCACCACTTGTAAGGGGAGGGGTTGAGGGAGTGCACCAAGAGTTACAGGACAGAGGAAAATAGCACAGCACAGCCCTGCATTACAAAAACAGCTTATCTGATATTACTAAAGCCATGATGGGTTGCTAAGAAAACAATGAGAAAAATCATTTACCATCAGCCACACCTGAATTTTTCTCATACCCTTTACTTAACGCACTGTAACCACATTCATTCTGAGAATGTGTAAAATGCTTCCTCAGCTTCTTTAACAAGAAAAGCTTGTTCATGCATACGCTGAAGTAACAAGCCTGTCATTTCCAATTAAATGCCACTGTCAAGGCCACGAGCATTCAACTGCTAGTGAAACACCAACACATTTCACCACCACTGGGTCTGTAGATAAACACTGACAAAAACATGAGCATGAGGCCTGTTTTCATGAAAACAACCACAAAGGATTAACAGAGCCGCTTCTGGCCAGATGACCTCATCTCAATGACAAACATGAAGTGTCGTGACCTCATTTCTCAGCTGTAAGATTCACGCAGCCGAGCTTCGGCCACCCACAACACAGCCGCAGTGGTCAAAAAGGTCAGCCCACCACTCCCTCCTTGTGTCTCTTTTACTCTGCAAAGTCAGGTTCACCCTCTATCTACATGAAATGCTGTGCTCGGCACTGAGGCAGATATAGCAGATGGTTATATTATGCATGAGTCACTATTGTTAAGGCGCTGTCTCTGGGGGGGCCTGGATTGTCTTGGAAGGTCATTAGACAATTATTGCCGCAGTACAGGGCCGTAGAAGACCTGTGATAAACAGGACAGCATATAATAGTGAACAAAACAGGTAAAGAACAGATAGAAACTACATACATGTAGATAGAGACATGAAAACATGGGATCACCAGTCAAAGCATTGCTTCTTTTTGAACTTGAGGGGATATCCTGAGTGTCTGAAGACTAACTTTACAAAATGTAGGGAAGAGTGACCTCTACTGTTCAGTCAATACCATTGAAAGGTCTTCCTCAATCTTCTGAATTCCCCCTTCAGCTCTGTGTACAGCCCACACAGGGAGAATGCAATTAAATGTTTTTATCTGCCACTGCGTTGATTCAATACAGGCTATTCAGTGTGAGCTCATGCAAACATACATCTTTAAGTAATTAGAACGCTACCTGTGGGTCCCTGTAGGTATTTAGTATTTAGAATAAAGCATCTCTGTTGGAGAAGGTCGTACACACCTGGTATCTAATAAATAACTCATATACTGCATGCTATTACAGTTCAGACAAAGAATTTACAGAAACACCAGCATTTCTGCACGACAATGGATTGCCAAAGTCAAAGGGACAGGAACTAGTATCTTGTCCCGTGATTTTGTCTCATGCCATGTAAGCTAAAGTATGCTGCACTGACCTGTGGGTTATTCAGGCGTGAGTGTTCTTTATTAAATGTTGAAGTGATTTCTTTCAGACACTGCCGGTCATGACGATTTCTACATACTGTGCTGCCACAGTGAATGACAATGCCTTTTATGACAAACTGTATTACCTACACACATGACCCTTCAGATCGAGGAACAAACAATACTTCACTACACTACTTCAAAAATGAAATGTCCCATCCATAAGCCACCTACTATCAGGCATTGTTTGTTAATTTTGATAAGTCATGTTATTTTGCAACCAGCATGCTGTCGAGTTTTCAGACTCACTCACAAATGTCAGAAAGTTTTGTGTTTCTTTAAGTAAGTTGCAAAGGACTGGGAACTACTGATTAGAAGTTACCCATACATAAGGAAAAAGTAAGAGACATAAGGGAGATTATGACTTATGACTGTGCAAGACCCCCAACCCTCCCTCCATTAGATAAACAGTGATTAAAGCTTTCATCTTTAAAAGAAGAAAAAGTTATTTCTGATCATCTTTCTATTGTGTGTGGGTCTAAACAATTATGGAGCTTACTGAGGCATTAAAAATAATGAAATGTGAATCAAACTGCTAAAGCTTCTGGTATTCTTAGACCAATGGACTCACCATCCCAGAATCCAGACCTCAACGTCAGTGAATGCCTTTACAATTATCTGGATGGTGAAATATAAAAAAATGCTTCTCTGCGATGGATTGGCGGCCTGTCCAGGGTGTATTCTGCCTTGCGCCCGATTTGGGCTCCAGCCCCCCGCGACCCTTAACAGATAAAGTGGTTGTCGATGAGTGAGTGAGTGAGAAAATGCTTCTATGACTTCTATGCCTGTACATAAATATCTAGAGCCTCCAGGATAACTTTAATAACAGCTGAAAATTACACAAACATGACAAATGAAATTAAACAAATGACTATTTTTGTGTCCCATGATTTTTTGCCAAGCCCTATGGAAGCAAAAGAATGCTGTGGGAACTTACTAGTTCCCAGAATTAGTATTCAGAGGGCTTTAGCAGGTGATAGAGCATTTTCTTATAAAGCCCCAAAACTCTGGAACAAAACGTTTTCCAGATGTTCAGGACTTGGTATGCAGCTTCCTGTAATTACTGTGTATTTTAGATAAAGTATGCAGATTCGGGGGTTTATGGACATAGGAAATTGTGGTAAACTGAGATTAGCACTCATATGCAACAATGCAAACACTTACAAAAAAAACTTACATTCAGTTTTGTCAAAGACTGACAGAGAGAGAGAGAGGGAATCCTATAAACTCTTCCAGATATGCATTAGCAAAAGTTACTGGAAGGAAATAAAAGGTGGTAGGTATTTTCTTGATGGGCCTGTTGCCATGGCGCTGTAATTCATCTGCTTGCATCACTATGGCAACGGAAAATGACAAGCAGCAGCTAGCTACCTTTGTGTCAAATGTAGTGACAGCACAGCTCATCCTCTATGTGAGGTAATTTATGAGCGTGCAAACTTGACATTTAGAGTGCTCTCTCATTAACTCCACAGTGCCTTCTCAACATGTTCTACAGCCGCTGCAATCAGCCTTACTGCTGTAAATGAACTGCTGTGCAGGCCTTATGCAACAAGAGAGCAGAATCTGACACCATGTGACTGATAGCGAACATCGGCCCTGTGCTAATCACTCTCCTTTCATTGATCAGTCCTGTCCTCAAAGTCAGCTATTGGATTGTGTGGCCTGCTAATTTACTTACATAACCGATTTTCTTGATTAAAGACACTAAATGAAATCTTTCCACAAAGTTTAATGGTTGTTGAGGTTATAGTGACAGGGTTAAATTCACCCCAGCTCAAATGCTAATGTCTGCTGTGCTTGCGTTCATGTGGCTTTAAATTTTTTGACCTCAAAATACCACCAATAATAGTTCAGTCTTAAGTGTATCTAGAGCTGGGCAATAAGACTAAAAAACTCAATCTTAATTTGCTTAAGAGTAATGTTGATTATTTACAACATGCTGAAATAGAACGAGTTTGATAAAGTTTGATAAGGTTTTGAACATTAAAAACACCCAAATACTATGTGACTAACTGTGTACCAATGATGTATATTTTTAAATAATAAACATAAGACAGTTGCACTGTTGAAGGTATTTAACTCGCTCAATAAATTGCATGGCATTGTTGAAATATTTGCATTCTGTCGAGTGTCGTACATCCAGAACCATTTACTGTACATAGAAATGCATTATGCAAATATTTGTAGCATGCACAATATTACAATATGGTAATTGTTTCCTATCTTTCTAATATATTTATATTTATATTTACAATATATTGCTTATCGCTAATTGGACCACTATTTGATAAGTGTAGTTATATCCTATGTTGTACAATCACACCAAGCTTTTACTTAAACGTATTATTTATTGGAACCTCATAACAAAAGAAGAGTGTTAAATAATGTATTAGGAAAAGTATGCTTTTATCATTTATGTATTTATAAAAATTACTCATTTGATTGACATATTTGATACATCAAAATTATGTAATTTGTTACACTGCTATGATGCATAATTCCCAAGTAGGTTTGAGAATACCGATATTAGAAGAAAATGCAACCGAACGAAGAATCCTACTTAGTTTTTACTATTTTAAAACCCAAACAATTAATCAATTAAAAAATAGGAGATGTATACATAATAAAAATAATATTCAGCTGAAAATAAAACAGAGCTTAACCTAATTTTAAATTTTGTGTTGTTCATTCTGTAATCTTTCATCAGTGGTGACAAGACACTTATGTCTGGATATTTCTGGATAGTGGACTATTCACAGTCCAGCAGTTACAACAAGGTGTTTAAAACTCCAGCAGCACTGCTGTTTCTGATCCACTCATACCACTACAACACACACTAACACACAACCACCATGCCAGTGTCACTGCATTAATAAGAATCACCCACCACCAAAATAATAGCTTCTCTTTGGTGGTCCTCTGGGGTCCTCCTGACCATTGAAGAACAGAGTGAAAGAAGGGTAATTAAGTATTCAGAGAAATAGAAGGACCACAGTCTGTAATCATAGAACATTATAGTGCCATATGCTCAGTGGAGCTGATAGAATGGTGAACATGTGAATATGTGTCATGCATGCATGTGTCACAAAGTCTCTATGTAATATAGTTACAATATAGTCAAATAAAATCTTGCCAAATGTTTTAATTGTTTAAGGCTATGTGTATGTGAGTCACATATAAATTATTTGCTTTTTTGCCTTAGAATGAGACATCACCTAAAGGGAGATGAAATATCAAATAACAACTTAGCAAGGTTTCAGCATTATTAAATAATCAGTGCAGGTAACTACAGCATAATGACACTTAAACCATAAATTTGACACCAATACTGGACCTTTCGTTGTTTGCATGAAACACATGGAAACAGATATCAGTGAAGGAAACTGGGAGGATTCAGTGAGGGAGCACTGCCTTCTTGTGGCTGAAAATAAGAATGGCTTGAGATATTGTGAAAACAAAAACTGTTATTCTAGTTTATTGTTTTTTTTTTTTCACAAATCTGGGATGAAACATTTCTTTCAACTCTGTAAATTGTAATTGGTAGCCAAACCTGCTGTATGCTGAATAGGTGCAATCAGAGCATCAATACACTCTCCCTACCCCATACCATTACAGACCATGCTATTTGGACTTTGTGTTGAGGCCAGAGAAGTTAACAGTTCTGAACATTGTTAACATAAGGCCTCTGTTTATAATTAGTGAGGGAACATTGCCTTCATGGCCTGGGTTTCTGTGAAATAAATGAGAATTTGAAAAATATTCTCTATTGTCCTAAATATGTTAGATGACATGAACTTTTTTCATGTAATATAACTAGTATAAATGTATAAATCATCAATGTTAAAGATTGTTAGAACAGGTTGGCACTTTCTCTGCTGTTGAATGTGGTTTTAGGTTGGCTAAATGCTACAGTAATGACTAAATAAAAATAAAAATTAAAGAAAATAATATAACTGTAAAACTTCAGTAACGTCATCATACCTGGAGTTATTACAATTCACTTAATTTATCCACAACAGGTATAGTTAGCACACTGTGCTATTTATGCTCACATTATTTTGTTTTCTTAAACTGTTTGAGTTCACTGAACTCATATACTCATATAAAACTGACCCAATGGTGACTACTGATAGACTAGTTGTCTCAGATTAAAGGTTCCAAAATATTTGTGTAAGGGGTCTAGGAACAACATTAACATTAACATTGGTTAGTTATACACTGAAAATGCTTTCACAGAAAGCAATCCAGGCTGTTCTCATACAGAGTTCCCCAATGGTGGAACAAACTACCTTCCACTACCAGATCAGGAGAATCTCTCGCTATCTTTAGCTCTTCAAAGAGCACCTACTCTTCTAACACCACTAACTAACTAACTACTTCTAACCTCAATTCCTTCTTCCCCTCCTTCACTTCTCTATCCCATTATTTCCCTTTGACCTCCTTTAGGTCCTGTATAAAGATGTTTTTACCTTTAACTTCTGTGCTTCAATATTGTAAGTCTGCCAAATGTAATGTAATATAATGAAAATCTGGCTAAAATAGTTTTAGGTGTCCTAAGATTTTTAATGTTAAAATTGATCAACAAAACACTGTTAATTGGTCAGTTGATTATGTTGGAAGAGCCCTTGTAAACTGATTAAACCATCAAACTTAGTTTTTTTTGTAATATACAGGTGCATCAAGAAAATAGAATATTATCAAAAAGTTAATTTATGTGAGTAATTAAAGTAAAAAGTGAAAGTCATATATTATATAGATTAATTACAGACAGCTGAATGAACAACCAAAAGTCAGTATCTCAGAAATGTTAAACACTGTATAAACACTGTATAAGACCAATTGGTACTTTTGACATTGTGGGCAGCAGAGGAAAACATGAAGTGCAGTAACATTTCCTGGTAGACGCTGCTCTGTCACTGGACTTAAAACAGTGGACCACCACCAGCAAATGACATGGCTTCCCAAATGAATCTATATAATATGAGTTAAACTTTTTGAATTGAATTACTTAAAATTAGTTAACTTTTCAATAATATTCTATTTTTTTAAAAGCACCTGTCTATTTCTACATTTCAAGTCAGCAACACCATTCTATAAATTTGGATTGTCCCATTAATTAAATCTCTTGAGAAGTGTATAGAAAATTTCAAAATTCTCCACATTCTATTCTTCACATCTAAGAATCCTCTTTGTTCACCTGGACCATCTGTACACTGTTCATTGTTCGATGTTGATGATGCTGAATCGGACTCCTCCAGTCCTCCTCTAGAAATGAGAAGTGACGTAAAATGTTTATTATTTGAAAAATATTTTTCTTATGTAGTACTTTTTCTGAGAGAAAGTGCAGAATGATAATTTCATTGAACAACACAACTACTTGGTTCTCTGTGTATATGACATTAAACTTTAAATCTTGAATCTTGAACATCTTGAATCTTGAACATGTTTACACTGTGTGATGGTCCATCCCAGATGCCTCAGAGACAAGAGATGTTGATGCTGCTTCTGGACATGGTTAACGTTAAGCTTCTGTTTTGCACAGTAAAGTTTTATGTATCATTTACAAATGTAAATCCATATTGCAGTATTTGATAAAGGTTCCCCAAAGTAATCCTTTGCCCATGTAGTTATTATTTCTGAATGAGTAAAAGCAACCACACATTCCCAGTGTTCAGACTAGGCTTGCAATCATCCCTTGTTTGAAGTGCCTTCCAATGTTTCTTTAAGGGGCATTGCTTTTGAGCAATTCAATAATTTTCTCATAAATTTGTTAACAAACTAAACTCCTCCACCTGTCTTTGCTCCTCAAAGTCTCAGCCTTTTGTGGATAGAGTTTTTATATAAAACCATGATTAAAATCACCTGTTGACATTACCTATTATATTCAGTACAGGCTAAAAGTTTGGACACACCTTCTCATTCAATGCGTTTTCTTTATTTTCATGATTATTTACATTGTAGCTTCTCACTGAAGGCATCAAAACAATGAGCGAACACATGTGGAGTTTTATGTACTTAACAAAAAAAGGTGAAATAACTGAAAACATGTTTTACATTCTAGTTTCTTCAAAATAGCCACCCTTAGCTCTGATTACTGCTTTGCACACTCTTGGCATTCTTTTAATGAGCTTCAAGAGGTGTTCACCTGAAATGGTTTTCCAACTGTCTTAAAGGAGTTCCCAGAGGTGTTTAGCACATGTTGGTGCCTTTGCCTTCACTCTGCGGTCCAGCTCACCCCAAACCATCTTAATTGGGTTCACCAGCAAAACACCCCCACATCATCACAACTCCTCCTCCATGCTTCACAGTGGGAACCAGGCACGTGGATTCCATCCATTCACCTTTTCTTCGTCCTACAAAGACACGGCGGTTGGAACCAAAGATCTCAAATTTGGACTCATCAGACCAAAGCGCAGATTTCCACTGCACTAAATTGATAGCATAACTAGCAATGGAGGTAGTAATTAAATATTTACACTGCTTTTAGGTTTTTTTTTGTTTGTTTCAGACATCTTTTGGATAATTAAACATGTATCGAGTCAAACTGACCCGGAAACACCCTTGCTGTTCTTGACGAACATAATAGGAATGTTAAGGTAATCCATATGAACTTAAAATGTGAAAATACAGTTCTGGAAAAAATAAGAGACCACTTAATGATAATGTTTTTCCTTCATTTTACCAAACTGAAAACCTCTGGAATAATATCAAGAGGAAGATGGATGATCACAAGCCATCAAACCAAGTGGATATGCTTGAATTGTCACACCAGGAGTGGCATAAAGTTATCCAAAAGCAGTGTGTAAGACTGGTGGAGGAGAACATGCCAAGGTGCTTGACAACTGTGAAAAAAACAGGATTATTCCAACAAATATTGATTTTGGAACTCTTAAAACTTCATGAATATGAACTTGTTTTGTTTGGATTATTTGAGGTCTAAAAGCTCTTTTTTGTTATTTCAGCCAGTTCTCATTTTGTGCAAAATAAATGCTCTGCATGACAATATTTTTATTTGAAATTTGGGAGAAATATTGTCCATAGTTTATAGAATAAAATAATCATGTTAATTTTACTCAAATATATATATATATATATATATATATATATATATATATATATATATATATATATATATATATATATATATATAAATAGCAAAATCAGAGAAACTGATTCAGAAACTGAAGTGGTCTCTTAATTTTTTTTTCCAGAGCTGTTTTTTTTTTTGTGAATTGTCCTAATTGAACTATTACCTTTTAGAGGTAGGTAGGTAGGTACCACCATTGCACTAAATATTGATATAATAATTAGTGGAGTTATTAATAGAGTTAGTAATGACATATTCGCACTACTTTTTAGGATTTTTTTGGTTTTCATCTTTTGGATAATTAAACAGATTAAACATGCACCGGGTCAAATTGAGCCGGGAACACTCTTGCTGTTCCTGACAAATTAACAAAATAGGAGAGTTAAAGTAATCCAGCTGAACAGAAAAAGTGTGAAATGTGTGAAACAGACAACAGGCGAGCTAACTAACCTACTGTTATTTACATCCAGCGCTGCCCACCATGCGTTCCCATAGTAACGCCACAGTAAGGCGCGAAAATGTGGAGAATTAGCCTCCATGCTAACTAAGCGCTGGTGACTGGATATGGAGACAGTGCGGCCCCTTTAACTACAGCGCTCTCGCTGACTTGTTGTTTATCGGTGCTCGGTTGCCACCCTGGTTAGTGTCGTCCTCCGCCACTCCGTGTCTGTCTCCGGAGTGTGTGTGTAAGTGTGTATGTGTGTGTGTGTGAGACCGCCGGTGGGCGAGTCGGGGTGTGTCTGCGAGAGGAAGAAGAAGAAGAAGAAGAAGAGCGAGCAGAGCACAAAACACACACAGCCGCACGAAGAAGCTGCCGAGCGGAGGTAACTAACATGCAGGACCGCGGGGATCGGACCCATCTCCGACACTGACGGTCTGTGGGCGTGTTTTTATTGTCTTCAACAAGCCATGAAGAAACACCAGAGCCCTGTCAAGGCGCCAGCGGAGGTAACAGTGCCTGACACCGAGGCCACTGTGCAACAACTCAACGAGCTTTTGTCCAACGGCAGCGGCTTCTACAGTTTACCAGCACAACATTTCAACGAGGTGTTTCCGAGGATTTACGTCGGCAACGCGTAAGCTATACAAGCCTTAACTGCTCTTTTTCTGCCTCAATCCGTGTTGTTTGCCTTCATATTAAACAGACAACACTGTCAGACAGGCTACAAGGCTGGTCCTTCAGTGTTACAGTCTGTCACGACGCTGAAGTTCGCTTCTCGTCCGAATTCTCAGTTCCACCTTAAATGCTGCAGCTGTTAGGTTATATCGCCACAGGCGGCATAACGTAACTGCTGCAGCATTTAAGGTGGAACTGGGAATTCGGACCAGAAACTAACTTCAGCCACCTCAGTTTGTAAAAAAACAAAAAACAAACAAAAAAAAAAAAAAACAGGTGAGACAAGAAGCCACACACTCCCATTATTTCCAAGGTGGACTCGAGGGAATGCCAACTGCTACATTTGAGTTTACTTCTTTTTTTTCTAATCCTGTTGGCTAATTGAGACATTTTCTCCTGGGCTTGTAATATAACCGGGTTTCAGTGTAGTCTACTTTGCATTAAAAGAATGATGGACTAATAACATGAATGAAGTAAAAAGAAGAAATACTTGTGGCTATGGTTGGGCGATATGGCCCTAAAATAATATCACAATATTTTATGGTATTTTCTCGATAACGATACAAAACACTGAATTTAAAACATTTCAAGAATACACTACTGCAACAAAATGAAAAGTAAATGTTATTACTGCATACAATATGATATGGCACACTCCTAACTGAGACATATAAAAAAATACAAGAATTTTCAGATTTGTAACAGAAACCTGCAGAATGTCATGATGCTACTAATGGTGCACTCCAAATGCCACCATATATTTCCTTGATTAAAGTAAAATGAATAGATATATAATGGGAAAGGAGAACAGTGTGGATTTTTCTTTTGCTAAAATCAGCAAAAAAAAGTAGTACACTGATAAGATAATTAGGGGTGGGTAATATGGCATGATATTTCAGGGTATAATATCGTTCACGATATTCTAAAATGTTGGCGATGTTATTGCGTACGATACGATATGGCACACACCTACTTGGCATGTGTGTTGTTGCAGATTTTACACTTCATGTTCATTCACGCTTTCAAATTAAATTATATTTAATGAATAAAGCAGATATCTATATTGATTAAAATAGTCAGTAATTTAAAAAAAAGAACACCAATGTGACCAAGTTCAAATTTGGGGGCTCTGTGTGAGAGACAGTGGAAGCGAGTAACTAAAAATGTGTATAAATAAAGTAGTTAACAAACCAACCTACCTAAGTATGAAACAGAATTTGTTTAGCTTTTAAAACAAATATGCCTTTACTGGTACATTTTGCCTTTATTTAAAATATACCAATAAATATTGTCTTTAAGTATTGTAATTTTTTTTTTTACTTTATCACCCAGCCCTAGCAGTTTCTTATTCTTTTACTGCAGTATCAGAATTCATTGTTCTGGAAAGGCTGTACACTGGAGCAGTGTTTCTCAATCCTGGTGACTGAAGTTCCCTGCCCTACACCTTTTTTTGTGTTTTCTCTACTCCTCACACTCCTGATTCAATTAAGCAGGACTAATTTAATGTGTGTGTTTAAGCAGGAATAGCAGGGGGAAAAAAATGCAGTGCAGCGGGTCTCTCTATTGCACTAGATCAGAGTTTCTCCAGCCTGGTCCTGGAGACCCTGCACATTTATTTTCTTTTTTCTTCTCCCAGCACACCTGATCCTGGTAATCAACTGATTATTTACTCTATTATTTAGTTACATTAGGTGTGTTAAAGCATAAAAAGCTTTAAAATGTATAGCAGTGTAGTGAGCCTCAAGGATCAGCATTGAGAAACTGGCTGAGCGCTCTATATCAATACTAGTCCTGGAGACCCACTGCCCCACATTTTTTATTGTTTTTCTGCTCCCCACACACCTGATCCAATTATTCAGATGATTAACAGACCAGAATTTAGCCAAAATGTGTGTGAAAGCAGGAACATGTGCAGTGTTCCTTGGGCCTTGAGGACCAGAGTTGAGGAGGTTTTGACTGCATCCATCCACCCCGTAAAACAATGAGGTGAGGTATTTGATGTTGGATGATTTATTCAGGAGCACACATGGCACTCCAGATCATTCCTGTGCTCCATACACCCAAAACTGGAGGGCTCTATGACCTTCTAGCTGATGCTTAGAATTGAGCATGGTGACCTTTGGCTGGTGTGTTCCTGCTCCAGAACATCTCATTCTATTGACACTGCTTGTTTATGGAGATTACACAAGCTGTGATACGTTTTTTTATTTAGAATGGGATGTCTTAGAGTCAGATGAGAAGTTGCTTTTCCAGTTGAAGTGCTCTGTGAGATTTATCATGGTCTTAAATTGTGTCCAGGACAGAATGACTTATAAATATACAGTGAACATAGGCTGTGAATGACAAACGCACATGTAAGTTCAGGTTGAGTGTGCTCTGTTGACACCTCTAGGCAGGATAAAGAGAAATCCATTAAGAAATCTATCAGTCCACCGTGCTTTCCTAGATTAATTTATTGATTGTGTTCAAGCTCGAAGCTGACTAAAAGTGTGTGTTGCTTGAGTTTAGAGGAAGGGTTTTTTTTATTTTTGATCTTAAATTTTAAATGCACTGTTAATGCACTGTATAATGAACTAAAATAAACAAAAAAAATGAATAAACTCTAATAAACTCAAATAAAAACATTAACATACTGTCATTGTTCTGCAAAAAACTTGTATTGTACTACAAAACATTTAAAACATTCTGCGTTCAGTAGTGTTGATATGGATTTATAGGATGTTGGACGATCATCACCACATCTCATCCCTGACTTATCAGACGGAGCACCATCATTCCAGAGAACACACTTCCACTACACCACAGCTCAGTGCTGGGAGAATTTAATACCATTAACCCTTGTCTGGCATTAGGCATGGTGTCAAAATGTACATTTTTATTTGCTTGTTTACAGAGACTAATTCAGCTGTATGTGTGCAAACATAGGCTACCTTGTCTACTTTAGGATGCTCGCCTTAAATGTTTTTAAAACGTTTTATCTGAAATAGCTCATGTTAAGGCTTAGTAGTTTTTAAGGAAGCAAAATTGCTCTAATATAAGGGCTAAACTTCAGTGTCTCAGAGAGAAAATTTTAACTTAATGTTGCTGAAATTAAACAATGCAATCAGTGCAATTTTTTCAGAACAGAAGGACAGAGGTGCTGAAACATTTTTCTTGACCAGATTAAAATATATGCTTCGTTAAATGTTGGTTTGAAATGTTAAGACAAATGTTATCATCAGTTTGATCCTGGTAACATAGTTTTTCTGTTTCTTATTATTACAGACATGGTGATGTGCAGTGGTCCAAAACCAAGTAAATGGTCAATTAAAATATATTTAACAGGAGATTATTAAGAAACCCATAACAGAACGTAAATGACATTGTAAAGCTGTTTTTGGGTTTGTTTATAATATTTGGGGTTTATTTGGGATTAGTTCCATTTAGTTCCATTAGTTACATCAGAAATATGAGAAAAAATGATGTCTGTGTACTTAAAGTCAAAGCACAGTGGCCATTTTAGCATAAAAGTTTGAATAAAAATCGCTTTTTACTGTACAGGTATGTAAGAGATGCACTTTAGAGTAAAAGGGCTGCTCTCTGTGAGGATTCTATTAATAATGTATGTGTAGAAACTGCAGTGAGCTGGGGTGAGGGAGCATGGCCGGCTAGGGGAACAGACTTCAAGGCTTTACGTACACACACACACACACACGCCGAGTACAATGGGGAGAAATATGACTGCAATCTGCTGTGGCTATGGATAGATGGGCTAACTCAATATAGCAGGGCCTTGAGTTATGGATCTTGAGGTTTTGATCAGAGTCCATCACTTCATCTGCATTGAGAAGCTTTAGCTGTAGGAGAGACTGAGACAAATGGGCTGATTCCCCCTCCAGATATAAAGCAGAATTGAGACAGGTGTAATCTTCATTTGCTGGGGTGGTTTTAAATCTCCATCAGGGAGCAGTTATATATATATGCTTTAAAAAGGAAAATATAATTCTGAACATAATGTCTTACCGTCATACAAAGATTAGATATTAGTTATCATATGGGACCTGGTTTAAATATTAAATTTTTCTCTTATTGTTCAAAAAAATTATTCACCCCGGATGAATCAACCAACAGAAATAAAACTTGGTGGGTAGTCGTGCCAGAGAGTAATGGAGTGACTCAGAGTGACAGCATGTCCTATTGAGTCCCTCTTTTTTCTTTGGTGAGGATAAGACAAACATTTGTGTGTGGAGGCACTGTGGTCGGGTCCAAGACCAGCAATTTATTATTTTATTTTTTTGTTTGTTAAGAAGGTCTAGTGTCATGATGTGGGGTGCAATTTCGTATTAAGCCAGATAACTTTTGGTCTTCATTACAGGCACTGTTACAGTCTACATTTACACCAGTAATGTCCTGCAACAAGTAGCCTCACCTTTCTTAATGCACTTTTCTAATTGCACTTTACTAACCGGACGATGCTTGTTCACATGCTGCTGCCATTTCAAGAACTTGCATTGAAAACACATATACTATGTCCTGGCTAACTGCATTGCCAGACCTATTCCTGATGTGTGGGATGCTACTGGATGCACTATCAACACTCCACCCCTACCGCAAAATCTGCAGATGAAGATAAAAGTGTTGCAGGTGCCAGAGCAGAACAGAGGCGATGTAACTACATGGTAACAGAGCACTCCACTTTGCTCCCCACTCTTTTCTCTTTCCTTGCTTTCTCTCTCTCTACGTCCTATTTTGGGCACTGTGCTGGGCGCCCATGGCTCTTTGTAAGCCTCTGGGCAGCAGCCAAAATCTCCTTGGTGTGTCTGCACTGGTTTAGAACATTGCTGTCCCCTGAGGTCCACTAACATGGACCGACATCTCTGCCATCTAAAAGCGTCTTGACAAATTATTCTCGTCAACTTTTCCCACTGAGTACAACAGAGCACCAGGGTCCTAGTTTAACCACACTAAATGATGACTGGAGGCATGAACAAAAATCAACATTACAACTAATTACTGTTTTAATGCAATTTTCAAAACTGGGTAATTGACATTCTACATCTTTACATATAGAACCTACCAGACAGAATCTCAATAAATAGACTAAATGATTCTTATATTTTCCCCTTCACCTTAACATACACCTTACATATACAAGCTTCTTATATTGTGATTAATTGTTTATTTTTTTATCTAATGTGCATTAGTAATTAAAAATGTCACAGAGTATTAATTCCATTAATAATATTTATTGTTTGCAGTTTCAGAGTACACATTTTCCTGCAGTAAGCTAAGCATAATATAGTTTGTGACACTACTACAGGAGCATTATAGTGCAATAACATGCTATAAAGTGTTAATGTGTAAAGAATGAAGAAAGAGGCAGAGGTCTTTCAATTTTAATGATTCTTTTGAGCCTAAATTCAGCATGTCTTAAAAAGGGATTTAAAAAAAGGTCTTCTTTCTTATGTTTTCCTCTTCAGATGACAGGACTGACAGACCTGTAAGCTAATTCTGTCAGCAGCGTTAGATTTCCCATGGGTGTAGTGGGCCCAGGTGAGGCTGACGTGTGCTCTCTTTCTTATCCCCAGGTTTGTGGCCCAGAATGTGATGCGTCTGCAGCGGCTCGGCGTGACACACATACTTAACGCGGCAGAGGGCAACTCCTTCATGCACGTGAACACCAACGCCGAGTTCTACGCGGGAACTGGGATAACATACCATGGAATAAAGGCCAATGACACTGAACAGTTTAACCTCAGTGCCTTCTTTGAAGAGGCGGCCGACTTCATTGATAAGGGTCTGGCACATGCAAATGGAAAAGGTATGTGTAAGGGGTCACAAGACTATTTGTTCTTATAGATCTGCATTTTGTTTGGTGGAACAATGAGAAAATGTCTATTTAAGGAGTTAGGGAGTGGGCTTCTCAGTCATATTAAAATACATTAAAAACTTTTGGTAGCTTTTAAAGAAACAGTAGCAAGAAATTTAATGTAAAGTGTGTCTTGAGATTTGGTATATAACATAAATCCTATGCTGTTGTGAGTATTTTTACTTGTGCTTTAACATGTCTGGTCCCACAAAGGCGTAGAAATGTATAGGTGGGAACACTTCTTGATGACACTTACTGTTGTACATTTTTCTAATCAATTGTATGCACATAATCATGATACTGTTTAAGGTGAGAGGGATTGAATATCTCTGATTGCAACGGTATGTAACTTAATAAAATATAAGCTTAGCACATGTTCAACTAGTATATTCTTTGAAATCACTAAATTGTTGTAGTATTTTTTAGGTTTCTTAAAAAAATTGTTATTTGCTTTCTGTGTTTTTTTTTTAAGTAAATACTACATTTGGCAAAAACATGTTGGTTGAGGTCACTCTGAATGCACTCTGCTGGAGTAATTACTGACAAGGGAGATAAGTACAGCATAGTAAAGTGTCCCGAGGCACTGTTTGGAGTCTTTACACACAAAATTACTCTGAAATATCTCACAGCCGTCCTGATTTTAATTGGTGCCCTCAACCTCATGTTTTACAACATGGATTTTATGCCATCTTTGACAGAGTGGAAGACCAATTATAAGGCATCTTAATTTGCGGCCAATTTGGCAGCACACCCTGTTACACAGTAATGAGTTGCCGGAGCAGAGCTGAGAGAGGACACTAATCTTTAAGTGAGAATTTCAACTCAAGCACAAAACCTCCAGGACATTTGCTGCCACACAATCCTTTGGTGTTTTTACTACTGACATTAGTGACAGCCTTGCTTGGAGAGCTTTCAGTGACAGACTGAGCTTGTGAATCTCAATGAGTCTAGGGATTTCCAGGCTCTGGAATGCTCTTCTTTACACTGGATAGAGACGTATGCAGATCTGTGGACAAGGACACTTAGTGTTAGTTTATAAAAAGACTCCTCAGGACAGTATAGCATTACATACCTAAGAAGAAAAGAAGAACATGAAGGAGGGAGGTGCGTGAGAAAAAGAGAGATCAGGTTACAGATGCTGTGCAGAATCTGCAGAATAAGCGCAGTAGAAGTTGGCAAGGTGAATTCCTCCAGGGGGGTGGACTGGTCGATAATGAATGTGAGTGTGTGTGTGTATGTGTGTTTATTGATGGCTTGGTGGGGGAAGTGGGATGAAAGAAGACACTGGAATGGCTGGTAATAGGGTATGTGCTAAGGGTAGGCAATATGGCGGTATGTTAGTATTATCATCATTAATCGTGTCAAAGGATACTTTCATTATGAGCAAATTATTAGCCATATTGAGACAGTATTAAATTTATGTAATTGGATAATTTCCTTTTGCATATCTGCTCCCCATAATCTTATTTTAATTAGGATCCACTATGCCAATGTTTTTCTCCATCATCCTCCAGAAAAGTACAGGCTAGTATTTTACTGTTTTTCTCTGAAACAAGTACCTTGTGTTTTAAAAACAGTGAAAGTGTTTACATGCAAATCATATCAAAACATACAAAAACAATAAAGAAGATGCAATCTTTTATTTTATTTTATTTTATTTTATTTATTCAGAATTTACTAACTACACATTTTCAAAAAATACAACATATTTAATAGGGCCCTATATTATTGTCTATGGATTAAGAATGGGATGTCATAAAACTCCTGTAGGTGTAGTTTGTATGTGTCCCAATACCCTTGTCCATGTAGTATATTCAGGTATTGATAAGAAATATTTTTTCCCAGTTAGGCCTGTCACAATAATTGTAATATCGATTTATTGTACAATAAATGAACATGACCCCAATCATTTTTGGTAATCGTGATATCGTCTATTGTGTTTATTTGTTTGTTTGCTCACATATATAACAGTTAACAGTATTTAAGCCAGTCATGCTTCAATAACTGACTATATACACACACTGTGGACTAAAGTAGGTGAAGAAATAAGTATATAATTACCAAACCAATCAAAATAAATGATTCATTTAAATTGTGTTGTCTTCAAAAAGTGTATAATTGTTTTTTATGCTATTCTGTTATCATTATCAGTGACATTTAATAGTCTTAAAATGACAAAAAATATTGTGTATCACATTAATTTCTGGGACAATATATAGTCCACAAAAAATCTTGACAGGCTTATACCCAGTCATAGTGCTTATAATATAAATTTTCACATTTATCATATTGTTCACTCCTTGTAAGCAATGGTTGACATTGCTTACTGGTTGTGGAGGTCAGAGACACATTTGCATCATGTGAACTGCGCTGATGGTGCTAGGCTAGGAAGGTTCAGACACTCAGCATCTGTTCCTCTGCCCTCTCATGACCCTGTTGCTTTGTACACCAGTTAAGTGCTCCATACTCAGCCGCCTCTTCTCTCTGTTCTGATTACAGGAAAAGTGTACGTTCACTGCCGAGAAGGCTACAGCCGCTCCCCGACTATCGTCATAGCTTACCTCATGCTCCGACACAAGATGGACGTACGGGTGGCCACATCTGCCGTACGACACAAGAGGGAAATCGGGCCCAACGACGGCTTCCTGCGCCAGCTGTGCCAGCTCAACGAGAAACTAGCCAAGGAGGGGAAGCTGAAGAGCAAATGATAGAGAGCTAATACTGTATGGTACTCTATCCCTCCTCAGGCTCCAGAGTCCGTCTGGGGAAAGATCATCCCAGGCCAGCACCTTCTCCACAAAAACACACACAGACACAAACACACACACACACTCATTCATAGTTAAAGGTGTGTAATTGAAGGCAGATACATATATTATCTTTCAAAAATTTGGAATCACTTCCCATATGAATTATTTTACTTCATCTACAATAATATTAACTTGTATAGAGTACATTTAAATGTAAACTGACAGCCAACAGGTATTTATACGCATTTATGCAATACTGTAAGTATTTGGGGGAACATAATACTCTTATTATCTATTTCCTATAAAAAATCGTCTTAAGTAATCTCCACTAATAATATAAGACCAGTTACTTTTACCTAAACTAGAACATCATAATCATGTTATATATATATATACAAACTGCAGCTATATTGGTTTCATATTTTTTGAAATATTGATTCCAAATTTTGAATGGACATGTATTTACAGTATGGTAGTTTTAATGATCTATAATACAACATTGAACAGTTTGAACAGTAATTGAAAGGTGTAACAATTAATGTTACACCGGTTACAACAGAGGTGTAACAATAAATGTATTTGTTCTAAACCGCCAAGGTACATACATCACGGTTCGGTGCATGCAGTCATACAGAGAAAAACATTGTTGTATTCCTTTGTTGTCTGCAGTAACTGATTATTTCCCAGTAACACAGCCGTCAAATGAACATTATCAATAAGGGTGATCAGATACAGAGCAACCAACTGACCCCAGATCAGTTTCTTAACAGCTTTGTTGTGAATCCCAGTCTTATAGCTACAAAAAAAACACATATTTGACCAAAACACTGCCACAAGTGGGGTTGCTGTAACGACTACTACAATATGTCTGAAATAACTTGGTGCAGATGTTTTTTGGGATGCACTTATAGTCTTTTGTCTTGGCTGGAAAAAGCTTGGAAACCCCTGACTGAAGCTGTTAACCATTAGCAAGTAAGAAACATGCCATGCTAGTCTTAGCTCAAGCTAATTGGTATATGAAACTTGCATGGTGGTCTGGTTGCTTTTTTCACCATTGTACCAAAATTGCTCTAAATTGTAAGGTCTGTATTGCAGTGTGCACCGAATCGTAACTTTTGTGTACCATTTAACCCCTATTAACGGGTGAAATGATTGACCGTGAACTCATACACACCTAAAAACACATGCACAAAGTGTAGGTTTATGAACCTGTAATTCTTGTGATTGCCAGTGTAAATGACTATTTCTCATGGAAACTGATGTTGCAGCAGTAATGCTAAAAGAGGGGGATGGAGTTTTGTGGGTTTTAATCTACAACTTTTACTCTGCCTTTTTTTTTTTTTTATTCACCATCTCTCACAGTAACGAGTGTCACTTTATGACCTGTTACAGTATGTGGCTTAAAGCATTCCTATTGCTGCCTGTTTGTAAGTCTAACGTCTTCACCTTTTGGAGCTCTACAGCCCAGGTCACTTTAAGAGAGTGTAGATTAGAGCACAGTCCTTCCGTAGTCTCCCACTGCCGGGAATTTCACAATTTATCGATCCCATTCCAATTTGAACGTGGAGGAATTTGATGCTTAGGCACTTGCAGTCCAATGTACACTGACCTCTATGAAAAAGCACCGAAATGACCCTTTTACAGTACTCTGCTAAATCAATGCCCTTGTTGGTAGGAAACCAGATTAACTCTGCAACTGATACTACCCATGAGATTCCCAACACGCCAACACTCCAGCAATGTTATAGTTTAGACGACTGACAGGGTATTTAATTTTGTGTTCACATTAGGCTTGCTTTCCTAACAAAAACATCCAATATCAGCAAAACAACAAAATAACATTTCTGTTTCTTAGTGACTGAGGATGGCATGGGTGATGTGGTAGGTTAACATTCCGTATTGTTCAGAATAGCACTGTCTTGGGTACACAATGTGCTAATAACTAGCCAGCCATTTACTGAACACAGACCCATATGTCTACAGTTGAGTAAGCATTGTTCATTCAGCATCTTTGGCAAGATTTATGCAGCAGTGACCTAGTTATGCGCCCCACCGGACCTTTGAATCCTTGTTTTTGTAGAATCACACTGCTTTGATACGCCAGTTGCTCACTGCCAATCCATTTTGTCCTCCGCAAGATCACTGTCAAGCTGTAGAGTCCAATCACATTAACTGCCTTTCTGCCTATGTGTGACACACTGCCCGTGTGTTTGCTTACATAAATCAGCACCCCTTTAGCCTGTCAAGTCGCACTGTATTCAAAGGATGAGGTCTAGCCAGCCTTGGTTTTAGTAATGTAAAGAAAGAGGGTCAATAGTGTGTGTAGTGTTTCACTGTCACTAGCATTATTAGAATAGCAATGAGAATTATTGAAGCTGACCTTGTCATTGGGTCTCAGACTGCCCTAACAGCCCTGAATAGGAACATGTCTTTCCACTGACTGTAAAAGAGCTCTAGCCAGTTGCTCTCAGTACATTTCGACAGTGTGCACAAAATGAATCTGAGCATAGTTAGTTTATGGACTTCTCACTAGCATCTAACTGAACTCATGACCCTGGGCCTTTCCCAGTATTTCTCTATTTCACTATTTTCTAAAGATTGAGGGTACTCATATATTTCACTCAACCCACTATAGAAACTAGGCCACATTACACCACAAGATGCTGTTTATTACTATTACTCCAATTTCTATATTTATATGCTTACAGAAATATATACGTGTATATACATATTTAGGTGTTGACATATATGAATGTATTATAAACTGTATAGGCATTACAAGTACAGTATGTATTAACTAACAGTTATCTTATTAACTTATTGTAGCCAGGATTTGCATCATGTTAATGTATACTCCCTACAAACAGATTATTTTGCAATTATGTATTGATATAATTTATTTAGCTGTAAATTTTCCCTCAGAATTTAAGTCCATACTTTATTATTCTAACAATCTGGAGCCCTACACTTGCACCCTGCACCTCATTCTATTGTACCTGATCCAGCCAGTTAAAGACTTCTGAAGCAGGTTATGGTTGGACTACTCTTTGCTAAAGGGTTTCAGATTCTTCGTGAGCAGCGTTGGTGACCACAGGCTTAATACATCTTTTTTTAATCTAGTTTAATCACACTGATCATGTCTGAGAGAGAGCCAGAGTCTGTCTTCACAGCTAACACTGTCACAGGCTACCTCACATTCCTACCATACCTGGCTGCTCATGTTATATTTAGTTCTCCATAACCCATAATTCATAAATGTCTTTGTAAAAAATATTTATAATAATAATAATAATAAAAAAAACTAATATAGATGTATTTACAACACACATACGAACTATAAACATTCCTATATTGTAATCTGGAGACCTAGGCTTTTGTAAAACCTAACCTACTGTAGTTACTGAAACTTGTGTGTCGTCACAAGAAGCATACGGTGACGAGTGTGGACTGTGCTAAGTAAAAAGGTTATGATATGAAATATGATATGATATGCTTTACTTCCAGCTTTCCTGCACTATGTTAACTTGAATATATGGACATCTATAGTCTAAATCAGAACCTAGGATTTTCTGACTAAAGAGAACTTCACATTTTAGGAAAGTTCTTTACTGAATAATACGCTTTAATAACCCAACATTCTTATAAAAGTGTCTATAAGGCAAATGATTTAAAAACAAATCTCATCATCGACAAATGCGGAATGTAGGAGCCTGTATACTCTTGGCATTAACATACAGTTTGTATTTGGATTAGGGGTGAGAATCACAGCGCATCTAATGATGAAATATTATTACAATACGTTGCTTACGATGATGATATCTCAGTATTGTGATTTTGCAATACTTTAAAAATCACAAGACAAGACAGTTCTCTACGATACCTTATGGTATAAAATACTCTTAAATAACAAATAACAGGAATTATGGACTTATTGGTGTCAGTTTCACAGAATTTGACATCCAATATTCCAGTAACTTTAGTAAATCCAACTGGTGGGCGAGTCTCAAGTTTATATATATATGTTTCAATAAATACAATTTTATTTGATGCCACGTACCAATACAATTTTAATATATTGTCCCACACCTATTCTGGATCGTATATTAATAAAGTTTGCCTTGTCACTTAAATGCGTCTCCAATGTGACTAGATGAGAACCGATCTTATGTATTGAATTTCTATTTTACTTCCTCTACAAAACAGTTTCTCATCTAAATGATCTTAAGATGCTGTGAACAGTGGTGGTTCTGCAGCACAGTGGAAGAATAGATGGTTCTCACATTCCTGTAACAGCTGTAATAGACAGCGTATCCGGTTATTTAGACAGCAGGGAAAGTCACTCTGTAATACTTGCATCCGATCACTTGGAATCTGACCACAAAATACTTATTCGGATTACACTTGTGATAAATGTGGATGAGATCCATCTCTGACCACCACCAAATATAGTTTCATATCTCAGTGTGTTTTAGGAGTGTTTGCACCTAGCTTTTTAGGTAGACAAGTGAAATCCAAACATGATATGATCACTAAAAATGCATGTCAATGCCAGGAGTAAACAGGCTGTGATTCTGTTGGTGTCTAAAACCAGATCCTGTTATATTTCTCTTATATTACTTGTATAAGAGTGTCACACTATTTAATGCCGAACCTAGGATTCTTCTGAAAGTCCTTCACTATCTAAATATGAAAATATTGTATTCATCTAAAGGTTATATACTGTCTAAAATTAAATTGATGTATTTAAAATATTTATTATATCAAACCAATTAGATGTTTACTTCTTTTCACTGGAAACTAAGGATTAGACGCACTGCTTGTTGCCTGTGAGCTCCTGATGGTGTACTATTTTAAGTAAATTAATTAGTGGAGAGAAACACTGCCACCTGCTGTTGGCAAACCCCTGTGGTTTGTATTAAAAATGTCCTGCTAGGATTGTTGTTTAGTAATTCTTATGGAGTTGTATTGTGAAATGTGTAAAGCTGGTAATGGTCTACTGTATGGCTTAATGATGTCAATAGTATTATAACAGTGATTGCAATGCTGCTTGACCATCTGTATTTATGTCCCATTTTCTATTATGTTGTTTTTGTTTGTTTGTTCTTATAAGGATGCTATGAAATCACATTTTGAGCTGGTCTATGTAAACCAAACTACTAAGATGCAATGCTACGCTGTCTAAAGAGCTTACTTGATTGTCTTGATTGTGGTCTGTTCTGATCCTTGCTAATGAATCCAGAGTTCTACATATTTAGTCAGCACGAGTGTAAGTGTTGGGTATTCTGTCTATGCTTTTGCATCTTTTTACAAGCTGACTTGTAAGCTTACAGACCCACCACACACACACACACATACACACAAACACAAACACACACAATGTTCACATATAGTGGAGTACATGCCGTTACTTATTGTACATGTGCTGCCTGTTGTGCCAGAATGATTGTGCTATTACTTTAATGTGTCAAATGAAAGACCTCACCAGTATATTACAATAATACAGCAGCACTGAAGTTACTGCTAACCTACCTTGTAGGTTCTTATGGTGGGTTTGGCACACTTTTCCACACTGCCAAATTTTCGACACGTTCAGAGTGAGGCACACTACATTCTTTTTTTTTTTTTTTTTTTTTCAGTTTATGTCACAAGTCTTAAATATTAAGCCTCATTTGACGCTCCATGTATTTAAACTCATATCAGCTCACTGTAGAAGAAGGAAAAGGACACAGCATGTGCTCTCCTGTCATCCCACCATAAAGCCTTACTCTGAAGACTGATTCTCTATTTTTTGATTTATGTGATCACTCCACGAAGCAAAGCATTCAGCTCCTTACAGACACTGTTTGTTGAAGTGCACTTGATTTCAAAAGGCAATGTTATTTTTCTTATCTTGAAAAGATATGTTGTTTTTTGTTCTACTATTGAACAATAAATGGCTAAAATGAAAAAAAAATGCTTTTGAGCGGATTTTTTGGGAAGCATTAATCTCAATCAATTTAGCTTAAGCCTTTAATCAAGCTCCTTCAGGCTTTATGCTGCATTTTTTTAGGTTTTTGTCTTTCATCTTCTTTTCAAAGCACAGGGACAACACATGTATAGCAATAGCTTAATTAGCAGTGAGCTTTGTTTCAGTACCTCCTATTGCTCAATGACACAGTAATGAGCCTGCACTCTTTGGTTTCTGCTGTGCTGATAGGAGAAGCATGAGAAGGCCTCATTTCTCATGTGCAGAAGGCTTGCATGACAATGCATTATTACTAAGGCATACTTTTTCTTGTGTGCTGCAACCGGCTCTTTTCTGTGCGTCTCGTTGGCCTTTGATTACATCAGATCAGAGCAGCTGAAACAATGCTTACTGTGGCCTCGAAATATGTCTGGACAATCAGGGGATAGATTAAGCCAAGTACACTGACTTGCGTATTTTCTGTGAGAGGCTCACATTTGACTTAAAAGTAGAATAACTTTAAATGTAAGTCAATGAGTTATATTTACATTATTAAAGTGCTGAAAAACTGTGGATTATAGTTGGGGCTAGACAATAATTCAGTATGATTTTTCAATCTACATTATTTACAGCATTGCGGGGAGCATTAATTTGTCAGACGTTTGTATGTACAGACATCGGTTGTGAGCTATTTTCTGTGTATCGGCAGAAATGAAGAAATTTATTTCGATAGTTTTTAGCCATATTGTCCAGCCCAAATTTTATTTATAAAAACTGACCAAAGTGCAGTCATATGTAGACATACTGTTTTAGCAAAGCAATTTTGTTAATGTCAAATATCACAAAAGCAAGTCCATTTGAGTAATGATGCATATAAGCAGGCTTAGGTGCTGATAAGTTATGGGATTATGTAATCAACATACAAAAAAAACACAAATTTTAATCTGTTACAGTGGAAAGGTAAGTAATTCGTTATTTTTAGAATAGGGTAATTACTATTACAGCAGGGGTGTCCGGCCCAATAAAAGTTCTAAGACCTGCCAAGCAAATTCAGAATCTAAAGGCGACTATTTAATTGAGTTCAGACACTAATAAAAGAAACAAACTCTCCCTAATTTTTGCTGGGGGTGGGACAACAATGTCAAATATAAAGAAGTGTATTTTGTTTTGTTAAGATAGAATCTCATTTATTCTTTGTTGAACCTGCTTAATCCATTCTGGGTCACAGGAAGCCAGAGCCATTCGCGACAGCCATGGAGCAAAAGGCACGATACACCCTAGACTGGTCACCACTTCATTGCAGGGAAGATAGATACACAGACCCAGTCACTCACACCTAGGGGCAATTTCAAACACCTCCAATTCACCTGAACCACATCTTTGGACTGTGGGAGGAAACCAGAGCAACTGAAGTTAACCTACACTGACACAGGGAGAATGTGCAGACTCCACACAAAAAGACCCCAGACGGCCCAGCAAGGAATCAAACCCAGAGCGTCTTGCTGTGAGATGACAGTGCCACCATGCCACCCATAGAACCTCATGTTCTCCAGAAATGTTATCTAGCTCAGATAGAGCTTTGTGTGAACCGGCAGCTGTCATTTATCAGTCAAAGAAAGTAGCAGCACCTTTTACAATGCTCCTGACACTAGAAGGGTGAGGACAAGCACATGCCTTCTCCGATAAATGTGGAGTCAGCCACCACTTTTCAATCTGCTGCTTCACTAGGCAGCCAGTGCACTTAGCGGAAAGCACTAGAGACTCAGCTATAATACCATCAGCCAACAGACCAGCCAACAGATGCCTCTCGCCACTCAAAGCCTAATCATACGAGGCAAATATATGGTATGTATAATGAACCCTATTTAAATAATGCATCTTTTGGTCACATATAAGAACTATTTTTGTGAAGAAGCTTTTAATGAATCTTTAAATGACTTAGAACGTTGATATTGATTTCTTTGAAATGTAAAAAAAGTTTGCTATTTATGCATCTCTTACAATAAAGGTTTTTTATGGAACCAAAAATGTTTCACCTCTTTGTTTAAGAGTGTGTATTGGACATGACATTTTCATTTGTATTTAGGTATGTGGCTTAAATATCAAGAAATCCAAAGGTAAGGTAATCAGAGTACATTGTTTAAATTAAGGAACCCTTATGATTATGATACAACTGTAATGAAACCAGTAATCTGTGTCAGATTGCATTTTTAAAGTAACATCCACAGCCTGCTTATCAAAACCAGACATTTTAAACCTTCCAACGAATAACCATATAGCTATTTTTCACTTTGGGGGGAATGCCTTATTCAGACTAATGTATCCTCATTTAAGGCACTTAAAATATTTTAGTAAAGAAAATAACTGATTATAATGAAGATAACTGATAACGGAAGGGAGAAATGGTCGATATAGGGTTATTCTTGGAAAAGGCTCAAGTGTGTTTGAGAAGTGTCTTTTACCCTGGATAACAATCATGTGTCTTTTGACCAACAGATGGAGACAAAAGCTTCAATAAATCTCCTTTCTTTCTGGACCCTGCACTCACTACTCACTGTCCCGTGAGTTATACACCCACTCTTCCTCTATACCGCACACAGTCGCACATTCTATACTCTCTTAAACTTATACAGTGCCGTCACCGATTCGCTGGGGACAGTTTCCTGATGATTTGACACAAATGGTCTTTGAGGTATTACAGCGCCTGCTAGGCACACCTGGCGCTGGAGGAAGAACTGCCCTGGCCTCACGTGTCCTCGAGGATCATTGAAAATGTTCAAGTCAATTGGTTTGACACTATGGCCAATCTCTCTCCATGGCTCTGTGCACGCTGCAATTACCCCAGTCCAGCTGTAGGTTCCTCAGAGAGCCAGGGGCCTCCTCCCTGTCACACTCACGTAGATGTACTGGACAGCAGGAACCATATCTGGGGGGGAAATAAACGACTACAGACGCTGGGAGAGGAACAGAGAAACACACCAGGCAGAACAAAACAGAACAGGCCCACGATTTCTTCCTTATGCTTCTGCTTATGAAAGGACTAATCCTCGTACTAAAATCTGATTGGGTTAGAGTCATATAAAAACAAACATATAAGCCAATAAAACAATTAAACTGTGTGCTGCACTAATTTGACAGCACTTAACATATTCCCCTGCTCCCATCACACCTGAACCAACTAATGAATTACTAAACAATCCCTCCTTGAGTTGAACTTAAGCTGCACCACAAAACCTAAGCTGCAGCCAGTGATACAGTAGCACCCAACAGAACCATCTTAACAGGCGTGGGTGTTAAACCCAGAACCATGTGCACAAATTCTCAACATTTTTCATGGGGACTGTTAATCATTACAAAGATATTCATTGTCTAGTATACTGGACATCTGAAATTAAGTGCTTGACATTTTTACGACCAATGTAACCATTAAAAGTGATCGTGATGTTGTAAAATGTGCTAGTGAATTAGAAAACCCAGAGTTTATGTTTAGGTTATGTCCAGTAAACTGGTCGCTTGAACCGAGGAGGCTGTTGTAAAGTAACTAAGGCTGATGTAAATGTAAGTCATGATGCACAGAAAGTATCTGCACTAATTAATACAATTAGATTTTGGTACCTAATAAGGAAAATGTATTTGAAGTATTAGCTGTAAACAAACATAATTACCTCAGTAAATAATCCACTACTTTAAAATAGGATTGTTGAGTTGCATAATGCCATTCAGTTGATTCTGTTGGCACTGACAGAGATTGAAGAGACTGGCACTGGAGACTAGAGATCACTATCTGGGTGCAATCTTGTCACTTTGTTTTCTATCCCTGTAATCTGTTTCCCTTGTATGTATTTTATTGATGTACAGTGTGTGTTTACACCGATTGTGCACTACAGTTGGCACTTTCACACTCAGGAGTAAACGATCAGCAAATAGTCTGAGCCAACATAAGTCAAATAAATTAATCCAACACGTTTAAATCTGGTTCAGTGAACCTTAATAGATGGAGTTGGAAATGTGATGATTAGGCTTTGCCAGTTGTTGTAATTTATGTTTGCAATATTCTGGAATTTAATTGGGCAGAAATCCTTTCCACAGTTCAGTAAGACTCAATTCACAATATTTTTTTTAACACAGTGAAAGGATTTGTGAGTAAGAGTGAGCAAACTTTGCCAAGGCACACATTTCTTTAAAATTTAGTAAAAGCGGTAATTATTACAAAAATACTTTTCTGACATTTCTCTACATACTAGCTTGGACATTGTTGTTATGTATAAGTACACGGGCGAATGCACACTCACAAATTTACAAGTTTATATTGTATATATGTTGTATTTAGTATTTAGGTTGTCCTTCGCTGTAACACGTGGCTGTTCATAGCTTATTGTTTTCTTTTGACAGCTCTGCAAGGCCTCCTGGTCCCATGACTTACGCTACGTGCTGCTGAGATATAATTAAGATGTATTTAGCCAGTAAGCAGTTTGAAATGTTTGTCAGTGGCTCAATGGCGGCTGGCTGTAGCAGTGATGTTGACTCAGAGGAAATGTTTGGGCTGGGACTCAGCAGGGCTCAGTGTGACAGGAGTGCACACTGCCAGCAGCACAGGGGGGGAGCATCATAATTGGCCTTACTTCCCACTCCCAGGGGTCTGATACAAACGTACACACACACACACAAACACACTCAAACGTAATGACATTTCAATTAGAGATAAAGAAGTGTAATGAGTGTCATTATAATATTTTTAATATTACACATCCTTGGCTGGATTTTAAACCGTTTTCTTTTCACTTGTGTTGCAAATTTGTTTAAATTGGGTCTGTCTCGCCAACATACCAGAAGGGTCATTTAGAACTAGGCTTGAATTTCTTAATCACAACAAACGGAAACAAATTAAAAGCTATCTATTAGAAATTTCAGTTTTAATGGTGCTTCTCGTGAACGACCTCCTCTTTCTTCTTCGTCCGTCTCTAATGACTCTGGTAAATAAGAAGCACATGATGTTTCCCTCTTGACTTTTTTTTTTATCCCATTCCTCGCCACGCTCCCATTGTGAAAACTTAAGTAAAAGGGGAGGGGGGGGAACATCTGCAGAGCAGCACTAATTATTGGGAAATATGGGAGAGAAAGGGCTTGGAATGGATGGCCTTCAGATCCTCTTCCAAGCGCCTGTGCCCGCAGTGGTGTTGCTGTTGCTCGTTTCATCTCCCTGCACTCTGTTGTTTTACTGGACTGTGCCGATTCTGCAGGGCCTTGCCAAGCACGCCTGACATTTATTAAGGAACTGTCATGTCAGGAACAGCCAAATATGGACGCATGGCTCCTTAGAGCCCAAGTCAGTCTGTGATACTGGTGGAAGCACTTGCACTTGGAGCAAAGCAGACTAGAACGTTGTTTTTTTTATATATATATATTTTTTTCTTATATCAATTTACTCTAAACTACCTCTGGTTGGCTGGCGGGGGGGGGGGGAGGGGGGGGAGTTGTAGTTATTTCAAAGGTCTAGTCTGATTTGCACTGTCAAATACACATTCTGCAGAAGTGCAAAACGTTATTAATGGCAACCCTCCACACCAGCCTTGTAGATTCATCTACTGAATTGCTCCATTACTGTGGGAGATCAAACATAAAGACCTCAAATTACCCACAGACGCGAAAAAGCCACATAAAACAAGACTTGTGCTTGTGTAACTGTGGCACATGTGAAGCTAGGCGTGTGGGACAACAGAGAAAAGCAAAGTCAGTGATTGACAGCATGCATGCTCGACTTCAGTGCCTTTATGGGTGCAACCAGCTTTGGTAATGTGTAACACTGGGGGGCCAAGAGTTCCTCAGCATGGGAATTACACATACCATATATACAATAAATATGACTCACCAAGCTATTTATAAGAGAAGTTACACTAAAACAGGGTAGGGCATCCTTTTGCCCTTAATACTAATTTTGATATTACAACAAAAAATAAGTACTCTGCACTGCTTTATTTATACTAGTTTGTCTAGGTGCTTAAGACAGACAGAATAGGACATTTACAATATGGTGAGAGCATTTGGCCACGTTTGACCTTTGTTGTGGGTATTTAGGGGGGTGATATGTATGTGTGTGTGTGTGTGTGTGTATGTTTGTGTGTGTTTAGTTCAGTTGTAGTGTTGAGTAATAAAATTTGCTCAAACAGGCCTATGGTCTGCCCTCATTACTCCACAGCATCCAGTGACGTACAATATAAATCACAGCTTTCAGGAACTAGCGATTATTTAGCTTAAGATAAGACAAGATAAGACAAAACAAGACAACCATATACTTGTGCTGGGCACAGATGGAATTTTGGCTCTGCTTTTAAAATAACACCCAAAATAATAGTTTCTTTTAAAGCACTGTTTTGAAATCAGAAACCTTTTGTGAATACTCACCTTTGAAAAAAGTATTTTTAAGTATTTTTGGAGAAATTTGTATCTTGCAGAATAGATTTGCAGCTAGTATGATAAACTAATAAATAATAAGATGTGTTTATTAAACTTAATGTAGTATATGTATATTGTCATGCTTTTGTCCTGTTTTATGTCATTTCTAGTCTGCCTCTGTGCTTTTCCTGTCTGCTTGTTTTCCTCACCATGTGCTCTTTAAGCACATGGCTGTGTTTTGTTGCCCCGCCCTATCATCAGTGTTCTCACCTGTGGTGGTTTGTTACCCCTCCCCCTCGTTATCTGTTCCAGGTGTTTCCAGTTTCTCTTTTTTTAAGTGTTCCTTTGTCTGGTCTTGTGCATGGTTTCTTAGGTAATTTCTTGTCTTTTGTCAGTTAGATTTAGTCCAGTTAGTTTGTTTCTGTTGAGTTTATTTCATTTAAATTAATTGCATCAATTCTCATTCCTTGCTGCAAACATGAGTGACATATATTTTCATATATGGGAATAATAGAAATGGATACATCCTCTAAAACGTATAAAAAACATTTTTTTCTTTCAACTGACGTGCTTTTGCCACATACATACTGCATTATTCCAGGTTTATCCATGTGAAAATGAGTCAAGTAGATTCAATGCAGCCTTTTTTCCCTCAGTTTTATATTAATAATAAATAAAGCCAACAGCAGAATATAGATTGTCTAAATATAACTATGTGCATAAGCAAAATAAAAACGAAAGCTTAGCGAAACAGAAAGTGCTGTGACATCACATTGCTGCAAAAGCAAGTACTTTTCCTCTGTGAGAAATGCTCCTCCCCCCAGTAGTGTCCACCTGTTTCTGGGCTAATGTGGGTGGCCAGTGAAAGATTTCTCCTCAGACTCCATCATCAGCTACCTTCACATGACAGTTACATGACCCTGTTTACGAGCTCTGCTTATAATTAGCCTTTATAGGACAAGATACAAGCGGGCGAAATTATTTTCGAATGCTCGTTATTTGCTTTTATTAATCTCGTAAAAAAGGCAAACTTGTGAAGTCGTTTCTAATCTGCTCTCGAAATAGTCTCTTGCCTTTGTTTTCCCCCACATAAATTCCGCATGTTCGGCAGCTGAAGCTGTTTATACTTTCATGCTTAATTAACGCACCTTCCTGGAGTATTCTGGGAAACCATGACATTCCACACAAGTGTGCTGTGTGCCTTCCTGTCATCAAAAGCACACGTCAGTGTGTACTCACTGTGTTTTCAATTGACCCTACTGATCTTATGACAAATAGTCTGCTAAAGATTAAGCACACTGCTGTACTCATAGCCAAGCTGTCGGCCTAGCAAACACATTCGCTACAAAAATCACACCCAATGAAATAGTTCTTCACGTCCCGCAAACGCCATTCAGGCTCAAAGAGCCATGTGATCACAGGCATCCAGTCATACATGCTATGAATTAAAGTTTTCTCCTCAACGTAAACATCGGAGCATGGACCACATTGCAGCCAGACTTCAGCACCTTCAGCAAGCCAAGCCCTTTAACAGTCCGGTTTTCAGAGCAGTAGCTTATGTTACTATGAACTATTAAGACAACATGGTCTTTAATCTGTTTTGGTTTGATTTGAGTTTGAGCAAATTTTGACTTTCAGCAGTCATAAATAAAAGGATAGGGCAGTGGTGCAGCAGGTAGTGTGTGCTGGACAGTTCCAGGGGACCGGGGTTTGTGGGTCCTGTCCTTGCTTAGGTCACTGTCTATGAGAAGTTTTGTGTCTTCTCATTCTGTCTGCATAGATCTCCAGTTTCCTTCCACCTCCACCTTTGGAAGGTGAATTAACCTAATTGAATAGCCTTTACACTGCCAACAGCAAAGGTTCTACAAACATTTCTTTTAGCAATAACAGAAAAAAACACTTTTTATGGCTTCATCAAGAACTACTTTTGACATATTAGAAATGTATGAGTGTGAGCTAGAGATTTAAATGGCATTGTCTTCATGTAATGATTCTTCACATTCACGCATCTCTATTACAAGAATGGTTCTTTATAAAACCAAAAGCAAACCTTTGTATCACCTTTATTTTTAAGAATGTAGATGTGAATAGATGCAATGGACTGGTGCCCAATGATTCCAGACCTCAGAAAGAAGCAAACAAGAACATGCAGGAATTAGATAGGAGGTGCTTCAAATTGTTCTTTTAATTGTTGCCATAGAAGAACATTATAAGATCTTTCAATGGTTCTTTACATTCGCATACACATCCCTGCTAAAGAATCAAGCTCAAGACCAGCTGCTCCAGAAAAAGCATACCCTCATTAACTAGCTCTTGATTTTTTATTAGGGTATCTCGATTGCAAATATGATTTTTATGGAACCAAAAGTACCTCTTCTATAGCGTTGCTCATAGAACCATTTGAAAGACCTTTATTTTTAAAAGTGTAAATTAGATGGGGATTTAATGAAGCAGATTTAATTGCATGTAACTAACGTGTGAGGTATTGATGATTGATGATTAATGATTAGTTCTGGAGCACAAAGGTATTGAATGGTTCAGCCCAGTTTGCTGATTTCTCTGCTCTAACAGACCTATTAAACCTATTTGAGCAGGAAAAGCAAAGGCTGCTCCTAATTGCAAGCTATACACCAATACTTTAAAGTATATAGTATATATTAATCAAATATTGTTCCAGCTGTCAGAAGCTCATCCCTTTTAGATGTACCTACCAGGTCTTGAGAATATAGTGTTGATATTTGGGTATACTCAACTTTAAAAAAAACTGCTCAGCCCTTCAGGACCAGAAATGCCCATTGCTACCTCATATGTACCTGCTGGGGATGCTTTTTTATGGAGATTACTTAAGCTGTGCATGTGCAACTGATGCATAAAAAGTTAAACAACAACGTCATCAAATTGAATACGATGGAAGTGCTGAGGTCCAAGCTCAGCACTGAAGGATAGTAATTGATGCTGACCTTAATACCAAAACAAACCATGAAGATACATTTGTAGTGTCTATACACAAATTCGATCTGTTCACTTGTAAAAAAAAGAATGTGGACTGTTCTGTCAACAGATCTGATTTGAGAAACAATTCAGATTTTCCTGAAGTGTGCTTGGATACATGTAGTGTATATGTGCGATGAATACCTAATGGAAATTTGCTGGCCCATGCTAAGAAATAATCATCTCAGAAAATGTTATAAAAAATCTATAACACTGCACTGTATATGTGTTTTTTCAATGTGCAAATTCATAAATGATCATTTATTTAAGATAACTGACATTCCAGTATACAGAATACATTATTAATACAATATTTTCTGGTTGACGAGGTTACAACACACAGCACCAACCCATAGACCTTAATTCTATTTGCTGAGTTGAGTTAAAGTCCAGCTGAGCACGATATTCAGACGCCACTGACCCACATGCCATTCCTATTGTCGCTCCAGTGCGCTGCTAATAAAACTGGTGTAGTACACTGAGAACTTCATTTACAGACCATATGGACGCTATATCTCTGACAGCACCTCCATCCTGGCCCAGTTGCTGCACTGCATACACACCAGCATCTTCTTTCCTTCATCAGCAGAGGTTATACAAACATAGCGTGCATAATTTATGGCCCGAGTGTAACACAGTCTTATAAAGCAAAGGTCTTTCCATTTAATGAATAACATTGACGAAGAACATCAAATGGTAAACATAGGTCACGGCGAAGAGCTGACAATGCCAAACCAATTACGGGGGGAATTTCGAGGCATGGGAAACGTTGCTCTGTAATATCTCACTAGAAATTTCTGGACTCAGATTGGTATAGAACAAGTGATCTGGACTGTAACAAAGTCAAGCTGAAACCAAAGATTCTGATGAATACTCGAGCAATGTTGCAAGGTTCTTGGGACAAGCTCACAACATGTTTCGTTTTGCGAAAAACCACAAGAAATCCATGTCTTTTACCCCAAATCCCACAGGAGATCATATGGTGACAGGCTATTATGTCACCTCATCTTTTAGAGAATGCATGAGGCTCCCTGCGAGCAAGCAGGCACCGTGTGAGAGTCTTGTTAAAAAAAAGAATAAAAAATACACACACATAAAACCTGTCGGAGGAGCTGCACATTTGGAGGCAATAATTTGCTGGCTAATTAGTTGAGCTGCTAAGAATAGCACCTGCAGCAGGAATGTCAGTTTAAGCTGGGTACAGAGAGGGCAAGAGCAGGGTGGTTAACACATGGACCCAGCGGTCTGTGAGGTTTACTAAACCACAGCTGAGGTTTCCACTGTTTCTAAACTCAAATGAGCTGCTTTAAGCACAAGGCACATGCACAGTGGAGCTGGTGAAGTGTACAGTGTACAGGGTACTAGAACGTTTGCTTTTAAGTGGATGCTACACTGTCAAAAAGAATAGTAACTGTAATAATATACAATAATATAAATAAGTACATTTTAAAGTGTGCATACTGTATATTTATTCACAGTGCCTATAAAACAATATGCTCACATACTAAGAAAGGTGTACCTCTCCAACCTTTCTTTCTCCAAGTGCAGTGCAGCTAGCGTTAGCTATGTACCTAACATAGCATTTTCATAGAAACTTCCACGTTGAAGTTCAATAATACACTTTACCTGAATAAACTGAAGAAAATGAAAACTTTCACTGCCACTTTTCACACTTGGTATCAGTTACTACATCTTCACAGACACAGATTCAATCTGTATCACTCGAAATATATATGTGCTGAAAAAGCTTTGTTAGCAAGCTGAGGTAACCGAAAACTAGCATGTCTGTTAAGCCTTAAGACTGGCTGCCTTTTCCTGTATGTTTTCAGCTGCATATTATCTAAATTGCTATAGCTTTTTATGTCGTTATGCAGCAGATAAAGATGTCTTTCTGTCTGCATGATGAGTTGGTAATAATAGAAAATGTACCAGTAGCAAAGACGGATTCTTGTTTAAACAGCTGAAAAAGAAACCTTCTCTAAAATGACTGAACTGTTCACTGAATTTTGACCATGATGCTTTGCAGATCTACAGTAACATGCCCTATGCAGGCTCTACAGTAAAAAAAAAGTAGTTCATTATACAGTATTAATGCTGTGAAAACTATAGAAGTGTGATTTCAGAGTTTCACCTTGCAGTTTTAAAAATGATGAGTAGACGCATTACGAGTTAATAAGTGTTCAGTGAGTCCAGATGTGTTGTTTTCAGTTTGGAAATCAGAAGGCCTCACAGTGGGAAAGCATGCAACTTCAGATAACCTTTAAATCTCCGACAGATTTTAATATGTTTGGGCTCAGCCACAAAGTGCTCGTAACATGCTAAAAGCCAAACACATGACTGAGCTAGAGTGAAGCTGTTCTCTCATATTTAACCCAACGTACCCTGGACGAAATATAATACATTACTTAATCTTGTGGAACGATGAAGTCTTGCAGATGTACGGTGTCTAATCAGATTTGTGGGTTTGTATGTACATACTTGAAAAATCAGCCTCTGGATTTTTTGGAACAAAAAAGAAAATGAAGCAAAACATTCCAGGAAATAATATGCCGTATTCATCTCACTTATTTTGCACACAAAAATAGGTTAATAGTCTGGACATTTTACATTTACTTTCTGAAAACTTAGAGATAATATTTAAGAACGGTCATTCCCTACATAAATAAACATGTAGGAGGAATAATAGGCCATATTACACACATTCCAATATTTTTATTACTGAAAATGAGTTTTAAGTTCATTAAGTGACCCAGAATATAACTTTTAATTCTAGTCATTGGGCTGTATTTTTGACACTTTTGTGCTGTGCTGAAGCATGAGTAGACTGATAAATGTGTCTATGGACCAGGTTTTTAATCTGTTATTTTACTAAGCTTTACTAAAGCATGAGTCGACTGATAAATCCCTGTGATAATCAGTTATTTAAATATATGTATATATATATATATATATATATATATATATATATATATATATATATACATATATATTCATAAGATGTTTCTGATTAAAACCTATATACTTTAAGCATTGTCACACTTAATATTTAAAATATAAAAAAAATGAAAAATGAACTCTTCTCTAGGGAAATAGTGTTAAAAAAGGCATATACTAGGAAATAATGTCTATAAAGGTGGCCCTGCATTTATCAAAGGATGTCACACTTTTGCTGAGTACAGGCAGCAGTCATGCTTGGGGGATTGTGGAAGCAGCAATTAACTAAAACTGGTCTCAAATGCATTTAGGATAGACCAGCAAATGCTAGAAACATATATTGTGGTCAGACAAATCAGTACTCCAAATCTTTTTGAAGGAAGTTGATGCTTTGAGCTCTGGACCAAAAATGAAAAGATCATACAGACTTTTATCAGGAACAGGTCCAATAAGGCATCATAAGGCATTGTGGCAGTACACAACTGTCATGGTAGCAATAATTAAGTACTAATAAAGTACACTGATGTCTTCGATTGTTTAGTTATATGCTGCCTTTAAGACAACATCGTTTCCTGGTACGTCCATGCATTTTTCAACAAAACAATGCAAAACCATAAACTGCACGCATTACTAAGGCATGTGGATTATGAAAGGCGCAGGGTTAAAGGTACTGGACTGGCCTGCCTGCAGTCCTGACCTGTCCTCAATACAGAATGTTTGCTGAATTTTGACAAATTAAATGAATTTGACTGGATAAAACATAAAATATTTTGTGTTTTACTTTTTTTTTGCTTTTATTGTAATAAATTAAAATTCCTGAATGTGTCATAGTGTCAAACTTTGTGTAATGTAAATGTCAAATTAAATAAAGTGAAAAATATATCCTATAGCATACAGCTGTCATCTCCTAGAAAAATAATCTAAACCTGGTAAAAATCAATTCTCTGCAGTGAGGAACTAAGCGTATTATTCTGCAGAAATGAAACCTTGTATTTTTTAGCAGAATGTAAATTCCCCACACGAGAGGAAAGACGCAGCAGGACTGAAAAACATCTTTGCAAGAATAACACATCTGCCAGAACTTGACCCAGTATCATCTTATCACAACGTTTCTTCAGCACTGTGTGGCCAGAAAGTCTGTTAGTAGTCCATCCATCTGAAGGCCTCTCACCGTCAGTCCTGCGGAGTTAAAGACTTTGTTTATGCGACTTCAACATTGTGTTACTTCTTTCCTATAAAAATATCCTTTACTGGCGGCCGGAGTGAAATCTGGGCCACATCTGAGGGTTATTTATCTTTAAGCTGCTATCATGACAGAACATGGCTCCGTCCTGCATTTCGGTACACAAACCCAAGGAGGTATAAAAAGAGTCCGTCAATGACAGAGAGCGAGCGCAGGGTGCAATCAGCGAGGAACCGCGGTGGACAGTGGGATCCTTCCCTTCTGTTGTGCTGACAAGAGTGACAGATGAGGAGTCACAAACACTCGGTTCTTCCCTTTCATTCCCGCAGTGTGGCAGAGGCTTCAGTTCCATATATGATCAGACAATGCGACGATCAGACGAGAGACGACAGCACAAAAATGTCTGCTTTTAAACTTAGATGCCGGGCCATTATCAGAATGCTCAGAACTTTCCACAAAATGACTTGAGATTTTAAATTATTTTATCATATTTATATAATGACATATTATCTGATTTCTAACTTTTGACTACACAGATATCATATTTTCTAAGGTTAATCACTTTTTATTTAAAAAAATGTATGTCCATCCTGTCATGGCAAGCTGTATGAGGGGGTGGACAATTTTAGCGAAGACAATTTTAGCAACGCGTTTGATGAAAACATGTTTGGCCTCGAGTCCCAGAAATTGTACATTGTTCTTGATTATCTTTTCCTCTTTCAAAGATTCATTTTGATTTCTTTCTAAAAACATTTTAAATATTTTTTTAAGATTTTACCATAAGGGGATTAAGATCTTAAAATCTCAGATAAGTTCAGAAAAAATATGAGAAATATTAGGTAAAATAAATAATATTAATTGTTGAACAGCAAGTGTCTTCAGTCAGTCTACAGTGTGAAGGTTTTCTACAGTGTGAAGGTTGTGATTTCACTGATGTCAGTGGTTATTTTATCTAACGGTTGGTTATTCCAAGACAATAGTGTGGACATGAAGTAAAAAAAAATTAGAAACTTTAAATAGATATATTTTTATCCATTTTGTAACCATTCAAATGAACCATGCAGCACTGCAGATATGGCAAACACAGCTCCACCCCTCACCTCAAAAAAGTTGTTTAAAATGAACAAAAAAGAACATTACAGTGAAGATCAACATTCCTTAATATTTATAATAATGTGTTAATGTGTTGACAAATAAACTGTTACACACCGTATGTTATATTTATATTGACCCCACCCACAAATGGCATTTTTAGGTACACTCCACCCTTTTCTGCTAAGCCATTAGAAAGCACACTTATATATTACTACCCACAATCATTTCCACAATAAAAAAGTTTTTTTTTTTTTTTTTTTTTTTTACCAGAGTAGGTCAGGTGTTGCTGCAAGCCATGGTGGAGTGGATTCCTGCACCCGTTTTAAATAATCTGTATGTTTGCGTTCCCTCAAGAGGGCAGCATTTGTACAAATGAGTCAGTGTCATACTGGTTTGAGCTTATTATGTCACATCTATAGCTCAGTATGCTTGAGCGTCAGTTTCTAACCACACAGGCTGTAGATCTGACAGATAAGCTGGTTCTCTTACTGGTTACTGCATAGTAAGTTGGGGTAATTATATACTGATATAATTGGGGTACTTATATACTATATACAAAGGCTGCTTTAAACATTTTTTTTATACAGACTGATGAAGCGGAGTGTTGTTTAAAACTGTTCTCCAGTTAGTTTTCCCTTTATTTCCCTTTATGACTTCACAAAGAAACCTTTCATTCTAAAGATGGTAACTTTGCAGGGAAAAATTGGTTTAACAAAAAATCTGAAAGAATAATGCACATGCTGTGAACATATGTGTAAAGTACAAACAAGTATATTCTGTCTCTTTATTACAGATATGGATGTTATTTACAGTCATTATTATAAACGAAAAGCTGTAAAACCTGGAATCTGTGCTCTGATTTTGGACGTTTTTTAAAATATAAAATTTTTATGTTTTATGTTTAATTTTAACTGAATGTTTTTTTTCTGTTTTTGTTTTGTTTTGTTTTCTGTTATGTCCTCTATTCATGGGCCATTCTAGAACTGTTGGTAGTATTAAAAATGTACTCACCAGTCCACTCTGTTATTGTTAAACTGTTCCTAGAAATTGAAGGGGAGATTGATTCAATATCAAAATAAAAATATCTGACCAATAATTAATATACCATAGGTGAATCCTCAACATGTAATATACATAACATTACATAATGAGATTAGAAGTTTGACATATTTCACTGCCTTCCACATTTTTCCACCAGAGGATGTGACATCACTGATTGTGTGTGTGTGTGTTTTTTTTTTATTGGAGCTCCTTGAAGATTTGTTGCAAAGAAGATATTTTTATATTAGAAATAACAACTTTTTACAGGCATCTTGTGTTAAAGACATCTATTTGTTTAATTACTAAAATAACAACTTGCACAGAAAAAAAGGTATTTACAAATATTTGTTATTGGCATTAATAGAGTAAGCACAAAAATGAAAATTAGATACGACATATAAACAAGATATTAATTCATATAAAAGCTAATTAAAAGTTAAATGTATAAATCAGGATGATAAGACAATAATGTGAGGAGAGGACTCGTTTAATTGAATGAATTTTGCATAATATAAACACCAAACATTATTTAAAAATGGAGAATTCATGTAATTAGCTTTATTATTCCAAAATGTTTCAATGCATATTGTTTTTGAAAAATGGCAAAAGCTTTATCTGGGAGACACAAAATGTAGCTGCTGTTCTAGAATGTACATATTGATCTATATTTGAATATATTGATCTATGTCACTGTTGTGCACAAAATATACATATACAAATATATTTATAATATACAAAAATAGACAAATATAAAAAAAAGATTTAATTCAATTATATTTTGCAGCATTTCTATTGGTCCATTCCTCAGGATATTTAAACACAGTATCATCAATAACAGCGGCCGTATTCACATATACTCTAATCTATAATAATCTATACAAATCAAAACCAGCAGATAATATGTACTTTCTGTTTTGAATTCATAAACAAATTAACAATTTGACTAAATTCAAACCTGAACATTTGCCCAGCTCCATTTTACACTGTAAACATCTTATGTAGGCCTGAGTTTTTCTTGTGCGGTTTTTTATGCGTATGTATGTGTAGGTCCCCACAAGGTGGTAAATACCTCAGGCATCTCTAGGTGACGCGCACATGCATATGTTCACTCACACGTATTCCTGTTTTCCTGTCTTTGCAGGGAACTGATTTTGAAATGTGTATTAGCTTCGTCAGGGCTGCCGTACTGCACCTAAACTAGCCTCACCCTTAATTCTAGCACAAAAACATGTATTATAATTTATTTATACGTGTATTTATAACAACATTATTCTGAGGACACAATTATAGTCCCCACAAATAGCTGAATGCATGCCCAGACACGCACATATACACACATTTTCACACACAGTCTTCCCTCCTCCCCATCACTTTGTGAATGGGCTGCTCCTCCTCCCTCTCCGGCTGAGCGCTTTAATTGTCGCGGCTCTTCGCGGAGGTACTTAAGGAGGACGCGCTGCTGCCGGATGGGAGAGATTAGTGAAGCTGGCCCTGAGAGAAACCCTGAGAGGAGCCCTGCCTGAGTGAAGCTGAAGAAATGCACGTGTCTGTATCCGTGTTGCTCGTGCACTCGTGGCCGCTGCTGCTGCTGCTGCAGGTTTGGCTGAGTGGAGCTGGGGCATGGGGAGCCCTGAAGAACGATGCCACAGAGCTCCTGGAGGAGTACACCGAGGATACCCCACATCCAGAGCAGCAGAGGCAGCCCCTCAACAGCAGCAACACCAACACCAACAACATGAACCAGGCGAAGAACGGGGGCAGGAGGTCGTCAGCTAACAGCCCCACTTACGGCAAGTAACCTATTTCTGACCAAATCATCTTTTATAGTTACCTGTTTACTCAAACCCCTCAAAACAGCTTCATTTACACACATTTAAAAGCCTCTGAAGAGAATTAGACATCTAGCAGTCATAGCTGTCTAGCTCTTCTGACGTTTAAATAGCTGATATACACATGCTAATTACTGCAGATTTGATTAATTAGTTCAGTGAGAAGGCTTGAATAATCGATTAATTGCTTTAAAGGCTAAAGTCAACCCTTTTTTAATATTAAGCTTTACTTACAAAAAACTTCTCACATAGGATTGGCCTTTTATTCTACTTAAAGTAATTCAGGTTATTCTGAATCAAAAAGTTTTAGCAGTAAAAACGAAGGCCTCCTCTGTAGGGACCAAACCTTGAAATCTTATTTTTTTACATAAATAATAATAATTATATATATATATATATATATATATATATATATATATATATATATATATATATATATATATATATATATATATTTTACCAATTTCTCCAGTTTATAATGTCAGAACATTTCATTGTAAATAGTCCAAAATGAAATTTTGACATTACCTTACAATAAAACTTACAGTCAAACTTACAACTTACTGAACAGGAATTAAGCTTAGTCATTAAATTGGAAATTTTCAATTGATAGGAAAATACGAGTAGACTTATTACTTAATCCCTGTCTGGGAAATGAACCTTACAAATTTCCCCCTTATTTCCTTTAAAATGAATTTCAGAGAACGAATGTGTAAATTTCATATTTTCTTTCCTTTAAAGTCCTTTAAAAAGTGGTTTAAACCATTTTTTCTAAGATTCTTTATATTTAACAGAGAATGTGCACCATGTCTGTGTGAAATGTGTGGTTTGGGTTAAGGCTCATTGATGGCGATCCTCTGGTTTAGGCTGCCCAAAGGCCCCCGAGGGTGATAAAACCTGGGTCAGGCATAGCTTCTCTGTAGCAAAGGACAAACATGCGTGAAACTGAAAGCTGGGAGATCGTTTTACAGAGATAAACGAGATAACTGAAGCGAGTGTGTTTTTTTTTAACAGTTTACATCCTATTAAATTTGTAGTAATAACTACACTTTTGTAGTTTTTAGAACATTTTCTCAGTATTCTTTCCATACATTAATAGAGTGTATCGTATCAGATATTTTAATACACCGTTGCATCTTTCTGAGTCCTCCTGCAGGATATGAAAGTGCGAGAGGAATCAGCACTTGTGTGTTTCAGGCAGGTGATGTACTGATAACTCAGTGTTTTCCTGCCATTTCCGCACTTTTATACAATTAGTCAAGGTCTACATAACTATCTAATTGCATCAGCATGTTCTCAAGTAGAAGAGCATGTCAGAGTCTGTGGGGAAATTTCTTGAGGGTATTTGAAAATTGTTATTTAAATGCAACACTGTTTTAGCGAATGACTCCCACCTGTGGTTACTAAGCTCTGCTGAAAACTCAACCGTTCGCTGAGTTTTCACCTGAATTATGGCCGTCATTGTTGTCAGCACCCTTCTGATCATTTAATGCTTCAGTTTGGGAATACTTCAGTAGCTGGAGTGTTCAAATTAAGCCCAAATTGGTGCTTTTTAAACAGAATTACAGAAAAAAGTGACTGAAGTAACAGATCCACAAGAACTGAATCCATAAAGACAGAGCCTGTTATACTTCAGTTATATAATGAAGATAATGGAATTAAGGCAACAGGCATGTATCATAAGCTAATCTGTAAAGGACCGTCACACACCCTGCATCCCCAAGTGGGGTTTGTGTTCAGTCTCTAGTGGACAGTTTGGGGTTATGCTGGATGTGCTGACCTCGCTCTGGCCGGCATCCAGTCCCTTCCCACTCTCACAGCGAGGGGAGCGCTACGACTGGGCCTTCATAAAACAGATCAGGTTCTGTAGAAAGGCAGGGAGAGAAAACCTGAACTCATCACACACACATAAATCCTTTGTTGTTGTGTGTGAGCAGAGCTGCAGAAGGAAACAGATCCCTCCACAGTATCACTGCTTTTGCTGACACCTCCAACGCTTTCTGCTGTAATTCAGCGAGGAGCCACTGCGAAATGAGTAACAGCTTGTGGATGTAGGCCTGGAGCTGACGTGATAAAGTTTGAGCAGGGCTGAGTTTTATGTTTAAACCAAGAAAAAATAGCAGGTGTTGAAAAATAAATCTCATTCACTTCACACTTCCCACTGAGGTGCCAGCAATCCCACTCCAAATGATGATAAAGGTTTCTTCAGCAACATAAATAAAGGTTTTTAAATGGTTCTTGGCTTTAGGAAAAATGTTATAGAATAAGGATGACTGGATTTTTTGTCTCTAAAGATGCTAGCCAGTGCAGTCGTCTATTAGCCCACGTAAAAGAATTGGAATTTAGTGTTCAGCTATCCAATGACGGATTGTGTTGTATTAAAATTCAAAAAGTGATATAAAAAGTTCATAAAGTGATATTTATACTATTTTAATATTACTTAATAAACTTAAATTAAGTTGGTTAGAGGTTCTGATTTTTTCGCTTTTTTTTTATTTATTAATTGCCCAACCCTAATTGGAGGAAGCACACACTAGCCTTCACTGCACAGGTAGCATGTAAAAGGATGTGCCTAGTGGGCGGCAATTACAAATCATTAAACTGTGAAGACAGATTATGAAATATCTAGAAAATTGGAGAGCCCACATATCAACAGCCCCATACCAGTGTTTAATAAGTAAATGTAAATGTAGCCCAAAACAAAGTGTACAATTTGTTCCTGGTCTTATTTGTTTCTTTTGTGTTCCTTGTGTGTTCAGGAGCCTCAGAGCTGAGCTGTCGTGAACTGCGCTCCACCCGCTACATCACCGACGGCTCCTGCCGCAGTGCCAAGCCAGTGAAGGAGCTGGTGTGTTCGGGCCAGTGTCTGCCTGCTCACCTAATGCCCAACTCCATCCTCCGGAGCAAGTGGTGGCGCAGCAACGCATCTGACTACCGCTGCATTCCGGCCCATTCCCGCACCCAGCGCGTCCAGCTGCAGTGCCCAAGCGGCCAGAACAGGACCTACAAAATCCGAGTGGTGACCTCTTGCAAGTGCAAACGCTACACCCGGCACCACAATCTGTCGGACGCCAAGGAACCTTCCCAAAAAACACGGCGCAACAAGAAGCACACACGTGTCCAGCAGACACGAGGCCGGAGCAGAGAGCCGACTATCAGCAGCAACTCCTACTGAAGAAGAGAAGGAGGAGGTTTTCTTTGTATACATGCACTCTCACTCTCACACATACTCACAAACATTACTGCATACTGCCCAAACGCCAGTGCTCAAGTTCGAGGGAAAGAAAGTTGAAGATATCTATTAAAAAAGGATTATTTTTATGGAGTTAAATGCCATTTTCAGCAGCGGCTGAAGCTATCTTACATTCATTTTTCACGTCTCCAGCGTGTTTAAAAAAAACGCCTCACCGTTTGCCTGACCCTTTCACAATGAATAATTCCAAAGAAAACAGATGTTTGATTACCAAATTCCTGAGGACTTTATCGGACTTTTGCTTGAAAGGAGGTACGCTGTTGTGGGAGATTACTCTAGAAAACCCGGTAGTTGGCGTAGTTCCTGTGGAGGGCCTCTCTGACCCAATCCAACAATCAGTTCACTTTCCTGAAGTTCATTAAAAGGTTAGCTGAGATGAACATTGACACTGAAGTTAACCGCCATAAGCATGACCGAATCCACCACCAGCAGTGCTCCGAACTTGTGGCCGAGGTGAATGTTTGCATAACTGAAATGAAGTCATCACATTTGGGGCATGGTGTAGCTGCGTACGGTCCAGCTGCCCAGGGCTGCCGGACCCAAGGGATGACTGGCCGATGACACGTTGCTGAGATCCAGCATTTCCAACCCTGGAGCTCCTTTGACAGGCTGGGAATATTAAGCCAGCCACCAGAATTCCCACAGCCTTTACCTTTCCAGAAGTAGCCTTATAGGAGCTGTCAGCTGAAGCCAGCCCACTGTCAGTGATGGAGAGTGGGAACAGTTATGTCAGCACTCCATGATCATGACTCCCCTAGGGCCCAGAGCACTAATTCCACTGACCCAACTTGTCCCAATTACTAAAGAGTCCCATTCCTGTGTTTAGGACTTGGGCCATAAAAAGCCATTTCCTCTAGACGTGGTCAGTTCCTGTTTGTCTGAATAGCAGAAAAAGGGGCCCACATGTGTGTAGGAATCTGGAACAATTGGGCCTGTTCATACCTAAAAGACTTTTCTGGAAACCATTGTAGTTTTATTGGTCAGTTGCAGTAACAGGGTGGTTGGTGTTATCGATGATCTAAGTCCGATAATAATGAGCCTTAAATGGAAGCACTGTACAGAATGTAAAATTGTGTAAAGTTGTGCTTGTACATCTTAGCTAAAAGTCATGTAAAAGTCATGTTTGCCTCGCCATTATGAAATGTTTCACTTATATATATATATCACAGCGTGTACAGTATATAAGCAAAGAAGGTATTTAGTGGAAGGTGTCTGATACTAAAATCAAATGTGGTTGAGGAATGGCTGCTCTGCAAACCCGCCCTCTTTCCATAACTTCCTTCAGTAAAAATGTGAAACGTGAAAAGTGGCATGCATGTAGAGACTGGACTCGCCAAAAACAAGAAACCATTCCCTAAACATCCTTCTGCCTTTTTTTTCACAACCCTGCTTAAGCTATGAGACTAGACAAAATGAAATACTGAATTGAAGTGAATGTGGGTGTATGTTGATATTATGCCGGATGTACAGTAGAACCAGTCTGGAACCAAGTCTTTTTTTATTTGTCTCGATATCCAGCGCGCCTGCCTCCAGTCCATGACTGAATGAAAAATATTTTGCTTACTTCCACACATTGTTCAACACCACCGTTTTCTCCCCATTATGTTTTCTCCCCATCTCTGCTTTCTAAACAGTACTGACTGTGTTTGCTTCTTTTTCAATTGTGTGTTTGAATTAGAAACTGGAAGGGATTTCTTTTTTCATGTTTTCACGTTTTTATCATGTAAGCAGAATCACCATGTATAGCCTGACTGTATATACTGAACCTGCTTGGTCTCATGAAGCGTAAAGCCCTCCAAATGACTGAACTGCTCAATGGAGGGACCCACGCCCTCTCCGGCTTGGAGAGGGACTCGTACAAAGAACGAACTGCATATTTATTTTTTAATGTCAACATTTAAATTATTTATGCAACCTTTTTTGTAGAAAATAGCCATTATTGTACTATATGAAATAATAGTGAATTTCCTAACAAAAAGAGAATAAAGTAAAGCAAAGTATATGAGAAAGACGTGTATGTGTCTTTGTCTGTGTCTGTGTATTTGTTATCTTTCTGACTCTTTTCACGAGTGCTTCTCTGGCTGCCCCTGCACGCTAAGCCCTGTCTCTCAGCGAAGCCTCAATAAACAATGCGCTGCAATTGGGAAGTGGCTGCTTTGTTGCGCTTTGGAATGTCTAGCGAGATGCCTACAAAAGGCGAGAAAAAAAGAATTTGCACAAAAGAACTGGCATGTCAGACATGAGCAGTTCAGTCCCGGCAGCAGCACGGGGAACTCGGCCTGTACACCGCCATTCAGCCGTTTGTTTGACAGGCTTTAGGTATTACTCACGAGCCCGGCTTTAAAGCGTAAAGAAGAGTACGACTGTCAGCCTTTTCTTACTCCACTTAATCTTGATGGCCTCTGTGTTTGTCATGTCTGTTACACACTCGAGTGCTGCGTGTAAGCTGCTTGTGGAGGAACTCCCAACGCGCGGCTAACTAGCTCCAGCCTGTGCAGTGCACAAAACTCAATGAGGTGTTTATGCTGTAAATCATACAAATTAGCATTTTCCAAACTTTCACGTAATGTATGGCAGGCCTTTGTGGAAAATAGGGGCTAATCAAACACAGAGGAGGAACCCAAAATTTAGGGGGGAAAAGAAAGAACGACCTTCCAGACTGAATGGCTTTCTTTTCCTGAGCCAATATTCAACAATAGTTACCTAATCTCCCGGGTTCATCTATTACAGTCATTTTCAATATCACAATCAAGCCGTATCCAGAGTCACTTTACATGCCATGCTTTCACTCAAACGCAGCTGGCAGGCATAGACATTTCCCAAGTAATTTAAGAACAAGTGTTGGAGAGCGACACATGAGTACTACCTAAAGAAATTGATGCTGACAAAGCATCTGCCCTGAGTTACGGCGGCCATACGCACACTCGTTACTCTGCACTGACCTGGCACAGTGTTCCACAGCCACGGGGAAGTCAAGGGTGGATGGGCAGACATGAGACTGGCTGTTGTGAGTCGGTTTAACACTTCAGTGGCTGCATGCTGTCTCATACTCAGCAGCTCTGAACAGGCCTCCAGCACCAGGAGTGAATAGAACAGAATAAGTGCTGCACTTTAAGCCGGGCTGTTACCATAAACGTGTAACTGTATAAGTATAATAATTTATATAATTCATGATGATAAGGCATTCAATATAAATGTACTGGAAACAAAAACAATGAATAAAAATGATTAATAATTATAAAAAATATATAATAAATGATTATGTGATTTTAAATAGGTGATGTCAACAGGTGCTTGTAATCATGACTGACACAGACTGTTAGATGTGTATTAATAATTGAATCTTAATTATTTCTGATTTGAGGTTTTCAATTACGTTTGATATTATTTTGTGTTACTACACAAAATAATATCAAACGTAATTGAAAACCTCAAATCAGAAATAATTAAGATTTAATCATTTCTAACCTAAATATTGCCTAATACCTAATATATAACCTAATATTGTCTTTATAGAATGTGTTACAGCCCTGAAATGCAGTTTGCCTGACAAAACATGAAATATCTCTGTAAAAGCAGGGGTTTCTTGGGTGAGCTGGATGAGTTGAAGTGAGTTGGGTGATATTTACACTTCTCATATGGTCGATGTCCCATGAAAAACATGTATCTTCAAAACAGCAACTTCACAAGAAAGAAAAAAAAACATTTTTAACTTTCAATAGAAATAAAGAAAATGGAAAATTTCTATTGGTCTATTCATCAAGATATTTTAACAGAGTGCAAGATTTTGTGTGTTCAAATTAATTTAACAAACTAAAATTGTCAAAAATAGAGATACTTTTTTTATTGGAACGTGACAATATGTTTTTTATGTTGCTATAGAGATGCCTTAATATGAGAAATAAAATCATCCTGTGTAAGTTACATAATAAAGAAAGATAATAAATCCTGCACCCAACATCTGTGGTTACACATAGGTATACACATATACTTTAAACTCCCCCTTTCTCACTATTAACTTCCTCCACCTAACAGCACTATGTTGCTGTTGCTCTTTATGATCTGATCAGCAACACTTAATCAAACATTATCCAACATCTTACACAAAAGTTGTTGTGGCCGTTTATAAGTGAATTTGATGTGACCAGTATTCTACCGTTTTTCATTATTATATAGAAATGTTTTTTTTGTAACTTTACTTTGGTTGAATTATGCAGAAATTTAAAAGAAATCTGTGGAATTCCTTTAACTATATTGTTCTCAAGTCATTTACATTACACAGATGGATTGCTTAATCTGCTCAGCTATCACAGTGATTGATTGTTCACACTTTTTAAATTGGCATTTACAGTTGAAAAATAGTATAATTCAGTTTTATTGTGCATTAAAATATTCAGAGAGTTTAAACCAGAATTTAGAACATTACAATCAAAGCATACAAAATATCTTCATTAACATTATAATATATTTTGCCTATAGTAAGTCAAAACTATATAACTTGATATAAGCATTTTAAAGACTTTTACAGAGGTTAATTTTCGAAAGAGCTCGTTCACACTCTCTGATTAGTTTTTCTTCACCTCATTTACCCTTTTGTCTTTGAGATTCACAATCTACTAAAACTTGTTTAACATCAGAGTCTCATAAGCCAGCCCTTTTATGTGAAATTCACTTTCCACTGCTGTGCTCGAACCATTCCACACGTCAGTCAGAAGATTCCACTTTTGAAATGCTCATTTAAGAGCTGCCATCTACTTTGATCCTGATAGTGCTGTGGTCAGATGTCTCCAGCTCGCACACTGTTACTGTTTGATTGTGGTGAGATGCTCAAAGAGTGTTTAACAGATCCAAATGAAAAGCAAATTCAATTATGGAGATCGAGTGTCACCTTTTGAAGATGATCAGGAGATATATATTCGTAAGTGGATGGCGCTTTGTCTTATATAAACAAAGAACATCTTTTTGTGATCGTCACTCGGATTAGCAGTAATAAACATAAACAGACACTCGCTGCATGCTGAGTGCCTCATTCAAATTCAGCCCAGGCCAAACAAGCCTTTAAGGGTTTCCATCAAGATCACTTTCACATTAGCTTAACTGTTGCGCTTGTTTTTTTGGACACGCCACATTTTTTTACACAAAACACATGACTTTGGAAAGTTTTGCAGGGATTTTTTGAACCTGAGATGCTCTTGCAGCCCAGCTGATGCACCTAAATTTTCGAGTCAAGGCGCTCCAGAACAGGAAAAAAGAGATCTCATTTCCGTAAGCACATGTGGGCTATGACGGATGTATTCGGAGACGGATGTTTGCACTGCGCTGGCCACTCCCTTTATCAGGTCATATGTACTAATAGCTTATAACAAATCTAAAGCAGAGCAGCACTTGGCGCAGACCTGGGGACCACGGAAAGCACAAGTTGAACTAATTTGCAGTCCTCTGCGGTGGACGGTGCTCCGGGGATAGTGTTACCGAGAACAGAGAGAGAGGGATGCTCTGCAGGAAGAACCTCAGGTCATGGTCATCTTGAGGCTGGAGGGTCCTCTGACATTAGCTTCGGCAAACACAAGTCCTCAGTGTCCACAAATCACCCCGTAAAGCAGAGCTCCAGGGCCTGAGACGGACAAAGGGCCACACCTTGGCAGGGTGCACTGCGATGGCCCATATGTGGTGGCCCTGTGGGAAACGCCAGGGGAGCGGATGGACGGTAGCATCATGGGTCAGCAGCACCCAACGAGCCAAAACAGCCAGAGCCAAGTGGAGGCATGGGCCGAGGGCCAGCCATGTGTGGGGAAGGAAATCAGAGGGGGGGAGGGAGTGGAAGTGGACAGTCAATAAACATTCGGAACAACAATAACCGCAAACGAAGTCTGCTCTGGATGAGCTCCGGAGGAGCACATTTCACTGGTTTGATTGCTTCCATTTGGAGCCAACGCGATAAAACATGCAAGAGGAAAAAATATTAATGCACGGCCCTCTTGCACAAATAAATAGGCCCTTGTCGAGGCACAGGGGGCTCTGTGCGATGTGTTTGTGTGGGAAGCGAGGTAACATTCATTGCATTGCTCTCCGCAGGGCCTTGCCAGCAGGGTGTTGAGTCTTGGCCCTGGACCGCAAGTTTGTTTGTTTAAAAGATTACCATTCGTCCAAGTCAAACAGACACCTTGAACATTTTACCCTGCTCTGCCAATAAACACATGCCAAATGGTGTGAGAGCATGTGCAGAACATTCCCGTATACGAGAGGGAGGACAGGGGGCCAGGTAAAGGCCACCACATGCATGTGTGATGTCATCATGTGTACAGCAACACATGATATCATGGACTAGCCGTTGGGAACAAGGCTCACGAGTGGGAATGGTGGAAGAGATGCTCATGCAGGGGTAATTACGCTAATTTAAATGTGACTTTTGATCCCAAATCACACATTGTTTAATGCCTCAATTTAATTATAATTTAACAGTTATTTTCTAGTTAGCATCAACTTTAAGTATTAATTCTATTTGTTAGCTGCAAAAATTAAATAATAGTGTTTATTTTGTTTGCACCTTAGACCCTTATACTCCGTGGGCCAGTGTCCCAAAGAAAGAAAATCATACATCTGGACTACAGTGCATTTGTAAATGAACCTATTTATGTTTGGAAAGAAGAATCTGTTTTAGAGAACGCTGATATAAATTACATTCAGCTTGAAATTGAAAATTATATGGGTAAAATCATTAAATCCCTGCCAAAAAACCCAGCTGGTGATCCAGAAAAAAAACATATGCTAGATTTTTTTATGGATGAACTGCTGCACCTGAGCTGGATTGCTTAAATTCCTATGGAAGCCAATTTCCAGCATTGGAAAAAAATAAGGTCATAATTATGAGAGTATTGAAATGAAATAGTTAGTCATTTTTATGAAATATTAAGCCATAATTAGGAGATTATTAGTTATAATTATAAGATGGTAAGCTATGATTTTTGGATAGTAGGTCATAATTATAAGATGCTAAACTATAATTGTTAGATACTAAGTCAGAATTATGAGATACTTATTCATTATTACAAGATGCTAAATTATAATTATTAAATATATTATATTATATTATATTATATATTATTATTATATATGAGATGTTAAGCTATAGTTATAAAGTCAAAATGAGCCTATATACCCCATACCTTGTAACTCATAATTATGACTTACTATCTCATAATTATTTATGAGATATTATTTAGTATTAATTAGTGTTATTAATTAGTGTAGGACCCTTAAGGGCTTTCATACATACTAGAGGCTAAACACCACTGGTACTGTAATACATACAGGGAACAGGCCAGGCAGCTGCAGTTTGGGGAAGCTGAAGGATGTGTGTGAGCAGTCAGTCAGCAGGAGCAGCTAAATGCTAATGCTAACACTACACTGACCAGAGGAGGACCAGAGCAGTCTCTACAGCTACTCTTCAGACCAACCACACTTTCCAGTAAGACTCAGGAATAATTAGAAAAATATATATTTGTTTTAGTTTGCTCTTATTATAGTGGTAAACTAGGCTAGGTTAGGTTAAGCTAAGCTGTGGTGCTACTATAGGTATTGTTTTTAAAATAAACAAACAAGCCAATAGAATCAAAGGTTATCTTCGTTGTTTTGATTTCTCTGTAAAAATAGAAAATATAGGATGGTAATTAGGCTTGTAAAACCACAACTGAGTATTTCTATCTCAACCAAACAACTTAGCTAGAATTTAATAATAAAATGCTAACCCTAGCTAACTTATCTACACTATACCCAGTCTATTATTTGACTTATGACTATGCATCCACAAAATACTATATTAGAACTGAAAGTGTGACTGCATTGTAAGCATGTTTAATGGGTTTAATAGTCATGGCTTTAATGGGATATTTTCCAGCATTATAGGAAAGGCTGTTAACATTAAGTCAATTAACCACCACTGAAGTAGCAGCACATTCCACATCTATGCTTAATTATTGGTCAGCAAAGCTATACTGTGCTCCATTTAAAGCTTAGATCAGCCCCAAAAAATCCAGCACGCGCACGTTCTGCTCAAGCCCGACCCAACCTGTCCCATAATAATATAATATAATATGTTTGCATGCAATTCCATGATGTTTGGATGCTCATAATATTGTATTATGTGTTATTCTCAACTTGTATTGCTAGCCATGCTAACCTGGGACCATGCTACCAATAATAGCTGAGATCTGAATGTTTAACTGGAACTTGGCCTGGATGATAATGTAAAAAAAAAATCAACTTTTTTTTTAATATTCTTCAAATAATATGGGATTCTCAAATATGATTAAAATTTTTAGTTCTTAGTTTTATTTGTAAATAGACAATACCATTTAAATTGATGCCCACACTATTTTTTACTTTAATTGCATTTAATTTATTTGTACATTTAGTTTTTATAACGAACAGTAAGCAGATCACTTCAACCTTGTATGCAGCTTTTATATTAAACACTGTACAAACATAAAGTGCTTTGTATTTCAGTTTGGGAAAAGTGTAAAATATGAAAATCACTGCCAAAAAGAGTTCTTTACAGGTTTCTGATAGAAGTCTAAATGGCTATCTATTGAGATTCCCTCTGGCAGCTTCTATATGTAAAGATGTACAATCCTAATTATCCTATTTTTTTAAATCGCATAAAAATTATAATTTGATTAATCAGATTATTTGATTATTCTCATCTTATCTGGATGTGGTAGTGTGGGTGGTGTGGTCAGGAGGTACCGCTGTCGAATAGCGACGTAAAGGCAAAGGAGGCGCTTTGGGCAGTTGTAAACTGTTCAGCTGACTTACGTTTATTGACAAAAAAAACCCCAAAAAGAATACAATACACTATATACACTTATTTTTTTAGGAGTAGGCAGAGATAAGTGGATAATGCTACCACTAGTTAAGACTTAAGGGTAAGAACGCTAACCCAGTCCTTAATAGAGTTCTTAAGCTTTTTAGCTCCAGCAAACATGTCCGTCTCAGAGAACTCAATCTACCTCTCCTCCCGTAATGCGCACCCTATACCCCTTAAATACCCCCCCCGGGCTAAACCAAAAGAGTACATGGGTGAGACAGCTACCAACAATTACACATATAACAAATATACACATAACCGGTTATCTTCACTCATACGACATACTAGGACTTATAGGACAGGTAAGTATAATACACACATATACATACACATTTAATTAACAATTTTGCTTTTTCCCCCACAGGTAATCTGGAACCCCCCCCGGCACCAAAGGTTTCTTCCCACCCCATTAAGGGTATAAAAGCTGGGTGACCCGCGCGCTGCCACTCCATAAGGAAGCCGGTAAGTAGCAGGGGTAACCTGCCTAATTAAATATTAAAAATTGTCTTTCAGAATAGTTGGTGATTGGTGTGGGGACCCACCATATCACACTGGAACACAGTAAACCTGTCTGTGGCATAATTTCCAGCTTCAAAAAAAGTTAAAAGGGAACACTGGACAGATGCCCTGTCTGTTTAATAAACATAAACTTAGTTCATAAATCTTCAATAGTCTGATATATTCAATAGTCTGACAAACAGTTCCTTGAAACACTTTTAGGCTGGCTTTCCAGAGCAGTAGTAGATAAAAGTCTCTTAGTGAGAGTTAACAATGGAATACATCATTGCTGCTCAGTCGTTTCCTTGCCATATGAGAAGGAAAAGGGCTGGCTGAACATGAACTCATGGCTTAAAAATGCCTATCTCTCTCAGTGTCACTCATTCCTTCCTATCAGCAGTGGTGTCATGTCCAGATGGTAGCTTATGCAGGACTGTTTTCAGTTACCAATTTATGGCCAGAATCTGCTCATCACAATCAGGCTGTGGTCAACGAACTGAGCCGAGGTTTTCATATCAGAAAAGCAGACAAATCATAGTTTAATGCTGTCCTAATTCAAAACACCCCAAGTATATTAGTCCTTACGAGACAGGACTTTTGACATGGCATGCTGGGGCGTTCCGAAACTAAACCAAACCAAACCAAAAAGTATCGTAGCAACTGCGCTTTTTCTTCAAAACATGTCCATTCCATTTTAATATGAATGATTGGCAGTCCACAGGGCGAAGTTATTCTGCTTCCCCCTCCACAAAGCTGCTGTTGACAAAGGTCTAAACCTGGAGATGGGTACTCATCCACTCCCACCTTTCATCACCCAGATGGGCACCACAGCTGATTCTGATCATGAAACAGTGTTCTGGATTAAGCGCACGTATGACGACACTCTTCTCTGTCTTGAGCTTTAATAAGTCTCTTAAGCATTACCTCACTGCTCTGCCCATAGGCGGACTGTCCTAATGATGCTTCTCCCGTGTCTCAGCAAAGTGCCAGTCCCTTGGCTCCAGCACCAGTTGGCCTTGGATGGACAAGTTACACCTAAATGACCACTGATGACCAATTATTTCTCTGTAAGTAGACTGTGTGAGTTCTGTTTGCTTCATTATCTTCTTATGCACAACTGAAGCAAACCTGTCTTAAGTTTCTACTTGTCTGCGTGTCTGAAATGCAATGACAGCCTATTTAAGTTGACAGACATAAGCAGTAATACATACATACATCAATTCAGTGCAAAGTTAATCCTAGCTTTTACCACACTTTGTTTGATTTGAAAAGATGTAGCATGGTGTAATATGTGCAAAAAAGCATTCTTAACATTGAGAGTCATTTTGATGGACACCGATTAGGTTTAGTGTTGGATCCAAAGTATAGGTCAAAAGTGATTTTTTTTTTAGTCTTTAATAATGTTTAATAGACTCTTTCAACAGCAGTTTACATTTTCTTTTAACAGAGAAGAACTCATTGTGCAACACACAATTATAAATAATTAGCAGATATCAAATGCACAGTGAAGAAACATTTGTATTTTTTAGAAAAAAAATTGTCATTCATTTGAAAATAAGAATTTGAGGCCAAAGCTGTGAAGCTGTCCAAATATTTGACAAAACATTTGAGAAATTATTGAGAAACTATTTGAGTCCAAAGTCTTCAAGCCACAAATTTGAGGCCAGATATTTAAAGCTAAAAATTAAAGGGTCAAATTTTGAGGACAAAACCTGAGGCATGTATCTGATAACTGATAAATATCAATTTTAACATTAGAACCTTAAAAACTGCTTTGTATTAATGAATTGTTAACACCACTACCACCCTCAGTGCTGTGAAATGAGTATATGCAGTTTGGTTTCTACAGAGAAACATCAGTCTACCTGTGAATGCTCCACACCAAGCAACACTGACAAAGCTTTTCACTGCCTACATACATCTTTGTCTAGAGGCTGTTTATGAAGTTAAGTCTGCACTTTCTCTAAATGTGAATATTATTTGCTTAAACAGTGCCTAGTTCAGATTTGCCAGATGGAAGCTGTTTTGATTCGGGGTATGTTGGTTACTGTGATTAATCAGACAGTCTATTGTGACCCTCTTTAAACAACAAAAAGCAATCAGTAAAAATGCGGGGGAAATTGCTTCCTAGCCGTGTGGCTTGGTGCATGGCCCAAGAAGGAGTTAGCAGATATCTCTGAGATCTCTGAACTCAGAAGAGTTTCAGCCTCGCGATCAGTTCAGCTTTCTGGGCTTATCAGATAAAAACACCCTCTGGGACATTGCGTGTACCGTAACTCCTCTGCTGAAAATATGTAGGAGAACTGTGAAGACCATTAACTGTTAGTGCCCTACCATACTGAATACAGGGTTTTTTAAGCACTAGTACACTGTGTTTTTTAGACAGAGTTCACTATACCTGATACACATAAAATAAAAAGTATATATAAAAAAGAAACATTATATGTTCTTATTCCGCAAATTTTTTAGAATGCACAATATTCACAATAAATTAACTAAATTATCTATATCGTATTGTGTAAGGAAAAATAAGAGTAATATCAAAATCACTTTATTTTCTTATATATACAACGAATTTGTCTTGGTAAATGCACACATGCATGATATATATCATGCTAAACTTACCAGATACACTATGTAAAAAAAAGTATTGGGACACTAACTTGTCCATTGCATCTTCTGATAATAAAGTTTTTTATAATTTATTTTGTAGAAGTAACTGTCCAGGAAAGACTTTCTGATATTGGAATATTAATAGGAATGTTTAATTGCATTCCATGTTATGCCTTTAACCCTCACTGCTTTCAGCACCACAGGCACTGTCGCGATGGCTGCTCTGCTCTCTCCTCAAAATATCACAAAATGTGTGTGTGTGCTCAGATGGCTTTAAAAAGGCAGAGACAAAATACCATTGCATCTGTGCAATATGGTTATCTTTCTTTGCCTCAAAGTATCTAAATGCATTAATTAGAAGAGGTGTTCACAAGTATTTGGATATGTAAAGAGTATGACAACTCTTAATGCATTTCCAAGAGAACTAAAATACAATAAAACAAGCGAAAAAGAAAGAACAAAAAATAATAACATATGTACATATGTGAACTATAATAAAGAATGATAAATGATATGAACATTTGTGCAATAGGTGCATAAGGACGTATAATTCTGGTGCACAGGAAACGATTAAACAAAACACTTTGCTGTAGGAAATATGACAGTTCAGTTACGCTGTGAAATAGACCAAAGCACTATTAAAGGGGCCCTAGAATGGGAAACTGTATTTACCTTGGCGTAGTTCAGTAATGAGAATCCAGTACATGGAACTGATATACCATGAACCTCAAACAGTGTTGTGTCCTCCTTCAAAACCATACCCAGTAAAACAGGGCTGAACAACAGGCCAATTCTACACCCCCCTTCAAAATAGTTAAGTAACATACATGACTGGTTACATATATTTAAAAAAAATCGTCACACAAAACCCTGATAACCGTACACAAAGCTGCTGAAACACAGTGGCGAAAATATGGTAACACAATATGGTTTTGTTCATTTTGAACAGCAGGACATCACCACAAGTCTCTGCTCACAATCTGTAGTTTTTCTTGTGCCAGTTTTAGCAAAAAGGGAGCTCAAACTTAGCACACAAAGACGCAAACAAGCATTCATGTTAGGCTAAAAGCTAAGGCTAGGTGACCGGTTATTACCATTTTGTCTCTCCATTGTCTGTTTCCTTAATAACAAACTGGACTGAAACATTTGAACAAAATTTGAGCCAATACAAACCATTAAGATTTAAAAGAGCTATTGAGTGGGGAGCGCTAAGAATAACTGGCTACTGCTCTAATCTTATGCTCTTGCTAACAGCATTAAGAGGAATCATCAAGTGGACAGCAACACTGTCCAAACTAAAAGACTCTGGAACAATAAAGTGTTTTTGCTACAGCGTTAAAACTATGCCATAGCATGTGGCTTCTCAAAATAGTGCCAAAACCAGCAAACCAAAGAATGCAGCATTTCATTTAATTCATTCTGATGCAAAATAACAGGGTTGTAAATAGGGTTATAAAATTGCATCAGAGCATTTCTTGCCCAAACTAAAGTCACAGTTACTATTCATACGCTAAAGAACAATTTAATTTTCTATTGGACACCTTTTAAATCATGCACTGTTTAAAACCTATTTAATACATTAGCACACATGATAAATTATTCTTTTATACATTATTCATGTTTAATTGTAATTAATTGCTGAAAAAACAGATGTCAGTAGCAAAAGTAAGCACATGTAATGTTTGCACTGTACAGCTCTGTGCATATGCTTCTTGGACGGTGTCCAAAGGGTAGCAGTGTTTTTACTCTCAGGGCTTTTATTTTTTTATTTCATTCTTTTGGATTGTCCGAGATGTAAAAGAGCTCCGCGTCTGACATCTCTTCCTCCACAGGCGCTCGCTGTGCTCTTTATTTAATAGGCACCAGAGAACCAGAGTGGCCTTTGTGTTCATTTCACATTTTCTGCTCTTTGTATGGAATAAGCCCGCCAAGTTCAGTACGTTTTTGAACTGGGAGGAAGGAAAGGAGGGCAAACGGCCCATTTTACACCCCCGTGGAGAAGCACCACAGCAGGCTAATTCTAGCAACAGATGGCCCAGAGCCCATCTATCAGATAGAGAATATTATGTGCTCCTGTAGAGAACAGAGGAGGAAAGAGTAATAAGATACCTTTCCTATTCCCTAAATCACAGTCAGCTCCAAAAACAATGATCCGACTCGATGGTAACTTCATTGTCTCATGATATACTTGTGAAGAAGTGTCATTTAAAACGCAGGCCAGCTGATTATGAAAAGTGCGTCCTGTTTGTGTTTTCAAGGAGGTGTTTTATGGGGTCCTTCAGTGCACAGAGTGAATTAAAACAGCAGAGGCCAAATATTCCTCAGAGGGAAATTAATTGGCTATCAAGACAAGAGTGGAAAAAGATCAGAAACACTCTTTACATGCAACCTTGCTGGGTCAACGAACGCTTTTCCAGCATATACAAAAGAGAGCTTTCGGTGATCATGTGTAAAGCTCTTTCGTATCTGGAGGAGAAATCTTGACTTTGTTCTTCGTTGTTAAAAGCTGGACGTTTTGATCTGTTTTAGAATATCCAAGAAGACTTTGCAAGATTTCTACACAATAGTAATTATTTATTTTTGTAGTTTAACTACATTTTGTTTGTTCTAAACACACTGACATGCATTCAGTTTGAAAGGTTAAAAATGTGCTGAGAAAAATACAGCTCTGGAAAACAATTAAACTACTTAAAAATTATGAGTTTCTTTGATTTTTACCAAATTGAAAACCTCTGGAACATAATCAAGAGGAAGATGGATGATCACAAGCCATCAAACCAAGCTGAACTGCTTAAAGTTTTGCACCAGAAGTGGCATAATGTTATCCAAAAGCAGTGTGTAAGACTGGTGGAGGAAAACGTGCCAAGATGCATGAAAACTGTGATTAAAAAACAGGGTTATTCCACCAAATATTGATTTCTGAACTCTTAAATCTTTATGAATATGAACTTGTTTTCTTTGCATTATTTAAGGTCTGAAAACTCTCATCTTTTTGTTATTTCAGCCATTTCTCATTTGTTTTGCAAATAAATGCTCAATAAATGACAATATTTTTATTTGGAATTTGGGAGAAATGTTGTCCATAGTGTATAGAATAAAACAACAATGTTCATTTTACTCAAACATATACCTATAAATAGCAAAATCTGAGAAACTGATTCAGAAACTGAAGTGGTCTCTTAATTTTTTTCCAGAACTGTACGTTTTGTGGAGCTTTCACTTTTGTAGACGTTTCATTGACGTCTACAAATGCTTACCTTAAGTTTTTCATACACATTTTGTCTAAAAAGATTTTCTTTACGGAATCCTAAATGTCATTTTTTTTTTAAATACAAGTTTATCATCATCTTTTATTACAGTATATTAGTACAACATTTGATAGTGGCAAATTTGACAAATTTCATTTTCCTTTTTCTCTGCCAGAACATATTCAGTGCACCTTGGCACGGATTCTGTCTCTGGAGAGTTTCTAGTCTGAAAGACTTCCCCTCAATTGGTGTTTTGATGATGGTGGAGAGTGCCAGATTTCCCAGAGGTGTTAATTTGGCTCAGATCTGATAACCACGGAGGTCATAGCTCATGAGTTACATCATTTTTTTATACTCATTAAAGCAGCCGCTAATTCCTCATCTGCTGTGAATATCACCTTGCTAGAGACCACGTGATCACCCAGAATAGTTCTGTGTTAATGTGCAGTGAATGGAAATATGTAGACCCAAACTGTGCCAGCATTATATGCCCTCTTTGTGCATGATACACTTGCATATTCACATGCAAGAAGTTAAACACCCCTGGTTAAAATATCTGTTACTAAAGGGCTCTGCATACCTCTGTAAAATTGCATGAAGCTGAACATGTCCTTCATGTGAGGTTACGAGCTTGCATACTTTCTGCAGTTTCATTTGCCTGTTTTTTATGCATCACAACTGCATAACTCCTTTTTAACTACCTTTTTTGTTTTCTCCACAATTACGTCACATTGGTCGCCAAAGCAATGCAAATGTCATGAATGTCAAAAAGAAAAAAGGACAATAAGTATGCTTTTTATGTTTTATTCAGGACAGTTATACTATACCTTTTGGCATCTCTTAGTATTAAAAAAATTACTTAAGATATTTAGAAGACTTTGCATGACACAGAAATCATATTTTCCCAGTCTCATCCGTTTTTATTTGCCCTTTTTATGCCCTGTCATGGTGGGCTGCAAGACATAGTTAGCAGGGTTTGACAAAACGTTGTTGACCTAAAATTGCAAACATTTTGAATTGTATGTGGTGAACTTGTAGTTTTAAAGATACACTTTGATTTTCTTTAATTATTTTAAATACTCTGATACTATTTACAGCAGGACGGACAGATTAGGCTATGCCTCAGCTAAATATTGAGAAATTTTAAGTGAAATTAATATTATTAATTGCTGAACACTCATCAAGTGTCTTCAGGCCCTTGATAATAAAACCATGTGAATGTTGTGATCTCATTGATGTCAAAAGTTACTTTCTTAAAGAGGCATTTATCCCAAGATGGCAGGGTGGACAGCCAATTATAAAACACTTTTAAAATAGCTTGATATATTTATGAAAATCTTCAAAGCTGTATAAAATATATATTTTCAATTTTGGTATTTAACCACCTTAAAGCATAATGCAGCTCAACCAGAGAGCACTGCAGATATGGCAAACAACCCACTTCCCAAATCTAATACAACTATAAAGTGTAGTTTAGCAAAAGTACTTGTTATTTCTCTATATTTGTAATAATAGATTATTTTTTAGTAAAAGTTTATTGTTATACAGTGTGTGTGTGTGTTTAAAATTTAAACAACAGGCATGTTATACTGATATTGACCCAGTAAAAGCCGAACATTTCTTTAATATTTAAAAAAACACTGCATGCTAATTAATTTGCATACTTTACAGTTTCACTCACTTCATTTCCCAATGGTCACAGTCACTTCTTGCAGTGAAGGCACATCTCTCCTTCCAGCCCAAATTCCTCATAGTCAGGAACTATAGAAGAACACAGAGACACATTCATTACAACATCAGCAACCATCCTTCAAATCTCCAGATGATTCAGTTGATTAAAAGCACAGATTTAACCATATCTGGTTGTCCGATTACTCTGCTCTGGCTACCACTCCTGACTGAGCACACTTTAATGGTCATCATTTGGGGCTGTCCAGCATGTCTTGGTGGCATTTGCTGTATTTCACATTCTGCCAGTTCCAGCAGGACTGTTCCATTCATTAGAACGAGTTTTTTTTATAAGTAAGGAAATAGATGTGGAGTCTTTCCCTGCTGGCATTCCCAGTAGGAGGCTCGCAGCGTCACTGAACACCTTGGAGAAATCTGCTTTAATTCCACCAGATGCACATGAGGATTTTGAGAGGAAGTCCTCTGACGTTACCCACCAAGATTTTAAATTAAACACAGTGTGTTTTTACATCCTCTATAATTGCAATACCATATAGACACCCATTTCTACTTTATTGCACAAGCACTGCACTGCACTGGTTATTTTTGAAAATAGAAGATAAAAGATGCCCTTTGTGTCTGCTGCAAATTTGTTTAAAATTTGTGTAAACACTGTGTAACAACACTTTTTTCAATTTTCATTTTGAATGAACACATTATTACAAATATAGAAGAATTTCTCTTCAGTTCAGAGAACTTTTTATACAATTTATACAGTTTTTTGCCATGTCTGTAGTTAAGCTGAATTAATTGTTTAACAGTAAAAAAATTCTATTTGCTTAATTCCGGTGATTTGAAGATTTTTTTAATAAGTCATTACAAATTATTATTTAGCTATTTTCATAACAAATTAATATTTATTATATATTTATGTATAAAAAATCCCTGTCTACCCTGCCATTTTTTTGAATGAATGGGATATAAGAAAGTAGCATTTGACATTAGTGGCATTACCATGAGCAATTAAAAATATTTGCAATATTTACTGTAGGTCAACCACGTATTTACAGTTTATTTTTATTTTTTTTCTTCCTTTGGGAAAAGTATCTTTAGTTAGATTGTCTTTTCAGCTACAGCTGTATTTTAGCAAACTTATGAACTGTGATATATCTGTTTTATTGCTCTTTTATATTTGCATTGTTCATTGTAATCTTCATGTTGTTTTTAGATAGACAATTTCAAGATCTGTCCAGGGACAATGGATGAAAAATAGCCTTTAGGCTAGTAATGTTAATTAATTTACACTGTCCCTGTTAAATAAACTATTAAATACAATTTTTAAAAACGTTCTTTTATCAAAGCACAGTTTTTGCTAAAAGTATCTAATAGTCAGAAGAATAAAAAAATCTTAAGTCCTTTTTTGAAAGGTATCAGGCAGTATTCTGATAATTACCTGTATTTTAAGGCACATTTTAAATATCTTACTTTTGAATCAGTCAAAAATTAGCGGATGCTGCTGTGTTCCAGTGATTCCTCCAGAAATGACTCCATCATGATGGTGAAGTCTGTGTATACCCGTGTGCTGCTGAATATTAAATATGTAGAGGTGACTGAGTGAGTGCTAGTACTGAAGTCATCAGGGGAGGTATCAGAGCTCTACCTCACATCCCCTACGGCCGACTCTCTCAACGAGCCGCTTGGCTTTTCTGGGTGAGTGCAAGTGCTGAAATCTGTGAAGCATGTAGCAGGTTCCCCTCAGCCTGCACGGCTGCATCTGGACTATAAACTCTGCAGCACCCCGCCCTGCTCTCCAGCCAAATAACAAACAAACTTCTCTGTGCTTATAATCACTTATCACGTACACATTATTATGTTTTTTTTAGCACAAAGCAACATACGCTCATGTCGCCTCAAATGGCTTTTCCGTATCGTGTCCATAAATGGACATGGCTGAGTTGTGTCCCTAACATCGCCTCTGGCTAAACCCTCACCAGCCAGGTCCGTGATTAGAGCTGTTTGATCTCGGCTGATTAATTAAAAAAGAACGCTGTGAACTCAGGGTTGCTACAGCGATAAAGCCGTAATGGTGCGGCAGGTGTTGGCCTCTTTAGCAAGGCTGTGCGTGGAAGTCCTACAGAGCTGTGGAGGTGGCTGCTCCCAACACACTCTCCAAACCGCAGCTCACATACCACACATTCTTCCTGGCCACACAACTGTAAGGGCACGAATGTCTGGCTGGGGAGCGCTTGACTACATCCGATTCTTTGTAAACAGCTTCAAGTAAATTCTATGAAAACTATAAGCTACGTGCCTCAGATCTTTAACCCAGTCATCTTTACCACTTGCTGCGCAGCATACTGAACTAATCAGCCTTAAGAGAGCTAATAGCTCATAAAAGACTGGAGGTAAATACCTACCCTTACTGCTGCATAAAGGCTGGAAGCCACTCAATGTTAACCCCTTACACTGAATAATGAAAAACTCTTTTTTGGTTCAAATATATGAACTGTAAAAAACATGCACTACAAATTTTTTTTTTATTTTTTTATTGCTGACTCAACTATAAAGTTATTTTTTCCTGGAATTTTGTTAAGACTTTTTGCACAATCAACTTCATTAACACTTTGTTAAGCTAGATTTTTGTAGTGTACATAACTCTGAGCTCTCTTTTTCCTTTTTATCAATTTATCATTAATTGTGTAAATTTAGTGCCTAGCTTTGCACACCTTGGCATTTTCTCATTCAGCATTATGAGGTAGAGTCAACTGGAATGGCTTTCATTTAACAGCTGTGCTGAACTTGTCAAGAGTTACAGTGATTACTTAAATTTCTTGTCTCTTAATGTGTTTGAAAGCTTCAGTTGTGAAGAGGTAGAGTTGGTATACAGTGAATAGCTCTATTTAAATAATGTTTTAAACCATATTATGGCAAAAAAAAAAATACTCAACTAAGTAAAGAAAAAATTGACCTTGAAGAAATGAAGGTCAGTCATTCAGAATAATTTTAAGAACTTTGAAAGTATTGTCAAGTGCAGTAGCAAAGACCATCCATCACAGGAAAGGAAGACCAATCTTCTGACTGGTACTTTATGTAGTTTTCTGTAGTTTTCTTACAAATATATGGGATTAAACTGTAGCATTTAGTTTGTCAACACTTGGAACAATATGACATTCGGCACATCCTCAAAAAGACGTTTTTTTCCCCGAAGGTCTATACAATTTTGAATGTTTAAATTGTGCAAATTTTGTTAAGAATGTAGAACGACTTAAACAAACTAATCTAACTAATGCAGTATCTATTACCTTTGAAAAATATCTGTGCTCTACATTCTGTGTTTATTCTGTGAATTGATGGGCAAACTGGGTAAATGATGAGTAGGCAAGTAATTTTATATAAAAGAACATCTCCAAGAGAGATTTCCTCAACTTTAAACGAGTGAACCTGGTCATGCTCTACAAGACAAGTCCAGCAAGAGCGTCCTGCTGATGCAAAGTGAAGTCAGCACAAATCATGCGTATGAACCTGGTCAGGCTCAGGGAGGCGGTCGCCGGAGAGCCGGACAGCTTCATTGAGCCCCTCGTCCTGGGATCCATCAGGCCGCGTGACGGCTAGGCTGCGGCCCTGCTGCTCTGACAGCCCCTATAAGTCTATAAGTCTGCAGCGCTGCAGCTCCCACTGCTGCCGCTTCATTACTCCGCGCAGGTGCCTTCAAGCTCCAGCCGCCGTCTCCATCAGCCAGCCGCTCCTGATCTGACCAGACTATTACTGTAACGCTCCCCAGAGCCGCTGCACTCCAGAAACGCTGATGTCATCCGGCGTGTCATAAGGCACGGTGTGATTAAGTGAGAAAGGTGTTTGAGTGTACTGACTTCCACAACAAATAGATAAAAGAGATAAGGCCAAGCTAACGTTCCTCTTGGTTTAATACAAAACCATATTTAGGCATCGGTCCACTAGCAGGCCAGGCTTCATTCTTCACTTTTGATAAACCTCGGCATGTTTATAATGTACCTTCCACTTCGATCTAAAAGACATATTTGTATGAAATGTACTGCAGGAGAATTCTTACTGACAGGTTGGATGCAGCAGATCTTTGGTAGATGATCTACTTCTTTCAGGTGCAATGAAAAGGCCTGTGAAAAAAGAACACAAAGTACAAATATTTCAGCTCCAATAGCCATGATTTTAGGGTGCACCACTTGGCATCAATGCAGCTTTCAAGTCCGCACATGTTGAATAGCACCAAAATATTTGTGATACATTTATTTCATGCTGGGCCCACACCGGTGCGGGACAAGTGAAAAAGCATTCTCACTCAGCCCAGCTTAACTCAAGCCCCAGACCAGCGCTCTGTTTCAGCACTCCGACTCCTCGCTCACACGTTTCTTTCATAACGCGCTGGTGGGACGCAGGTTCCTGGCAGCTCTAAGCATGTACGCCTGAACTTTTGTCAGAGGAAGAACAGCCTCCAGTCAAAACAGACACATCACGTCTGTGAATTACAGCCATTCAGCTATTGAAAATCAGTGTTTTCACACAGAGATCCACCCAGGGGAGACAGATCAGTCTGTTCTGTTTAAAATCACTTACCTTTCAAGCTTACGGCAAATAAAATATGCAGAGCGTAAATAAAAGTCGAAGAAAAGACTGAAATATGAAGCTTTTGAAAGCCTCATAACGACCATATTAATTACAGTTAAGTAAATCTTACAATTAGTTAACCCTTTAAGATCCTCAGCTAGGAACAAATAGTGGTATTTTTTTTTTCATTTTTAGGGTTTTGTTTTGTTTATGGCAATAACAAAAATGATTAGCTTTTTTTTAAGATCTTAGTTTTTTTAAATATACACCTCTATTAAGAACACTAACCACAAACATAGATTTACACTAATTAAGTTTATATTGTATAATTTGTTTATTAAAACCTGTAAAGCTTTAGTATGCTGAAAATTATATGCTCACATTTACATGGGGGGGGGGGGGGGGGTGTAGATGGCAATATTAATTCCATGGAAATGCAGAATTATTATAAATATATTTTCAGCAACAGCTGGAATTCATGCATTATGATGATGTGATTTTGTTTTGCTGTCCTACCTATTCACTAATGCTCGTCAGTTGACTTATCGTGACTTAATTTTAAGATTGTGGCGCCCCGAAGACTACCTCAAGGTACTGTGTGTATAAACAGTGCTTTTTAATAAACTTCCTGTTCACTATAAAAGTCCTCAGTGCCTCTTTTTAAAGGTTAGATTACTTAAAATTCTACCAGTGAATTGTGGAGCTACTTTGAGCTTGTTAAACAAACGTAAAAATAGCTTTTGTGTTTTTTTTGAATGGGTAATGCTATGCCCCTATTAATAGCATTGTAAGCCTGTTGGGAGCATCGGCTAAAAAAGCTGGATTTTGGAATACTGGAGGCAAATGGAGTTGGGCTGTTTGACAATTGTTTGTACTCATTATGTTTCACTACATCCTAAGTTCTATCCAAAGCTACTACAAAATCTCCATAAAAAAAATCAAGTAGAACCTTCTGTGCAGCCTCCTAAAACAATTAAGTTACATAACTAAAACTCTGGGTCCTCGTCATGGTCATCTTTTTAATGGTCTCAAAAAAGAGGCCTACTGGACCTTTGAGGGGGGGGGTTAATGTGATGTGTAAGGCTACAAAGTGTTTCAAATAATGTTTTCTTTTCTTTTTTAAATCCAGCATCAGTACTTCCCTAAAAGGCTCAGTCAAAAATTGCAAAAGTCTGTTTGCTGTTGGAAAGGCCATGAAAATCTGTTTAAATCAACATGACTATGGGCAATCAGAACAGAACTGAAAAAACATGGACAGATTTGTTTGGGCATTGAAGAATTTGAGGCTGAGGTTTTGTGTACAAAAATGCATTCTGACTGTATGTTAAGTAATCGATCTCCATCGATTACTCATTTATCACAATAGGGCTTTTTGACATGTACCACATTTAACTGTGAAAACACTTACTGGTGTGGAAGCAGTGCACATTGGACAAAATACGTACCTTATTATTCTGTAGTGAGGGTAGAATATATGTATGTACTTGGTCATGTGATCAAGTTAATCATAACATGGTAGCAGTGTTGTCACTGTTTCGATCAATAACATCTGACATAACATGACTTATTTCATGCGGATTTTCTCCATTTAGGAGCGTCAAGAAAATAAATAAATATGAAAAATCATGCAGAAATTGTATGAATTTCATATAATAGTATGAGAAAGTGTAGGGTTAGAGTAAGATTCCCATTACTTTAAGGTTAAGTTTATGTTAGGCTCATGTTGAGATGCAGGTTATGTTTAGGATAAGTTTGAGGTGTAGATTTAGTTGAGATTAAGGTTGATGTATGGGTAAGAGAAGCAGTCTTGGGACCAAAAGGTTACCAGTTTAATCCATTAGACCAGCATGGTGTGTGGGGGACATAAATGGGTTTCTTCCTCTGTGTTCTGTATGCTCATTGTCACTAATCAGTAGTGTAGGCTATGGACTTTGGCTAAATTAAATAGTAATTGTAGCTTTGGGCTGAGTCGTACTGCTCTGCAATGACTGCAAACATAATCCTCATTTTTATCTCTGTTACATCTTGTACAACCAAGCGTGCCAGAGAATTCCAGAGTGGATAACAAGAAACCACCTGGACATCAGGTGTTTTTCATGTCTTTTCTCTTATTGAAATTGCTATAATCATTTTCATGTCTGGAATGTGAAGTTAGATAAGGTAGTCTGTAATCTCTGTTTAGTCTGAGATTGAGCAATGGACCTAAACCTGGCTTTACCTTCAGATTTCACACTACAGACATGATAAACTAACAAACTGTTGTAAAAACTCAGATCACCAGCTTGCAGGTGTTAAATAGTATTGTACAACAATAGAAACTGTTTATTTTGTTGCTAAGACTTCAGTAGCACATTTTTCACTGGCTTTACCTAAAAGGACTTTTGATGGACTAAAAATGAAGGGAGGGAGGGAGCATCTTCTGCAGCCTAATTTATGATGATGTGTTTTAAAGCTCTCAGTGTTCTAGCGCCTGCACATATTTCAGAACTGCTGAAATAGTATATTTGCACGCATGATTTAAAATGGTCTGGGGCAAGAAATAAACTCATATATAACCTGGCTTTGGTTCTATTTATTCAAAAAAGGAGGATTTTCTCCTTTTCCGTGCTGTCATTATATTTTACTCTCACTTTTACAATCCAATCTGGTTTACTCATTTTTTCTGTCTTGTTACTTTGTAATCATGTTTTTCTTTCACCGATTTAATAGCCGCATGTTTTCATTGTCTTTTTCTTGTTACAAGCTTTTATTATTAGTTTTATGTGCTGTTTTTTATGTTTTCTATTTCTATGCTTTGTTAAATGTTTTTCTTTCTTGATCATGTTTGTACAGCACTTAGAAATGCATGAGAATAAATAAAGCAACAAATAAAGCCATCATTATTGGCTCTTCCAGTTTAATAAAAGTCACCATCCGGAATAAATCTGCTGCCATTACCCACTCCATAAAAAGAGTTCAATGAGAAAAAAATTACCAATGCCTTTGTCTTGAAATGTGCAATATTATTACAGTATATTGTGTTCTTAACCATGTCTCAGCATGTGTTTTTTTATTATTCTCCTATATTTGCATTTCTCTGTGTTGAGTTAAAAGGTAAAAAAAATGAGACTGAGTGTTCAGTTGGATTCCTGGCAGCAGGAAGTGCTTTGAATGAGTTTAGCTTGACCTAACAAGTTTCTTATACAGATATTAATGTGCCTAACTTGATCCACTATGCTTCACTGTACTCCAGTGCATGCAAATTAAAATATGTTATGTATTAATGTCTTCTAATGTCTCTATACACACATGGATATAATTTCTGTTCAAAGAAAACCATATATCTCATTTTTGGTTGATTCATAGCCTAATACATCAATTGAACAGAGCAGCTGTCCCTCACACTGTTTCAAAATGGCATAATGAATGGTCCAGTAGAAATGACTCTCCAAATTACTTGGAATATAATCTTTTTACTGACTTTCAAAGTTTATTGTTGGGATGTAGGTTATGTTTAGGTCTAGTTTGAGGTGTAGGTTTAGTTTAGATTAAGAGTGATGTTTGGGTAGAAGAAGCAGTTCTGGGACCAGAAGGTTACCAGTTTAATCCATTGAAAAATTTGAATTGACAATTTGAAAATCTCTCTGGTGAGAAGTTTAAAACATAAAGCATGCAGAAAAATACTTTTAAAATGTGCATTGATGTGCAGCTTTTTTCAGTTCTAATTCTCCATCTTTGATTTAGTGGTGGATGAATAAGCAGATAAAGATACTGATATATCTATGTTCACAGTAGCTTTGGTATCAGTGCCATCACCAGCAGCACATTTGCTCAAGTTTGCTGATGATTAATCTGCATCAGCAAAAGCTGGCATGACACTAGCACCCACTAGCACTAGACCCTGTTTTTAGAATTAATATATATATATATGGCTTTGCAGTAATGATAGGAGAAGAAAGTGGTGCCATTAACAGTAATTTGTATATGTTTTCCTCTCTCCCCTTAGGAATGCTACTGATTTCCGTTTAAAAGAAGGAAGGACTGCTGAAGGACTGCTGGTCTCAAGGTAAGACCTTTTTTTGCCCCTGTGAAGCTATATTAGAGATACATGTATTTCTTTAGACAGTGACAATATACTTTTTTTTATGCATGATGCTTTTATATACCCAACTTAAGTCAGTTTTTGACCACACATTCACTGTTGGGTAGATCTTTTTCTTAGCAGACCACAAAATGGTAGATTATTGACTTCCTGGTTTGTATTACAGGTTGCTAAAACATTCTTTCTAAATGGTTCTGAGCCCTGTCCAGTCCAAAAAGTGAATATTGCATGACCGGTTCTGATAAGCAGACAGGTTGGTTTATAGAGAGGAATGTTCCTCCCTGAATCTGAAATAATCTGGTATACTTGGAATGTAATGCTGGACATTCAGTTTATTGAAAGTACCTGCCCCTGTGCTGGAGTACCTGCCCCTTTTGCACTTTCTGCCCAAAGTGCCCTTTTGTATTTTTTTTGTATTTTTTGTGTGTATGTGTAAAAGTCCCCAAATAATAATAATAATAATAATAATAATAATAAAAATAATCCCTTAGTTGGTCACGTGATCGATATAGACGTGCCCTAACGTGCCCACATGACGTGCCCTGCAGCTAGGTGCTGTTAAGCTGCTAGATACGGAGAGAGCACAACTGACGGTCCGGTGAGGAGGTTTTGCAGTGGTATTTGTTTGTGCACAGCACGGTGTATTCTTGCAAGAATAGGTTATAGCCTGTAATTAGGTACACATTACATTACATTTGCATTACATTACATTTACATTACATTACATTTGGCAGACGGTTTTGTCCAAAGCGACTTACAATAAACACATAGTGCTGAGGGGAAAAAGTAGGTCTGTATGCCTGTATGTACAGCTTCTTTTTGTTTCTATATGTTTCTTTTGTCATGGGCAAAGTGCATCAGAGAGATGTATAATTTTACTGTCAAGTCAGTTGCAAGGACATGGGGTGTGGACAATGATATGGTATGTTGTGATTCCATGTTACATTCATTATGAATATGGGTTGCTACAAATCAGTCGGTTATACTGTAAGGTATATGGTGTTTCACATTCGCCCTTTTTCAGTTTCCCCTTTTTGACTTTGACCACCTGCCCCTCCAAAGGTCTCTGCATGGCCCTGTTCCTTGCCTATATGGCTCTATCCGATACTGAGTTAATGATCAAGCGATCAGAAGTCACAGGTGTTCAACTTAAGCTTGTACCCTTTCCCTTTCCTTTAATCATATAATGATAATACTCAGGGTAGAGAGTGAAATATACAAATCCATTTAAATTTTTCTTTTAGGAATATGAACATTTCTATAAATTTCTAACACATTTGTTGACACACTAGACATTGTCTGCTCATGTTTGCTCCCCAAAAATATATTATAGATTCTGATTTTTTTTCTACCAAAAAATGATTACCTGTTCAATTCACCTGTTTGAAATTTGTGGTTGTAATGTTTCGATAGCTACATTTAAAATACAATTTGTGGTACCATTATTTTTAAGAGTATAGGGCATCAAAATTTGCAGAAAATGATGTTATTCTTCTTACTAAATTACAAATGAGAGAGCCCTGCGCTGTGTAGATTATGTGCAGAAAGCCATCTCAATAGGAAGAGTGCTGAAATCTGCTCTCCACTTTAAGAGACCGCTCTCAGCACTCGTAAATAATGCACTGGATATAACATCACACCTACAAAGTGCGGTTTCAGCTTATTGAGAAAGCCAAATTTTTATACTCGCATCACAGGAAGTAATTGCGGAGTGCTGCGATATCCATTAAGATCGGAGGTGCTTCCAGAGAAATACAGCTCCGTGTCTCAGAGGTGCTGATTGAGCAGACAGATGGCGCATAAATTAGGATGAAAAAAACATCAGCAGGTTGACCCTCTCCATCGAACGCTTAATCTGCAGCCAAGAGAGATTTTTATTTTCCTTGAAAGATCAGGGAAAAAAGGGAAGGGAGAGAAAAGTAAAAAAAAAAAACATCAAGTGAATCATTCCATTAAACCTGTGGTTGGCAGGCCTACATGTTGGAGTGCTTCTGCATCTGTTGGTGGATTTTCCAAAAGACTGCTCTGTTTTTCCTAGATGCTCACACGAAACATATTAAATCATTTAACCTCTGCTGTTCGCTTGAACGGGATCATGTACTCCATGTACTGTTTGGTTATACTCCTTTAAAAACAACATAAAAATTTACATACTCCATCCATAATATCCGGTGGCCCGGGGAAGCAACAGGCTCGGAGATCTGAAGCGCGGGATGACCAGGATGACCCTTCCTTTTCCCTTCCTCAATGACAAATGCAGAGATCGTCCAGGATCTCTGGACCACCTCCCAGAGTCTGTTCACACACTCTTTTCCTGAGCTGCCTGTGGGTAGAAGACACTGTGTGTGTGAGATGTGCGCATATGTGTATGAGCGACCCCTCGTCCTGAACGCATACCTGCACCTGCACTTTTAGCGCGGTCTCTGTTAACCCTATCCAGCTCTCTCTACGTTCTCACTCAGTCTCTCTCGCCGTTTCTGGACTCTGAGCTTTTAACAGTGTCTCCTGAGGCCCGATTATTTCAGGCTGCTCTCTCAGCTGTGTTTGCCACTTGTCAGAACAGACCGTTTTATAGGTTCATTATGAGGGGGTGGGGGGTGACATATGTGGACTGTGTTTTACTGCCACTGGCTGTCCTTTAAAGGTCCAGGGATCACCACTCTTCCCACCGTGGAGGGAAAACCATTCTGTGTCTTCCCTCCTCACAAAGGAGAAATTGATGGGTCCTAACAGTTCCACAGGGATACCAAAATCATTCCATGGTCATTTTGAGGTCAGACCAAAGGCAGACCAAAATAACAATACCAAGGTTATATCATGGTCACACCAAAGGCATTGCAAGGTTATACAAAGGTCATATTAAGGCCACACCAAATACCAAAATGATACCAAGGTCATAGCAATGCCCAAGGACACCATATATTTATGAGCAGGGGGCTAGGCTGTAACTAGGAGGTCTAGGAGTAAGCCTTCAAGTAGAATAAATAAAAAAGTGCTATAACACAATTTTTTAAAATAAAAAAAGCAACATTTTGGAGATTACAGACTGCAGGTGGTCTAAAACATTGTACTGAAAGTTGCAAGGTGTTTCCTGCTGAGCACAAACTAATTTTTTTTCTACACAGTAAAAAATATTGTCTTTTATAATCAAATCTGCATTTAAATCTGAATGGGATATGAGCTTGTAGAGGAAAAATAGATATTAAGTTAATACCAAGTGTCATTAGAAAACAGTAGAAGCAAGAAATTGAGAGGATGGGTCATTAAAAAATGGGTCATTAAAAAGTGTCTCCACACTACGTCTACCATAAACATGCTATTCAACCTCACTCTTAATGCTACACCTCAACTTACTGAAAACACCTTACAACCTGCTTTCTTGGGGCCTTAAAGAAGGAGACAGTACAACCAAGTACCAATCATTTCTCCCTTTAGGAGATATCAGTTATTTAAGTTATTTAAATAAAGCACATTTTGGACAATCGGTAGATCAGCAGGCAGCTACATGTGCAACAAAAATGAGAGGCTTGACTTTTCACCAGAATAAGAGGCCAGAAAAGAAGAGAATACACACAGAGCAGACGTCTCTGTATCTACACTGAGAGAGAGGTTCAGTAACCTTGGGAGTAAATAGTACCGTCTCTTGACGTGAGATTGGATCCACAACTGCTAATCAGAAACACTTTTGTATTTGAAAGATATGATTTAAGAGCCAACAAATATACACAGTTGTACTGTATTTCAGACTCTAAACAAAGATTCCTTGGAAGTTTAGATGTACTTGATTTCCTCAAGGACTTTTGGACCCAGTCCAGTTTCTATGTGGAATTGAACGCAGTGAATCTTGCGGGTGAACGATGAAAAAGCCTTTAACTGACAGCAGTACGGCTATTCCAGTTCTTTCAACATATAGCGCACGCACCAATAGAGCAGCTTTACCTTTTGTGTGAGTATCATCCAGTTTTAAACACTGTGAGTGAGCAGGAAGTGCACTGTGTTGTCAGCAGGCTGAAAGACTTCTGAGAGATTGAGTTCTCTTGGGTTCTGTATCCAAACCAAGACGAGTTGTCTAATTCTGGACTGCATCAGGCGCGTGAATGCCAATAAGTGACTGCATGTGAGAGTATGAATTGGACTTTATTGGGGATTTGGTAGGAGGTAACCTTATCCTCACATGTTGTACTTATGGGAACAGTGGAAGCAAGGAATGGAGAGGATGGGTAATGGAGGATTAGGGCTGCAAGTGTTCCACATGGCCATTTTCTTGGCTGTCTAAAAAAAACTGATGGTGCCAGATTGGTTTATTTATGAATCTAGGGTTCAGTACGTGAGATATAGCTGCTATATCTGCTGTCCACTTCACTGTATAAAAGACATTATGTGAATTATACGTTCTTCAGCTGTTTAATACAAGCAGACAAATGTGTAGTTTGTAGTAGCCAGTCTATACAATATACAGAATTATTAGAAAATGCAATGCATTTCCCATCCCATCTCTCCTGCAATTAACGGGATTCTCATGCACATAGATGGCGGCTCCCTGATGCCTCGAAATCATATACAATATCTCAGAAAGTGGGACATTGTATATACGATTTACTTTCACACTATATGTGAGCCATTAAGTGAGTACAGAGACAGAGAATTGGATTCTAATTGGTCTTTATTTTTTATGGTCAGTATGCCCTGTAATGATTGCGCCCTGTAAGCGTAAGTTAGATTCTGATTGGTCTGTTAGTGTCCTCAGTAGATCAATCAGCATGCTCTATGCACATGATTTATATCCTGATAGATCAGCCTCTCTTCTCATGCTCAGTAGACCAATCAGTTTTCTCTGTTGGTAGTATTTGCACTCGACCTCTTTCTTTCATAGTGTATCAATTTAGATGAATTCTGCAGTTCCATTAAACACACTAACCCAACCCGTATTGCCTGTGGATATTGCAAATCTAATTTGAACTTATAGCTCTTTTATAGAACTTATGATGCTCTATTTATGTTCTTCCAAAGGAGGATAAACCCCATGTGGACTTGCTTATAAATTGGAATAGAGTCCAAATAAATAAATACACAAAAAATAAATAAATTACAGGAGCTAAATAATTAAGCAATACTACACAAGAGGGAGTTCTATAAAGTTTAATATTGGCCACATGGCCTCGTGCCGTAGATCAGCATAGCAGTGTCAATATTACACATTATAGCACCAACCTCAAGAATATTATTGTGATTATACCACAGTTCCATTATGGCTGTTTATTGAAAGATTTTGAGTTAAAAAGAACGAGAAAATACGATCTGCGTGTTAAAAAAGCTCCATTGCTGCTCTGTTTGTAGCTGCTCTGTTTGGCTTGTAAGTGCTGCATCGTTGCTAGTTTACCTGTATATGGCGGAGTAATACATAAAGAGCTTCAGTTACAGTGCATTACTGGCTGATAACAGCACTCATAGAACGCCTCTCAGCTAATCACACTGCAAGGTCGGAACTAACCGTAGTATAATATGCAGTAGATATATAAAACATATATAAAGTATGTGTTTTAAAGTCTCCTTTGCCAACAAGTGTAAGCTATAAAATGACATGGATGCACTCTATCCAACATATAATGTTAAAATATAAAGTTGAGGGAAGGGTCTTAAATAAATATAGAAAATATGGCTTGTGGCGAAGGTTACTTTGTGTGAGTGTGTGTAGATGAGTGTTGTGTGGCTCGGCTCTGCATATTTATAATGAGTTTTGGGTGGGATGTCTGATTTCAAATCCACCAGTTTAAAAAAAACAAAAAAAACCAAAACAAAATCTAAATAATGAGAAGAAGAAAAACACCCTGTTCATACATTGATGCACAGATTTTTCTTCTCCTCTAGATTTGAAACACTATACATCATAAATAAACCATGCTATCGTGTTTTTGCTCATAACTCAAAAAGGAAAATATGGTGTGGTATAAAACTCAGGGTGGTTTTGTGTCAAGAGGATGACAACACAAATTTACAGCAGGCATCAAAGGCCTCCTCTCGGTTTCATGTCCAGAGGAGTTTTTTAATGTTTGGTTAGGAGAGCATGAGAGTATGTGAAAGAGCGTGTATTCTACAGTTCTCCTCTTGCCCTTTCCTGTTGTTCTGGACTGGCTTTGGGCTGATTTTTTTTTCTTGATCTTTGTTTAAGAAAGCTGCATATAATTAATCTGTTTGGGTCATTAATTGATTAAAATGAGACCTGGCATTGTTTCCCCTGCAGATGATGAATAATAAGCCGCACATGATCAGATGAATGCTCTGCCTTGCAACATGATACTAATAATACAAATAAGCTCGTGAGAGAGAGAATTACAGAGGATGAGAGACAGAGAAGAAAAAGACAGAGTTGATATTTCAGGACAAATTAAAAAAAAAAGAAAAAAGACGAGACCCACTGCAGAGATGGAGAGATGAGCTAGATGGGCTTCTTAGGCTGATTGCAGCTCCGAGGCTGATGCTTGCTGGCTGCTGGACACTTCTTCTAGTTTGGCAGAATGAATTTAACAGCTTTCCACACTCTGCCTTTTATGTGCTTCCAAAGTCAAGTTTAAGTAATTCATTTAAGCTCACTGGCTCCTCTGGGAGACAGCAAGCGTAACAGCTGAGCAAGACTTTCAGAAGAACAGCTGATTTAGGGAGAGAGATGCTGAGCAGAAAACCTATCTATCTAATTGTGCTACAGTATGCATAAGATGCACTCATCATCAAAAAATAGTTGCATGGACCCAATGACACCAATGGAACTTACAGGGATATCATGCCAGACTGTTGTGGAGTGACTCAAAATGACAGTGGGCCATCTCCAGTGACGAGTCCCTTGTTGAGGTGCATTTGTATGTATTGCCAGAACACCTTCTGTCTTTATTCAGGTACTTTGACAACCCAACATTACAGCCCAATGTAATTATAGTATAATAGTCCATACAACCAATGACCTTATCTTTTCTGAATGAACACTCACACAGTACTGTATTCCAACTGGACAATGCTTAAAGACAAAGTTACACATCTCCAGATCTGTCCATTATTTAATATTCAGGCTTCAGGCATGGGATGTACTATCACAGGACACCATTAGGAACCTCTATAACTCTATGTTGACTGTTCTGTATGTGTAGCTCCATGAATATGACAAAAAAATGTCCCCTATTTTAATCTTCTTTTAAGCGTTCATGGTACCTGTTATCTTCCTTCCGAATAACACTGCAGTACATTACTTTCTTCTGGATAAAACTATTTATTTTATCATGTGTGTATTTAATGTCCCAAATTCACACTTAGACAGATACACACCATGAAATAGTGAGCACACAGATTCAGAGCAGGGTGGTGGGCAGCCATTGGTATGGCACCAGGAGAACCAAGAATGTTATGGGCCTTGCTCAGGGGCCAAACAGGGGCAGCTTATTGGTAAACCCAGGTATCTATCCAGGTATCGATCATTAAGAACCCCTAAATAACCCAGTCCTCTATCCAGTGAACCACCACTGCCCCGGGTTATCATATATTCCAGTTACTACCACGGGAAGGCTAGAACCAGCACTGTCTGGGTACCATATTCTCAATATCTATAACTCTCCCATATATGTTAGAGGTATGTATCAAATTATTCCAATATCAAAAAATATACACAGTTCCACCATAAACAGAATTTTAACATCAAAAAATATTATTCTACACGAGACAATATATTTTCATTGTATGAAAGACAAAAGAAACGCCGCTGCTGCACCCCTGACTGCAGGCTAATTAAGCGGTGCCAAATCATACAGTATATTAATGCAAAACAAATGCTGGAGATACTATCAGCCTTGATAAATACATGTAAGCACATTGTATATTCAAGTTCCCAGCTCAGAAGCAGCCCTAAAGAAAAACTTACATGCTCCACATGTATTTGTAGAAGGACACATTATGGTAATACAGATGGTGGCTTACATTCTTACAACTATAATTCTAAAACAGTCAGCGAGACTGAAGACAGATGTATGATTTATTATAAACCACTGCTCCCATTTATGGCTCCAGTCCATTCAAAACATAGGCAGCACATGGGTGTTAAATACTGCTTCCACAGGCCTATAAAGACATGGAGGGCTATTGTTACATTGGGTAGAGATGATAAATGAAAGGATCTCCTCGGGCCTCATCATGGTCTACAGAAAACCACAACGTGTACTAACCTCTCAAACACAACGACACAGTGAATTTACGAGGGTGATTCTGAAGGTAAACTGGGTGAATTGGGGGAATCTGGATCATTATCGGAATATTGTGCCTTTTGGCGCTTAAAACTTTCAGAAAAATGACATTTAATTCTTCTTTTATTATCAAGAGTCCAGACTACACATAAATCATTTTTTAAAGCTTAATGATTTATTATTTCACTTTTTATTACCTGTCATGCATGTGGACAGGGTGGACAATTTAAGGGTAATAAGAGAGTAAGGGAATTTGCATTCGATCAAAATGTGGTTGATCTAGAGTTGATTTTTTTTTTTAAATTGTGCATAATGACCTTATTCTGTTTAAAGACACATTTTGATTTGTTTAAACATATTTATTTACCTTTATATTTTATTATGGCAGTGTGGACAGCTTAAGCTTTATCAATGAATTATGGAGGAAATTTATTGTATTAATTGTTGAACATTAACAACAACAAAAAGGTCATTTATCCCAAGATAACAGAGTGGAACAAAAATTCTTGAAAACAATTAAAAAGCTTGATCTTTTTCATAAAAATATCTAAATGAACAATACAAAAATTGTAAAAAATATTATGTACAAGAAAACTGTATTTAATGTACAAAAGTACAAAAGTAAAGTGAAACTAAACATTTCTCTATATTTCTAATGTGTTAATTTAGAGTAAATGTTGAAAAATGTATTGTTACACAGCGTTTCCGTACAATTTAAACAACTGTTCTGCAGACACAAATGGCATGCTATAATAAAATTGACGGATCTGCTGTGTCTTCCTCATTCACCTAGAGATACATCATTCATTAAAATCTGCAGCAGCAGGAAGGGCTGGAGAAACAGAGCCAGACAAAACAACTAAATTGTACAAGACGTTCCAAATGCGAATTTAAACGTGAAAACATGGTTCAATAATTATCGCCATATTTATACCATCCATAAACTGGTGATGCAAAAGACAGTCCCAAGCTGCACCAGCTGGTTGCGAGAGATATCGAGGCATCTGAAGCCTGAGTGTGTGAGCGTGTGAGTGTGTGTTTTGTGTATGAGTGACACTCTCTGATTGTGAGTGACACATCCGGCGGGTCGGCCTTCGTCAGATCTGAGATCAGCAGAGCTTTGGTGCCTTTGTTCCAGCCGAGCTCTGATTGGAACCATGGAGTGCGCAGCCTTAATTGTGCACTTTTTAAAAGCTTTCATGTGTTGCATAGAGGGAGAGCAGGTACAGAGCTAATTTAATAAAGGCAGGATAGAGCAGAGGAAGAGCTAGAGCAGGCCCGGGATGAGCAGGGCTGGGTCCATATGTGCGGATGAATCCACTTACGGACAGCTGCGTCTGCTACTTCCTCTGGATCGCTCCGTGTCTGCACTCTGCCTTCCACAGTGCTGGTGCCTGCCAGAGCCTGTCAGCAGTACGCTTCTACATTGGGAAACACATGTACATTCTAAAATGACAATTCAATACAGCCATAAAATAACTACGGGTCCATCCAAACTTATTTTTTTCTGGAGCTAAAAGTTATTTCGACCCTTTAAACTCTAAAAAGGATCTGGTGTTTCGTCCATCCTTCTGTCCTTCACTGCGTAACTACAAAACTGTCACATTAATTATAAAATAATACATTATAAATGTTGAATAAAAGATTGTTAGCATTGCTTTAAAAAAGTTGAGGGATTAGTCACATATTGATAAAATGCCAAATTGGTGTTTTAAATAAAAATGCTTTAAAATAGAACATTTGAAGAAGGAGAGTTTGATGCATGGTTTGATATATAAGTGACATACTATGATTCTCAAATACAGTTGTCCCTTAATTTTAAAGAAAATCCTACATAACCAACATCAGGCTGTAAAACTCATTTTCCAAAATCCTTAACTGTTATGCAACAGACTTTTTTTTTTTAAATGTACATGCTCACTAGCAAAAGTGCAATGGCAACTCCTGCAGAATACAGAAGGGAGGCTAAAAAGGCTAAAAGCTAATGCTAGGCTGATGAGAAAGGGAGAAAGGCTAGGCTATAAAACTGCTTTGTTAACAAGGCTTATAAAACTGCATTGTTAAATGTTTTTACCATATCTGTCATATTTGTAAAATGTGCAAAACTAACAAACAACACAGTAAAGATTAATAACACAGCTAACTGGATGCCCCTCTCAAAAGTGCATCATTCAAACCAGTGCAGTGATGTTCCGACTCAGCAGAGCTAGCAAACACCGCAAACCTAAGAACTACAATGCAGTTCTGTATATGGATTCACAAACATTGTGTTATATGTGGCTGATTTCTAAAAAGCCAAGTGCATTTATTTTTGAGGGACAATACACAGATCATTGCAAAAACCTTGCAGAAATGTTTGACAAGAATGGTAAATGTGGCATCCAGTCTCTCCTTTGATTGGTATTAGATATGTATTTATTAGAGAACAACTCAGAACTACTGTGGTTCAGTCAATTAAATATTTTAAGGCTGGTAATGTTTTAAATTTATTATAAATGTATTATGTTTTTTTTTGTTTTGGGTTAAATTATTTATTTTCTGTTAAGGCTACATCAGGATGTGAATTTCTTTCTTCAAACCAATAGCAATAGTGTAATTCTTCACAATTTTTTAATACAGGTTTTAAGACAGGTTAATAAGTAGGTCATATTGTAATATAATTTAATGTTATTATTTTATTTAAGTGTATGCTATTTAAGTAGCTCAATGCGTCAAGAAAAAGCCTGTTAAAGTGAATTCAAAACTTTGTTCAACGTACAACATTTTGTCTGTAAACAGAACAGGAGATCTCCAATTGGCTGTACATTCCATTAATTGTGTAAGACACTCTGTAATTAAATAGATAATTATATCATTACATTTGAACAGTAAAGCAAGCTTAAGGTAATCAAGTACTATGCTTTGCTCTACAGTTTAAATGGCTAATAATTCTTATGAAAGGAAAGCTAATGAAAGACTCCATAGATGAATATCAGATGAGGATGAAGGACAGAAATGTTGGTGGACTGTCATCAGTGACATGCTTGTAATTACTTTTAAGTAGAAGTGGGCTAAAAATCAGACGGGCCTCGGCCTCAGATTCTTTAAAGAGGCCCAGGACTCCACTCTGAAGGCATGTGGAGTGATCACATGGATTTAAGTGAACATGATTGAGTCATTTCACTCTAAGCCCCTGTCTCAGTGGATGGGGCTTTTATTGAGACAGCAGGGCCTCCCCAGCAGCCCCCCGAGCCAGCGGGGCCAGAGGGCCAGTGATTGAGTCCATCTCTGGGGTAGTGCAGGAATGCAGCGCGGGGCGATTAGCATGACCTGGGGCAGAGGGGTGAATGCCAAGTGCGCACCACGACTCCAGAATGCCTGCTTGTGCGTATGTGTGTGATGTATGTAGGTCGGGCAGAGTTATGAAGCCCTCTTATCAGAGCCTGATCTTAAAGTTCAGCATCACATGACCTCTTTATGAGGATCACATGACCCAGAAGGTTTAAGGGCAAATCAATAAACGCTGCCCATCTGTCAGCTTACCCCCCCCCCCCCCCCCCCTCTCTTTTCCACTAGGTGACTCCTGCTTTCCTAAATAAGGGCATGTTGAGTCTATTCAGGAATATTCACGCCTGTAAATCAAGGCGGCGGAGGAAAGTATTCTTGGCAGTGGCTTTTATCTGATAAAAAGGGAGTATAACCAGAATTCCTCTGTAAGTTCCTATGTAAGGTTTACGCTGTGCCAGAGCCTGAGCAAGGCCACAGGAAGCCCCTTTAAGCCGGTGCCTCCTTCAGCATGCCACGCATCTCTCACTTCACCTCTTCCTGCGTTTGTCAGGCCTTTTGTTTTAAAAATATGCTCCTCTTTGCTTCTCCAGGCCTTTCTCTTGGGTGCTGTGGTCGATGAATAAAATACGGCAGCGGGCCAGGGGCCTTTAATGTGTGCGAGAATCAACGCAGCTCATCAATCTCCCAGCATTCCTGCCTGAGCGCCGTCGCTCAAGCAGCTCTTTGATGAGTGATGGATGAGTGGAGGTTGAGCAGCAGCCACTGCGCTCGCATTCCCAAAGCGCTGCTTCCAACTGGCATGGCGATGTCAGAGATTTCTCACCCAGCTCAGGCCTTTATCTGTTGCCCTTCAACTACCTGCATGTTCTATCAATTAGCACCTTCACTGAATCACATATGAATGCATTTAAGTGAGCAGATGGAGTAAAAAATGACTGTACATTTATGGTCCTGGTCAGGCTTTGCATTTTCTGTTTTTTTAGCATGTTTAACATACATTTTATATATCAAATAAACCAACAATAACTGCTGATCTCACCAGTATATTGCTTAATATGACTATGTAAGTATTAACCATAATAATAATAATAATAACCCAGTTAATTCAAAGGTAGTTTGGGTTGCATAAATGTATGTACAGTATGAATTTTAGTTTATGTTTTTCAGCTAAAAGTCTTTCAGCTTTTCTTGTCAGTTTAGGAGCTTTCTATCTTTATTAGTCCAGTGTAGGGTACATATATTTAAATCTAATTGAAATTGTAACTCTTACAACACAAAAGTTTTTTTTTTGAGAGATCTCATACAGCAGGGGTTTCCAGCAGTTGCCTGGTCCTAGAGGACCCCTGCTCTGCATATGCTAATTTCTTACCCCATTGCCAGCACACCTGACGCAGCTAATCAGTTAATTATTAAGCCCTTCCAGAATTGCAGGTAATGTATTACAGCTCCCCCTAACAAAACGGCGAACTCTTCAGTACAAGGAGCCTTTAAGGATCAGGGTTAGGAAACATTACCTTTGAAGGAGGACCTCTTTCTTTGGTTTCATATGGAGCCATTGTTGTAAAGTAGAAAGCCTTCAAATTGGTAAAGAACCTGAAAACATCAAGATAATCTGGAGAATCTTCTTGAAATCTTTAGAAGGTTCATCACATTTCCACATCTCTTTGTGAAACCAAAGTTGGTTCCTCTGTGGCATATTTAATCTGTAATCTTTAATTGCAGATGCATTAAGCACTGCAGACGAGTGTATGAGTTTCTTAGATTTTACCATATTGAAAACCTCTGGAATATAATCAAGAGGAAGGTGAATGATCACAACCATCAAACCAAGCTGAACAGCTTAAATGTTTGCACCAGAAGTGGCACAAAGGTATTCAAAAGCAGTGTGTAAGACTGGTGGAGGAAAACATGCCAAGATGCATGAAAACTGTGATTAAAAGCCAAATATTAATTTCTGAACTCTTAAACCTTTATGAATATAAACTTGTTTTCTTTGCATAATATGAGGTCTGAAAGCTCTGCATCTTTTTATTTTATTTGAGTAATTTCTCATTTTCCTCAAATAAATGCTCTAATATTTCTTAATATTTCTCAATATTTTTATTTGGAATTTGGGAGAAATGTTGTCCATAGTTTATAGAATAAAACAACAATGTTCATTTAAGTCAAACGTATACCTATAAATAGAAAAATCACAGAAACTGAAGTGGTCTCTTTTTTTCCAGAGCTGTAAGTAAGTCTAAATATTTGAATCATTTTAGACATAAAGGTATTTACCAAGTTTTGTGAATTTTGAAAATTTGCATAAAAAAAACCTGAATGGACAAAACTTGGGTAAAGCCAAATAGCAAAAGCTATGATGACATGTTTTGTTGCTGCTCCTAATCATGCTATCTGCAGTGTTGGGCACGTTACTTTGAAAAAGTAATTAGTTATAGTTACTCGTTACTTCTCCAAAAAAGTAACTGAGTTACTAACGGAGTTACTCCACTATAAAAGTAATTAGTTACCAGTAAAAGTAACTATCACGTTACTTTTTATTATTCGCCCGTCAAAAAAAGGAAATCAATTATGCATTTACTATTATTATTAGAAAAATAACAAAAAATAACAAACGAAAATAAACCCAAAATGTTGACAAAAATATAATCTAACGAATTTCAAAAAAATAAAACGAAATTCTCCACACAACCAAAGAAAATTACTAAAACTTGTAATACTGAAAAAAGCGGAAAAACGCGTCTGGGGATGAAATTTAACAAACCAAGCCACACTCAAAAGAAATATGTATATATAAAACAAAATAATGGACAAAAACAACAATTTAATGCCCGTTAAAATGGTATTAATATAACAGCTTCACCAAAAGAGAATAGAGCTTAGATCGGGCCCAAAAAATCCGACCCAGCCGGAGCCCGTGCACATTCTGCCCAAGCCCGAACCATAAACTGTCATTATGAGCCTGACCCGATCCGCCCCATAAACTGTCTGTTTTCGGGCTGATTGAATGAGCGAAATATAATCAGAATTATGTTAATTAACACTGTAACATAGAAGCATAGAACTATTATTTAATTTAAATGATTTTTAAGAACAGCTACACACAATGCTGCAAGTCAAACGCGGAGGCGTTCACGTGCGCCCAGAGCTACGTGATTACAGTTTTCATTTTTATTATAGTTTAATTTTATTTTGTTTTTATTTTTTCTGTTCATTTTAGGGTGGGCTTGCTAGCGCGAGCGCTTTACACAAGAACTAACGGACCACGAGTGCCGCGCGCTCGGCACAACAACTCCCGCTGTACAACTCCGCTGTACAACAGCGCTTATAAATAAATTAAACACAAAAATGAGGGTATTCTATCAGTAATTTCAGTTCGTTTTAGTTAGTTTTATAAACACAAAATACAGTTCGAGATAGTTATGTTTTTCCTTTTAATTACCGTTTTTATTAGATTCAGTTAACACAAATGTTTTTCACTTTCAATTTTCGCTATTTCGTTCGCTTTAGTGAACAATAATAATTGGTTACTTAGCAACATTGTTATTATCACACCAGAGCTTTATATAAAATAAAAATAGGAGCCTGATTTCGGGTCGGTCCTCAGGTCAGGTGGGATTCGGGCAGAGAATCTAAGCTCTAAAATAGAAAGCAGCAGCACCACAAAAACCGGAGCAGCTAAAAAGAGCTTAACTTCCTTAATTCGGAACTTGGGTTGTCCACGGCAATCACTGAATTGATTAGAGCACGCAAATCGTCACAATTGTGCCTCACTTCACCACGCCAAACCACAGGCACAGCGACCAGAAGCTCAAGTTCACCGGACAGAGGAGGGGTTAACCAGGGCAAAGCGAAATAATAAAAAAAAGTTCATAGAGCTGCTAAAGTAACGTGCAGTAACGGGGTGTCGGAAATGGTAACGGCGTTATAGTTACAGTCATAGTAATTAGTTAGATTACTCGTTACTGAAAAAAAGTAACGGCGTTAGTAACGCCGTTAGTTTTAACGCCGTTACTCCCAACACTGGCTATCTGACACAACATTTGAATGGAAGCTCAGCTATTAACATGCACATATGCAACTGCAGAACATTACTGAAGTAGAGGCATTTTAAATGTTATTATTTTATAAATAGCATAAGAAAAAGTACATCTCAGATATGATAAACTAGAGTAAGGTGCTTTAGGTTAAAAATAAATCAGTTCAAACTGTGCTTTAGCTTAATGTTAGCTCCTAAGTACCACTATATCCTATAACCCCTTTGAGGACTACAGTCTGCTGTGTAAGCCCGTAGTTCCGACCTGAATAATTACCCTGTGACTCCGTTCTGGAGGAGGCTTCATTCTTATTCTCTGTTGTTTTAAAGCTTAATGAGAAAAATCGTTTAAGGGCTTTGTCCAAATTAAAAACAGTACCTATTGTCAGAGGTGATTACGTGTTCTTGGGCAATTTCGCCTCTCGAGGAGCTTTCAGAGGACTTTCTCAGAAATGTTGTTGATCCAACGTCTTGTGTGCTAGCACTCAGGGAGGCTTTGCTGATCGTGACATTAATTACCCTTTTGGCAAATGCTGAGGCCTAATTTATTTAAGACCTGGTGCCCAGTGGACACAGAGAATCTCGTCCTGGAGGTTTCAAAGGTTTAAATGTCTGTGGGAATAGAGAACTATGCCATATTTCATGCTGTGAATCCATTTTGCAATACACAGCATGCTGTATTGAAGTCCCATGTCATTATGATTTGTAGAAGCAGACAGTTCTGTAAAAGCTTGGACAAGAGTTTTTATAATAGGCCTCCAAATGGCTTCCCATTAGACTACTGTTGTTCTTTGGCTCTCCTATAGAATTCCTCCTGCTTTGGATTAATTTGCGTAATCAGTGGCATAGAAGCTCGTCATTTACAGACAACTGATGTCAGGCTCAGGAACGCTGCTCATAAACCATGCTACTTTACTTTACTTACAGAGGGGGAAAACACAAGCTGCTCCATTAGCATCAGTGGAAATTACACTGCGACATGCTGGTGCCTGTGAGACATCCACCCTGTCCTGAAGAGTCTTGAAAAGTCTGAAACTGTCGTCTACCATAGTTTCACATTTGTCGACTGGGAATATAGATTCTAAACCTTTCCAGCTGAACTTGCAGCCTAATTTATTTATACATTCCAATCTATAGCCATGTCTACTGTACCTGCCCGCGAAATGAAAGACACCCAAATATACAGGCATAAGGGACCACCATTCATTTATTTATTTTCAGTCAAAACAGCCATTAAATACAAAGTATTCATTTTAAGCTATAGAAAAATACAGAAAATGTATATATATATATATATATATATATATATTATATATATATATATATATATATATATATATATATATATATATATATATATATATATAGCAGGAAATTATATAGAATCCTCAACAGCATAAGAGAGACTTTTCCATAGCTTGGAAGGATTTCTTGCTTCTCATGAAATTATGTTAGGTTATGTTACATCATTAATCTGAGAATATCAGCAGCTTCAGCAGTTTGATTTGGTAATGTTCAATTTGTCTGGTTTCCTGGCTCAGTAAGAGCTTCATCAGCTCCACATCCTCTCAGACACACAGCATTGGGTTGTGTTCACAGAGTGGAAGGAAATTTTAATCTTTATGAAACATAAAGGCTTTAAACAGGTCTTGCATGGTGGTTAAAAGCCCCATTTACAACCTTTCTGCATCTTTTAACACATTTTTTGAACTACATATTTTGGACTACCCTGTTTTTTTTATATATTTTTTCAAATCTATCACAGCAAAAATGTCCATGCTGGTCTGTAATCTTGTAAGATGGATCATTGCTGCATTCAGAAAAAATAAAATCTCTAGCAACAAATAAACGTGTAATATTTCACTTAATAGCTTTCATTTACACATGAACTTAATCTTACCCTAACCTACAGCTTAATCTGCACCTAAATGTTATGCTAAATCTTATTCTAAACTCAATTTTATCATTTTTCTAGTAAGATTCTTTTAATTTCTTCCTTAAATACATGAGTGACCAACTGGCAGGTGAAAGAAACTACTAAATGTGTTGCATTTATATTACGTTTATATATGTATATTGATTTTTCGATATGAGTTTAGCTCCTCTGGAAAAGCTCCTTAAGAAAAGAATGCTTAAAAAAACAATGGCAATAACTTAATAATATTTTTACATCAAATTAGTTAACAGTGGTCTCTGACCATTTTCCCTATAATACGGCATTCTATATATATTTCTCAGATTGTTTTTCATATGCCAAAACTGACTTTGTTTAGCTTCTAGAGCAGGGGTGTCCAAACTACGGCCCGCGGGCCATTTGCGGCCCGTTTCCTTTTTTGGAGCGGCCCGCAAGGTATTTTAGAAATAGAATGAAAGTTGGCCCGCTGTTAAGCAGGTTTTTATAATGTGAGATTCAAAGTTTGAACGCTAGGTGTCAGAAACGGGCCAAAGAGTCTAAAAGCGGAGAGGGTGCGCTATTCTAGAGCAGAAAAAGTGGCCAAAGAGTCTAAAATCGGAGAGGGTGCTCATTTCTAGCGCAGAAAAATGGGCTAAAGAGTCTAAAAGCCAGAGAGTGCACATTTCTAGCGCAGAAAATCGGGCCAAAGAGTCTAAAAGCGGAGAGGGCGCTCATTTCTAGCGCAGAAAAATGGGCCAAAGAGTCTAAAAGCGGAGAGAGTGCACATTTCTAGCGCAGAAAAACAGGCCAAAGAGTCTAAAAGCGGAGAGGGTGCGCAATTCTAGAGCAGAAAAAGTGGCCAAAGAGTCTAAAAGCGGAGAGGGTGCTCATTTCTAGCGCAGAAAAATGGGCTAAAGAGTCTAAAAGTGAGAGAGTGCACATTTCTAGCGCAGAAAATCGGGCCAAAGAGTCTAAAAGCGGAGAGGGCGCTCATTTCTAGCGCAGAAAAATGGGCCAAAGAGTATAAAAGCGGAGAGAGTGCACATTTCTAGCGCAGAAAAACGGGCCAAAGAGTCTAAAAGCGGAGAGGGCGCTCATTTCTAGCGCAGAAAAACGAGCCAAAGAGTCTAAAAGCGGAGAGAGTGCACATTTCTAGCGCAGAAAAACGGGCCAAAGAGTCTAAAAGCGGAGAGAGTGCACATTTCTAGCGCAGAAAAACGGGCCAAAGAGTCTAAAAGTTGACGTAATTAAGGAGTTTATTATTAAGAGACATCATGAAATTAAACATCAATTTGAAAAATCTTAGTTTACACAACACTGTCAAAAAAAAAAAGATAGTAAGTCAAGTAAAATGGTGTGTAAATGAAAGTAATCAGGAAAAAAAGTATTATTGAAAGTGGTATATTTCATTATTTGTTTTATTACAGAGTGTGGCCCGTGACTTCAAATATATTTCTCCTTCTGGCCCCCAACAAAAAAAGTTTGGACACCCCTGTTCTGGAAAGGTGCAGGAAGTTCAGAAAGTTCCATCACAAAGAGCTTTTATGACAGCGGCAGCGGCAGGTTCTCAGCTCCTGACAAGGGCAGCGTCTGGGCACAGTCAGGAATATGGCCATGGAGACCCTGTCAAAAACAAAATAAACTCCAGAATACAAATCATATCAGCACAGACTCAGTAATACATTCAGCTTTTCCTTCCACCTGTGTGATTGGACTATTGAGGAGCTGTAGAGTGTTTTGCAGTAAGGTGCAGGCCCCTGGATGGAGGCTTCAGGAGGCGCTCCCCTGGGAAGGTGCTGATTGGAGTGGCAACGCATGAATGGAGTGCGGCGGTGGGAACAGCTTAGAGTGGAAGAGAAGGAGAAAAGCATGTTACAGATGGTGCTTTCAGAGACAACTAGCCATGAATGGCAGCCAAAACAAGCCCATATGTTGCAGAGCACTCTCACTGGAACTCACTGGAACTATTTAGTCCAGCAACCGCGCTCATTTTTTTTTCTTCTTCATCCATCCAGTGTTTTCATTGGGGTACCTCCAGCTTCCTCTAATTGAGGACTTTAAGATTCTCCACAGCTATTAGCTATTTCGACTCTAAATAGTCCGCTATTGGTGGTCCCGCTCCTCAAAGGTATCCGTGGCAGGCAATGGCATTGCTCTCTGAATTTCCTGTTGTGAGATGATTGCACTTCCAATGAGTTTCCTCATATTACTGAAAACAAAAAGGGATTCTGGCATTGTTTAAGCTTTTTAATTTGTCTCATGTTCTTTCTTAGCACGGTCAGTGGGATCGAATACAGCCAACAACTCCTCACACAACATCTGCATGGTGTAAAGGAATGGCACAGCTTTATATGAGCACAGTTTAAGGCTATATAGAGCTATAGTCGGGGTGCCAAGTATTTATTAGAGGCCACAGGAACTAGTCCTTATTTCAGTTTGCAAATAATTTAAAAATAAATAAAATAAATAATCAAGAAGAAATTTTGTTTTGGGGACAGAACCAGTCAAAAGTTTGGGCACACTTCTTTTCATTTAATGTTTTGTTTTATGATTTTTTTTTACATTGTTCATGTAATATTGAAGACATTAATACTATACAGGAACGCATGCAGAATTATTTTATATGACAGACCTGCAAACTCTTGGTATTTTAATCTCATTGTCTTCATGAGGTACAGTCACTTGGCATAGTGTATTAGTGTCTTGAAGCAGTTCCTGAAGGTGCTGTAAAATAGTTGCTGCTTTTCCTTCACACTGTGATCCAGCTCATCTTAGCTGGTAAATATAAAAAATGTAATCAAAAGGAAGCTGGATGATCACAAGCCATCAAACAGAACTGAACTGCTTGAATTTTTGCACCAGAAGTGGCATAAAGTTATCCAAAAGCAGTGTGTAAGGCTGGTGGAGAAGAACATGCCAAGATGCATGAAAACTGTGATTAAAAACCAGGGTTACTCCACCAAATATTGATTTCTGAACTCTTAAAACTTTATGAATATGAACTTGTTTTATTTGCATTATTTAAGGTCTGAAAGCTCTGCACCTTTTTTGTTATTTCAGCCATTTCTCATTTTCTGCAAATAAATGCTCTAAATGTCAATATTTCTATTTGGAATTTGGGAGAAATGTTGTGCGTAGTTTTTGGAATAAAACAACAATGTTCATTTTACTCAAACATATACCTATAAATAGCCAAATCAGAGAAACTTATTCAGGAACTAAAGTGGTCTCTTATTTTTTTTTATGTTAGTGCTATAGGACTTCTATCTATATACCTTTTGCAAAAAGCTGAAACACAACTGCTCACACAGTATCTGCATGGTGTGAGAGACTGGTTACATTTTTGAAAGAAGCACAGTTTAAGGATATGTTGTGTAAACTCTTTTGTTTTAGAGCTCCAGTCGTGGTGCCAAAGTATTCACAGTGTCTTAAAACAGAAACCAAGTAAAGTCAAGTTATTGTGCTACTGTTAAAACAAGATTAAGAACCAACTCCCCCTATTGTGTTCCTAAAGCAAACAAAGCACATTGACAAAGACGGATGTCTTTCTCTCGTCCAATTTTTCCAATTAATGCTGGACGTTTTTGCAGTCCGATGTCCCGACACCGAGGAGAAAGCATGTGGTTTCACGTCCCACTTTGATCGACTTTCAAAGCAAAATATTTATTATTGATGTGGCGAGATAGAGTTGTCCCGAGCAACCGTCATCCCGGCATCAAAGCTGTGGGAACAAAATGTCATGATGGTGAAATGTGTCGGGGTCGTGTGTGGAAGTGTGGAAGTGTGAGAGTGTGTGAGTGTTCGATATTTGCCCCCCCTTTCCACACGGAATGTGAGATGCTTAATGAGGTGCCTGTAGAGTGGGCTCGTGGGAAGGAGGTTTTAATTTCTGGGGCACTTGCTCTCTCTCAGGGCAGACAGAGTCTGGGTCAAACCTGGAGGAGGCTGGAGGAGGTCGGAGGAGGCAGAGTGGCGCACCCTTGCAGGGGTTGCTGGGAGATGGGCTGTCTCCAAGCTATGTGGAATGCTGGGAAGAGCCCTCCTTTCACTGTGCTCCCCCTGTTCTCCCCCTGTATCAGAAAATTATACCTCCCATCAGGACGACTGTGGGACTCCATCAAAAAACTGACATCTCAATCTTATGATTAAGAAAGTGTACTGTGGCTATGGGCTTGTTTATTATCTGAATAAAGTATAAATGTATTATGTAATTGTAATTTTTTTACAGTACACTTTACAGTAAATTCATTTACACAAGGAATTTGTTGCATTAGGTTCAATATGGGGCAGTTCCCCAGACAGGGATTAAGCCTAGCCTTGAATTACACAGCAAATTTAATAGAAAATGTGAGTGATCTATAGGCGAGCCATCAAACGTGCATGGCACAGCCTGATTTAGGTTGTGTCAGTGTGTCTTTGCTATTATAACGACAGAAAAAGTACACCTTGCGCAGCTGGAAATGTGCAAAAAGCATGTACTAATTCTCTTATCATTATCAATCATTGGGTGTAATGTGAAATAAACTAATCAGAAAGTCGCTTGCCATTCCCTTTAAAAGTCAGGTGCACTCTGACTTTGGCGGATTGTAATTTTAACGCTGCAGTTCTTCAGCACTTTCAGCAGGGAAAACTGACCTAAACTAATTTACAGGAACCGCAACGTTATTTTTTTTTTTATTCTGTTTTTTGTTGGTGTAAAATGTGGTTGTGCACACTGTGGCATGTATCTTTGTGTGTGTAACAAGTGGGGATGTACATGCGCTAAGCACCTGCATTGCCAAGATAGGAATGAATGTGTGATTATTGACTGTTGTCATGGTTTTAATCAGCGCAACACGCCAAAAATTTACACCATTGTCGTAGATATATTTATATATATTCATTTTTATATTCACTATATTAACAGCGCAGATGCAAGGCATGATAATAGACTGTTTGCGGGGTGTAAGATAGCAATGAGCATCAATCACACTGTGCCTTGTGCAGGGTGTAAGATAGGACCCTATGTCCAAACGCCTTCTAATGCATGCATATACACTGTAGCTACTTTATGTTGCACCCATTGTTGAAACAGATGTGCAAATGCACACGCACTTAGCTTGCTCAGTCCCTTCAGAAGAGTATTGCCAATAAAATAAAATGTTCTTAAGGAAGATAAATGAACCTACTGGCACCATGCTTAATGTCAGGAAGAAGTTCTGAAGGTTGTTTTTCGAATATGTTTTTAAATAATTGCCCAGCCCTTGTACCAGTCCACTTCTAGCACTGATTTTGGGCCTCTTCTATCAGTACACTTATTGCGAAATGTTTAAAAGATAAAAAGGCCAGCTGGTGTGAGCACTGTGATGTTGGTGCTTGTGGTTAGTTTTGTGGTTAGCTTGTGGCATTTTCACACCTAAGGGTCTGAACCAGTGACTGAACCAAGATTCATGTTTTTCTTGCATTGTATATATTTGAGTTGATTAGCTTTGTTTTCACATTGCAGTTTAGTGAGCGATGTACTTTCCACCGCCCTGCTATCACCACCTATCTGATTGATTTAGAGAGTTGTCTTTCCCGGTGTTGCACCAAATTCTGCGTCCTTGCCAGATTTCAACTCCCTTCACATGCTTTTGTATCATGCATCAAAATGAGCAAGTGTAATAGTTTTCCCATTCGATTCCTTTTATTTCTTTTTACGAATAAGGATTAATCTACAGTTACAGTAGATACAGGAATCACCAGCAACTTGCGCATAAAAAGCTGTTGGATTTAATCACATGACCGTTTTGTATCTTCTTCTATTTCTAAAGGGTTGACTAACCTGTCCTGCTTTCTGCAATTAGCCTAAAAGTTCAAATCATCTAGAAAAGTGCTTTCACAGTGCGGATGGAACCAGATCGTCATGGTTCAGTTGATCCGGTCTGGGATTAACTTTTTTGTTTCAAACTCATTTTTATACTTCTGTTCTGGATCATAGTTCACAGTGCTGTTTCACCTTTACTGTTTAGGACATTTGAACCAGGACCTTACCGAACGAGGTAGATGGGAAAGCACCCTTCAACAGCCATGGTAAAAAAAAGAAAAAAAAAATCCCAAAAATCCCAAATGCTTTCTATTCAAACTCACAAGTGTGTGTTCCCAGGAGATGCTGGAGGCCTATTTGTTTGTGGTTTGTTTTAGGTGTATGGAAAAACAAGCTCTGAGCCTGCGCCCTGCCTGATTGATGGCATCAGACAAAGGTGATTCCTCCCCAGAGACAGACATGAGACACTGCAAACAGAGAGAAAGAGTGTAAGGGAGAGAGGGAGCTCTGAAAAGAATGGCTGCCGCCACGTCTCAGTAACTGCACACGCACGGAGGACTGTCTGTTCCAAAAGCCAATGACCTTCTGCAATATGGAATCTCTACAGAATGAGACATCAATAGGCTGAAAAGCGATACACGGCGAGAGGAAACGGCAGCGCGGTGCAGACGAGGCCTGTATAGTCGCGCTGAAGAGAATCGGCAAATGAGAGGAGGAAGTTGTTGTTCGCTGTCATTGTGAGACCAACAATAGGAGGCAGCCAGCTCTGGGTGCTGATGGAACAGAAAGGACACACCGAGCAAAAGATATAATTTTCTGTGAGTGAATTCATTGTTCCGCTGAAGTTCTGGAGGCAGGTCCAGGCTGTGTCAAGTAACAGGTTGTTTGTGGGGGAAGATCCTTGGAGATGCATGCAGAGAGTAAAGAGAGAGAGAGAGCTCTTTTTAGTGTTTGTTTGATTGTGATTGCTTCTCTGGGTGGAGTCGGCTTAATCTATTCCGTTCCTCCACAATAGGCCTGTCAGGCAGATATGACGCTTCTATAGCTGCGGCTGTGAGGGAGCTTTCAGCGCACTGGAAACTATCCTACAACACCCAGAAACCCAAAGAGCACAGGCTTAAGCTCTCTCGCCCTCTGGATCTCTCTCTCTCTGTATTTTACTGTTACTGTCATACTTACATACTTACTGTCATTTCTTGTTCCTTTTTTCTTTGTCTTTCAATGTACATGTTTCCCCACACTCCCTTTCCTTAATTTTCTTTCTGTTTTTCATCCTTTTCTTTCTTTCTTTCTTTCTCCGAATTCACTTTCTCTCTCTCTTTCCCATAATCTCACTAACTCTCTGACTCCTTGCCCCTCATTCCTCAAATCTCTCTCTCCCTTTTTCTCTCTCTTTCTTCCAGAATCAGAGGAGAGGTGAATCCATCATGCGCACAGTCAGTGTGTGCGCTGTAGTAATGTGGACAGCACATGAGCGCAGGTTCGTTCCATGGCACATTATAAGTCAGGCCTGAGCACTGGGGACTGTGGTCAAATGTAGCCAGAAAGGAAATAGGTTTAAGGTGGGGTCCTTCAACTGACCTTGGTGGAAATCTCCCATGACAGAATAACACTAGATCAGTGGATTTGCCGTATAAATGCGGAGCTACGTTTGACAGGCAGATACATGCACTTGTGACTCATCTCCAGAGTCCATCTGCGAATGCCGACAAGTGATGAATCCTTATCATAGGGAGCAAAGATCTCACGATTGCGGAGCTGCTGCACAGCTGCACTGTGGCCTACAGGAGGGTCAGCATCCCTCCCGCTCTATCTCTTTCTCTATCTGTCTTTTTTATCAGATTCCCAGCATTGCTGAGCTTTTGGCTGTAGACATTCCTAAAGGAGTATCCGAAGCCAAAACCCTGCCTTGTTAGGGATTCTAGCATAAAATGTTTTTTTTTCTCCCTCATTTTCATTTCTGTTACATATTCTCATGTCGAAAGCATCTTGTACTGTTTATATAACAGTCCTATTTTATGACTTCTAAGATTAGTAAAACATACCAGAGTGCATGGGCACACAAATATTCATTTTTTTATTATTTATTTGCTATGCCTCATTCCTTTGCTGTTCCTCATGGACCAATAGTGGAGAGTGTGGGTTTAGCAACCTGACTGAACCCAACTGAAACAGAATATAAATAACAGACAGCGTTAAGCAGTTAATCCAGCACACTTGGAGCATCCTGCATCTTTTGTTACCTGGGCAAAGAGCAACAACAAAGATTCGGCGTGAGGTTCTTATCGCCTCTAGCCAGGGATTCACTTCAGAATAAGAGTATTCAATGTTAGAGAAACAGAAGAAGTGGCTGGTTAAATCTGATATACTGATATAATGTATTTGGGTCAGGTGTTGTTTGCCTCAGGGGGACACAAACAGCAGATAAACACAGTAATATGGACGAGGATCAAAAGTATATGGACTGAATCCAGCTCAGGCCAGATCTATACAAGCAAGCTAGCCTTGCCTTAGATTACTAATGCACTGCAGCTCCAAGTTCAGTAGCTCCAAGTAGACTTGTAGCGTTGCCAATATATATTGATGTCAATTTAGATACAGTTAAGTAAACCTCGTTCCAAGAGCCTAATAAAATAATCTTATTAAATCTGCTTGTGTCATTATTTTTAAGAGTTATGGAGTGTATGTTGGCACTTGTGTTAGCAACTACACTAAACTACACTCCTAAGAATAAAAAAAAAAAAAATAGTGGTCAAATGGTTCTTGGCTTGAACATATGCTTCTAGGAATTGGTATATTTTTCCTTTTGTCTTGTTTACAATTTAACAATGTTTTTTTTTTTTTCTTCAAGAACCGTCCACGTGAAGGTTCTTTAGTGAACTAAATGTGTTTCTTCTATGGTTTTTCCAAAAAAACGTTTTTGAAGAGAAACAAACCTTTTGACTCTTAATTTATTAGAAGGGTCAGCCACATTTACGTTATTGCAACAGCCTGGAGAAAACACACTGCAACACACTACAAACCACTTTACTTCACTCCTAATATATTGAATTTCCATTTCCAGCACCGACCCTGTCTAGAGGAAGTGCGTGAAAGAGTATACTACTGCTCCTTTATACCCGTCAACACAAAGAAAAGCCTATACTTTCAAAATATGTCATGAAACGGAAAGACACACCCAGGGTTTACCTGCTCTCCATTCACAATGGGAGACAGAGAGAGTGCAAAGGATATCATTATGGATCGGAAAAGAAAGGGTTGGACAAATCCTTACAACCTGCTATTAGAATATAGCGTTGGTGGTCGTGGGGTTAAACCTTGAAAAACACGCCTTATGCGTGTTAAAGGCCCTTCCGGCTGCATTCGCCAGCCGTAAACATTAAAGGATTTAAGTGTTTTAAGTGATATCCAGCTCTTTTTTTTTAAACAGGCCTGGAGAAAAAAATAAAAAAGAGCCAGAGAAATGAAAGCGAACAGCACACACTCTCCTCACCCTTAAATTACCATGCTGTAAGTCAGAGTAAAGAGACCAGCGCTGAGTTAATTGTCTATGACTTGCTGTGCTTCCCCTCCAGAAGGCCTGTCTGATTGCAGCCGATATGCAGGGGTGTTGAGGAAAATCTGGCGAGCGCTGTGACTAGCAGAGGCCCCAGGTAGCATTATTCATAAGCCTGGCCTACTAAAGCATGTCCTCACCTCAGCCCTCTAATACAGCGCTCAGCCCCGGGGAGAACACAGTCACAAATTACAAGGCCTTTATCACTTCAATCCTCGACCTGGGGGAACGAGCTGGCGAAAAATAGAACCTTACAGTAACACAGCGCGGGCCAAGCGCGAAAGACAGCCAAAGATCCATGGAAATAAAAGGATCAAAACTTGACAACACTGCGAGGAACAAATACTTCCTTTTTTGGGGTTTCGTAGTCATGAGCGAGAACCTGTGACTGATTAGCTCTTCAGATTCAAACATATGGTTCCTTATGTCGATATATTTTATTCTTGTTTATTTATTCCCCGCGAGGTCACGGTTGTAGTTCTGACAGATGATGGAGGGCTAGGTGCTGAGCTAGCATGCAGCGCTAAGCACGCTCCAAAGTCATTAGTGCGAAGGAAGTGAGTAAATGGATAGATTTATTTCAAGTACTAAAAATATTTTTTGTACACGAGCCAATGGAATAACAGAAGTAACATCAGGGACAGTCTAATGATTTATTGGCATCATTACTTGTTATTTATTTATAATTTATTATTGGAAATAATATCATTTTAAAGCATTTTAAAGAATAATTAACATCCCATCTATAAACCTGTTGTTGAAAACATGGTTGTACTCTTTTCACCCAAAAAAAAAAAAATTAAATTCTACTAAAGATATGGTTATAAATAGAAGATAAATTCCCAATTATCTTCAGGAAATAGGACAAAATACACAATCATGCCAAATATCATGTGATAGCAGTACATTGATAATAAAGTGTTACCTAGAACTATCCTGCAGGTCAGAACACCATTCTTTGGCTTTAATGAGACATGGCAAACATACACTGACACAGTAAATGTCATAGGACATAAACAACTATTATGACATTTGTCATCTCAGTGACAAATTTTGAGGAACATTTAAATAAGTAGAGATTAAGGTTCTTTACAATATTTTTTATAAAACTAAATGTGGTTCTTCTTTGCTTAAATAACTCTTTGTAGCAACTTTTATGATTTGTTTTTGTCATTTTAAAAGGACCCAAATATAAAAAAAAGTTCTTATTTTGCCATTCTTAAATAATGAGAGTTTGTTACATAATAGTGACAAACCAGAAATCACCACATCATGTTAAAGGAAATCACCTAGTATACCCAAAACAGAGCTGTGTAATGGGCCAAACCCAAAACCACAAAACTGTTTTGTAACAGTCTTGACTGATTATAAAATGTGTGCACACAAATCTTAGTAGGGAAAATAGTCAAGGTTAAACACAACAGCTACTTTAGGAGAATACACAGAGGGAATAAAAACACGCTTAAAACGTTTTTACTGGCCCAGAGGAAGTTGACCACTAAAAAAACTAAAAAAGCAGGTTCTGGGCTTAAAGCTAACCCAGTAATCTGGATACAACCTCTCCAGATAACTAACCTCATGAACTAACCTCAAATAATTAGTTTTTATTAAAGTGCTAAGCTAGACAAGACTAGGCTATGCTGCAAGGCTAATGTCATCAATTATGATGAATTAAAAAAAGCTTTAAAAAAAGCAGAACTTACCATGTAAATATAATCAGTGTCTTTCATTCTGAGACTAAATAACTGGTTGGTAAATAGACATGCATTTTTATTCTTATAAAAATATATATTTTTAAATAAAGGAGTGAGTTAATGTCAGAAAAGGGTATTTTGGGACTCACTAACTAAGTAAGAAAGTAATTACAGTTAAGTAGTGTAATAAATCACATAGAAACTAATCAAGTAGTAACTGTTCTAAGAATTAAACATGTGTATCGTTGAAGTAGTCGCTGAATTACACACTGGCCTTGAACATTTACTCCAGGCGTTTGTTTAAGACGGATGATTACACTGTGTATAGTTTAGTAAATATGCCCTCTCTCACAGAGAGCAGAAGAACTGGAAAAGCAGAGCTCAGCAGGGAAATATGAAATATGTCTCAGAGCATTTATTTATGCAGTGTACATAAACAAACAATATGGATCCAGAAATGTAAATCTGGCCGCATAGCGTTGAGGGGATGTTATAGTGTCAGGTGGAGCAGACTGGAGATGGAGGGCTTGCAGATTGTGTCTGTGGACATAGACAAAGGGTGATGGTGATGGAGCACAGCTTACTGCCTCAGCTTCTGCTTGTGGTGGTTTTTCAAAAAAAAAAAAAAATCTGAAGGAATCTTTATGAACAAACAAACTTTGTGTGGAAACAGATACATAATAATGACACTGCAGCTTCAGCTTTCTTTATCTGCAGCCAAAAGGGTGAGGCCTCATAAGACAGATTGTACAGAGTCTACATAGTTCAGCATAATTTATTTAGATATTTTATACTATTTCTTATAAACTTGGATTGTAAATATTAATCAGAAAGAAACTACATTTCCAGAAAATAAAACTTAAGCATCCAGCAGATTGCATAATTTAAAAATGAACACTTTTTTATTTTATTGAATAAGAATTATTATGGAATACAAAGTAATACTTGTGTATTAATACTACATTTTAAGAATTACAATTTTCTAGTAGTAGTGAATTATGTCAGTCAGCACTATTTAAACAGAATGATTCTAGGTTATTATTAAAATACTGGGACTTTTGGCCCTCAAAAACAAAAAACAATACTTTAGATGTTTTTTTTGTTTGTTTTGGCTATTCATTTTATTTATATTATATATGACTACACAGAAATCATATTTTTTCAGTTTAATCACTTTTTTTAATTGTTACTATTCATTTCCTGTCATGCATGTGTTCACCCTGCCATGGCAAGCTGCATGACAGAGTGGACAATTTTCTAAAAATATTTGAATTACTGTGATGTTTTACCATGACAGAGTGGACAGTTTAAGATTTACCTCAACTAAATGTGACACCTAAAGAAAATATGGGAAGTATTATGTGAAGTAATATTATTAATTTGTTGAGTATGAAGCAAGTGTCTTTAGTCCCTTGAAAATAAAACACTATTAAGGTTGTGATGTAATGTGATGTGATGCCAAATGTTTCTTTCTTAATGGTGCGTTGCTAATGATGGAGAAGTTCATATGAAAGAGGACTGAATAATTGTTTTTCCAAATTGGGTAAAAATGTTTAATGTTTAAAAGTTAAAAATAAATGATTTAAAAAAAATCTTCCTTCAGAAAAAGGCAGTATATTTTACTGGGCTGTTGAGGCTGTGATTTCATTGGCTCTTTTTAAAACACATAATGAAATCTAATGCTTTTTACATCAGAACCGTATCTATATCTCTACTTCAGTTTTCAAGAAGTCACTTCAAACGCTGGAGCGCTACAACACGAGCCAAAGATAACAAATGAAAGAATTCCAAACGATCAGATTTGCTCACTGGATGCTCGTGCCCAGTAAGAACATGTTTATAAGTGTGTTTTTCAGTTCTCCAGAGTGTTTTGAAGGAATTGGACATGGAGTTGGAGCGGCAAGTCTCTTTGCTTTGTTCCAGCCGTGCCGCCATATGACTGCAGCCACCCTGCTCAGCTGTCACTTCAGACAAGCAGCCTGCCAGCCAAACCTCAAAAATTCAAATGAAAGGACCCTGTTCTCCCTCTCTCTCTCCTATACACACATGGGGACAGACACAGAGTCCCATGCTCTGCATTTCAGAGAAGCCCTGTCCCAGCGTCCCGAGGAGAAACAGAGGAGTAAACAGGAAGTCCAGAATGTGGTGACCTTGATCTGGACACGCTAAGCGCTCTTTCATCTGTCAGTCACACAGAGTGAGTGAGCAGTTTACAGCAGGGCAGGGCTCCACATGCGTGTGATGTTTACAGAGTGTTCTATATACAAGTGTGAAATCTCACAGGAATTCAACAGCCTCATTTGTCAGGAAAGGCCAAAAGGCCAAAGCTGATAGGCTGACACAGTCAGCAGAACCCAGGAGAAAAAAACACTTTTTGAAAGCACAACAAAAATCATTATTTAAACCACTTTCTCTCACAATAGTCCCCACAGCAAAAATCACTTACGTACCACGTGCCGAGCCTTACTTGCATCAGTGCAGGTCCGTTTTTAATCTAGGCCCAAATGCTTGAGCCGAGTACTGCTGAGTACAATACAGGAGTCTGCCCACGCCACTTGTATAAAAGTTTCAAATGCTAATCGGCCTGAGACGCATATTTCATCACCAAGTGTTTTAAGTATAATACTTAAATCGGCCCGAGCCGAATGTGCCAAAACCCTGGTTGCCGAGTATAGTATGGGAATTGCTGCACAACACTTTTGCCTGTGAGTCTTTCTGTAATATTATGGCAAAATATTTCTAAACAGAAAACTATTCAGCCAGTATTTTACGTGACTTTGTACTATATTGATGAACTGAACACCTAATTCATTAGACTGACCACCAGCATAACTTACAGAGGAATAAATCACCCAGTCGACTTCTGTATTCCATCGGGTGGGACTATAATTTAATCTGAAAGAACGTCACTCAAAGTCATAAATACATCACTGGCTGTGAATGCGAGTGGTTGCCCACCCAGAATTCATTCCATGTTTTTTTTTTTTTTTTGAGAAAAGGCGGCGGCAGCATTGTGCTAGCTTTCTTAACCTGGACCAAAGATCTCTTATTTTTTATTTTGCATACTTTCTTTGGTACTTAAAATAAACATTTAAAAAAGAGGCCAAAGTGCTCAATATACTCAGTATACACATATATGTAAAGATATGGAAAAACATTTTTTCGCTCTCTTGGATAGAAGAGCTTGCTGACGCATTAAATTGAATGGTTCTAAATGTTATTCTTTAACTATTTGTGATAATACAGAACAGTCATGTGCAGTCATGTCTAGCTGGTGGATTTGTGACATCTGCCAAACATCTATCATTGGTGGATTCATGTTCATATTCATCTATGTTTAGTGTGAAACTGGCCAATGGACATCAATTAGGAAATCACCTCATAGGAAATGAGGAAATTAATTGAAATATTGCAAAGATAGAAAAAAAAACATTGAGAAACATCAAATTTGATTGTCAACTCCAGATAGTTAAAATATAATTGCCAGTGATTTGTGTTGAAGGAATACCATTTAAGATATACTGTAGTAATCTGCTCATGTTGGGCCTGCATGGGTAACCCAACTGGGAACCAGAAAGTTGTGTCCACTTTGGCCCCATTAGAAAAAGTAAAGGGTCCAGTAGTAGCCATAAAAACACACATACAAACCCACTCAAAGCCCATGCCCTCCTTAAATTCTCCAAGCCCACCATTCACCCATGTGAGCCAATACATGATCATCTTGGCTAAAATGTAACAATGCATCATTTTCTGTTTTGGTCCAAAGCAAGGGAACTGAATTACAGAAATAAACACATCCTTAGACTTATGGATGAATATTTTTTTTGATTCTGTCATGATTTCATTCAGTTATGTGAGCTCACATATTAAACACCTAACAAACTGGTGGTTGTAGCAATAAAGGGCTGCAAGTGAAATAAAAGAAAGTAGCTGCACTTTATTAGTGAAGGGCAAGACTTTCCACTGATGCTAGGAGACTCGCAGGAGACGTTTATGTGTTAGTCTCATACATCACAATCCAGCCATCCAGTCATGCCACGGGTGTTGCTGGCGTTGCCGTCAAAACTGGGAAATTGGCTTTAAAGTGCTTAAGTGTTTTTTGATTCCACTTCAACCATGTCTCTGGCTCTGCTGGGCTGGACTGCATTGCTCACTTGGCATCCGAAGCCCAAACCTGGAAAGTGTGAAGCTGTCTGTGGCTGGAAGGTCCCGAGCCTGCCGGAGCCACATTCAGTACACAAACTGTGGGGAATGTTTGCAAATATAGGGGTGTGCGGTCTGAATCTTATCAGCTGCAAGAAAATAAAGTAATTCAACAGACTGTTTGCTTTTTTTTTCATTTTCATATGATTAGGGTTTTTTTTTTTGTGGAGGAAATGGATTATTATTATTTTGGACCAAATATTTAATGTTCCCATTATTTGAGCAGGGTTATAAACAAATGTGTCATGAGCAATTCATCGCATATACAATAACACACAGACATTTTCCCACACTGTGGCCAGGGTTGGCAGCAAGGCCTGTGAAGCCTCTGTGCTGCTCTGAGCTGCATTCTGACAGGACCAGTTCAGACCTGATGCAGACCCTCTATAAAGGAACCCTTGTCGTTGTATACAGCACGGCACTGAATGGCGTAGGAAATTTAACCTTAACTTTAATTTTTTAAGCCACATCCTAAACAACCCCTAAACTAAAAGTGGGCTAAAAGGAGCTGAGACCTTCCCAGACTTTATTATTATACACATCCTCTGTACTTGTTTTTTATAGACAGGCTATTCTGTTTTACAGTATAACAAGATTAGTTTAACTTTAATTCAGATTCAAATCTTGATAGATTTAATGCTTTCAGAGGTACTGTAGATTGTTAAAAAATGGGATTATACTGTACTTAAAGTGATAAGCCGAATAAAGGGGATTTTCAGACAGAATTCCAACTTAATTCTGAAGCAGTTACTTCCCCATACACAGGGGACAGACGACACAAGCAGAACAAGCAGGAGACGATGTTAAAGCTCAGAGTTGACAAAAAAGTCGCCTCACATGGTGCAATTTATCATCGCTCAACAAGCCCATATCAAGAGCGGTTAGAAAATGGCTCTTATTAACAGGTAATGAAAGTATGTCGGCTTCTTGTGATTCATCATATCTAGGGTTCTTAAATCAGCAAGCGGAAAAGGCAATGCATCATGGAGGAGCTGATCTGGGCTGTTTTAGGAAACCATTAGTGAAGAGGGTGATGAGGCTGATTGTGGCAGGCTCGTTTCCTCACTCTGACTCAGTGGGTTACTATTTACAGAACGCTGATAATCGCTCAGAGGCCCGAACGCCAGCCTGCAGATACATATCGTGAAATGGCCCTGCTGGGCTCCGGTCCAGGCCCTCTTTTTTTTCGGTTTGTACAAAATGCAGCAGGGAGCACAACACGCTCATGTACCCACAGAGGAAGAAAAAGGCACACACACACACTCTCACACACACACGCAAGGACAGACGAATGTGCAGAAGTGCACGCACACACGCAGGAACGAACGGACGCGGAGACGCACACCGGAGCTCATCAATCACGCCTTCTCAAGGGGGTCTGTATGGCCCAGCTTAATGTCCATTGAGCAATCGCTCTTTTGTAGCACTACAATATTGGTTTACAGTCCCAAGGCCTCAGCTTGGCTTGGGGCTGTGCTCAAACGCTCCTCAGCAAATCAAAGCCGTTTATAATGAAGTTGTGACATTTGGATTGAGAGAGAGAGAGAGAGAGAGAGAGAGAGGAGGTAGAGAGAAATAAAGAGAAATAGAAGCATAGGAGACAACAGAAACAGAACAAAACATAAAGACAAAGAAAAAGAGAATAGACAAACGACAGATGCATGAGCAGAAGTAAGAGAAGGAGAAAGAGAGAGAGAGAACTACAGAAGATAATAGAGAAAAGGAAAAGATTCAGAAAGAAGGAGCAGATAAAAAATGAAAATAGAAATTTTGTCAGACTTGTCAGGAAAAAGGATACAGAAAGAAAGAGACAGAACAAAAAGACAGAGGGAAGGAGAAAGAAAATAGATACAGATACAGCATGAAAGAACAGAAGAAAAGAGAAAAAAATATATATAAAAATGAGAGCAAAAAAGGAAGAAAGTGTGTGAGAGAAACAAAGTGGGAAACGAAAAGAAAGAGAGATAAAAGCAGAGAGAGAACAGAAAAACATAAAGCAAAAGAGAGCAAAAGAAAAAAATTAAAAAGTTGTGAAAATAGAAAGAAGATGAGAAGAGCAGGAGAGAAAAAGCGAGAGAGAAAGGTAAATGGAGAAAGAGAGACAACACAAAAGACAGTGAAACAAACAGTACAAAAACAACATGAACGAGGGAGAAAGAATAAACAAAGAAAAAAGATGGGCAAAAGCAAGGAAAAGAAAAAAACAGATGGAAAGAAACGAAAGATAATAAAAATTTTAAGGAGAACTGAAGAAATGAGAGAGGCAGAACAGAAGAAAATACATAAAAAAGTAAATGAGAGCCAGAGACATAAAGAAGAGATAAGGAAAACAGATAAAAAGAGGCGGAAGATAAGAGAGAAGAAGAGATAAAAAGGAGGAGAGTTAAAGAAATAAAAAGACAGAGAGAGAGAGAGAGAGAGAGAGTTTGTGCAGATGTGATTACTCTTTGCTTTTCACATTAGCATGGCCTCCCTGTGGCCTTCCGTGGCCCTTCATCTATCAGCCGGCCGCTCTGCAGACCCGGCCCGCTCGAGAGGGGCCCGGCTGACCGCCTGACACCGAGCGATTTCATCAGGATCCACCTTTATCAGTAGTCCATGTTAACACGCTGAAAACAGCACACACGGTTTGGAATGCTACACGTGGAGAAATCCCAACAGTACGTCTATATAACGAAGGAGGAGAAAAATCTGGTTATTGCTGCTTCCTCATGGAAGAACTTAGGATGATTTGTTGATTCACCAAGACAACGGTTGAAGCACCTGACTCCAGTGAGCTGGACGAATCCAAAGCGCATTACTGCGTGAGTGTCCCTGAGATGTTCATCCAATCCTGAAATAAGCAGCCTAACCCCAGTCCCCTCTAGCCTCCCCTTCTCAAGACACCACTATAAAGCTCACAGCGTAACTCCAACAGATGAAACACTCCGCTGTAAGAGCGCAGGGAGTGACTTGGACGCGGCGGAACGTCTGCAATTGTCACATCTGCAAACCATAATAGAAAAGTGGTCCGAAAGACATTTTTTCCCCCTCAAATTCTGCATCTAATGAGGGACGATCCTCTCCACCGCGTCCTTCTTTCGAATCGAGGAGGCCAGAGAAGGAGGCTGCGAGGAAGATTTAGTGAGAAGAGTGTTTGTGTTCACGAGCTTTGTACTCAGTCTGTGAGAACATGAGAGCATCACACTTCAAAACATTTATGCCACATGAAACTTCATCACAGCCAAAAGCCACAAAATAACAGGCAATTTTAGCATAAATGTTAACAAGTCATTTAGAAATACAAAGTGGTAAGTAACTCTCTTATCCACTTGTCAAACTCAATCACGTCACGGCTCCCCGCTGCACCAGGAGAAGCCTTTCTGCTCCAGACGCGTAACCAAACCTCAGCCTTCTGATTCGGCTGATAGACATGGGAGAGAACTTGGCTTATTTACCTAACTTATTGCTGCGTGTTCGGGCCATCACTGAAATCAGTGAACGGCTTTGCTCGCAATTAGTCAAGCTGAAGTCTCGGTCTTAGATAGTAATAAGTGCTGTGAGACATTAACGAGACGTTAATTACAAAACTGAGTCTGGCTCCTGACTCAGAAAAGCTGAGAAAAATTCTTCTCCGTGCGCCTCCACAGCCTGGGGGTCCGTCTCCAGCCCCACAACTCCCATGTACCCCCACACATTTCCTCACTTCCTCATTTCCTTCACCCACTGGTTCCAGTATTTAAATGGGGTCGGGGTTGCTGCAGGACAGTGAACCCTGTTAGCCATTAGCTGTTTTGTTGGAATTGAACGAAGGACATGTGGAACTCCAATTTTGCCTTACAATTTACTTACACACAAATGTTTGGAAATAACTGCGTTGATGTCATACATTTCATCCATGTGGAGATGATGTACATGCTGAATCAAGTACATATTCAATGCATTGCTTTTTTCAGTGTGAGCCAAGGGCGTTGCAACAGGGGGCCCCGGGGGGACCTAAGCCCTCTCAGTAGGAAGCCAGGCCACATCAGATTTCTAACTGCTCAAAAAAAGGTCCTCTGAATGCAATAAATTTAGCGCTACAGAACACAATACAGAATATATTGTCTTCTGTTCTAAGAAACGCCATAAAATCAACCGCCAAAGCTGTCCTTTGGTCTACTCTTTGGTCACCAATTTTTAAAAGCATCTGTCATCATGGCAAAGTGTATACAGCTGCATACTGCTATAGGTGACACATGGTATCATTGCTGTTTGCCAATTGTGTGAAGAAGCATATAGCATGTCAACATGATATTATACTGTAGATTTTTTTTTTTAGAAAAGAGTCATGCTAGTTTCTAGCATGTAGTAAGTTAGATAAAAGATGTTGAAATAGAGCAAATACTCAATCCCCCCACTCACTGAAGGTCTTGAGTTTGAATCATAACTCAATTTCAGGACTTGAAAATTATTAATCTCTTGTAGTATATAGAGTATCTAATAACAATATGTCAATGTGAGAGTTATAGGATTGCATAGTAATGTGCTTTGTTCTTCTGATTTACTTCTTATTTATAGTGTGCTGACTATATTTTTACAACCACAACCTAACCGAACCTGTTTCTCTTAGATAGTATAAGGCACACATGTTTTTTGCTGTTTTGAACAGGGGTCAGAGTGTAAAACAGACACTATTCCATGTAAAATATCAGATAGAAACAATATTATAAAGCATATTACGCTTGTGCGACTCAGTACACTGAGTGGGGGGCACTGGGGGCGTGTAAAGTACACCACTTGATGTTTTTTCTTGTTTTTTCTTCCCTTTCTTTGTCCTTCCTGTTCCTGTCTTGCGTTTCTGCCTACCTGTTTCTGTAATGTTGTCTTATCTCCTCACTAGCTCTGCCCTGTCATCAGTGTTCTCACCTGGGTTTTTAATTTGTTACCCTGCCTCCTTGTTATCTTCCCCATGTGTTCCTTGTTTCCTTTGCCCTATTTAAACCCCATGCTTTCCTTTCTTGTTCCTTTCTTGTTCTTTGTCTTGCTTTGTTTGACTCACTGTTGTGCTTTTTTTTTATCCTATGTATATCTGGTATAGTTTGTTAGTCTTTTTGTTTCTTGTTAGTTGGTTTTTAATATGGCTACTAATAAAGTCACGTTGCTCTTGCATCCTCCCTCCAAACCTGGATTGCTATAATACTGTTGTTAAATACTGTTTTACTGTTTAAAATGACACAGTCTTCAATTATTCACCCCAGGCCTAGCATTGTGAAAAGTAGGATTTTGGTTAAATATTCAGTGTCCTCTATGGTGTTTTGCCATGTGCTATTTTACCCAGGCAATAAATGTGGGACTAGCAGGGTAGCACTTGTCAACATTTTTTTTCAAATCTCAGATTATGGAAGCTTTCTTCGCTGGCTTCCTCAAACTATGCAACTGGGCCCTCGGAATAAAATTTTGGCAACGCCACTGACATGAGCTATTATGATTCTCCCTGAAATTGTTCTGGACAATGGCTTGGGTCAGAGCACAGTGCTATGAAGATTGCATCATAGCTAAACAATGATTTTGGCACTGGCATACGCATAAGCGAAAGTGTCCCTTCTGATTGCCTCGTTTTGCATTTCTGCTGCTTGTTATTTCTTAATCAAAACTGCATGGCTCATTTGATTAACTAATTTGTCAATGACATTGAGAGTTCCAGTGGCCCACCGTTCACCCAGAAAGTGAGCTTTTCGCAGGAATGGCCGAATTTAGGCCAAGCTCAGCTGGATCAGTGTCATTCCAGTAGACTCCAGGGCATCGAGGCTTGGAACCTGATCGCCACAGAGCGTTTCTACTTTATTGGCTGGCCTGGAGTTGAAGCAGCATTCTTCAGGCGCAGGCCTGTGCAGTTAAAATCCACCACTGCACCATTTCTCTGCATGCACTGTTGCCATTGGTGTTATCAGCGTGTGTGCGACATTAGTCAACTTCCCCTTCTCCATTCAGGCAGGCAGGGAACCCTCCATGGATTCATTGGCACTGAACCTTAATTGGAATAATGGCGGTGGTACATCTAAATGAGCGGAGCATAGCCGAGCGGGCTGCTGTTTATGTCTGGGTGCGGGGTAAATAGACCTCCATTTATCACGGCTGATGTTTGTTGTAGAATGCAGCTCTGCAGCTGATCTTATCTGCGCAGGCCGGGCTATTCAGAGTAACCCCGAGTGCTGGTACTCACCGCAAAACAGTTAATACAACATCCTCTATATATGTCATTCCTGTCACCAGCTGACCAGACTAAGTCTGGAGACTCCCTTCAGCTTATGAGTTCCCATGGGAGTTAGTCTGGGCTGCCAGAGGGGAGGGGGAACATTTTTAGCATGAGTATGAGATAAGTTCCTTTTGAAATTTTACTGATGCTCATATACGTTTCAAATACGTTTTGCACAATTATAACAGCCATTACAGATATTCGCATGGGAGCCTCCACAGACGGCTATCAGCAGGAAATCTACGCACCACACGCTATGAAGTGTGCTAAACCCGCTACAGGACAGAGCTTATGCTCTGCAACTCTGAGCCAGGTTTACACTCTTCATCTTTTTTGCTTTGGCTTAAAGTATTAGCTTGAATCAGTTTTCCTTATAACCTGCCCCTCAAACCTGTCTCTTCTGAAGAGTGAAATAAAGTTGAAGCACAACACGAACACATCCTGGCCTGGAAGCTGTATTTTTTTCTTTTTTTTTCGAAGCTGTTCTGGGAGCTGTCAGTGTGAAGCTCCGGTCATGCTGACAGGCCTCATCACTGAACCCCTATCAGCATGGTGTGTTTTACTCTGGATCCACATCCTCCAACAGTGGAAGTCACTGACCTGGAGAGACCTTCAAGAGCGCCCTTACCACCCGCTGAAGGCACATCTCCAGAGCCACAGCCGTGTACAGAGCGACACAGCGGAGCGTTCAGTTAAAGTGTGGGAAACTAGAGAGAGTTTCTGTCAGGGTCTCTGTATAGAATCTCTTATATCATAATGTGGTGGTAATTATGTGTGTATATATATATATATATTGCAAAGTATTTTTAACCCTCTACTGTATTAATACTAGGTAAGGCCTCTGTTTGCAATTTTGCATAGCATAAAAAATATAGACACCTTACTTTTTTCAACATTCTGGTCCAACCTCATAATTAATAACCTATCTTTATCTTCCTTATTTATTTCCATAACCTTTTAATGAATGTCAGTGTTTTTTTTTTTTTTTAATTTTATTTCAAATTTTTCCCATTTTCACACAGCCAATTACCCAACCCATTCATTAGGACTCCCCCTATCACTAGTAATGCCCCAACACCCCAGGAGGGTGAAGACTAGCACATGCTTCCTCCGATACATGTGAAGCCAGCCACCGCTTCTTTTCGAGCTGCTGCTGATGCAGCATTGCTGAGCAGCGAGCGCGCTTGGAGGAAAGCGCAGCGGCTCAGCTCCGATACATCAGCTCACAGACGCCCTGTGCTGCAGACATTACCCTGGGAATGATGTGGGGAGAGAGCGCCATCTACCCACCCAATTTTGCTCCCTCTGACACCGGCAGCTTGATGGCAAAGCTGCATGAGCTGGGATTCGAACCTGCGACCTCCTGCTCTTAGTGGCAGCGCCTTAGACCGCTGGACCACTCGGCGCCGTGAACGTCAGTGTTTTAAGTTTCAAGTTTCAAAGTTTATTTTGGAGCATTTCTATTGGCCCTCATTGTAAATTTCTGGCACATACACATTTTAAAGAACAAAATGCTTTGCAATGATATCGCAACAATATAAACATTTGAATGCATAAATTTGTTCCAGTGTGCGATGCAGAGAAACTAATATTCAAAATCTAATACAAAAATGCTGAAAGTCATAGAATAGCAGTATGCAAACTGGTTATTCTTACCAAATGTTACCACAGGAGATGGCATGGAAATGCTCATACATGTATCAGGCATTATCTTGTGAGTAAGGTTAAATGTGGGCCAGCGTGCTCATGGCAAGTCAATGTGAATTAAAGCAGTTTGAGTGAGGCCTGATAATGGGTGCCAGATTTATGGGGCATTCCATTTTAAAAGTTGTGCAGATATTTAACTGTTCTAGAAGGCAGGTATACCACCCACAGGGAACAACGGAGTGGGTGATAATGATTGTGAGTGGCAGCATCTAGTACTAATATTAATACTAGGCTTTTTGCAGTGTATTTTAGATGTTCTTGTTTAACTTTTAAAATATTAAAAAATAATTACATTACATACGTTATTCTGTTTTTAGTAGTTTCTGCAAATTCCTATTTGAAAGTTTTCAAGTGTGTATATTTACAGGGTTTTTTTTCAATTGCTAAAATACAATCTTGGCTGGTTTTATCAAAATAATTAACAAAATTCACATTTAACACCCAATACCACACACCCAATCTGCAAAATACCTTATATATCCTGTAAAATGAAGCACTATATAGCATTATCAAAATCACACTTCCAGATATTTGTCTAACAAATTACATACTGTTGGGCATAATGAAAAGCACTCTCTCGCATTGTCAACCCATGATTGATGACATGATCAACTAAAGCTGCTCTGATTTTATTTAAAAATTATCCTTGGTTGTTTTTTGGCCATGAACTCCTTTACCAGCTCTAGCCCTACCTTTTACTTTTTTCTCCCCCTCTGATTCTCACCCTCCCTCTTCCTGTCTCTGCAGCATCTTCCATTGTACTGTTACTGTAAAAATGTGCTCATCTGTGTTTTTTATAGTGTGTAACTCCTGATTTAAGTAGTAACAATTAAGGTGTTTGGACATTAGCTCATGTTTTGATATGGAAACGTGGCTTTATGTCAGATGGTTGTGTCTTATGCAGAGAACCGTGCTGCTTTAAATTGCAGAATGTGTGTGAAGCAGAAAATGTGTTTATAGTGTTGGAGACTTGAGAAAAAGTTATACTCTCTGTGTCAGTTTGAATGATTGTGATACGCACGTCATTTTAGTGTGTTAGATATTGGAAGAAAACTGTAAAGCACCATTATTTTGAATGTAGATTTATATTAATTATATGTTATGTAACACTTCAATGATTTTGCATTTTATAATGACGGCATCCTGCTGGACACAGATTTTAAGCCTTTCTCTGGCCACTCCTGCCTGGGTGCAGCATATCATTTCATCAGAAGCAAATCGACATGCATGTTGCATCATCATCATCATCATCATCATCATCAGCAGCAGCAGCAGCAGCAGAGAAAAACAACAGGAGGGGACATCATGGGAAGCGAGTGGAGGATCAGACAGTGGTCTCAGCCTCCCTGATGAGTGTTTGTGAGAACAGCAGAGGCGAGGGGGTGAGGAGGCAGGGCGAGCGGCTGCTTTCGGATTGGAATATGTCATCTCTCAAGAGTTAATGAAAACAAAGTCGAGCGGTGTGATGAGGCGTGTTGACGGAGCCGGGGGCAGTTGTGTGTTAGAGCTCATTAGCAAAGCTTCTCTCAGAGTTATTCTCCCTCCTCCCTCAACTCTCCCTCACTTCCTCCTGCCTGAGCTCCCTTAACTATTGCCCTGTTCTCCCCTTATCCCCCCCATACCTCCCACCCTACATGCACATTGCTAAATCACTTCTCTGGAGCTTTCTCCAGGTGTTGCTCTCTGTGGCCTGGGCTGCACGGTCCCCCTGCAGCCAGGGCAGGTCTCTTTATCTCTCCTTCTCTTTCTCTCTCTTTCTCTTTCTCTCTCTCTCTCTCTTTCTCAGCGGCCCTCCACTCAGCCCTAAAGGTCTCTGGGACAGGCCGGCTCGATTGAAACCATGTGAGATGAAGCAAGCTTTTGAAACAAGACCCACAATGACAAATCTGGGGGAAATGTAAGCTCCACGGTCAACACCCCAACATAAATATGAAAAAAAAAACGAATATATGAATACAGAGATAGATACATTTGCATGCGCTTGGATACTGTACAAACATTGTCTTTTGCACATCACCTTCATGTGCGACCACACACATGCAGACTAGCATTAGGAAAACTCATATTTCAGAAAATGCAATTTTACAGGAGATGGAAAAACATTCCTAACTTTAATGTCGGTTAATGTATCCAGATTTTTATCTCCAAACAATGTTGGACCGTTTCTGTTGGTTTGTTTGCCATGAAACTTTCTCATAACACAAAGGACAGCTGGTGTAGTAAAATAACAAGATTTTGATATCACAGTGATGACAGACATCATAGGTCTTAATTTTTTAGGCGTATTCTATTACAGGAAAATATACAGCAAAAAAAATAAAAAATAGTTTGATCTAAAATCCTTTAAATCTGCCATAAACCTCCTCATGTGTCCCCAGTGTCCTTAACTGACCACAATCTGCAGTTATAGTGAAATTATTTAACATCTCAGCTCATGTCTGTTTGTCTATGTGTGTGTGTGTGTATGTGTGTGTTTGTGTGTGTGCGCGTTTCAGTTGTGCTGTTGCTAAGTCCCAGTTTATGCAACATGATGTAGCGCGATCGGTATTTGGTGAGCAGGTTCCACTTGAGTCGTCCGTGTATTTGTTGCATTCGCAACCACTGAAGACACCCAGCCTTTTTCTCTCTCTCTCTCTCTCTCTCTCTCTCTCTCTCTCTCTCTCTCTCTCTCTCACTTTTACTCTCTGTCTGTGTCACTCTTCCACTGTCTTACTCCTCAGTTTCAGCCGGGGAAATCCATCAAAGCTCAAGATGACACAAAAAGCCGTGAGATTCTTTAGTAGCTCCTGGAGCCAAACACACTCCTACTCATTCTCACACACTCACACACACATACTTTCATACATAGAGGCACAAGTGTACACATTCCCACCCTCCCAGACACACAAACACAGCACACACCCTTCCGCAGATGTAATACATGTACATATAAGAGATTGTTGATATGAAATGTACTGTATGCTTGTAGAAGGTAAACACATACAGCTCTGGTTCTAAATCAGTTTCTCGGATTTTGCTATTTATAGGTTTATGTTTGAGTAAAATGAACATTGTTGTTTTATTCTATAAAATACGGACAAAATATCTCCTTAATTCCAAATAAAAATATTGCATTTTATATTTAGAGCATTTATGTGCAGAAAATGAAAAATGCTGAAATAACAACAAAAAAGTTGTGGAGCTTTCAGACCTCAAATAATGCAAAGAAAACAAGTTCATATTCATAAAGTTTTAAGAGTTCAGATATTAATATTTGGTGAAATAACCCTGGTTTTAAGCGCATTTTTCATGCATCTTGGCATATTCTTCTCCAACAGGCTTACACACTGCTTTTGGATAACTTTATACCACTCCTGGTGCAAAAATTCATGCAGTTCATCTTGGTTTTATGGCTTTTGATCATTTATCTTCCTCTTGATTATATTCCAGAGGTTTTCAATTTGGTAAAATCAAAGAAACTCAGCATTTTTAAGTGGTCTCTTATTTTTTCCAGAGCTGTATATGTAAATATATGTGCAAACTATACATGGAACCTATTAGAAAGTGGAACAATTTTATATAGTGTATTGTTATGTATGTGAAATAAATTTGGATACATACTTGTCACTTGATTCACATACACAAAATTATTTATAAGTTTTGCTAAAAAACTTTGTATATGATGTCATAGGCCTCATACCCACAAGTTATGCACACACACACACACACACACACACACACACACACACACACACACACACACACTTACCACCCAAGCTCTTTGTTTATTTGTTTTGGGTGTAACTTTGAAACCATGGTGCTGGGTCACACATCACTTCATCTTTAATTTCGAATGGCAAAACGACAGACAGATCCCACGTCACGTTATTCGTCTCTTTCTCTCTCTCTCTCGCTCTCGTTCTCACTCTCTCTCTATCTCTGATTATAGCGACGCAGATTCGCTTTGACTAATCACACTCTCCAGAAGCAGTGAGCTCAGCTGTTCCACTCTTGAGGCCAATTCTGCATCTCCAGCACTCGGCCATCATCTCACTCTCTTCTCCTCCTCCTCCTCTTCCTCTCCATGAAGCCCGGCTCAGCACCGCTCTGTGAAAGCCAACGCTCCAGCTGGCAATGATCACACTCCTGCTTAACCCTATCTGAAAACCTCCCTCCCCACAGCCAGGCTTCAGTTCATTAACTTCACAACAGGGACACTGGAAGATGTGCTCTGTCTCTCTGTCTCTCTCCATCTCTCTCAGATTTAATGTTAATATAACAGTTATAATATCTGTTGGAGATCCACTGGGTATCAATTAGTATGTAAACATTTGCATTCCCCCGATGAGGTTAAATTTAGCATGGAATTAAAAAAATAATCCAGCACTCAGAAGAAATGATGCAGAACTGTCACTGGGGTGGTGCCCTGCAGGGTATGACTTCAGTAGCTTAAGTCGAAGGACATATTTCTATCTTAACTACATTTGCAGTTGTGTTTCTGTACTTTTTTAGACACAGCTGGACCTGAAGGTTCAAGTTGTACCTTTGAGGGAACACTTGCACTATATGTACTTTGATTTAAAAAAAAAATAAAGGTAACACTTTACTTGGATGTTTCATTTGATGGCCTTGTTGATGCTCAACTGACATTCAACTAACATTCAACTGAATGTCTATTAACTGCAACTTAACCATATGTTGAATGTAAATGATTAAAAATAGAACATAACCTTATTATTAACCCTTAATCAACCCTAAAATCTAACCCTAACCCTAACCTAAACTTTAAGTCTAACTCTAAACCCAGTGTTAAAATGTTAAAAAGATTAGGGTTTGGGTTAGAGTTGGATGAAGGGTTACATTTAATAGAGAATCATTTACTTTCACTTTTCAGTTTTCAAATTATTCCCATTTTCTTCCATATTTACATGGCCAATTGCCCAACGCACTCATTAGGACTCCCCCCATCACTAATAATGACCCAACACACCAGGAGGGTGAAGACTAACACATGCCTCCTCCGATACATGTGAAGCCAGCCACCGCTTAATTGCCGAGCAGCCAGCGCACTTGGAGGAAAGCGCAGCGGCTCGGTTCCAACACATCAGCTCACAGACGCCCTGTGTTGTGGACATCACCCAAGGAGTGATGTGGGGAGAGAGCGCCATCTACCCACCCGGAGGGAGCAGGGCCAATTGTGCTCCCTCTGACCGCCGGATGCATGAGCGGGGGTTCGAACCTGCAACCTCCCGCTCATAGTGGCAGCGCTTTAGACCACTGGACCACTCGGCGCCATGCACTTAATAGATTTAATGAAGTTGAATGTTGGTTGAATGTCAGTTGAGCATCATCAAATGGCCAACCAAGTAAAGTGTTACCAAAATAAAAACTTTGAATATTACCTTAGCATACATCGTTTGTTTTTGCAAACAAACTCTTAATTTATTGGGTGTTAAAATAGTTTTGTCAAAAAAATCTGAACATAAACTGAGAGTTTTTTAGCAATCAAAATCAAATCAAATATTCCTTATAATTTCAGTTCTTTTGTCTTTGGCTACTAAAGCTGAAGCGCAATTTTGTGAGCACTAAGTTCAGTTGTTTTCTGCTGGCTCAGAGATGTATTGAGAGACTGGGTTTTGGTGAATGACACTGATTTACTGTTGTATTTTATTAGTCCCACATGCATATTTCAATATGCATATTGTGTAAATCTTTCCATGCAAAATAGAGCCGTCAACAGCCCTGCATTTTATTTTATTTTACACAAATGTGTGTATTACATAACCTGCAGTGATCTGGTGTTAATGCAGTGTCAAACTAAATGGGAGCATGTGAATCTTGTTTAGCATCAGCTACTGTATGTAAACGATTCACTAACTCACACAGAAAGAGGCGAGAGAAAACTCTAATGAGTTATTGGCTGAGACGTCTAGCTTGGATTTGCTGCCATGGCATAATTCCACACATCCCTGGACCATACAACACTTAACAACTCCAAAACACAATTTACAAGGATCCTTTCCTGGGAAAGAGAGTGGACAAGAGTGACCACCAAATGATGTAGATTTCTGGAAGAGTGTGAGCTTCCACAGTGCAGATTTAATGAGGGAACCATGCAGTGTAACCTTACCTAAAAACATACAAAATAATTGCCTTAAAAAGCTGTAAAGTGGAATATGTTTTGTATGTTGCATCAACTAATGCTTTCTAGTATAGTTTACTCACAAATGAGTTTAATAAACTCACAGGATTACGGGATATCCAAAAATAGAAAAAGGGCAAGACAAAAAGGATAGTCAAAAATACAAAAATAAGTTTTGGCAACAAGAAAACAAACAAACAATAAAGGGCTAGCCAAAAGAATAGTCAAAGATACAAAAAGTGTTGATAACAAAAGGAAAAACACAAAAGAAACGCTGGGTAGAAGAGCTAGAAAACTAGCTTCAATACCGCACAATGGAGTAGGGGAAGACAGGGGGTATTTATACTGGGAAACACAGGTGAAAGTCATTTTAGAAGCTGGGTGAGCCAGAACACCAAAACATTACATGATCCGGCATGTCTGGGAGGTTAGGTGCAGGTGCATACTGGGAAGTGTAGTCTTTGGTGTGTGAACTGGAGTCCGTGGCAGGCAGGCAGACAACGTCAGGACTGACAAGTATATGTAATCATTTACTTAAGGTGTACTTTTGACTTTGTATTAGTATGTACTTCATTAGAATTACTATTGTAAACAACTAAATAATTTCAAGTGAAATATACTGTGTAAGCTTTTCTTTAACAATGTGAATTACAGCCAGCTAACCTCTTAAATAAATAGAATATTAACTAACACCACCTTTCCAATGGCATAATTCTACATTAGTTTATAATTGTCACTGTGGCCTTTAGCCAACATAAAGCCACACTCATAATTAGAGAAAGTTGTAACTTGCTCTTACAGTCTTTAACACTGAGGCCTTGCAGTCAACCCTTACATATGATGATACATAAAATACCTAAGAGAAGGTGGTTCAGAGGAATTGACTACACATTGACAGTGAGTGTCACTGACAGAAGGACATGCCCAGGTGGTATGCATAAAGATGGTACCAGGAACCAATGGAAAGATTTTAAAAAAGAGTTTTGAAAGAGTTTTACCCAAACACAAAGCCAATATGGCTGCTACTGAGCATACTCAGTCATTCACAGTCATTGTTACTACTTGATTGTTTTAAGTTATCTGCATTAAAGTGCATGTTAAAGAAAAGCAATCATTACTTAAGCAGTGATAGCTATTGCATTTTACAGTGTAGAAATCTTTAAAAGGTGTATGTGAACTGACCTCAAGACTACACACTTTGCTGAGTGTAGTTGATGCTGCTTGTGAAGACGTTTAAACCAGAGACTGTAAAAAAAAGATGGACGCCGTGCCTTAATCCCTATTCATTCAATAAAAATGAAGCCAGAATCTTCCGCCATGTTAAAACCCGAGTCTGCACAGTAGAGACCAGAAGAGGGAGAAAGACTGCAGCGAAACAGCTTACTCATTGAATAACCCCGCCCCTAAGGGCTGTCTCGAACACACCTTTTAAATAGAGCTGAATAACGTTTAAAAAACAAATTCTGTGGGGATATAAAAACTCAACAACATAAGCAGAGGTTACACTAGCTGTTGCATTTAAATAATGGAGGTAGAATTACAGTATATTGGAAAAAAAACGTGATTGAAAGTTGTCTGTTTTGTTATTGAAACCTATGTGGATGGGTGGGGCTACACAGCTTTCTGTAACCGAACAGCAGGGGGCGCCCGACCTGTGGTGGCTTCACTTTTGAGGGTCGATGCTCTGTCCAGCTACACAGTCTATGTGTCACACCTTAGCCTGTGTCTGTCCAGTGTCTTTCCCTTTTTTGGTTCCTTCCTGCTCCTGTCCTGTTCTCTGTTGTTTAACTGTCATGTTTCCCAGACATGTGCTACTGTTGTGTTTTGGTCTTGTCTCCGCCTTAGCCCCGCCTTGTCATCTGTAATCCCTCCTGTCTCATTTGTAACCCCCCCCCCCCCCATTACCTCCACAGGTGTCCCTAGTGTGTGCCTGTGTATTAATACCTCATGTGCTTCTTTGTTCTCTGTCGCACTTTTTGTCTGATCTTGTCTTGTTACTCTGTCCAGATCTAGTTTATCTGTTTTGTTTAACCTCAGACCAGCTGTGTTTTTTGTCTTCAGTGTTTCAGGTTTGCTTTTTGTAGTTTGTTTCTTTGTTTGTTATTTTTGCTTGTTTGTTTCAGTCTTTTAGTTTATCCTCTGTTTTTTAGTGTTTTGTTCTTGTTTGTTAAAAATTATGGAAAATAAAGACTTGCATTTGCATCCTGCCTCCTCCTCTGCGTTACACTATGGTTTAAACTGTGTGAGGTATCTTTGGAACTGCACAGTTATGACTAGGATGTTTTAGGATTAGGGTGTGAGCTTTTTGTCTCTTTGGTGGCTCTCATGTGCAAACCCAGAAATCGCAGTAGACAGGTTTGTGATGACATCCTCGGTCTCAAGTGGTGAAGCACAGGTTAACCACACTGTGTGGTGTGGCTGTAGAAGTTATTTTACCTAAACACAGGCTGTTGAGAGCTGCAGTGCTGGGTCACCAGATTCCTTCATTGTTCTGAATAGACGGAAGTAAACAGCGGTTTGGGCAGGAATTGGGAAGAACTGACATCTCCAACGATCTTTCATTCTCCTTAGACGTTGAAAGGCGTCCAGGACAAGGCCGGGTATCAATATACACAATGGAAACGAACACAGTGCTGCATTTTCCATGGAGTAATCCCCCAAAGTCCTTCTCAACTCGAGTTTGGAGAGAGATTCCAGAGCTGTGTGTGTTTATCGTGGAAATAAACATTTAAGATCCATAAACTGCGTGCTGAGACATCACAGAAAGAATGTTTGTTTTCAGGGTGTCTGACAGTGTGCCTCCCACAAAACAGCAAGCCATCGATAAAACTTGTTCTAAAAGTTGGTATCTTATAGTCATGAGGGCCTTAAGGTTGAGGGCACTCCCCTCTTCATGTTAATCAGAGAGGTGATGAGAAGGGAGCATGGGGTGAAAAGTATTAAAAAGTTCTTTTTTCCATGTAAACAGCACGTCTGGAAGTCCGCAATTATGCCAGTGAAGATACGAGATAGCGGCACGATTTGGGCTGAGTGAGGCAATTCCCTGCAGAATGCTCTGAATGTACCTCCACACGCAGAGCACACGCACATCCGGGAGAGCAGAGAGAGAGGACAACAGGTCAAAGAAAAATCCTTCACCAGTTTACAGTACCTTGCGTAAGACACCTGAAAAAAATTTTTATAGATTAAAACTACAGTGTTTATTTTACTCAAACATATACCTATATATAGCAAAATCAGAGAAAGTGATTTGGAAAATGAAGTGGTCTCTGTATTGTGAACCTCAAGACTGCTGTGTCCTCCTTTGAAAGCTAAAGTTGTGCTGAACTGTCTGTTCAGCGCCTCGCACTGTCAGCCTATGGTTGATGACATGATCAACTGATCAAGGTTGCTCTGATTACATTTGAAAGTTTTTGTCTTCTTTGGCAATTAATTCCTTTAGCAGCTCTACCCCTACCTCTCACTGTTCCTCCGCCTCTCATTCTCCTCCTCTGTCTGCAGCGTCTTCTATTGTTGTATAAAAAAAGGCTCACCTGTGGTCTTTATATAGTGCTTTCTTCCTGATTGAAGTGAGGTAATAATTCATTAATGACTTGTTTCGCCAGGTGGCACACGTATTGGCCAATTAGCTATTGTCATTTAGTCCTTTTTTGCTATGTCAATGATGCATGTCATGTCATGTCATTTTAGTGTGTTAAAACTGTGATTCATTACATTTACATCCCTAAAACACACCAAGCCTACTGGCAAAAGCCATTTGAGGCTAAACACAACAGCCTCTGGACTGGTTGTGACTTATGGAATTTTCAGTCACACAGAAGCTTCAAGAACAGCTTAAAGTCAAGCCTTATTTAATTTTAAAGTTTTATGGTTTAGCCGGTCTACAAGTGTGATGCCATTAACCAAGCTAAACAACCAATATGAAGATGCCTGACAAGCTGAGCAACCAGCAAAACCAAACTTGCTGAGTGAGCATAACTAAGCTGTTCAACCAGCATAACCAAAAGGACCAAGCTGGGCAACCAGCATGGCCAAAATCAAATCCAACGTACACTAAACAGGTTAAGAGCTAGTTAATCAACTCACAACTTCACCAACACATGATATGTTTTCACCCAGATGACCAGCTTTTCAACCACCTCCACAGTCAATGAAATTGGGTACCAGCAAAAGGTGGTCTTGAGCTCGTTTTTTCTGCTGGGTAGGCTGACTAAGGTAGGAACTGATTCTGTTATCTGGAGGGATGGAGCCTGTGGAGTCTCTGAAGTACACTAGGTCAATCAAACATTTCTTTGTTGCTAACATAACAATAAAAAGCAAAAAAACATTTCCAGTAATCTCAGAAATTCCAAAATCATGCATACATATGTGTGATGTGGTTCCTTTATCATTATTGAACCTCCCCTTAATGAAATCCAGTATATGTGGCTCCAGTTGCTAGTTTGACTGATCGCTAAGGTTCACTGAATGGAATCAGGTGTTCAGGCTGGTGGAATTAAATAAATAAATGAAGTGGCTGGAGTGCATCAAGTTGATGAACCAGACCTGTGCTCTTCTCACAGCATATCAATCACTTTACTAAAAACACTAACGTCTACAAACCTGAGAGTGAATTCAGGTGTATCTGTGTTTATTATAAAGTGATATAGTTTGATGTATAAGTATAGAAGGCAGGGAAGACTGAAACACAATCAGCAGTCATGGCATGCCCATTGTTCAGAAAAACAAAGCTTTATCTGCCCGGAAGGCAAAGTGGACTGTGAGGAATTTGTAGGCAATTCATCCCATGTGTATGTGAACGCTGAAGGAAGCGCTGAATGATACAAAGCATTGAGTAATCGTTGGAATGATTGCAGAGCGAAGGCTTTATTTCATTAGCTAAAGGCTCGGACTGTTGCCAGCAGCGTTGTTGGTCTGGAATGGTCATTAGAGTCGTGCTGGAGAGAGGAGGGGGTGCCATGCTGTTTTTCAAATATTTAGGCTTGCCTCTGAGGCGAATAATGCGCTGTTTATTTAATAAATCATTTCTCCCAACAAACCCCAGTACAAGCAGTCTAGCTCAGAGACAAACACTGTGTGTGTGAGAGTGTGTGTTATACCTTAGGGGTTCGCATGTTAGATGACAATTCCTGACTGACTGACTGAAGAACTGATAGTACATACCTAATATTAATAATAGGAGTAATAAAGAGACAGGGATAGAAAAAGAGAGAGAAGAGAGAATGCGAGGTGCAGAAAGACTGAAAGAGATGAACCAAAAGATGGAGAGATACATTTAAAAGAAAGTGAGAGTTAAAAAAGAAAGATGAATCGAACAAACAAAGAACTAAAATAGAATACAGTTATTTTGATGGAACATGGGAAGAACTAAAGAGAGTGCAGGAGAAAAAGAGGAAGTGATGAAATGAAGAAAGAAAACTGAGAAAAAGAGAGAGAGAGAAAGAGAGAGAGAGAGAGAGAGAGAGAGAGAGAAAGGGACTGGAACTTGTATACTAAAAGGATGTGTTTACATTAGGTAGTCACAAATACATCTCCATTTACTCAAACTGAAGTCTGGTTGCTGTGTGGAATTGAATATGGTAATTAAGCCATTCCACTGCATTGTTTACAGGAGTTTCACTTGTACTGGGAGGAGTTTCGGTTTAGTGGGAGGAGTCGTTAAAATTATCAAAGGATTTTGTAGGGACAGATGTGTTTACACTGCTATACTCTGGCTCATATGTGTCTCTGATCACCTGCTGAAGTGATGTGAGTGATCAGATATAGTACATCTGTTTTACATGCGTATTGGGTGTGTTTCATTTCTATTATGTTTGACCATATCTTGATATAATCCTGTGGCACTTGTGAATATAACTCTATATTGGAGTATTTTACTGTTTGTCAAATATTCATCAGTAATACATCCCTTACCAATGTGGTTCTATCAGCAATTAGTGATGGAATGTTCTTGATGCAGAGCCGTCTAAGGGATCAGAGATTACAAGTGTTCAGTTTAGGCTTGCACTTTTGATATTTGCACACTGACATTTCTCCCGATTCTTTGAATTGTTAAAATTAAAGAGAAATACTTAAATCTCTTTCAGACTTTCTTTGAGGAACATTGTTTTTAAACATTTTGATTATTTTCTTATGCATTTGTTACAAACTGAAGATACTGTGAACATAGTTGCTTCTTAAAGACATATCAGACCCCTTACATTGGTAATGCTTTTTGTTACAAATTATGATTACAGTCACCTGTTGTCATCACCAGTTGGAAATCACATTAGTTTTTACTTTTACCTTAACGGCTCTAAATTGCCTCTATCCCAACATTTTTTAGAAGTCACAAATGTTCAGAAAAGTTGAGCAGACAAAAACTTTTATCATCAGAACAAAATCAGTTATTTTTGATGTTCCAGAGATAATTTCAGAGGAGTTTTGGTTATCGAATGTGTCTTGAAGACACAGATGTCTTTACACTGCTGTAAGATGCCTCAAATGCATCTTAGACCACTTACTAAAGAAGTGGCTGAATAATCGGATTTGTATCTATTTTAAATGAATCTTGGGTGCGTTTACACTCACATTTTTAAGTGATTGATCTAATCCAACTCCACATGAAGTGACCAGGTGTAAATGTAAATGCGGTCAGAGTATTAAATGAGAGATAGAACTGAATTGGAAACAGGAGAGAACTGAATTGAGAACTGGTAAGGAGGAAGAACTGTAAAAATTGAAAATGAAATGAATAAAGAAACAGAGAGTGTAAGAACAGTGAGATAGAGAAACTCAACAAAGAGATTAACTAAAAGACAAAGAGTGAAAGTGAGAGAGAAAACACAAAGAGAAAGATCAACCCGAGAGAGCGAGAGAGAGAGAGAGAGAGATGAACAGACAGTTTCTGTTGGCACTTTGCCTTTTTGCTGAACGATCATACCAGAGTGTCTTAATCTCTCTCTCTCTCTCTTTTTCTTTCTTTCTCTCTCTCTGACTTTCCTCTGCATGCGCTCTCCTCTCCTCTCTCGTTCCCTCCCTCCTCGCCCAGGCCTGACCCAGTTCATCAAAGACAAAGGAGCAGAGAGGCCGGGTGTGAAAGAAGACGCTGCTGTGTGATACACACACTCTCCTGGGTTGAGATGGGGAGCGCTGGCGGCGTGAGCTGACAGTGCAGGACAGTGAGGAATGCTGTGAAAGTGGGCCGCTTGCTGAATTCAGCACTTTGCTCGGCTCTCGCTGCTGCGGCTGCAACACAAAAGACTTCGGTGCTACAGGCCTCACTGGTTAGTTCTTAGTGACACTGACAGATTTAACTGCGTGTGCTGTGCCTGCGCATATCATCAGCGGATAAATTACACTGCAAGACAAACAGTGCAGGGGATGGAGGAACCACCTGCGGTTCGGTAATGCAGTGGAGTGAAAACGGGGCCTGCATGGTAATGCAATCGAGAGGGAGAGCGCGCTCACTCGCCCTGAACCAGCGGCTGAACCCCGTTCAGGAAACAGACAAACACCTGTTTTAAAGTTTCACAGGCCAGAGGTTTTCATTGCACATAAATAGCAATAATAGTTTATGGGATTCATTGTGGGTCGGGAAAAACATTCAAAAACGCTACAGTCAGGTGGGAGGCTGATCTCGGAGGAAACGGCTCACGATGGGTCGGTGATACGAACAAAAAGCTGAGGTCCAGCCGACCTGACAAAGGACGGAAGAAAGAAAAAAACTGAGTGACCAGAAAGAGCCAGAAACACTCCTCTCTCTCCTTCCCTCTCTCTCTCTCTCTCTCTCTCTCTCGCGCGCGCTCAGAAATCGTTTACGGGAATTGATGAAGGATTTAGCTGGAGACTTGCAGGAAAATGTGTCTCAACCTAATGTACGACCCCGCTGGGATGAGTTCAGGGTGAAAGTACAGGGCAGTGCTGAAGGAATCAGAGAAGAACTGACAATCGCTCCCCTGCTCTCTCGCGCTCGCTTCTTACGGCCAGTTTCCTGGACACGGATTAAGTCTAGTCGGACTACTGCAATGCCAATGGTGTGTCACCACTAAAGATCCCACATGGCCCTGACTTAAACTTAGCCCTCAGAACTGATGCCTTTAGAATTATTAGCATTATTTTGCAATGCTGTATAAATGTGATTATAGAAATACATCATTTATTTTATACTTATACAAGGAATTAAATTTACCATATATACTTATTAATGATAGATATCAAGTAAGTTTCAGTGTAAATCAAGCAATAATATAATTGTGTTTTTATTTTCTAAAATTAAATTCTAAAAATGTAAACAAATACAACCCCCTGCTTCTCTTATGTGATAAGAGCTGCAGTTCATATATAATGAGTTAATATAATGAAAGTTAGCTATGTTGGTGTTTAAATACCAAGCCATAGTTATATATGTGTACAGCTCTAGAAAAAAATAAGAGACCACTTCAAAATAATTTATTTTTCTGGTTTTATTATTTATAGGTTTATGTTTAAGCATTGTTGTTTTATTCTGTAATCTACTAACAACATTTCTCCCTATTCCAATTTTATATGCAATAAGAAATGGTCATATTAATAAAAAAAAAGACACAGTGCTTGCATACTCAAATAATGCAAAAAAAAAAACATTTAGAAACAACAATACTAATGTGTGTAACACACAGGAACAGTTCAGAAATCTATATTTGGTGGAATTCTGTCGATTTTTAATCGCAGCTTTAATTCTTCTTGGCATGCTCTCCACCAGTCTTTCACACTGCTTTTGGGTGACCTTATGCCATTCCGAATTCACAATTTTAAGCTTTGTTTGATGGCTTGTGACCATCAATCTTCCTCTTGAGGAGGGTTCAGATCTGGACCGTCAACTTATTTGAATGTCAATCAGCAACTGCAGGATGACATCAAGTGACCATAATAAAAATCCAGCTAAAGACCGGTTTTAGCTGGTAGCTGGTTTGGATGGTCAGTGTGACTTTGTGTGATGTTTTATGTATATGTTATTACACATCATATGATGTTTATAATGGCTTGGCTGTTTGCCTGTCATATAAATCAATTTTGTTGTCCAAAAGAAAGAAGAATATATATTTTAAACAATTATTCATTAATACAGCATTACTGCATGAGTCAGCCCAAATTTTATGAACAATTATATGGTAGTTCTATTAGCGTCTGAAAAAAAAAAGCAAGCTAAAGGCTAAAGTCCACATTTAGTTAGAAAATTAGTATTGAATTACATTTAGAGATCCAATTTAGTGATAACCAGCTATAATTGTAACTGCTATGGGTTAAACTGTTTCCTGGACTCCAGCCATCTTATTCACTTACTCTTGTAGTCTCAGTCTCTCTCTCTCTCTCTCTCTCTCTCTCTTCAGTCTCTCTTCACTGTAACCCCATGACCAGGCCTCAGGAGAGATGTCCTGTTGCCCACATCTCGCTTGCCCCCAGCTCACAGCCAGAGCGGAACTGCAGGGTATCCGTCTGCCAGCTAATCGCCCCTAATTGTGCCCTAATAGAGAAAGCAATGGAAGGGTAGGGGGAGGAGAGGGGCGAGAGAGAGGGAAGAAAACAAACAACAGCAATAGGAAGGGGAAAAGGGCAATTTCAGTTGAAAAATATTAATGTAATCAAGGCAAATTAGTGGCTTTGGGATAACATTCCTATGGTGCAGACTGTTTACTTTCAAGGACCGCGACGAGAATCGTACAGGGCCGAGACACAGGGGAGTCTCGTCCATCGCAATGCAGCGAGCCTTCAAAACACACTCACACACACCCACCTAACACACCCCAAACAAACCACTGACCATCTACCTTCCTATTAGAAACAGTACATTTGAAATCACACACATATAAACCACTACGGTAAATTGGAGTGTAAGAAATAATGATATACCGAAGTATTGCAATATTTTGTTTCGCAATACTGTATTAATTTTTAAAGATCAATTAAAGTGACTATTATTAGTTTGCATATCTTATAATTATTAGCTTGGTATTTTTTGTCTTCTGTTTAAACCCCCTGTTTAAAGGATAGTGTTTATTTTTTTAGTTTATAAGTACATTGTAAAAAAAAAACTAAAAAACTTAACATTTGTCCTCTTAATGTGATTTTTAAGCCTAAACTAACATTATTTAGTTTCTCGTTAAAAGCTGCGTCTAAATAAAGAAACTGTCTGCAAAATTTACAAATTGTAGTTGAACCCTAGTAGAGGCCAAGCCAACTACTTTGCACATGCTCAGTTTGACTCTGTTCTGCATGGGTTTTCCCCTGACGTTGGACACTCTATTTGCATATTGGGCGTGTCCTCCCTCTTTTCACTCCCCATTAGTGTGTAATTATTCTCCACAGGCTGCCTTCTCTGTATAAGTAATATTATAGTTAATAACTGCCTGGTCTCAGGGTTGTAGGCTATAAGAGCAAGTTACTATGTTTTGTGTTGCTGAGTGTGATTATAGGCAGGCTGGGTCCAGCTGATTAAATTTGCATTAATGCAAGCTTATTCAATTGAGAATAAGACATTTGTAATAGTCATTAATTAAAATAAATATAGTGCCCACTACATGAGTTTGATTAAATGTTTAAATGATTAATGTTAAAGCTATCATTAAGACAACTTATGTGTTTTATCTCAACTAAAAAATAAAGTACATTTTTATGTTGGTGATGCTTTATATTGAAAGTTTTTATACAAATAAAAAATTGATGATCTGAACTAAAGATTTCTAGTTGACACAACTGGTGGTGGTTTTTATGAAAAAGTAAAAGTTTGAGTTGACCTCAAAACTCAAAAATCTAGTGCAGTTAGTTGGCTTCAATTTTTTAATTTTCTCAACTTTTTCTAATTTTTATAATGCATGTAAGTTTTACACTATGACCTTTAAAAAAAAAGATTTAAACAGTTTTGCTGGTGAGTAGAAAGAAGCAGACCATTACACAACTGGGCCCCGTTTCCACGCTAAATAAAACAATGGATGAGGAATGAGGGCGAGATGGAAGAAAGAAAATGCAGGGGAGGCTGGAGGAGTGAGGTCTTCAGGATGAAAAAGGAGATGAGACGAGATGGGTGTGTGTGTGTGTGTGAGAGCAGAAACAGAAAGGGCGTTTTAAGGGAAAGAGTGAAGAAGACTGGAAGGTTAGGGTGGCTCGTATGCGGGAGCTGTCAGTCAGTTGATAGAGTACGGGGACGTCCTGTTTTCTTTCGGAGGCAGAGCCTCACCCCCTCTTGTTAGACATGCTTGAGTGAGAGGAGGCTGACCTGAGGCAGTGCACTCACAGAAGCATGCAGGGACACAGAGGGCCAGATCACACTGAGGCCAGACAGCAGCATATAAACCACACACACTGCTGTCTCAATATACACACATATACACACTGATATACCAGCTAGCAAAATTCTCTTTCTCACACACACACACTACAAATAATACAGCAAAAAGTAGTTTTTCAGTATAACAGAACACAAAGGATTTAAAATAATAAACTAGATAATAACTAGAAAATACAAATGCTTGCAAAGCAAAAAATAAAACATTGAAATAAAAAATTGTTAAAAAAAAATAAACAATAAAATGAAAATTAATATATATTAGATAAATAAAAACTAAGATACAGGCAGATTTCAAGGAAATCACCACCAGTTTTGCCAACTAGAGATCTTTTGTTTAGATCATTAATTTTTCTTATGTATGTTAATACAATGTTATTACAATGTTATTAGCGTTGTGTATTGCATTGTTTTTACTTTAGTTTTATCACAGCCTTATTACGATGTTAGATGGATTGTGTAATGCCATACAGTACGTAAATGATTACAATATTAGAGCTAAGGTATCAGTTAATTATGGGAAAATATAGAATGGAAAGGAGGCTCTGGTACCCTGTTGGAGGCTCTAACCTTATAAATACAAGATAAGATATGGCTGGACATGGAGGAATATAAGTATTGTAAGTTATCCTGCTGAACCTTTGCCCACAGATGTTGCAGCTGGACCTGTAGATCCTGCACAGTCATATTTTGTATAGAAATTGGCATCCCAGCTGACCAGATAAATGCTCGATTAGTGAAAATCTGGTGACTGTGCTAAGACTGTGCCAAGCTGTATCTAGTGAAGACATTCCTGGGAAAGCCTTGCTGTGTGTGGGTGAGCATTATGCTGCCAGTTGTTGTTGCCCTGTCATGAGAGGCAACACATGTGGATGCAGGATGTTCTGCACATATTGTTAGAGTTTTATAAGGCAGCAAGAGAAACTTTTATGCCCTCTTTATAGGGTGCATTATTTTTTTCAAAGAGTGAAAAGCTAAATTCGAGGTTTTTGTGTGACATGAAGATATGTAGATCACAACAATCCATCTACAACATGTACAGTGAATAATAAATATTATATGTTGTATATATATAAATATAATATGTTTTTTCTTTATATACTAAAAATTATTTAAGTTAATTTCTTTAAAATTAAAATTTCCCCTTTTTTCTCTCAACAGATTTACGTCTGCAGTGACGCTCCACCTCCCAGGATGGGCACGGGCCTTTCTGGCTTCTAGAAGAGGATACCCTTAGCAGAGTCTGGGATCCTCTAGGAATTACGATAAGTGAACACTTTATAAAACACTTGTTTAGTCTTTAGTTTATAATAACTCTCTAAAGTGTCTTTAAAGTGTCTTTAGAGAAGTGGGGATGTGACAGGTCTCTAAGGCAGTTCAAAGAACACAAGCTTGGTTCCAGATGCTTCCAGCCATTACACCCACCACCATTGCTCACATCCACCAGCCGCTGCACACCTGATTTAACTTAAAGAATCATTAATATACAAATACTACACATAATAAAATGCTGACACATGGAAACTGACATGCATTAAATCCCTTTTTTGTGCTCAACCCACTTTTTAAATACATACATTTGGGGTTACCTTGCACAATTATAAAAAATAATAAAAATAAATAAAACAAAATAGAAAATTTAAACAAATGAAGGAACCACTGATCAAAGTAATGTCTTGGTAGTAAATATATATTTTTTTAGCATTTGGCATTTTAAACACTTGCTGTTATATCAGCATTCATCAGTACTTATTGGACCAATATATACTAAATTAGCACATTTAATGTCTACTATAGTCCAATTTCAAAGCACTGGAAAGATGCAAAGCTCACATGGGTTGCCAGGTTGAGAACACTGAACCTACACAAACCTGCACAAGACGAGTTCAAATGTTGGCAGGGGCAGCATATAATCTCATTCACAGCTAGTTCATCAGTTTATGGATATGAAGTAAGTCAATATGAAATCAAATGTTGGTTTCTATCGTATATTTCTGTCAAGCTGGATGCAACCAAGGTAGTAAAGAGCATCTGCTTCTCTGCTTCTCTTCTTCTGTAGCATGACAGTGTTAGCCAGCACTATTCTGGGTCACTTTACCAATCTCATATACTTGTCTTGATAACCCAGCTGCACTCCACTGAGTATAAATGAGTTTAAATAAGTTAAAATGCCCATCTGCCAAATGCCCAGGGTAGATAACCTTAAAGCTTAAACTCAGTGTTTACCTATTTAGGGGAAAATTAGCCAGCATGACATGTGTGTTGTGGTCCTTCTGGGCTCTAAGCTGTCTCTTTAAAACAAATTAATTTTCTTTTTATTGAGCTTTTCAGAAGAATACCGAGGCTGCAGCATGCTGTGTTTGTCTGTTATTGTGTTCCATACCCATTAGTGTAGGGAACCGGGGTGAATATCAGAATAGGTGGATTAGCCTATTCGCCCCAAAATTATACAGCAGAAAAAGCAGAATTTGGTTTAAAATACAATTTTTTTTGAAAGCTCGCCGAAAAAATACACCCCTGCCAAAAAATTTTTTTCTGAAAAAAGTATGCTAAAGCAATTATCTCCGCTTTTATCAAGAAGGAGGGGGTGCTTTTCCTGGCGGGGGTGCTGAATTTAGTACAACAACTGCTTTACACGCAAGGTCAGTGATGAGAGCAATAAATAGCAACAATAACAATATACTGAAATAAAAACAGGTTTTGTAGGTTGTAAAGTAACCTTTAGTTGGCGAGAAAAAGCTTGTTAGTATGTGCTTCCAAAGGTAGTATTCATGGTAAAAGAAACATAGAGGACACACTGTTTCAAAATAGATCTAGAATACTTGCCAAGGTGTACTTTAACTGTATTGTTTAAAATCTGTGAAGATTTCACATCCCCAGGCCTGTGACGGTCAGTGTGTGAACGTAAAAGGAATCTGCGTGGCGTTTTCATGGAAGCATGTGGGCCGAGACTGTGATACACTATCATTTTGTCCCAATAGCTACAACATGCCCTCTGACATGCACATACATCAATTCTCATTACACACACACTTACACTTTTACGTGCTCTCCGTGGGGCCGGTGTAACCGCTCTTCCATGCATTAGTCACGGCTGTGAGCTGATTTACGGACGTGTGTTTACTGAGGCTAACGTTTGAAACCGTACTCCTGTGTGGAGGAGAGGGTCTCGGAGGCACGGAAACAATGTGAGCGCTCTGGAAAAGATGGCCAAAACCTGTAGGAAACGATGCTCAGGAGAGAGCGGACGCATGAACATGAGAGCAGGCCACGGCCTGCAACGACTCCTTCCCCCTGCAGACACCGGGAACCTGCACAGCACACGCAGCTCTTTTTCATTCTGTAGATTTCATTCAGTGGATTTATGAAGAAACAGAATGTGATAAATGACTAAATATGAGTATTAAAAAAAACAAAAACATCAAAAGTAGTCTTGATAACAGATATAAATTAATTTCATACAACAATTAACAAATGTAAACCAACACATGTAAATGGCTTTTATTAAATTGTTTTGGTGGAATGTAGCAGCTATGAAAAGCTTTCTGCAAAATAAATCTGATTAAAGAGGAGTTTTAATACCATACTAATGTGAGTGCAATACATTGCAAGTTGTATGCAAATTTTCAGGCATCCCTAGTCGAAAAAACATGTTTTGTATATGGTTTAGCAGAAACCTTACACAGTAGTCCATTGTAATGCACACCCATTGTTTCCATTCATTCATGCCACATATGGTAAAAAAATTAGAGACCACTTTAAAATGATGAGTTTTTTTATTTTACCAAATTGAAAACCTTTGAAATATAATCAGGAGAAAGATGGATGATCACAAGCCATCAAACCAAGCTGAAAATCTGAACTGCTCAATTTTTTTGCACCAGGAGTGGCATAAAGTTATCCAAAAGCAGTGTGTAAGACTGGTGAAGGACAACATGCCAAGATGCATGAAAACTGTGATTAAAAACTAGGGTTATTCCACCAAATATTGATTTCTGAACTCTTAAATCTTTATGAATATGAACTTGTTTTCTTTGCATTATTTGCAAAGTCTGAAAGCTCTGCATCTTTTTTGTAATTTCAACCATTTCTCATTTTCTGCAAATAAATGCTCTAAATGACAATATTTATATTTGGAATTCGGAAGAAATGTTGTCTGTAGTTTATAGAATAAAACAACAATGTTCATTTTACTCAAACATATACCTATAAATAGCAAAATCAGAGAAACTGATTCAGAAACTTTAATATATATAGTATGTGGGTTGATTTTTTTTCCTTTCACAAAATTGTAATCTGGTTGGATTTTTTTTAATAGTCTGTCAATATTTTTTGATGAATGTACAAAAACGATCCAACAAATAATAAAAAAATATTGTCCATCTTTGCTTTTTCAGTAAATTTAATGGTATAATTAATTTAGCTGCTTGCAGAAAATAAATTCAAACACATTTGAAGTAGTAAGAGTAGTATTATTTATAAAAGATCAAACAGTAGCACAGATTCCTCCACAATACATACCCTGGAACCCTGAAACAGCTTAATGCTGATGTATTTGGGAATAAACCTGACTCTGATTCTCAGAATAAAGTGAAATTTTTGGGGGGAATGAATGTGAAATGAAGTCATAGAGCATCCACCAGTGGCAAGCTGCAGTACTGCACCTGTGCTTTTATTACAGTGTGACAAATGAGTGACCAGGGACAGATTTAAACATGATTTCTGCTCTGGCCAACAGGTGCCAAAATCCCTGCCTTATACAAGGGAGCACTCGGATCCAGTATGGTCCCTGTGAATGCTGTGGAATGAGTATCCCTCTCAATATGGCATGTTTCAGTGCAATATAAATAAATATGATGTAATGTTATGCAGTCGAATAAAAAGTGGAGGTCATTCATTGTCTATGAATAATGACAGAAATGACTTTGGCCAGTTTGACTTAAATAGAAGACAGATGTTCTTGTGAAAACAGTTCTTGGGTGGTGTAATTTAGGTCGCCCTCAGACATGGGGGAGTATAAAAACAAGGTTTCGACACAGTCACCACGACTGGGAGCACAACTGTGCGCCGTGTTACTGTGGTTTTAGGCTTTTTAATCCATAAAGCTGACAATTCACTGAATAAATACAATCCCAGATGAGTCTTGACCACATTTGAGGAGTATGGATAGTAATAGAACTGTAAAACAGATAAAAGGAAAGCTCATACACCCACATGCGCACACACACACACACATGCACAACCATGCACACACACATGCGAACAGTATGATGGTATAGTTTTAAAGTCTAACACATGTGGTTGAAGGTCATGGCCAGTGCATGACAACATGCTGAAATCACTACTAATGGCAACAAGAAGTCACATGAGTAATGTACGTAATTATTCACTGAATTATGGAGATCTCCTCGCTCTTTTAGTGGTGGCCATCTCTGAACATATTCTCTCAGGAGTCATATGGCTCGATAATGACCTGAAAATGGCTAAATGCTAACTCACACCGACTTCTGTAGCTTAAAGGTATTGTTCAACAATTACACTCTTACTCCATATGTAGCTGAACTGCTAAAACATGTGTTTTGTCTAAAGCACATTCTCTCAGGAGTTACGTAGCTTAATAATGACTTGCTAACTCCCACAGACTTCTGTATTTTGGTACTTTCCTGTAACTTGAAGGTATAGTTTCACAATCATACCGGCTAAAACATTTTTGGTGTTCAGTGTTTACCTATTTAGTTTTGTACTAAAGCTTTGAGTCTAATATGGTTAACAAATATAGCTATATGTACAGCAATTAGCATTATGTACTCATTATGTAAAAGCCCTATACTTTTTATTCTCGGTGCTCTATTACTGAGATAAAAATAATTATTTATTTCATATTTCATTACATTCCATTATTTTTCTCCACAATTTACACGGCCAGTTACCCAACCCACTCACACTAGTGATGCCCCAACACAAGTAGGGTGAAGACTAGCACATGCCTTTTCCAATACATGTGAAGTCAGCCCGCGCCTTTTTTTTTCAAACTGCTGCTGATACAGCATTGCCAAGTAGCATCACAGCGCACTCGGAGGAAAGCGCAGCAACTCGGTTCCGACACATCAGCTCACAGAGGCCCTGTGCTAATTGATGTGGGGAGAGAGCGCCATCTACCGATCCAGAGAGAGCAAGGACAATTGTGCTCTCTCAGGGCTCCGGCAGCCAATGGCAAGCTAAATGAACAGGATTTGAACCTGCGATCTTCTGATTAAATTCTAATTTTATCATTTTTTTTATCATTATATTTTGTGCAAAATGGTTCACTGTAGAGAAACATACTCAATCAGATTTTATGATAGTGAGAGTGATGCCTCGTAATGTATTTTCCAGGTTTTGAATATGTATTGTTGAACATTGTGAAACAAAAAGTAAATAAATAACAGTACTAATTTCCTGTCTAACCCCCTGTAAGTATCCCTGTGCAATGAATAAACATATAAATGTATGTTTAATGCCAGGAACTCATAAAATTCTGGATCTCATGTCCACTACTGTCATGATTGGACATTTCGGACCCATTCTGACAGGTTTCTCTGGAGCACAGAATTTCACACTTAACAACTCTAAAAACAACTGTAACAACTGTAACAGTAACATTAATACTTGTATATGCTGGAGGCAAGACCAGGAGTTGCCTAGAAAGTGAGACTGGAGAGGCCTAGGCTGAGACAAGACGCAGACCAGATTAAGCAAAGTTTTATCATGTAAAAAAAAAAAAAGTAATTCATTGTACATACATTTTCATAATAATTAATATTACATTCTATAATACATTTTTTAAAAGTAACATTACATTATATACAGCTTCAAATGTTATACATGTTTAATTCATTATAGTCGTGTCAACGTGTGTGAATTTACTGTAATAAAAATTAAAATATTAAAATCAACATAAAAATTATACGTTTTGACATTGCATTTTATACCCTTAAACATGACTAACCTAAAAAAAGTAACCTCAGACCGATGCACTAAACTTCTCTGGTTTCGACAACAATTTCGGAGTGGACTTCACCATTAGATTGAGACAAAAAGAAATTCTAATTAGTTATAAATGAGACCTAGACCTCTTTTATAGTCTTGAGACACTACTCAACACTACAGTCAAGAGTCCAGACTGTCATGTAAAAGTTGTGGAGTTCTAAAACTAATATGCCTTAAAGATGCATTTTGGTTATGCAAGATTTTGTATTGAATGAAAAACAAAAAACAGTGTTTAATGCTTCTAAGTTAAGGGTATGACCCTTTTTCCATGAACCAAACTCTCATTATTTGAACTATATCAAGGTCAGTAGAGTTTCCCATTGTATAGCAAATTTATAGATTTAAAGGTGATACTACAGGGATACTATACAATGTACATTTTACTTGTAGATAAAAGATTAAATGTTATATAGTATCAGAAACCATATAAGCAGGTTTTCATGGTTTGCAAGGTTTTAATTAGTGAGCATTAAGTTTCCTGTCCTTATTACATTAACCCTCAGTGCAAAACCAAATAAGCAAGATTCAGACACCAAACACGTCACGGCTGATAGACGTTGTGTAGACTGGTGTTTTGGGCAGAACTAGTTCTTTAACAATCCTACTTGTGTGTTCCTGAGTTAAACAGCTGTGTGGTAGATGTCACACTATCCATCATATGTTCCCATACGTTTATGATTTTGTTTGATTCCACCCTTCCTGAGGTGGTGCAGTGTATAGGAAATCATGTCTGTATAGCAATAAATCATGCAACACATTCATTCCTGAGGTCTGAGAGCTGGATTCTGACACCAAATCAACATTATTGAAAGCACAGCATACCAGCAAATTAGACACATTGAATATAAATCCACAATCCCTCATGTCTAAAGCTCTTAAGTTTCAAGTGTCGATGCATCTGGACATTATCTGTCAGTTTTGTATAGAAGTGTGGAGTGTGGAAACCTCACAAACGAGGCAAGAAATTAAAGTGACTGACAACAATCTGCAAGTGATTATCCCACCTGCTGCCAACTAGGAGTTATTAATGAATTTAAATAGTTGAAATGTTTTAACGTGTTCAGTGTGTTTTGTGTTGTATATGAAAACCATTTCTCACCCATCGCAACCTGGCCATCGCCTGTTTCAGATCCTCCACAATGGTACAAGCTTCAGTCAACGCAGGATAAAAATAATCAGATCGCAGAAAAAAGCTTCTTTTCTCAAGCAACCATTACTCTCAAGAACAGTTACTGCAGATCTTAGATTAGATGTTTTTCTTGACATGCCAATTTATTCTTATCCTTTTAAATCATGTTTTCTCTTATTGTATTTTACTTTATGTAACCTTATTATCCCAATTTAGGAAAAAAGCTGGGGCAGTTTCTATTAAAAATACAGAGAGCGACAGCGGTGAGAGACTGCTTCCCAGGGCAATTCCAAATTGCATAATTAATGCCAACCCGTCTCACCTTCTGGTTCCTTCATTTAAGTCTGTGGTTCCTGCTTGTCTTTGTCACACTTTTTTGAGTGGTGACTGGTTAGATACAGTCCAGACAAAACAAACCCAACACAAAGTCAAGACAAAGACAATACAAAGTGAACAAAAGTCAAAAAGGCAATGACAAAGTCAACACAAAGGCAAAGACAAAGTCAACAAAAGTCAATACAAAGGCAAAGACAAAGTCAACACAAAGGCAAAGACAAAGTCAACACAAAAGCAAAGTCAAGAAGAAGGAAAAGACAAAGTCAACAAAGTCAAGAAGAAGGAAAAGACAAAGTCAATAAAGTCAAGAAGAAGGAAAAGACAAAGCCATTAAAGTCAAGAAGAAGGAAAAGACAAAGTCAATAAAGTCAAGAAGAAGGAAAAGACAAAGTCAACACAAGCAAAGTCAAGAAGAAGGAAAAGACAAAGTCAACAAAGTCAAGAAGAAGGAAAAGACAAAGTCATTAATGTCAAGAAGAAGGAAAAGACAAAGTCAACACAAAAGCAAAGTCAAGAAGAAGGAAAAGACAAAGTCAAAAAGAAGGAAAAGACAAAGTCAACAAAGTCAAGAAGAAGGAAAAGACAAAGTCAACAAAGTCAAGAAGAAGGAAAAGACAAAATCAAGAAAAAGGAAAAGACAAAGTCAACACAAAGTCAAGAATAAGGAAAAGACAAAGTCAACACAAAAGCAAAGTCAAGAAGAAGGAAAAGACAAAGTCAAGAAGAAGGAAAAGACAAAGTCAACAAAGTCAAGAAGAAGGAAAAGACAAAATCAAGAAAAAGGAAAAGACAAAGTCAACACAAAGTCAAGAATAAGGAAAAGACAAAGTCAAAACAAAGTTAAACAATTGGCGAAATAATCTGTTTTCATGCATCTTAGCATGTTCTCCTCCACCAGTCTTACACACTGCTTTTGTATAGCTTTATGCCACTCCTGATGCAGAAATTCAAGCAGTTCAGTTTGGTTTTGTGGCTTGTGATCATCCTTCTTCCTCTTGATTATATTACAGAGGATTTCAATTTGGTCAAATCAAAGAAAATCAGCATTTTAATGTGGTCTCTTATTTTTTTTCCAGAGCTGTATGTCTTACATGATGTGAATAGATTATTTCATACACAAAACTCTAGATGGTACAAGAATGCTCTTTTTTTGTCATTTTCAGTCATTTTTGGTCTTTACGTCATTCCCACATACCATCCATTATCAGTATTTCACCGTTTATTCTCAGTGTGCTGATGCTGTTGCATTGTCAATATTTGATAAAGCATAAGTATTTGCTCGATTTTCGAGTTGCTTTAGAGCATTTCTCAGATTAGAATTGAGTTTCTCACAACACATTCTACAGCATAGGGTACATAGGTACACTGCTTTATGTAGGCTATATGGTGTAGGTTTGACATAAAAAGTATAAATTGACCTTAAACGTTGCTTAAGGACCTTCCAACTGTAGAGGGAGCCAAAAAGAAATAAATATTCTCAGATAATGCTGCATTAAACATTTAATAAATGTATTCTGTGAATTGTATATGGCCTGGTATAGTTGCACATACAAGGGCACTTATGGAGCAACATATGTGGAGCAAGGGCACTTGTGTATCAAATATACTCAAAGTTCTACTAATCAGACATACACACACAGACATTGAAGCATGCACAAATATACATTCTTAAATAAAATGGTATTTAAAGGACAAATTTTGTTTAAACTCAAACTGTATAATAGTAAACTATTTATTATAATTGCAGTAGTGAAAAAACTGGTGTACCATAAACACAGGAAGAATATGAAGAACACTGCAGTAAATGGAGGGAGTAATATTAGAAGCAAAATGCTGTGTTTTTCTTAATGTCCAGTAGAGGGAGCTATAGTCATATGTTAAAAGGGCTCTTTTTTTCTAAGAATGCAAAAAAAAGTCCATTTCACAAACAGTACAGAATGTAATGTAAAAGAAATCTGAAATTATTTGAATGTATTTATTTTATTTTAAATTTTGGCTCCAAACTGTTGCTGGCAGAAGGAAAGTTTACAGGAATCACATCAGGGTCTATTATTTCTCTTAAACTGTTTGGCATCGTAAGTTTGTTCTGCTCTCCAAGTCAGTGGCATGAATTCAAAAGGCTCTCAGACAGTGAAACCCGAGCGCCCGACTGAGGGCTCGTGATCGTCTGGATGTAGTGCATTATGTTTGACTTATAAGACATGCTTTCTAATGGAAATCATGGCAGTCCAGAGCAGAGTCTTACGCTGTGATACGCTGGCTGCACATTTGACACCCCCACAGTCACCACCTACACACTCACGCAGTGTTTGGCTTGGCTGTGGTGCTTGGGTCAGACTATCTGTATTGTTTCATGTTCTTGGGGCTGCACCAACATTCTGCCGGATAGTGTCCGCTTGCATAGAGGACAGTAAAACAGCGCTGAAGAATTCAGGATAACGCACACTTGTTATTATAACTTGTTAAGATATGGGGTCATACATACAGCTCTGGAAAAAAATAAGAGACCACTTCAGTTTCTGAATCAGCTTCTCTGATTTTGCTATTTATAGGTTTATATTTGAGTAAAATGAACATTGTTGTTTAATTCTATAAACTACGGACAATATTTCTCCCAAATTCCAAATAAAAATTTCGTAATTTAGAGCATTTATTTGTAGAAAATGAGAAATGGCTGAAAAAACATATCAGACCTCAAATAATGCAAAGAAAAAGTTTATATTGATAAAGTTTTAAGAGTTCAGCAATCAATATTTGGTGGAATAACCCTGGTTTTTAACCATCATCAGCCAAGCTACTCAAACGCTACTTTGTAAAAAAAATTGATTAAATCAAACTGTTTGAAATCATTGCATTACCTGTTTGATATCATATCATGTTCATATTTAGCTGTTTGATTAATTACTAGTGTAAGAAAGTGGTATGAACTGCCAACCCCCAGTAGAGGGCCTGGACACTGCAGTTCAAGAGCTGGTGGCAAAAAAACTCCAAGTCCCAGAATCCCCTGTGGTAATCATCACTGACCAGGCTCAGCTGTGTGCCACAGCATAAAAACCCCAGTCATAGTTCAGTTCTTTGTCACACCATTGTAGAGGGGTGACCGGTAATAATAGGTAACAAAAGAGAAAAAAAGAAGAAAAAAAAGAAAAAGAGATCGCAAAAGAAAGCTAAAGATGTAAGAAAGCGGCAAGTTCTGCCAACCACCACCGGAGGGCCTGGACGCTGCAGTGGAAGAGCTGGTGGATCTGGGGCAAAAAACTCCAAGTCCCAGAATCCCCAGCACTAATTAGTGCAAATCAGCCTCAGCTGTGAACAGAGCTTAAAAACCCCAGCCAAACCTCAGTTCACCATCACACCTTTGTAGAGGGGTGACCAGTGGGTAAAGAAGAAAGAGATTAGAAGGAAAAAAAAAGAAAAAAAAAAAGAATCAAAGGCTCACAAAAAAGAGATCTCAAAAGAAGCCACAAAAAAAGAAAAATATCTCAAAAGAAACAAAGGCTTACAAAAAATAGAGATCTTAAAAGAAGCCGCAAAAAAAGAGAAAAGATCTCAGTGTTATTTAAAGTTTTGTTTTTCAAGAAGTCTTTCCTAAGTTTTTTTCATTTCCTTTGTTTGGGCCATGCCACGTGGCAGCAGATCCTTTGTTTGATTTTCCCGCCCTTTTTCCTCCACTGCCACATGTAATGCCCTCTTCCAAAGACACTGCACACACTCTAAGTCAGGGGTCACCAACCTTTTTGAACCTGAGAGCTACTTCTTGGGTACCAATTAATGCGAAGGGCTACCAGTTTGATACACACTCGTGAAATTACAAATTTTCTCAATTTACCTTTAATTATATGTTATTATTAATAATTAATGACATTCATCTATGTGAAGACACAGATATCAATAGGCAACACTATTATTATAAATCTCTGCAAGTGTTTACATTTTATATTATATTTTAATATAATATTACATATTATATTACATTATATTGTATAATAATATATAAACTATAGGCTATCTCTAAGCTAATATTAATGTAATATAATCTAAAATTACATCAATGCAACTGTGATTTAAAAAAAAAAGAATAGCAACAAAAATGCTATTTTTAGACCAGGCCTGCGGGCTACTCATAAGGTCCTTGCGGGCTACCTGGTGCCCGCGGGCACCATGTTGGTGACCCCTGCTCTAAGTAGTGCAGTGGTAGCACACCTGTCTGCCGTTCCAAAGGTTGGGAATTCAAACCCTGGTTCAAGCACTCCATCCCAGATCTGTACACAGACACACAAGTAATATCAAATATATTGATAAATAATAAAACTAATAAATAAGCAAATAAATAAATAAAATAAAACAACTCCCACCTCCCCCACTAAACCGTAACAAAAGAGAAACAGAAAGCAAAGGGATCTTAAAGGAAAGCCACAAAAGAAACATATCTTAAAAGAAACCAAAAAAACTAGTTCCTTAGTAAAGTGTGTTTGTCCTTTGTTTGAGCCATACCATGTGGTATGTCTCTTGCTTGCCTTTCCCGCCATTTTTCCACCTGACATTTTTAACGGTTTATTTCACACCTCTTGCCAACATTCCCATTGGGGCAGTGGTAGCACACTGTCCTACAGACCCCAAGTTCAGGAAGTCAAATCCCACCTTGGGTAGCACCTTTAATCCCTCTTTTAAACTGACATACAACAAACTATATTGGCATATATACATATACACAAACAGACAAATTATAATAATATTGAATGAATATGCATTTTTAGTCAACTCGTGCTTTGTTGGTATTGGCACAAGGTTGGTTTGGTTTGTACTTGGTAGATTGATTGAACATACTATTTTTCCTTTTTTTCTGATTTCACACATGATTTTAATCCCAACGTTTGCTTCTACTTTAGCCACAGTTTTTGTAAGGCTTCATTATTTTTATCCAGACTTTTCATTGATCAGGACATTTTAATTCATATATATATATATATTACAAACCCACTCATATGTACACACAATGACCACACATTTTAAACATCTGCATGGAAAGCTCATAATGGAATATTATGTAGCAGTAAACTGTAGAATCATGTTTTCTGCTTTGGGTGTTTTGACTTCAGCAGCTGGACAGATCCTTCTTCCAGGGTTCAGAAGTTTGACCACCCCACGATGCAACAAAACATACGTTTTGATTCTCGATTTCTCATATCGATTTCTCATACTGCATATAAAACTCAAGAAAGTCCTGTACACTTTGTACTGAATCAAAGCCAGTTCTGGAGTGGTTACAGAAGTTGCTGTGGTCTGCTGTAAGACCTTTGCTGCAAGACCTCTCTGCTTTTTTCCTGAAACATTACACATGAAACACAACACGGTACATGCATGCTTTCTGTAGCCCTCTGCGAGTGATCCAGAGGGGTCTGGCTGGATATTGCAGTTCCTCACTCTCTTTCTCTTTCTGTCTCTCTCTCTCTTTCTCTTTTTCTGAGGCTCTCTCTGTTCTCTTACTCTCAGTTTGTCTATAAAAGCAAGCCAAGTCCTGCTGCTGAATGTTTCAATGTTTTCTCCACCAGCACTGGTTCTGGTTCACCTCAGTCCAGCATAATTCATATCTATAACCCATTTCAGCAGCTCTGGGGTCAGCCAGGGAAACATACTGCACTCCTTTCAGAAGAATAGGAGGCACAGTGGAACAGGAACAGTGTTGGGAAAGTTACTCATTAACTAAATTCTCATTATTAAAGTTGTCTGAGGATTGCTTTATTCATTAATTACTGGAAAATGTCTCATTCCAAATTACTATACTATATACTTCAGTTACACATACACTTACATTCTTAAACCTGTGCAAATGTATACAAAAATGAATGCTACAAATCTGAAAAGTTATTTTTATATATACAGCTCTGGAAAAAATTAAGAGACCACTTCAGTTTCTAAATCAGTTTGTTTGAGTAAAATGAACACTTTTGTTTTATTCTATAAACTTTAGACATTTCTCGCAAATTCCACATAAAAATATTGTCATTTAGAGCATTTTTTTGGAGAAAATGAGAAATAGAAATACCAAAAAAGACGCAGAGCTTGTCTTTTTTTTAGACATTAAATAATGCAAAGAAAACAAGTTCATATTCATAAAGTTTTAAGAGTTCAGAAATCAATATTTGGTGGAATAATCTAGTTTTTAATCACAGTTTTCATACACCTTAGCATGTTCTCCTCCACCAGTCTGGTAGGACTTCCTATGAAGAGTCCTTCTCAGAAGTGTGTTGGTCACATATATGGAACAGTCTAATGAGATTTTGTTATGACATCACAGTCAGGTGCAAAACGTGGGAGCTTTTTAAATTTTTTCTACAGAGATATCATTTTAAAAACATTTCAAAGTTTTTGCTCAATTTTCTTGGTTCTCTCGCATTCCCCTTACTTTGGACATGAGCAAAGAATTGTGGGTAACCAAGAGCCATGAAGGATACATCAGTTGAGCCCTGTCAATCAAAAGAGACAATTTAGGAAACAGCCTTGATTTTGGAATGCAGTTAAAACAGGGTTCTTGCTGAGTGCATTTACAGTCAGATGTGTCAAGGCACATATTACGCAGAAGATAGCATAGGAAATGTTTTATTTGTGGGGTTTTAAACACTTTTTTATTAAATAATTTAGTGTAATAAGTTAATTTTTAACTAATTAAACTAGTGCAACACACTACTTTGGGCTGTGTTAGCCCCAACGCTGGCTAGGATACTGTAGAACAGGGGTGTCCAAACTACGGCCCGCAGGGTATTATAGAAATAGAATGAAAGTTGGCCCGCTGTTAAGCAGGTTTTTATAATGTGAGATTCAAAGTTTGAACGCTAGGTGTCAGAAACGAGCCAAAGAGTCTAAAAGCGGAGAGAGTGCACATTTCTAGTGCAAAAAAACGGGCCAAAGAGTCTAAAAGCGGAGAGGGTGCGCATTTCTAGTGCTGAACGGAGGGAGTGCGCATTTCTAGCGCAGAAAAACGGGCCAAAGAGTCTAAAAGCGGAGAGGGTGCGCATTTCTAGCGCAGAATGGAGAAAGTGCGCATTTCTAGCGCAGAAAAACGGGCCAAAGAGTCTAAAAGCGGAGAGGGTGCGCATTTGTAGCGCAGAAAAACGGGCCAAAGAGTCTAAAAGCGGAGAGGGTGCGCATTTGTAGTGCAGAAAAATGGGGTAAAAGAGTCTAAAAGCGGAGAGGGTGCGCATTTCTAGCGCAGAAAAATGGGCCAAAGAGTCTAAAAGTTGCCGTAATTAAGGAGTTTAATTAAGAGACATCATGAAATTAAACATCAATTTGAATCTTAGTTGTGTAAACTAAATCTTAGTTTACACAACACTGTCAAAAAAAAGATAGTAAGTCAAGTAAAATGGTGTGTAAATGAAATAATCAGGAAAAAAATATTATTTAAAGTGGTATATTTCATTATTTGTTTTATTACAGAGTTTGTGGCCCGTGACTTCAAATATATTTCTCCTTCTGGCCCCCAACAAAAAAAGTTTGGACACCCCTGCTATAGAATCATTGATAGTGTTCATAGACCCTCTACATCAGCTTCTACAGGCAGGGAAAAGCCCCCATCTAATCACTGCACAATTCCCACACCTTCACTGGTGGAATTCCCAAACACCACTTCTACTGACAGTTTTTCACAGGGATTTGGGAAGAGCCTGGCACACTGAGGCAAGGCACTGCAGCCACACCGACTGATTGAAAGGCTTCCGAGAATTCTCTGACCACGTTAGTCTCCGTAGACGAGGCGGCTAATGGCTTTAGCAGGACAGGTACACAAAGCTCCTGTGAGCAGACACTGGAGCTGCGCCGAGTTTACTGTTGACATCTGGAATGTCTTTCCTCCTTCGCTTTTCCGTTTGATTGATGAGTGAGTCACATCAGCGCCCACCGCTGCCTCTTCCTCCTTCAGCCTGAAGCCCTCCACAGCTCCCAGCCCACACTCCGCTTCATTACAGTTAAAGGAGAGCTCCAGTGTGAGATGAATTTGGGTGTATTAAAGCTTGATAAAAAAGTACTCATCTTTGTTGAATAGCCCACCTCCGTTCTCCCGCAGCTTTTCGAGATACAGCCATTATGTGCACTTTACACAAAAAGGCTTTTAGAATTGATATTGAGACAGGGCATATTTTGCCCCTGCAGATAAATTACTTTTTTCACCCGTTATCCAGGCTAAAAGTAGCTCCAAACTTCATTGGTAGGATCTGGAGAGCCCTGATATTTTAAAATGATGCGTTTCGAACTTGAAAACTGCACAAGAAGTTTAAAAAAAAAAGCCACTGTTTACAATGTTTACTCATAGTATAGGTAAATCTCCAGGTGGCACCATCCTAAATTTAAGTCATAATAAGTCAACCACCGAGCACAAACAAGTAGGTAGGTTGAAATCCAAAAAGAAATCCTTTTAAATGCATGAGTTCCAGCTGTTGCTGAAAATATCTGCTTACTGTCGATATTAGAATGCAAAGAACCAACAACAAATTACATAAACATAGCAAAAAAAAATCACTATTTGTGCTCACTGGTTGACTTTTTGTGACCTAAATGTTAGATGGCAACGCCCAGAGGCAAACTATACCCTGTCTCACTCATTCTGCAAGCCTGTTTTGGCAAAGTGCACAAAAGACTGGATCTTAGAAAGCTACGAAGGATTGAAGGAGGGCTGTTCAACAAATGTAAGTACTTCACGTTTTAATACACCCAAAGTCCATTTCACACAAGGAGTTCTCCTTTAACTTGCATTTTAAACCTGTTAAAATCTTCTACTTAGAAATTCCAACATACAGCTCTGGAAAAAATAAGAGACCACTTAAAAATTATGAACTTTTTACCAAATTTTACCAAATTTAAAACCTCTGGAATATAATCAAGAGGAGGATGGATGATCACAAGCCATCAAACCGAGCTGAACTGCTTGAATTTTTGCACCAGGAGTGGCATAGAAATGATCCAAAAGCAGTGTGTAAGATTGGTGGAGGAGAACATGCAAAGATGCATGAAAACTGTGATTAAAAACCAGGATTATTCCACCAAATATTGATTTCTGTATGAACATGAACTTGTTTTCTTTTTTTTTTGTTATTTCAGGCATTTCTCATTTTCTGCAACTAAATGACAATTTAGATTTTTATTTGTAATTTGGGAGAAATGTGGTGCGTAGTTAATAGAATAAAACAACAATGTTCATTTTAGAATGATTTGGTGTTATTTTATTAAATTGGTTCGGGTTATTAAAATCATTGATTTAAATGTTTTTAACTTTCCAAAAATGTCTCCAGGCTTTGATCTATGGTGTACTGTATGTCCAACCTGATATGGTGATGCCTGGGTGAAACATGGTTGAACTCTGATCTTTTATAATTTGCTGTTAGGGAGATTTGTTCCAGTGTAAGCAGATGTTTTAGATGACTTTAGGAACTTACTCATCATTGTGTGTTCATTCATACGGAGAAAAAAAAAAACAGCAGATCTGAAATGCACAGCAGATCATTTCTTTCATCCTCCAAAACAAACAGGAAGAGTAAAAGCCCCAGAGCTCTCTAAAACATCAGAGCGGGGCAACGAGTCCCCTCTGGCCACAATAATGGATGGATATTATTAATTATTACCCTGGAAACGTGTCATTTTGAATTCTGAAGAAATTTGAGTTTGCATCAGGGGTGTCCTAATGACTGTAATAGCATAATAGCAGTACATGTGGTTTTATTAAGCTAAATAAAACAACAAGAGAGAAGAACATTTGCTTCCAAAGCTGACTAAGCCTTTGGCGATATCCTGCTCTGGTCTTTTAAACTCATAGGTGGCTGAAGATCAAAAAGAAACTGGACAATTGATGGAATGGAAAATAAGCACTCTGGAACAGAAAATACCTGAGAGAAAGTGATGGATCATGAGGTTCCTGATGAACCTGATGGGGATCACTGTCAGCAGGCCTCTGGGGACACCTTCGACCTCTGCAGATGTTCGTCTGAAAGCACAGAAAGCACTGCAGCCATGAATAACGCACTTTAAAAAAGCTACGACAATTTATGATCCATGTAAGATGCACTGAACTGAGTCTACTGATTCAACAAACAGTGCTGTTGGGCCTGAAGCCACTTCCATGCTGAGAAATGAGTGATATGTGTGGGATATAAAAGACACAGCATACACAGATCACATGTGTGTGTGTGAGAGAGAGAGAGCGTGTGGTGGCCTGGAACTTTCAGCAGATTCTGTACACTTGGAAGGAAGAGATAAGATGCTAATATTACGTGTGTATGTGCGTGAGCCTCTCGTGTAAACCCAAGTGCTTGAAGAGTGTCAGAGGAAGTGTTTGCTGAGGCTGTTCCCAATCGGGTTGTTTAGCAGGCTCGGGCCTGATCCTGAGAGGCCTCAGGAGAGCGGCCGAGATGGTGCGCTTCAAAGAGCCGCTCACACAGCAGGAAGTCCAGCCCTCGGCTGTTTGGGACAGGACAGGAAGGTATTCCACGAGTCTCAGCCCATCCCAGCAGAGCCAGAGACAAGCCCCCCAATGCAGGAAGCATCACAGAGGAACAAAGGGTCTACCCTCAGCACTGCACAGCTAAATACAGCAAAAATAAGTTCTGCACATATCAGAATCAGACACATCATTACCAGCTGCATCAGTGTTGTGAGTTATGTGCTCCAATGTGCTCAATATTTATATGATTTATATAAATATGTACTGTTTATAATAATCAAGGGTTATACCAAATACCAACATTGATTCAGTAGAGTACAGTAAGTGAAAAAGATATAGCAGTTCTAAATGAAGGATGATTCATAAAATACTCATATAATCCCAGTAATATCTAAGTAAAAAGGTGATTTTTTTCTCCATAAACCCTAAATTAACCCAATTATTATAATTATAATTGATTGTAATGTATAATTATACATTATTTATTCAGTTAAATTTGATTCCATTCCATTCCACATTCTATTCCACAAAATAAAGCCTTTCATCAAAGAAAAAATCAACGCAATGGTTTGCAATAGACCTTCTGAGTTGTGTCAACTTCTTGTAGAATTACATTGATCCAAAACAGTATTTTAAGTATGGTGAATTAGTATTTCAGTTACAGTAGAAAGCGTTTTAAATAGCATAAACTTAGCCCCATTTAGGTTATATGAATTTGTTTTTTGTAAGATCTGCTGACTATTCTTTAAGATCAACTAAAACAGTTAACTTGTGTCAATCATACTTTTTACATAAATCAAACTCACATAATAATGAGCACAACACTACATTTTTTGGTAATATGTTAGCAACTAAGAATTCATGACTATTACTTATCTGTCTTATTGGCAGCCACATAAGTATATACAGTATATACACTAGCAACCCAAAACACAGCAACTTACTCTTATAGCCTGCAACTCAAATAGCATGACCAACATCAGGTAAAAAAACTCCTGCATAATAGCTCAGTAGACCTCGTGTAACTAATGAGTAAAACTGAGCATGTGCAGTAGTGCAGAGTATTTGGCTTGGCCTCAACTAGAGCACAACTACAATTAGTTAATTTAGCAAAAACAAATGATTTAGGTAAACCAACTTTTAACAAGAAACTTAATGTTAATTGAGGCAACTAGTTTGAGTGTAGAGTGTACTGGGTTGTATAGAACAACAAACCACTAGACCTCTAGACTAGACCTCTGGTGCAGTAAAAGATAGACGTTAGTTCAAAAATAGACATTTGATAGACATTAGATCAAGAAAAAAAAACATAACTTCATGCAAGGACAATAAGTACAGTTGACAACAGACAATAAATACAATACATACAAGCACAGTTCCAGTCAAAGGTTTGGACAAACCTTAATGTTTTTTCTTTATTTCTTTATTTTAATTAATTTTTTACATTGTAGATTAATATTAAAGATATAAAAACAATTGTGAAGGAAAAGCAGCCACTATTGTTCAGCACCTCCAGGAACTCCAAGACGCTGAAAAAACAGGTGACTCTACCTCATAAAGACACTGAGATTAAAATACCAAGAGTGTGCAGATCTGTCCTCAAAGATAAATGTGAAACTTGGAAGAATCTAAAGTGTAAAACATATTCTGAGTTGTTTAACACTTTTTGTTTGCAAAATAATTCTGCATGTGTTCTTGTACAACTTTAATGGCTTCAGTATTGAATTTCCAATGTTAAAAATCATAAAAAGAAAAAAAAAACACATTGAATGGGAAGAGGGGTGTCTAAATTTCGTGATTATGTTGCAGTTTGTTACTGATTGTAGTAAATATGTAGTCAGTGATTTAACAAGGTAACCAAACAAATCTAATCATTTGACAACATAAACAGACCATGGATTTTCAAACACAATACCGTGTTATTGTCCTATAATATTCGTATTTAAAAATACAAATCCAATTCTAAAATGTTATTAATAATACCCAATTTTAACTTTTTAAAGATCAAACTTTTTTAATCATCAAACTAACATTGCAAGTCAAAGATTTACACCTTTTACCTCTTACCTTCTACAACTTGCTACTATCGGTTTAATGCGTACACATGAAAAAAAATGTTTGTTAAAAACATGTTTATTAAGCAGTACTGTAGTATTATTATCAGTCAAATTACATTTTACTGACGTAAAGGCACTAAAACTGAAGGTGACAGACATTTGTGACATTTTAAAGTCAATACCTGTGTTAATTGGAACAGTAAGATCTGGTCAGGATCTGCTCTTTTATGGTGGGATTAGTTTTAATACAGTGTTACAGCTTAACCTCTCAAAAAAAACTGTGAGATAATGTCCTCATCAAATGAATTCAGAACAGATTGTATTTGAAACCTGATTTAAAGGTCTTCTCAAATCTATTAGTATTTTAAATCATACTTTTTTTCCAAGAATACCCTAAATCCATATTCTCAGAACTCCCTTAAACTTAATTTGTTGTTAATATTTTTCTGAATGTGAGAATGTAAATACTTCTGTACAAAAACCCTGTACTTTAAAAAAGTCGAAAAAGTGTCTTTTTGATGTGATGTAATGCTAGGGTAAAATTCTTTCACCCTGAACAGCCTGTTGTTGTACCATAAATGTAACCTTTTTGTAATTACTCTTAAGTTTTGTGTAAAAATAACTAAATTCACTCGTAAATTATTTTAGTCAGACTCTAGACGGCTGTAATACAGCACCAGAAAAACAGCTCACAGTGGGAGCTAACAGGCTAAAGTTCAGCCTCCACACAGCAGGATTAGTTTTAACACCATGTAACAACTAAGACTAAGACACCCCCAAAGTAAACAGAGTAAACAATGAGCCCAAATTCATTTATTCAAAATTCAAAAATAAAGTTTGATTTTTTTTATGTGTAATTCTTAAATTTGCAGGCTAAGAAATCACATTTAATTGAGTTCACATATTTTATTTTTTAATATATAATTATTGATAACTTTTATAAGTAGCTCTTAGTTGTGGCTTTGGCATTTGGGTCACTTTAGACTGAATTGCTCATTTAAAAACAGTCTATGCTGGAGAAAGGTGCACAACATTTCAATTTGCAGCAAATCTGAGTTTGTTAATTGTGTAAAAATATGATTACTGTTGCTTAAATATATTTTAATTCATTTAGAAAAAAATATAATATGTTGTAATCTGAATACAGTCCATTTTGTACTTTATAAAAAAGTTGATTTTAACTATTTGTGGTTCTTTTAATTTGTGCAGTGTTGCTAAACTATAAACATATGCATTTGCTACAAAAATTGAAACAGCTCGTAAAAAATACTGTAAACTGAAGAGGCTTTATTTTTCTATTTTGTGCTGATCTTAATGTTAAGTCAAAAGTTTCAGTCCCAGAAATATCAGATCATCACCACAAGAGGGCATTATAGACTTGTTCTTACACTCCATTGTACTGATTCCAGGTCAGAGAATGGAGATCAATGCATTAAATTGATGTAAAATAGATTAGTAGATAAGTTATAAAAAAAAAAACACTCTTTGAATGATTAATATTTAATACTAGTTTTGAGAAATTGGTAATTTGTTCATATCTTACTTTTAAGTACTTTTCTAGTACCTACAAATAATAACAGCATATTTTTTTAATTTATATATTCTAAATATGATATAGAATATGTTTATACATACAGTACTGTGTAAAAGTTTTAGGCACCTGTGGAAATTACACCACAAAAAAAGCTTCTTATCTGGTAAGTGTTTTATTTGCTTAGTAACAGTAATATTGTAATAAATACAAAACAATAAGTGGTTTTATATCAGTAAAACATCATCAATTCTCTCCATGTGGGAGTCTGGTATTATTTCTAGTTCTTATCACATCAGCAGCTGGAATTGGTAAATCAGTGCTTATTGCTTATTGATGATAAATCAGGTGGCTGTGGGTGCTCCGGGAGAAATCCCGAACTAGAGATTCTTCTTTAGACTAGTTCGCATGAATATGATATGAATTAGTTTCTAATTACTAAAAATGAGAAATTCTTGTTACTTTTTACTTTGTTATTTATGTTCATTTGTGTATTTGTGGTGTTTTAGGCAAGTGTTTTTCATATTGCTGAGATAAATGGTTTTGAGTAAAAAAAGAAAATATCATTTCCTAAATAAAATGTAGTGGATTAAAATATAGATCCCCTCACCCATTACTTGTTGAGGTATCCACATGGGTATCCATGGGTAAGATTTCTCTCACTGTCCACACACAACTATATGTCCTTCAGATTGACATGGATTTTAAGGCAAACACCTGCTAGTGTTAAATGTTTATTGACTTTCCTGACAACAAGCTTAACGTCACTGGAACATTTCTTCAATACGTTTCTTTTTCTGATAGAGCTTCTCTTGAATTTTTTAATTTTCCACTGGCTTTGCTCTGTTCTGTATGTTTCTAAAAGCTTTCAGAGTACAGACACAAAGAATCTGTCTGTTTACTTATCTGTATTTAACAATGAGCATAATTGAGCTGTAACACTACATTCTCCTACATCCAATTTAAATATACCGCAAGTCCCACTTAATGAGAACCACAGGGTCCGTCCTAACAATAAGTGTTTTTAAATAAGTGTAGTCGAAAATATTTCATTATTACATGTTGGAATAGACAAAAATGTGGCACATTTATGAACGTAATAATATTTAAAAAAATTAATAAGATCATACTGACCAGTTCTAAATGCACTTACCTGTGAAATTAATCAAGCAACATTTTGTTACAGTTAGAATCAGATATGATCAAATGCTCAGTTGAATAAAAAAAGTGAAGACAAAACAGGAAATCATTCATGAAACGTTCTGAAACATTTTCACAATGATACCCTTCTGTATTAAAACTCTGACCAGACTAAAAAGAAAGTGTTCTACATGTTATACATCTACATGTTTAACGGTAGGCTGTTAGTAGCAGGATATTTCTTTCAGAAATGTATTGTGAACTTTATGTCAGCCTTGTAAAACTGCAGTTCTTTGCCAAGATATTGTATTCAGTGGTCTGGTGTGTGTGTGTGTGTGTTCTGTGGTGTGTGAGTGTGGTGAGCTGATGCTGGGCCGGGACGGTGAGTGAAGTGGACCTCAGCAGGGGTTCAGCAGGGCTGCGGGTTCCTCTGGGCTCCCACAGCTCGATGACCCCGGGCTGGACCGTCCCCAAACTGCCCATACGCCTGCCTCCCGTCCACTTCATCTTCTGCTCTGACACCAAGATGGATCAAACAAAAACACCAACACACCCGCACCATTCCACCACTGCCCTGCTGGAGTGACAGCAACAGGTTTCAGAGAGCAGCGGTGACCAACTCATGACTTACACCTACTTTCCCTCCAAAAATGTGTATGGAAACACACACACACACACACACACCGGGGCTTCACAATATGAACAAAATATCATATTTCAACTAAATTGCTACATAGTGTGACTGCAGTGTATTAAAAACACATTGATCTGCCTTTGATGTAACACTGGGCAGCTGTATTTCGACCACAGTAATTTTTATTTATAAATACTGGATTATTTAATGAATCAATACAGCCACAAAAACAGGAGCCAGGGGAATTATTGTTTTCCTAAGTGCACAAACAAGTAACATGTATAACATCCCTGTCATGCTATCAAGTTTTGGGATATTGGCCTATTTATTATCTTCAAAATCAAGAGGATTAAAAACAGACTTGTTCCTGCTTTTGCTGGAGTTTCTACTCTCTAGTGAAGGATTTCCACTAGATATTACTTTGGAACATTGCTGTGAGGATTGCATTGATTGCATTTAGCCAAGAGTTAAGAGTGATACTGATATCAGGATGTTAAATGCTATGAAGTGCTATGAAGCTTTATAACCCTCTAGTCCACACCTGGCATTGGGTTTGTCACAGCCTACAGCAGGTTAATATAAATCTGCTTCAGAAAGTAATATTTTATTATACCACGACCCTGCAATGTGATTGACTAAGAGGTGTTCTATAAGTGCCATTATCAGCTGGTAATGCACACAATATCCAAAGTTCTCCATGTATTACTCCGCCACATACAGGTAACTTAGCAGCGATGCAGCGCTTACAAGCCAAACAACGCAGCTACAAACAGAGCAGCAATTGAACTATTTTAACTTGCTGAATGTTTATAACCAAACAGATCATATTATCATTATTATCTCATCCTCTTTAACTATAAAATCGTTTAATAAACAGCAATAATCAAACTGTGTTATAATCGCAATGCAATTGCTAATGGTAATATTCGTAATGCTAATGCTTTATGCTTCATGCGATACGTGTAATATTGGCACTGCTATGCTGCAGTCATAGGCACGAGGCCGCAAGCCAATATTGCACGTCATAGCACTCCCTCTCATGTATTATTGCTTGATTATATTATATTATATTGTATTAGATTAGATTAGATTAGATTAGATTAAATTATAAGAAGATTATTTTAACCATGCAAACTGATTGGCTGAGACGCATTCAATGAGTGCTGTTATCAGCCGGTACCACATATAGGTAACCTAGCAACGATGCAGTTTTTAAGCCAAACAGCACGGCTACAAACAATGGAACTATTTTAACTCGCAGAGTGTTTATAACCAAACAGACCATATTTTCTCGTCCTCTTTAACTCAGTAAAAAGTGATAATGGAGCTGTGGTATAATTGTAATTGGCAATTTTACATGCTATAGCACTCCCTCTCGTGTATTATTGCTTAATTACATTATATTATATTATATTCTTATCTTATTTTATTTTATCTACATAACAATAGCTCTTGTGTGTAACTGGACTGTGAGATTACAATTTTGTTTCACCTTATGTACCACATGTGATACAAATGACAATGAAGTCTCCTTGAATACTTGAATATGGTCTAGACAAGCTGTGTGTATGCAGTGTTCATTAATTTGTCAGCAATTTTGTTAGAAGCGGTGTCCACAGACATTTGGACAAATATAAGGTATCTCCAGATGTGCAACTTGATAAGAGAAGCAAAAAATTGTCTAAACTTTAAATGAAAATCAGTGTGAAAAGACGTGATTTTGGAGCATGGATCTATTTATCATGAAATTTAGATTCAATGTAAAGAACATGTTACACCTTAGCCCATGTCTGTCTTCTGTTTCTCCCTTATTTTGTCTCTTGTGCTCCTGCCCCTCTGTTTACCTGTCATGTTTTCCAGCCATGTGCTTGTGTTGTTGTTTTTGTACCTGTCTCCACCCTAACTCCGCCCCAGCCCAGCCCTAGCTATTAGTGTTCTCACCTGTGTCTTGTCTGTAACCCCGCCCCCTCGTCATCCTAGCCCAGGTGTTTCTCACTCTCCTCATGTATTTAAGCCCGTCTGTTTGAATGTTCAGTGTCGAGTCTTTTGTATTTTGTCTTTTGTATCTTGTATCCAGTATCCTTTGTATCCAGTATCCAGTATGTATCCTTGCTACCCGTATGTTTCCTTGTCTTAGTTTCTTAGTCTGTGTTTCTAGTTTATATCATCCTAGCCTTGTTTTTGCGTTACCCGCGTTTTGTTTATTGTTTTATTTTATCTTGTATGTTTAAATAAATATATATTGCACTTACGTCCATCCCTCCCTCCTTCGTGACAGAACAACTGCCGGAACAACAATGATGTTTTTATTAAGAAGGCTGCAGATGTTCTGTTTGATTTATATACTCTTCAAGAAGAGGTTTGATTTGTTTTACTTATTAATTAATTCTTAATTCTTACTCCTTTTAATTTAAGCCCTCTTGTTCACTAGCAGCTCAACACTGTCAGAACAGCCAATAATGACCTACAGTATAGTTACCTTGATAACTGAACTGAATAATTGGAATGTCATGAGACAGCAGTATTTACGGAAAACAGTTACAGTTTTTTTTAAATTGTGAGGTGTTATCTTGTGAGTGTGGATGAACACTGGTCAGTGTGCTCATGGCAAGGTGATGTGAATTATTGGATCAGGAGAGGCCTGATAGCGGGTGTCAGATGGATGGAACACTTAACTTTCCTGGATTCACAGAAATGTGTCATATTGTATAAGGCATGACCACCAATGATCACTATCAGTGGTGTTTGACGGTACATACAGTACATTCTGCAAGTCACTGCAGTGTTCTTTGTCTTTCATGAGATATGGCAAAAGTCATGGGATATGATACCAATTTCATGATGTCATTATAATTCAATTTTTTTAAAGTCCATTCAGTTTCAGAAGGAGGCTATATTGAATGTTAATCTAAAATCATAACCATGGTGTATATCGTCATAATACACATCGACATGACGATACATACGTCTTAACCTTCACTGGTAAAAGATTAATTTCTTATGCTCCATTCATTGAGAAATGTTGATACAGTGTAAGGGAACATTTGTGTTTCAAATTGTGTAGAAAAAATAGAGATGCTTGTTTTTTTATTAGACAGTGATGATATGATATATGTGATATCAGAAAGGAAAATGAACAGCCCTGAGATCCTCAAAATGCTGCTTTGGATTTATATGATTTATTTGTGTCTTGTGAAGTCTTGTGACTGCAGTGTATCTAACAGTCTACATTAATAATGTAACATCAGACTGCATTCATTTGTTTGTATTTTTTGTTTATTTCTGCAGCCACAGAGACATTTTTGGAATGTCTGAGGTAATATATGAGGTTAAATATGAATGATTTATTAAAGAGCTCTTGTCAACAGTGCATAAATGTGTAATATCGGAATTGTGGAGAATGATAATGTGATAATTTATAAATTGCATATTGTGCAAGCAACAAACACACAGGCAAACTTTCTCTCTCTCTCCCTCTCTCTCACTTTCTCTTAACACATACACACACACACACACACACACACACACACACACACACACACACACACACACACACATGCTCCCAAATATACAGCTCTCACACAGATGGCCTGCACTAACCACAAATGCTGTGTAACCCCAGCCCCCTGTGGTCATGGCAGGGTCCAGATTGCCAGTAAAGAGGGGGATGCTTCATGGCTCAGCTATTCGCTGGTTAAAGGGAAAGGATTTCAGGCTGACCTCAGCCTCTTCACGCTCAGCCTGCCGCAGGAGAAGAGCAGGCCGCTCTCGCCGAGGAAATAATGTGAGGACCAAGCAGGAACACCGACCACAGATATTTACAAATACTAATACAAACATATGCTTTACATCATTCTCAACACAGCCCGAGGACACAGAGCCCGATTCAAACCTCAAATGTGTTCAAATAGCAGAGGAGACCCACAACAGCACAACAGCAAGCAGCCAGCATAAACAATCCCTAATAGCCTGGACTGTTACAGGCAAGAAGAGACCAGGAGTCCAAGAATTCCACTGAGTGATCCAGACTATGTGCAGAAATAACAGTCTGACCACAAACAAAGAACTGTTCACTCACTGTACTCATACACTGTGATTATCAGAGGTTAACACAGATATCCACCAATACATCACAGGATAGTGCTTATTCACATGAATAAAAAATACACGTACAAAGGTGAAACCAGTGGCAAAATACTGGCAAATGAAAGGGTTAAAAAAACGATTAGATGTTGACTTTGATAAACGCTTTAAATTATGTTTAAGAAACAAATGAATCAATACAGCGAGCATATAGGGTTCTATAAAGTACCAAAACACAATTAAGGAAAAAAAAGGACAGTGATTCAAACTAATTTGGTTCTATACAGTATAAAAAACAAAAATTAAACAAGAAAACAAGAAAATGTGGTTATATAAAGTACCAAAAGAAATGTAAAGTATGACATTAAACAATAAAACACATATTAAACAAATATAGTGCCATTATACATATATAGTGCCAAAGTACATAAAAAACAACTATATAACAAATAAAAATTGTTCTATACACTTAAATACAGTTGGCAATGAAAATGACAATTATCTATATCCATATTTATATCTGTATCAATAAAAAAACAAAAAAATTAATCTAGTACAAAAATACACTTGAATAAGAAATATTCAACATTGAAACATACAAATATTCACTTTAATTGCTTTAACAAAAGAAAAAAGGTTGATATAGTATTAAACACATTTAATTGAAAAGACATGGTTCTACATAGTAACAATCGACCTTTTAAGAATAAAAAATAAATAAAATAAAATACTGCTCTGTATAGTACCACAATCAATGTGAAAGGCAACATAAACAAACAGTGATTATATGATTATATATAATGTACCAAACAGATTTAAAGGAAAAGATATGAACACTTTAACAAGCAAAAACTGTTCTAAATAAGACCAAGACACAAAACAATAAAACAAACACAATGTGTTCTATATAATAGACAATAAGGACAGTATATAATATAAAACACCTTTAAATAAAACAACTTAAAACAATAGAGCAAGCTAAATCAACACATTCCATATAGTGTTATATAGTTCGTTTAAAAATGCAAATTGTAAACAATAAAAAATGGTTCTACATAGTCCTAAAAATAAAAAGCTTTTTCATGTGTAACAATAGTGAAAATATTTTTATGAATAAAATCTTGAGCGTAATGTATATGGCAGGTACTCGATTATTGTGGAGACCTGTTTACCCATACAAAGAACCATTCCACCATTCAAACTGACAGATTCCACATATAAACAAATATTAAAACATATACTAATAAACCTTTTTAAGAACACTCTTTTTTAAGGGTGTAATGCACACACCATTTTTGTTACAGATCTGTTTTCAATATTTTTGTGATTGATCCATTTCAACTCACTAATTGTAATTAAAACCTGAAACTGTTCAAATCAATTATTTAAATGATTCCAGTACATTTCTGTGGTTTCCTGTTTGTATATTGGTCTTGCTTGAAGCTTCCGCGTACGAGAGGTGTGAGAGGAGGCGCCCCTGCCAAAAAGTGCTTTTACACAGCAGCGCAGAGGAGGCATGAAGAGGAAAAGCTGGTCCTCAGAAAGGAAAAGCTGGCCCTCTTCCGCATGTGGGTGTTCGCTTTATATTTAACAGACAATGTTCCTTTAAAAGCCTGCGCCTGGAAATCCCATTAGATGTAGATATAAAATTCCCCCCATGATTAATAGTAGATGAGGCAGGGCTGGGTTGGAGGGTACCAACATGTGGCCTGCCGGGCTCCTCCTCCGCCGGCTCGCGTTACACTCCATAAACTTGCCACTCTTTCCCACCTAAGCATTTAAAAGGGAGGAGGGATCACTTGACAGGAACTGCTTTAGAAACTGTGAAAGCAGCCTGTAGAGCTGAGGCTGGATCTGAAGTGGGCTAAACCTTGAATGCTTGAATGAGAGGGTGTGAAAGTGTGGACCACGGCTCCATCACACACACACAGTCGCTCACACACTCACTCACTCGCACAGGGACTTTCAGAGAGGCTGTGGTGTAACACCATCACTGGGTGAAGGTGTTTGACCTCACACTTCTTGGTATTAGGCGAAGCAGCTTAAACTCTGAAGCTCTGACGGGATATAAGCCTCCAGAGTTAGCGTGCGATTTGATTTGTTCGAGGTGGTGGAAGAAGAAGAAAAAGAAGCAGAAGAAGATGATGATAATGATCATGATGATGTGTGTGTGCAAAACCACATGCTGAACTGGACCTTTCCAGCGCAGACCTGCTCCAGCTGCATCTCTGAGGGACTTTCGCTTTAGACTCTTGCTTTAGCAAGTGAGAGTGTGTGTGTGTGTGTGTGAGTGAGTGTGAGTGTGAGAGCGTGTGTGTGTGTGTCTGCAGGAGCACGTTTGAGACCTCATTTTCTTCAGAATGGATCAGCCGGCCAGCAGCTGCATGAGGAGCTCTCACCCCGGCAGCTCTCTCTGGGGTTGCGTGAGAGGCCCTCAACCAGTGGGGACGTCCGGACCAGCGGGCCCCTACCAGCAGGCCCCCTTCTCCCTGCACCAGAAGCCCGACTTCCTGGCCTACACAGACTTCTCGGGCTCGTGTTTGGTGCCGGCGCCGCACGTCTACCCCAGAGAGGACAGGCTGTACCCAGACCCCCACAGCGCGGCCTACCAGCGGACAGAGTGGCAGTTCAGCACCTGCGAGCCGCGGGTCAGAGGGCAGGAGCCGTGCCAGGCGGCGGTGGGCGGAGGAGCCGACATGGACAGTGCAGGAGCGGACAGGCTGCCCGGGACTGTGACGGCGGCTCTGGACGGGGAATACTCCCCTCAGAGCATGGGCACGGCCGAGACGGAGAAAAAGAGCTGCAAGAGGAAAAGAGAAATTACAGGTGAGTCTAAAGAGGAGGGAATGCTCTCACCTGTGTTTAACCCCTTAAACCCTATAAAAATGCAGACTAGAGTTAATTCCTATAAAGACCTGTACAGTATATGGTGCAAAACCTCTGTTTATTGGTTAAATTACTTGCTAAATAATATATAAATGCACTTATTAAAACTTTTATACCTACATATACATATACTGTCACTGTCTAAAAAAAAGTGGAATGGTGAATTGAAGTTCATGTAAATTTTATATACATCATTAAAATGATGATACAATGTCAAAGACAGCATTTGTATTCAAATGATGTATTAAGCTAAAACAAATATAGATACATGTTTTCATTGGACAGAAAAAATATATCACTTGTAGGTAAGATATCAAAGGCTTATAATAAACTCTTTAAACTGTATGTTTATTATCCAGCTGAAAATGACACATTTTCTTTTTTAAATACGACTCCCCAAATCAACTAATCAAAGCAAATCGTATTTATAATTCTATCACTCTGATTAACTTGTTAATCAACCAGCAGAATATATTACCTATATTTTGAGCTTTAGTAAATTGAATAATTAAATCAACTAATCAAGAGAAATATAGGGCTATAAATCTACTTATTTAAATAGTTCTCACTCTCAGTTTTGGTTCTGTAAAGAAATAAAATATTAATGTAATGTACATATGTGTGAAACTAAAGAACCTTGATGTTAAAGTTTATACATTTTTTCATTTGTTTTGGTTTGTTTTGACCAATATAAAGTTTTTTTCACACTGACAGGGTGGTTTATATATAGCATCACTCAAAGCACCATTTAAATCACCTTTATTTTAAGAGTGTAAACACAGAATCTAAGCAGTTTAAAAAGAAAAATCTTTAAGGTATTCATAAATATCTGTTTTTGTAAATTGTAATATTTCAGTATTACATTCTCATTACTAACACCACTATTTAATCAAGATAATCAGACAGAATATCATGTAGAAATGTTAGTTTACACTTGTACCATAATGTTCCTTCATAAGCAATGAAGAAAAGAGCCCTTCTCACAATGTGAAATAACAAACACCAGCTCACAGCTGGATTTAACACTCAGCACACTGCTCCTACCCCAGTGTAAACACTGACCCAGGCTGGATAATTAACACATGAAGCTTTGTGCTCTGAAAACCCTGGATCCATTCAGGAAGATGATTACAGCACAAACCAATGTAATGTAATGTAATGTAATGATGTTGCTGCGATAGCAGGCGTGCACACGGCTGATGATCCACAACACATTAATCTTATATGTATGTTTCCTGCTATTGTTAAAAGCCCTCAGGCACTTGGGTAAAGCTCATCCCCTCCTGGGAATTCAATTGTTTCATACTATCCATTTTGTGGTTGTGTCATGCAAAAATATACAATACCATATTCAGCCTACTGGTGAACTTCTGCACCAGTTACAGTCACGCCTGAAGATAACGAGAGATAGCAGCGACAGCAACAGATGGATCTGATAATTGTACTAATCTCATAAAACTCAGTGAGACAGTGAGTCATTTCAACTCTGACAAAGTCTGAGCTCATGAAATTGATACGACCCCCACGTATGGACACTGTTTTGTAGAGTAAAAATGATAAACAACTGTATTTAAACTCTTTAAATTAATCCAAAGAGCCCAAAGAGTGACAATTATCTCACAGACCCATTAAAAGATGTGTTAGATAAGTTCCTTACAGCACTTTCCTTGCCCTTCAGTTTAGGTCATGAAGTCCCTAAGTGACATACTGTATATTGATCATGTTAAGAGCATCACAGGACAGTGTGTGAATGTGTGTTTCTTCATCTGACCTCATTTCCTCATTAACAGAATGTAGGTGCGCTGGGTTAGTGCTTAGGGTGAAATTTACTCCTTTTAAAAATTTATTTATTTTGCTTCTACAGGTCTGTTCCAACCACTTTAACCAAAATGTTTTACATTGTGCATAGCTAGTTCTAAAACAATTTCTCAAACAAAATGTCAAAAAACAAGAATTTGTTACAGGATTATATATATTATATATATTATATTATATTATATGTATATTAACTCATGTCCTCTTTTTCACAATAAGAAAAGAAAACATGAAAGAGCTGCTCAATTAATTAAATTGATTCAATTTTAAATTTTGTATCAACATTCAGAACTTGGTCTGGGCTTTTATGGGTTAAAATAAAGTCTTTGTAAAGGTTTGTTCTCTACATCCAGAGCAAGTTTTCCTGGTAAAGCGAATCTAACAGAGAGAGGTCTGGTGCTAATCTACCATCCAATGGAAAGAGAATAAAATACCAGAAATCAGTATTCATCCAGTGCTTTGTTCTATAGGAGTCTATATTTCAGGGAATCTTGAGTTTACGCTTAATAACAGAAACGCTTAATTCTATGTATCGTAGCTCTAGAACTCAGGGGTTTTTTTGCATTCTTCCGATTTCATGCTATTCTGAGCAAAGGGGAAAGAGAACCTCAATGTTTGTGGCACATCTGGAGCAGGCATTAATTTCAGCTTTCAGTGGAAACTGAGACAGGCTGACCTTTCTGGAATAAAGGAAACTTTTTCAAAGATAAATATATTTCCCAAATAGCATTTGAGTGGTTTTGCGACTCATTGGCCAAAAAGGCAAGATAATAGTCTTTCTCTCTCTCAGACAATTGTGATTGGCTTACAGAAGTGATTAGACAAACTCCATCATCATCTGGTCCTCTCCCTCGCCAATCCACCCAGACCTTATGACTTAATATGGAGTAGAAATATATGATTTCTCTCCCTAAGTTACCTTAATGCAACCCTCACTCACACACTGCCGTTCGAAACATGCCAGACCACGTCTGTGATATAACTTCCCCGCGATTCCACTCCTGCGTTCTTACCCACTGACATTTTCCTGTCGTTAAGAGGTAACCAAATCCTAAGTGAACACACTCTCCGACCGGCTGGAGAGAAATACGCCATTGCGAAATGTATTCACAGCTAAAAGAAGTGAAATGTACTGCATACATAATAGATCATCAATATACGCTCGGTGATAGTGCGTCTCCGCCGAAATATCTACAAGGAAATTAGCATGAGGCAGTGTGTAAAGTGGTAGGTGATGACAAGATAATCATTCCCAGCTCTGTTTATGTTTTCACTGGGGTTTCACCTCGTCTGACAACAAGACCACTGCTGATTGTGCATAATTGTTAACAGATATGATATTTTGCTGCCAAAAACTAATTTTCTGTCAAAACCAATGAGCTCATCCTCATTTAACCTGCCAGAGTCAGGTCCTTATGGCAGATTAGAATTCAGGTGACTTTAGGTATGGGTACTGAATAGGAACAGAACTGTAAATGGTGTTTATGAAAATGTTTTCTATTAAAATAAAATAATTTTATAGAAACACTTTTGGATTCATGCAATGCAGTAAAAATCTTAAATACTTTTTTAACTCATTCTCACATACTCATGCCTAGTCTAACCATTCCAAAAATCTGATATAGCATCAGTCATAACAACTTCTTATAGCACCTTAATCTATCTGTTTTTTGTGTATCCAGTGTGTACTGTTTCCTCACACACCTACATAGTGTATTCATTTAACAGCACTTTCAATGTGCCTGTTTTAAGTTCCTTTTTTAGTCTTTTTTAAGTCTTTTTATATCTATTTTGTACAAATCTGTTCAAAAAGTTTATATTAAAGCAAAAACGTATAAAGCTTCTTTAACATTCAATGTATGTCATGTAGGACAAACAGTTTTATTCCAAAGTCCATTATGAGCATTTCTATTGGTCTATCATCATGGTCGATAATGGCAAAATGTTGACAGATTCAAAAATCTATTAGATTGCCCTCAGACAATCATGTAATTGCTGTTATTTGCCTCCAAATTCTGAGATTGAAGTAATTCAGTTCAGTAAATACATGTTTTTATTTAAATTTCCTCCTTAAAAATGCATCAAATAGTTTTTTAACAATGCCAGAGAAGACTATTTTTCGTTCTTTAATAAAGTTTCTGTTGATCTAAGAGAGAGGTGTAAGTATAAAAAAATTACTTTAAATGAAGCAAATATAAAAGTATATACACTCTTTTTTTTCATTATTTTTAATAAACCAACCAAGAGTGGGTCTTCCTTTCTTGCATTACTCGAAGAAACCACTGTAGACCTTAATTTTTTAAGAGTCTTTTCTTCATTCCATGAAGCATAACAGGTTTAAAAATAATCCTGTAAAACACATTGAGCAGTGTTATGTTGCTTTGGAACAATCAGATGACAATAAACAGGACTTAAATAGCAGACTTATTGTGGCTTCATTTGGAGCAACAAATTTAGCACCCTTGGAGGAGCCGCCAAATGCTGCATGTCCTCCAGGCACCCTGCTGAGGTTAGGAGCTGCTCCCTTAAAGTTTATAGGCTTTTGCTGGGGAAATTTATTGGCGACTGTTTGGTGGTGGACACACAAACACCAGTACACACTCACTCACACACTCACACACACACTCACACGTTCTGCCAGGTGTTTCTCCCCAACCTGCTGCCACACCATTCTTTCTAGTGTGCTGAAATGAATGGAACTAGCTGATCTATATTGTTTTTTCGTATAAGTTAAATTTGGTTAACTTAAAATGTGAGTTAATTCAACTCAAACTCAAAAACACTTTAACACGTTATATCAATTGCTTGTCTCCTTCAAGATTTACAGTCATTTAAGCAACATTGATTTGTTTATATTTGATAGTCTTCTATTTAATTCCATTCATGTAAACTATAGATTTTAAATATTTATAGAAAATTAGACAGAGAAGGGAAATGTTATAGAGTGAATGGTATAGCACACAGTTAACACAGAGTCAGTTACAGCCTACATCATGGCATCAGGACAGACAGTTAACCATTAGTCGTGATCTACAGGTTTATCGAAAGTAGCCTGTGGGGAATGACTACACACTGACAGTGAGTGTCAGTGACTGGAGGACATGTCCAGTATGCAAACAGATGTTGCCAGTCGCCAATGAAAGATAAGTTTTCAATGGCAATCGACTAAACTCAATTATTATAAGTTGATTCATCTCAAATATCCCATTTGAATGTCTAAAATGACCACAAATGTCAAACAGACAAACCCACAAATGCGCTGAAACGAATGGGACTAGCTTAAAGCAGCGTGGGCCACAAGTTGTCAAGTGTGCGAGACAGCATTCTGCTCTGCTGCAAGCAAACCCATCTGGCTCTCCTCGCTCACATCTGGCCATATGACTGCAGTCCATTTCCCAGTCTGGCCTTGAGGATCTGGCGAACGGCAAAGACGAATTCTCAGTTTGACAAATTATAGACATTTTGTAGTTATTGCGTCACTTCTTGGTGGTGCTACCGATGCTGATATATGATTCAGAACTTAATTGAGTTCATAAGGTCCTGGATGGTGAAAACAATCTAGGCCTAGACCTTCTTCTTTTTGTAATGGAAAAAGTTCCACCTGCCATGGCCTTACACACTGTATAAAGTATTTTTCAGACAGCTTGATAAAAGACAGAGTCTCTACTGGTCCCCTGAACAACAAACTCCATTTTCTGTTTCTGCTCCAATGTGGGATGTCAGGTTGTGTTGAATTACAGTGGCAAACAGTGCAAAGGCCAAGAAGACTTCCCACACACATATTCACCCACACACACACACTCACACACACACACACACACACACACACACACACACACACACACACACACACACATATCCCCACACACTTGTACCCATCCAAGTCTTTGTTCTTTTGATAGCAGATTTAACAATGTTCCGGTGCATTCCTTCCTAACGCGACTCCTCTGTGGCCTGTTCGGGGTGCCCCTTTACCCTGACACACTATAACTCCGTCCCAGGCCCTCTCTGATCTTCCTGCAGCTTGTGGAAAGTGTGTGGCCTGTGCTGGTCACAACTGCCAGTAACCGCGTCGTAAAAGAAGGAGCATTTTTAACGCAACACGCATGAAACCCAGAACAGCCACGAAGATCCCTTTTTAACGCTGCTCACCTTTTTGTGAGGGGTTGAACTGTAACAAATGCTTGGGGATGTTAATTGAAATTTTACATATATTGATGCTGTCCAATAAAATAGCATATATCTGCAAAATAATATTGTAGCCTTTCTTTTTGTCTATATATATATATATATATATATATATATATATATATATATATATATATATATATATATATATATATATATATATACATCTATCTATAGGGTTCAAACTATGAACTGATCTAAAAATGGACAAAAATGGATGAACATATGATTTTTTTTTCTTTGAACACCAGCTTTATACAATATATGTTGCATTAGTTATATTCTCTCAGTTACTTAAACTTAAAGTATTTAAATAATAATTTTAACAAATATAAATTACAATGTTATGTCATAACTGCTAGAAAACAAACTAATTTTTTTTATTAAATAAAAATGTCCTTTTGGTTTTAGGTGACTGATTATATGCGTAATAATAAATTGCTAAAAATAAGTCATAATAATAATAATAATATTCAGTTTACTTTTATGTTTATTCGGACAAATACTAAACATAACCATATGTACAATAGTTCTATGATTTTAATTGTGAACTCACGCACAGTACTGTATACTGAATAACACAGGATGGTAATTATTTTTACATTTAATTGTATAATATTACACAGTATAAGAAGATCTGAAACTCAACAATAAAGGTCTCAGTTTAAGGTCTGATCAGTAAAAGATTAACATATTTCTTTTTCTCTCTCTTTCTTCCTCTTTCTGTTTTTTTCAGATATCCAAGACTCTGGTTTTAAAGCTGATTCCAACTGCAAGGCCAGGAAAGAGCGGACGGCCTTCACTAAGGAGCAGTTGAGGGAGCTGGAGGCTGAGTTTACACATCATAACTACTTAACCCGCCTGCGTCGCTACGAGATTGCTGTCAACCTCGACCTCACTGAGAGACAGGTACCTTCAAAGCACTTTCACTGTCTTTACAGCAGACTTAAGAGAAACTTTTGGTGTCTGTATCTTCTTCAGTGATACCAGTGTAGTTGGTTTATAACTAAGGCTATACTGTATATGCAAATTTGACCTCACTAATGCTCTTCACGGCAGTGCTCCAAACCTCTGAGAAGAAGTGCTACTTTCATGGACATTAGAAACTGTTACTCCAACAAAAGCAGGATAAACTCTTTGATTTTAGAAAAAAACATTGAATAAGCAGGTGCTCCAAAACGTCTGTACAGTAAAGTAAATATACTTGCAATTTGTTTCTTGCTCAGAATGATGACAATAATCAAAAGGTTTCTATATATATATACAATATATATACATTATATATAATGTTAAATATTACTATAAATTCACAGTATATATGCCTGGAAACGATCTTACATTCACAGTAAGTGTTACCTCTAGTCTGCTTGCTCACTGATATTATTGTACACATTGCTTGCACCTTTATTAAGGTAGCACAAGCCGCTATCTAGTTTTTTAAATACACTTTATTGCCTTCAGTAAATCTCTCTTATAAAGATGTTAAGTTGTTTGAATTTAACGTTCCACCTCCAAAAGATGCTGTGGTGACACACTGGCTTCAGACAGAAGATGCATTTTTTTAGGTGCTCCGAATTTAACATCTTCATCTTTTAAGGTGGAACAGAACGTTCAAATAAGGTTCAAATAAGGTTAACAATTCAGGTTTAGTTTATGTGAACTGTTTGTGATCAGCACATCATAAGCAGAAATGTATATAACCCTCAACAGGCTCACTGTAACATTAAGGTTAAAGGGAAATATGTTTAAGGCTGGAAGGAAAATATGTATGTACTGGTTTACCTTTATACCCTGTAGAATTCACACCTTGCTAGTGGGTATAGACGATTATGGCTGCTTATCACATTAACTACACCTATACACCCTAAATCCTCAATATTACTCTTTACCCTCACCTTTAGCTTTGTAGGCACTTATTTTTACACAAACCCACACTGGTCTAGTCCTGGATGGCTTTCCCAGGCCCACACACACACATACACACACACCCACCCAAACACACATACAAATCAGTGACTGTAGGTCCCAAAACTGCTCTGGGTTCCTCTCAAATCCCTCTGCAACTCTGTCTCCACTTTTTCCGATACATCCTACATTTCTTGGCCGAACGCCGCTCCCCGCTCTCAAATGAGTGGCAGACAGATTGAGAAAAAGGCATACACTCAAAAATAGTGTGGGAACAGATGGTCTGCGCTCCTGTGTTTCCGTGGGGAATGCTGAGAGGGATGCACAAGGGTCACAGATTTGCGCTCCTCTGAGTTTAGCCATCAAAACAATTAAATCACAAGTTGCTTGAATGCTGAGCGCAAAATCCCCTACTGTACTTTAGAACTAAAGATGGTACACAGGGCTATACACTGATGCCAAACGTCATGGTATAGAAGTATGTAATTATAATTGATCAAAGAGAAAATATTACCTTAGGGGAAAAGCTTGGAAATGCCCATGCCTGTATAAGTTGTGAGGTAATATCTTGTGAGTGAGGTTAAGCCCTGGCCAGCATGTTCATGGATGATGGGGGGTGATGGATGGGACATTCATTTTCCCAAGTTCCCAGTGAACAGTTCAGACAATGGGAGGTAATGATTGTGACTGGCAGCATCTGGCTTAAATTGTCCATGCAAATAGTTAGTCAACTCCAGCAAATATCACATCCACAGGACCATAGTACAGCATTCTTTAGCTTACATAAAACAAACGTTAAAAGCCATAGGACACAAAACTAGTTCCTGTCTCATGTCAGTGTATATTTGCTGCACCCACACACAATAACTATATAACTTTGATGTTTTGTAATTTTTAAAATGTGAAAAATATTCTGTAGAAAATAATAATCTTACAGTTTTAAGGGTTTTAACTGGTTTTAACAGCCTATTAAAACCAGTATCAGCTCTGGGGTTATGTTTGGTGTACTGACTGTGCCTATTTTCCACAGGTAAAGGTGTGGTTCCAGAACAGACGCATGAAATGGAAGAGGGTGAAAGGAGGTCAGCCTGCTTCCCCTCATGACCTGGAAGCAGATGAGCTGGATTCTGCAGCTTCTCCCAGTTCAGAGTAGATGACCCTGACCTCCACCTCCATGTACAGAGACATTCACACACACATACCAAAGTGCCTCCTGGGATACCTGTTATGGTGAAGCCACAGATACAGTGTGCAATTAATATGATGTCAAAGTTTCCCATAAATCTCTTAACACATTCCAACTGCAGTTTTATGGACTTTTTTTTTTTTCGGGATTCCCAGCTCGTCCATAAAATCAGATTAACCCAAAAGAGCCCATGCTGACGTGTGTGACATCACAAACCCTTTAAAAGATGTGGAAAAGTTGCTTACAGCTCTTTGTCCTTCAGTTAGTGTGATAATGTGACCTCATTTACATTTACAGAATGTAGGTGTTCTGGGTTAGTGCTTAAGATAAAACTAACTTCTTTTACAAGTTTTTTTTTTTACTTTATCCATTCAAACACTCTAATAACAGGTTATATATTACAGTTTATCAGCAGTTCTAACCCCATTTTTAGAATGCAATGATAAAATATAAGTTAAAAATAAAAATAAATATGTGAATGTATCACAGTATGAAAAAAAAACAGTAAATACCTGATTCAGTTATTTTGAACAAATATTCAGGACTGAGTCTGGGCTCTTATGGGTTAAATATTGACAAAAAGTGACATCAGATAATGCAGATGTAGATAAGAATGTAGATAATTAACTCTTTAAATCCGAGATTAACTGCTTTGACCGATGGTAATGACGTCACAACGTTGCTCACATATGCATTTGCTGGACAGGCTTAATACACCACAGTGGTGGTTTCAGAAGCTTGGTCAGAACCACCTGTTGTAGTTCCAACAAAATACGAAAAAAGACCCACTCAGGATCTCTCTGCTGGTGCTGAAGCAATAGAGAGGCTCAATGTCACATGTCTGTTTTTTTGTAAGTTGTGCTGTCAAGTTGATGTTCTTAGGATATACTTTTTTCTGTCATTCAAATGTTTTTGATTTTTATTTCTCTTTTTTTATATGACTGAAATCGATGAAACACAGATGTTGCATATTGAAAACCACACATAAAAAAGAATAAATGCTTGAAAAAAATGGGAACACTATCATATTATTTCTTCGAAACCTCATACATTGAATTATGATCTGAAAAAAAAAAAAAAACATCCAGACATCCAGAAACAGCTTCTTGGCTTTAAAAGAACACTATTTCTTGTCTATTTCTTGGCCTTTGGTGCACGATTAAGTTTGCTTGGCATGACAATACTGTCTACAAATTTCAATAAAATGTATATTATTTAAAGTTATTTAAAGCTCTCGTGAGACGCTGCGACACTTAATCATGATTCTCGCAATGAAGAGGACGTTTGAAATATCTAATCCATCCTCATGTAGGCCTGTGTTTGAGCCAGGGCTCAGAGACAGTTGGATGAATGAATAAGCTGGATTTGTAAATCTTTCGTAAATCATTGATGACAGACACGGGACAGTCAGTGTAACACTCTCTATACTGTATAAACACTTTTCAGGGTCTTTGTGATTTTAGGGATGAATTTACAGGTGTGACATATGGAGTTTTGAGTTGTTATATGATTGTTGGAGCACTTTATTATCCTCCTTTCAGCCTGTTATTCAACACTCAGGATCTCGCAGGACTACCACATTGCTGGCTGGCATGGTGGTGGTGTGCTAGTCTGTGTTATGCTGGGGGTACTAGCGGTTTAGACACAGCAGTGCTGCTGGAGTTTTTAAACACGGAGAACTATCCACCAACAACATTCTGTGACCACTAATAAAGCACTAAAGACAGTGACTGGACACAGTGTTTAAAAACTCCAGCAGCACTGCTGTGTCTGATCCACTTATGCCAGCACAACACACACTAACACACCACCCATCATGTCAGTGTGTTAATGAAGGGCAAGAAAGTATAAAGAGACAGAGAACAGACACAAAACAAGCAAGGTGTCATATTGTTATGCTTGATCTGTGTATACTAGCTCTGGCCTGGTTGAAAATCTAGTGCATTTTGAAGGAATACAGAACTCATTTTACATAACGCATTTCTCCCTGCTGCTAGGCCGTGCCTGTGCATAATAACCACCTGCCTGAGGGCTCTCAGTCTACCTGAGCTTCCAATTGTTGGTAATTCATAAGTGCAATTGGCTTCAAATCCAGACCTGGCCTCAAACCCAGGTTTTGACGGAAGCATCTGTACGGACGCACAAATTGATCCCGGCCCTGAGTGGAATTCGCCCGAGCCCACGTGGGGGCCTGGCGCACCAGAAGTCTGGAGACTGTGTGAGTGGGAAATAATAGGTGGGTATGGGTGAAAAGACGGCTTCTCAAGTGCAGGATGTTGTTGTAGCAGGTAGCCAGTCATCCAATTTCCTGCTTCCCAAAGAAAACAGTGGTAAAGCATCCAGGGTCCGGGGGCTTACAATGGTGGGCCTATACTGTGGCCGGCCAGCCAAACAAAGACTGAAGAGGTGAGTGGCCTCTGTTCTGGACTGGCGCAGGAATGGTTCCATACACACCCACGGCAGGGGCTAAGTCATCCCGCGCCGCTGACCCCAGCCAACCACAGCTGCTCTCGGCCCATCCTTCATTACTTCCTGCACATTCCTCTCTTATGAGGACTATTATTGTATTAGTGCTAATGGCTGTCAAAATAAACCCTACATATAAATATAATTATTGTATTAGGGCTCCTAATGGAAGCGCACTGTAGTGGACTGTGGTTCATTTACACCTGTGACATTCTGTTAAATAAACTATTGGGAAGAAAAAATATATTAGCTCTATAGAATTTCATATGCTTCTACAATAGATATACATTTTTAAGTATTGATAGAAGATAGAAGAAGATAAATACGCAGCAAATAATACGCATAATATATTGTAATCCTTCTATTCATTCTTACTGAAAATATAAAAAAACACTGTAAAACAGTGATATATGAGCCACTGTGGTCTTTGTCACTTGATAAATAGAAAAGAAAGCTGAGAAGCTGAGAAGGTCCACGCCACCTGACAGTAAACTACTGAGATAGAAAACAGAACGTTCTCCAGCCAGCATGTGATCATGAAAGCAGATTTCACTTGGGGACATTCTTTTAATAGCGTATGACTACAAGTATTGTGAAAATGACCTTTCCGGGGTCAGTTTTTTAGTATTTGGATGTGCAGCAAGTGACTACACTTCAAAACAAACATTTCACAACGAGAATGTTTATTAAGAGACATTTCAGTTTCAGAGGTATAAATCAAAACTCTTCCTATCTGCTTTTGCTGTTAACTTTTTTTTTCCGAATGAGAAAGATATATTAGGTCGTATTAGGTGTGTTCAGAGGTTTATATGGACCCCTCATAACAATATTAGTCTTTTTGCGGTTTAGAAAAACTTGTGGCAACTTCATATTGTATTAAAAAAAAGAATTTGGGGCATCTTTATTCTTTGGGGGGATTTCTAAAAAACATATTTTTATATACAGGATTAAAAAATATATACATGCACCCAAAAAAAGTTTTCTAAATGTCTTTTAACATGCCAAGACTAGGCATCTAACCTTCCTGTTTGTAATCATGATTGACTACAGCTCTAGTAGCTTCTCTGTGCTTACATAAACCATATTGTGTTAGACAAGACAAGACAAGACAACCATATTAAATATACTTCTGTATAGTTGTTTCTATTCATAATTTGACCACCGCATTTAACCCATCCATGCATTGAGCACACATGCCCGAAGCAGTGGGCAGCCATCGCTCCGGCACCCAGGGAAAAATGCTCCACTACCAGAATTTATGCACTCAACATTCCCACATTTAGGGAATTCACAGGGGTCAGCACCCCAGAGACTCAACCTGGGTGAACCTCACCCTGCGTGAACCACCCTCTTCATCATGGTTTCTCCCCTCCTAGGTAAGTATGGTAAGTTGGTAAGTAACAATGAAAGTACAATGAGAAAGTCCAAGAGCTCAGTGTAGATATAAAAAAAATGCTTGTCAATATTCACATCAAAAATGTATTTTTATGCAGAGTCCAAACCCAAACTCATCACTTTAAACAGTGAGAATGGGGAGTTTGACGGATGGTCGGAAGTGTGTAGGTCAGCTGTAGGAAGCAGCGTCTCAAATTAATGAGTGTCCTGAAAGACCAGCTTCATTGCTGTGGCCCACCTGCAGCCTGTTACTCTAACAAGAGTTCGCAATTCACAGAGACATCAAAACATACTGACACCTTTCAATGCCCAGCCATGCCTACCCACAGGACACGCTAGGGGTCTTCATGAGGAGCATCTATGATATGGCACAAAATGATAGACTTCATTAGAATAAGTTTATTAGAGATATATAGCCAAGTTTGTTTCCAAAAAATAAGATGACACAACAAGGCATTCAAACTCATAGGAATTTAGTGTGATTTTGAACTTTTCTTTCAGTTCCTCAATAATAAATCTTAGTATGTATTAAGTCGGTGAATTTAAAGGATTTAAAGTCTTATGAAGCTGCCTTTCTTATGAGGGTTTATTCTAATTAGATTTTGTTGGAGCAGACAATGAAAGGAAAAGATAGTAAAAGCTACTCAAAAAGCATAAATTCTTGCCCTAGAATAATTTATTTTTTACCAGACATTCAGGATGTGTGGCACCTGACAAAAAAAGCTTATAGCCTGGTGTAATGGTGGGGGGTGCAATTTCGTACAATTAGGCCACCCTTGGCATTATAATACAGGTACTTCGACATTTCAATACACTCTAAAAAACAGAGGTACGATATAAGTACTTTTTTGTACTCAAAGGTACACTCTTCGTAATTGTACCCTCAAAGGTACAACATTGGTCTTTACAGGATCAGATATCTGAAGTACAAAGTCTTTTCTCACAGCAGTAAGTACAGATTTGTACCATTTAACCATATACATATTCAGTTGATGATGATAATGTTTATAATCTTTATAATCTTTACTGGTACAAAAACATGGGTACAAATAAGGACTTTCACTAAAAAGTACTTTTTTGTACCTTAATATAAGGTACAGCCCCAGCGACAAGCTTTGTACTCTTTTAAGTACAAATCTGTACTTATTTTTCTAAGAATGTAGGACAATGCTCGTCCTCATACTGCTGTCATGTTAGCAGCTTGAAAATGTTTGGGATGCTGTTGGACAAGTTATTAGCACAGCACTCCACCCCTACTGCAAAATCTGCCGGGATTGTATGAGAGTATTTAAGTTGCATGGGATGCAATATTTCAGGACATCATATGGAAACTTCTACATCTCTGGTTTGTTGCGTTACACAAGGCTCAGACATGCTTTACAAACTGCTCCTGTAGTATGTCATTTATTATTCCTGGTAAGTTGTATCTTTCTACCGAACCCAGACACTTCTATGTGGCTGAAACCACTTCTTTTGTTGATTTCTCTTTGCCATAGTAGATTGTTGATTGTCCAATGAAAAACAAAATATCTCCAAAACAGCAACTTCACAGGAGAGAGAAAAAAACGTATAAACTTCCAATGAAAGTAAATGTAAAAACACTTTATTTCAGGTTATTTGTATAAGTATAAGTATTCATATTGGTCTGTTCATCAATAAATGTTGGCACAGTGAAAAAGACTATAAATAAAGTTAATTAAAAATTGACAAAAATGAAGGTACTTGTTTTTCATTGGACAGCGACGAGATGCAGTTTCACATTACCATATACCATTCTCTCAGTTTACTTCCCTTTCCCACCAGATGTGTTAAAGTAATTTGAATGTACTTTTTTCAGACACTTGAATCACATTGAAGCACATTCATACAGCAAATACAGTTTTCTATGTGAAAATGTAGATATTCTTACATTATGCTGAAATGTAAGAATGTAATTGTTTAATTTTAAATCCTGTGTGCGGCAGTACAGATCCAAGACGATAAAAAAACTGTCACTTTCAGATAAAACTGTTGTATACATGACTGGTGTTTTTCTATTCATGTAATTTACACATCCAAAAGTGTGTTGCCCTTTTTATTTTTAAGGTGAGAATATCTAAGAGAGCCATTCTGGCCCAAGATCTGCCCATCACTGCTCATCACCCAGCAGCACAGCGGCCCAGGAGCACTGGCTTTCATCAGACAAATAAACCGAGTGCTGGCCTGGGGCTCTCTGTTCTTCTTACATCCCAGATACTGCCTCAGATACTCCCTGCTTTCTTCTTCTTCCTTCTTGTTCCGCGCTGGTATTTTTAAGCCACCTGCAAATCCATTCCCCTTTCTCCACACTGATGTCTGAGTTTGGCTGCTGCTCACGGGGGAGAAGCTGCTGGACAGGAGGAGAAGAGAGGAGCGCAGAGGAAACACGCGATGGCTTCCGCCTGGCCTCCCAAGACAGCACTTGCACTAAAAAGGGGGATGCAAGGAAAACGTGTGTGTGTGAGTGTGTGTGTGTGTGTGTGTGTGTGTGTACGAGAGCATGCCGGTTTGCGTAGCTCTGTAGGTAAATGCATGTTGTGTGCTCAAGTGCACGTGTGTGCGTGTGTGCGTCTGTTGAAACAGCTTGTATGTAGGATGTGGTCAGTGAACGTCTGAGGCCATCCTCCCCCAAAAAAGCCGCTCTGATGATTAGTGACCCCCCAAGGACGAGTAAATCTTGCAGTTCCATTGCACAATCAGTCAAGATGGGCCAGGGTTGCGCAGCACAGCTTTAAATTATGCGAGACTTCCTTAAATGCTCCTCTGATGGTTCCTATAGAGAGGAAAAGGATAGCAGGCGTTTGAGTCCGAATAGATAAATTGAATCTGGCTAACTGCAGATGATCTGCTTTTACCTTAAAGAAGAACTCTGGTGTAAAATGGACCTTTGGTGTAGTAAAACATGATAAAAAAAGTATTTAACTTTGATGAATAGCACACCTCCGTTCTCCCACAGCATTCTGAGATACAGAAATTTTAACAGTTTGTGCAAATACTCTTCAGACTGGGTGACACGGGGCATAATTTGCCCCAATAATTTTTTTTTTTTCCACCGATATCCAGCTCAAAGCAGCTCCACACCTCCTTTCTAGAAACAAGGTATTAATAACTTAAAAGTGCACAAGAAGCTTATTAAAAACACTGTTTACATCCTAGAACACAAGCTTCAGCTCAGTTATGTGGATATATATGTCTATGTTATTTTCAATACAGTGATAGTGGCACTCAGAGCTGAAGCTCGCGTTGTAGGATGTAAACAGTAGTTTTTAATAAGCTTCTTGTGCACTTTTAAGTTATTAATGCCTTGTTTTAAATGTCAGGGCTCTCTGCATTCTAGCAAGAAGGCGTGGAGCTACTTTGAGTCTGTATAATGGCGGAAAAGGCGTATTATTGGGGCAAATTATGGCCTTTGTTACCCAGTCTGAAGGGTGTTTGGACAAATTGTTAAAATTTCTGGATCTCAGAACACTGTGGGAGAACGGAGGTGTGCTATTTATCACAGGTAAGTACTTTTTAATCATGTTTTACTACAACAAAAGTCCTTTTTATACCAGAATTCTCCTTTAAATATAAAGCTCCAAGTGCTGCTATGTGATTTAAATCTGGAATACGTGGAACTAACTGAAGAAAAGAATAACAACAATGAGAAGATATCATTGATAAATATAAAAAAACAATAGTCATTATCATTGTTTGATATATCGGTGAGGATGAATTGTTCTGTAGATTCTATCATCATTTACTCACCACAGGTCCATTATTAATAAGTTATAACACTAAATTATATAAGTTATTACTCTAAAAAAGGTATGCACCCATCCAACCAGGCTGATATCAACAGGAAATACTTGAAAAGAAATTGGAGAAAAAAATGAAACAGAATGAATCCAGTCCAGTTCTGTAACAAATCCAGCCAGAACCAGCTGAACCAGGATGTTGATAGCTGTATGTTGTATCCTGTAGTAGCCTGGTCTCAAGAGGAATTCATACATGTGAGTCTAAAGGACTATTTATAGATCATCGCTCAAACATATATGGACAAATTACTGATGCTGAGCAACCAACCCAAGCAAAATTAAACCATTTAAAAAGTTAATGTTACAAAGAAAGCAGTGTATTTTAATGACCTAAACCTACACATTACCTGTAGTTGATGTTTAAACTAGTTGAACTAAAACTATTCTAACGCTAACCCCCCAAAAAAGCAGAATGAATGAAGCTGTATTAACACTGTTTTCTCAATTTATCTTCAAGAGCTGTACTGTGAATAGAACTGATGGATAGAATAAAATAGTGCTACCAGTAGACGGATCCTCCTTTTTAGAACTGTAAAATGTGTATAAAAATATCCAAATGTTATATAGTTATTTGGGGAACACTTTCAGTCCTTATTTAGTATAATTTTTATGAGACTTTGTTGCCTGTAGGGTAGCACAGTGTTTTGTATGTTATTTTCAGAACCATTTTGTGCCATAATAATGTAATTAAAAAGAGCAAGGCATTGTTAATAGGAATTAGGAATATTTAGGCATTTTGGGATTGGAACATAAATATATATATATATATATATATATATATATATATATATATATATATATATATATATATATATACCATCATATGGGTGAGATATTAAAATATACAAGAATTTCATCAGATTTGTATCAAAAGTCAATAATCCAGAATGCCATGATACAAATAATGCACTACAAATATCTCAATATATCCAGGATTACAGTAAAATTAATGATACTGGACAGATATAATCTGTCTCTAGTAGATATACGAAACTGAAACACCTGTAATTTTGTGTGGGGGGTTTCATGGCAGAGTGTGAGGGTTCAATTAGCAGGGTAAGAGCACAGTTTTGCTCAAAATATTGCAGTGCACACAACATAATGACACACCAGAGTTCAAAAGAGGACAAATTGTTGGCGCACGTCTTGCTGGCGCATCTGTGACCAAGAGAGCAAGTCTTTGTTATGTATCAATAGCCATGGTATCCAGGGCAATGTCAGCATACCACCAAGAAGGACGAACCACATCCAACAGGATTAACTGTGGACGCAAGAGGAAGCTGTCTGAAAGGGATGTTGGGGTGCTAACCCGGATTGTATTAAAAAAACATAAAACCACAGCAGTTCAAATCACGGCAGAATTCAATGTGCACCTCAACTCTCATGTTTCCACCAGAACTGTCCGTCGAGACAATAAATTATTGTGGTCTAAAACCAGGTGTTTCAGTTTCATTGTCCAAACCCTGTATAACGGAAAATGAGAACAGTGTGAACTTTTATTTTTGCTAAAAACAGCAGAAGAAGTAGTACCCTGATGTGATAATTAACATAGCACTATATATCAGGGTGTAATATTGTTCATTATATTTAAAAAATGTTGGTGATTTTACTGCGTATGATAAAAGCTTGATAATGTAATTATTAGGCCACAATGACTTTATATTACTTTTGCCAAATTCATGTACTGTATTGATACTAAAAAAGGAGAATTTACATACACCATTTACAAAACAGCAGAGCTCCAGTGGTTAAATATAATAACTTAAATATAATAACAAATTCTTATTAAAAGTATTGTATCCATACTTTTCATGCCAATTTTTTTAATTTTCGGAGGAACTCCTACACCAGACGCCGGATCTGAAGATTCATGGGATGATGGAAGAGGAACTTAAGGCACTGTCTGTCTGTCTCTCTGTGTATCACTCTCAGAGGTGTCCCTGCAGCCAGACAGTCTCTACCTAACAAAGGCAGTCCTGTCTGATCAGTTCATCTGATCCAGTGTCTGTACCAGAAACGTACGGCCGAATACGATTGGCTCAGACAAGTTAAGGTGCTGCTTTATGAGCAACCCAGTAGAGTGAAACAGGAGTAAAATGATCTGTAATGGATGAGTACTGCTTCTTTCTCCACGGTAGAATCCATGCGTTATCAATAAAACTAATGTGCTTTAGACTCACTTTTATTACCATCAATAAATACCAGACTTGGATTTTGTGGCGCATATTTTGAGACACACAGAGGCCAAAGAGTATGTGTGTGTGTGTGTGAACATTCTCCATATTCTCTCTTGAAGTTACTGCAATTTCATGTCAAAGCTGATATTTTTGGCGATATTTTTGAGAACTGACCCAAGAGCATCTGAAAGTATAAAAAACGTATATTTGGGTGTCTACTAGATATATATAAAGAAGAATATTGCATTCAACAAACCTATTAAAAGTCTAATTTATATATCTACAGTATGGTTATAAGTCTGCCTGTTATTTGGTGCTTAATTTTAGTCATGACTTCTGAAAGCATGCATTCCAATCACAAGCGGAAATGCTAGCTAGCTGAATGCATTGTGATGTTTCCAGGTTTTCTCTTGCATTCTTTCTGGCTGCTGTCAGTCTAAGGGTGCTTTCCCATCTACCTTGTTTGGTCCAGACCTTTCGACTTGATCCGAACCAACCTAGCAGCAGTGAAAAGTGCTGTGGATCAAGGTCTGAGACAAAGAACCAAAATTAACCTAATCAAAAAAAATTGTCTTGATTTTCACACTTTAGCCCTTTTCTGTCTTGTTCCTTTCTGTTCCTTTCTCGTTTTCTTGCTTGTTTTCCTCACTGTGTGCTGTGTAGCACATGGCTCTGTTTTGTTTCTCTTTTGGCTCCACCCTAGACCCCACCTTTTCATTAGTGTTCTCATCTGTGTCTCATTTGTAACCCAACCATCTCATTATCTTCCCCAGGTGTTCCTTGTCTGTGTCTGTGTATATATAGCCCCTTTGTTTCAGTCTTCCTTGCTCTGGTCTTGTACGATTTCATGTCAGTTCATGCTTTGTTTCTTGTACCTACATCTGCCCTCCCATTCTTGAACATCTGTGACACGGCTCAAATGAACAGTGTTTCAATTAAATTAAATGTAATTATGAAAACTCTTATTTAAATGGTTTAAACTATCAGACCAATCAAAGGAAGTTGAGACGACTGTGGTCTCACATTAAAGAAGAAGAGAAGAAAAAGAATTTGTGTTCTGCTTAAATCTTACACCCGTTTCTGTCTAGGTATGCCTTTCATCACTACGGCCTCAACATATTAGCTAGTGAATGTACTGTAACCTTAAATCAACTTGTATTTATAAATAGAAATAAAGTAAATAAGTCTTAGAGTAATGTGTTAGACGCATTGTCTCATGCATGTGCACCTGCGGAGATTCAGATGCTTGTAGGGAGGCAAATTTTGGTACAGCACCACAAAGAAAGCAACCAACTTTACATGAAGGTAACCATGAAAATGCTTTATATACAGTAATTCATTGGAAGGGCTCAAATAAGGGTAGGGGGTGTGTTTTTTTTTTTTAAACCATGGGTGAATTTTTTAGGTGCATTTACAATATATGCGGATTCAAACCGTTTCCCATTCCTAATGACAACCCTTTTTTCACATGTAACTATATCAATTTTTGTAGTTCTTGGCATTAAGAAGAAAAGACAGTAACTAGTTTGTTCTGCATAAACCTATAAATGTTTACATTACATTTTTAGGAAGTCTTCAACATAAAGTGCATGTGGAATCACTGAATACAATCATAACGTACATCAGTTCTACTTCCCCTACACACACTACACAAGCTGCATGTTCATCATTGGTCTGTGAGTGTGTGTACTATAGTGTAAATATCCACCCTTCAGTCATGGGTCAGATCAAGAACCATCACTCAACTCAGTAAAGCAGTAAAGCCATGGGAACACTTCAGCTGGGGGAAGTGAGCTTCACGCAAGAGCGGCACCTAAAAATAAAGCACTGTGGCCATTGTGCACACATACAATTCATACCATGTTTTCAAAGGTCATACGAGTGAACAGACGCTGCAGTGTGGAAGTGTGGAAGTGTGTAATCAAGGAGAGTGTGAGGTAGGAGGCATGTTCAGACTGACCTTATTGGGGTCGGTCCAAAACTCATAATTTTTTTAAGGCAGGCAGAGATCAAAACACATGCAGGCAGGTAACATATGGTCTGGTCAGTACATGACCAGTAAATGCAAGAAAATAGGAAAAATGCAGCTGGGGTTCAAAGAAAATTTCTTGGACGCAACTGAGGTATCACTTGTGGCATCGGTTACCCACAATTTTGTTAAAGTGGGAATCCAGGGACAAAATATTATGTTTAATGGCACCAGTGTGCTAAAATTACCATCCCTGCTAAGCCTAATATATTCATTTTAAAAACTGGGGTGTTGGGTCGCTTTTCGTGGAAGTTCTTCTGGCCATGTCACGCACTTTTACGTACTTACATCACACGTACAGCCTCTAAAAAAGGAACTGGCTCAGTTTTACTGAATGCGAGCGGCTGGTGAAGCAACGGAGACTTCAGAAGGGGAAACTCAGACCTCAATAGGTCATTTACCCATAGTAAAAACAAAGAAACAAAGGAGTGAAGCAAGCTCCAAAGCCAAACAGGAAAGCAATAGAGTCCACATTAAAACCAGAATTAATATCAGATTGGTGTTTGAACAGTGGAGAGAGCTCGGTGAGCGATGCTGAGTCTGACTGAGCGCGCTCTCTCTCACTCTCTGACAGAACATAACCTGGAATCGGATTCATTCTCTTTGAAAGGAGACCACATCACACCCGCCCAGTTTAAATTGATTCTTCCACACGATCAGTGCAATTACCAACTACCAATTCTTACCAGAGAAATTCCAGAAGTTACGGACTTTAAGGGCAAAAAACACAATTAAAAATTGGTGGAAATGGTAGACAACAAAGCTTTTAAAGCAGAGAAATTATAATTCTTTTCCATTAAGAAAAGATAAAGCACAAAAAGTTTTGTCCAGCATGTGACTTTTTTTTAAATTTTAATAGTATGGTCTAAAAATCTAATTAAGAAATAAGTGAAGAAGCTGGACTTTAGCTCTGTTATTTTTCTCAGTCCATGTACACTCTTACGTCAGAGAATTCTCGTATTTCTCGTCTGTACACGTGTAAAAACAGACAGTGGTAGCAGAAAGAATATGCGAGCAGTGTTTAACACAGAATCTGTGATATGGCAACAAAACATTTTTATAGCAACATTGAAACAGAAGGATTTACATAATCTTCACTTTTGAGACAAAAAAAGTCGCCACCAAAAAACAAAAAAGGTCACACACTATAATATTTTGTTGGACCACATTTAGCTTTGATTGCGGCGCGCAATCGCTTTGGCATTGTTTTGAAAAGCTTCTGCAATGTCACAAGATTTTTTTTACCTTGCAGCATTGATGATGGTAGAGTCTGACCACTGCACAAAGCCTTCTCCAGCACATCCCAAAGATTCTCAATGGGGTTAGGGTTTGGACTCTGTGATGAACAATCCATGTGTGAAAATGATGATCTCATGCTCCCTGAATCACACTTTCACAATTCCAGCCCCATGAATCCTGAAATTGTTATCTTGGAATATGCTCGTATCATCAGGGAAGAAAAAAATCCATTGATGGAATAACCTGGTCTATATTCAGTATATTTAGGTAGTCAGCTGACCTCATTCTTTCAGCACATACTGTTGCTGTATCTAGACCTGACCAACTGCTGCATCAACCCCACATCACTTACTTAGTTAAATCCAGTTAGTTTATGTTCATGAAGTTTGTTTTAACATGATATTTATGTTGCATCTTAGTGTGCAAGATTATTGGGTGACTGCAAAGTAAAAAAACAGATTATTTACGGAGATTTTCTATTATATGCAATTGTAATAGAAGGAAATTCATACACATTAGGTGTCAGATTAGGGGCAGTTTTAATCTCAAATGCAAATCTGAGCACAAGTTTATATAATCAGAAGTCAACACTATGGGCAAGATGTCAGGTGGGCACAGGTGTATTTAGACTGAAGTCTTATTGCCCCTGACCCTGAGACCCTTCAATATCACAGTACTGTAAGCAGCTTGTTCTCACCTTGAAAAAAGGGCAGTCTTTCAGCTTTTTATCCACCAGACCGGTGCAGACATAAGCCTTACAGCCTCCCACCCCTCAACACCCCCAGACTTCCATTCCTCTCTTTCATTCTCTCCTGTCTCTTTCCGCCCCCACACTCAGACTCCAACTCCCATAAGGCTGTGGGGAGGGGGTGGCTGAGCCGTGGCGTGACAGGCTGGGATTTCTGGAGCCTTGGCTTTAATATTCCTCTTCCCGCACTGTCTTTCATCAGCGCCATGCTCCTGGGCCTGAGCTTGGGTTTCAGCCGTCCGCGCCACGTGGGAGGATGATTTCTAACACATGGATGCCGGTTCCATCAGACAATGGAGGTCCTGTCACTGTCTGCTCTCTCTCGCTCTCTCTGGATGAATCCCAAAAAGATAACCTACTGGACATGAAGAGCACTGTTTGGGTGCAAGACCTACATATGTAGTGAAAATAGGACTTATTGAGTCATTTTAGATTCAGCTTTTTTTTTCAGAGTGTGGAGTCAATTCTTGTGACTCAATTGGAGTCAATTGTGTCAGTCAATTGGAGTCAACTGTGGAGTCAATTGTTGTGACTCAATTGTTTCTTCAGGCTCTTACATAGCAATATGACTATTGGTTATAAGCTATACAATGTAGATTGTTCAGAAGTTAAAATGTAAGCTATTTATATTTTACAAGTAAAACAGAGCAGCACAATGGCCAATTCAAAACCTAAAAACTGTAACAAACAGTCTTTGTTCATTTTATTTACATTCTAAATACACATAGACTCAAACAACAGCTTTTTTCAGTTAAAAAAGGGAAATTTAGGAAACTTAGAAACTTAGGATAATTATCCTTGCAAGAGCAAAAAGAATAAAAGGTTGACGTTAGGCCGACTGTAGCAAGGGCCACTGCAGTTATTCAGCATGTAGAAAAATCTTAGGTAGTTGAGGAGACTAAAAGCTAATGCTAGCTCTACTGGAGCATGGTCTGCTTTGGTTATTCTGCTCTGCTAATAGCTAATGCTAGACAAACTGTAGCAAGTGCCACTGCAGTGTTTTGCATGTGGAAGCATCTTAAGCATCTAAAAAGGCTAAAACCTAACGCTAGCTCTACTGGATTAAGGTCTGCTTTGGTTTGCTACTGGATTATGGTCTGATTTGGCTCTCAGAAGCTGTTGAAGTATTTGAAAAGGCTAAAAGCTAATGGTTGGCAAAACCATAGACTGTTTACAAAAGTGGACTGGATGACAGCAGGTGAAAAGTAAAGCCAAAACACCTACAGCAAAAATATTAACACAGCTAATCCAATTTTTACCAGCTTCTTTAATACCTCACCATCTCCAAACAAATATAGTTGGTTACACCTTTTAAAACTATTTGATTAACACTTTTTTAACACAACTACTGCTGTTTAAAATGGCTAAGATTAGCTAATTAACTACGTTAGCTATTTCAGAACAATAAATGGCATACTGATGTACTTATAGACTTGGTGCACAGTTGATTAAGCCCTTATTGCATTGTTCTCCACTGTGCATGGTCTGGCTCAAAACTTCCTCTTCTGAACTTGCATAAACAAAGCTCTATTTCAGCCATCCTTTGGCTTCAAAGTGTCACAGTGGGAGTGAACAGGGGCATACTATTCCCTCTTACACAGTCGACGGTTCAAATGGGCTTATCCACTATCCAAGTAGCTAAAGAGGCTAAAAGCTAACTGAGTCAACAAGCTACAAGATAGACATCCTGAGGAACCAGAAAGGCTAACGTATGCACAGCTAGGCTGGGCTAGGCTACACGATGCTAGTCTATGTGGCTTTAAGCTGTTACAGTGATGTAAACCAGCCAAAAAGCATGAGCTCGTAGACATAAATTCAATGACTATTGTCCTCCATTTTTTATTCTGCTCAAGTCGTATTCTTTGCTTCATGTTTAAGTAATGAGGTACAGCGACACTGAGTGGCAGAAGGACCTTAAGTAGCGCTAGATCTTTGGTATCTGCATGCTGTGTCAAGGTCTTTACACAGACGCATTCTAACAAACTCTCTGCCCACAACCATCAGTATCACTAGCGCCACCCCCGCAATAAGCTGTCTCTAATTAACACCTGCTTTCACGAGCGTGTTCCCTGGCCTGGGTAAGCTGTTTGGTCTGTGTGAGATTAGTGTGGGAACAGCAGTAATGCACAGCCTCTGTGTATCGCTCACGTCTGCAGGACACTGAGCCGTGCAACACACACACACACACACACACACACAGATGCCTCTGCTCTTTTACACTGGCCTGGCTGGCAGTGCAGATGTGTGGGCAGCCTCTCTGGCACACTGCCTAGCCATCAGGACCTGCAATTAAAGCTAGAGCATAGTGGCAAATTCTCGGTCACACTAGAAAACAGTAAATATATAATAGCTATATCTTGCTAGACTTGCAATAGAATGTTCAGAATTGACTATTTTAACTATTTTAACTATTTATTCGGTACTGTAATTTGTTAACAATAGACAGACCTTGTTTATGGATATGGTTTCTTTGTTGCATGATACAGCTTCAAATTGCACCTTTGGATTGCACAGTAAACTGTATTCAAAGACAAGAGACAAGGATTTCTGGAAGTGTTCCAGAGCCCACGCAATGATTCCCAGTACAGAACCATGCCTGTTTTTAAAGCAGTGCCACCTGAGGGCCCAAAGATCACCAGCATCTAATGGATTCTGTGGCTGATTGGGGACAGAATTTTCCACTGAACTGACAATAAATGGAACTTAGACCATGGATATGGTAATCAGTGCTAGATATCAGGATAACATTCCCTCGCCACCATCTCTGATCATGTCTGGCCATAACATCAGCAATGCCACCACTTTCAAACTGCTTCAGAGTTCAGATCTCATCTGATCTGTCCTGGGATTCTCATATTAACTATTAAGGATCCACTATTTCGCTATTTTGACTAAAGAGCTAGTATTTCATGTGATGTCCTAAAACAAATATACCTGACTTTTATACAACCAATCTATGAGTATGCTGGCCCAGTTTTGCCCAGGTAAACTGACAAAAAAGAGTTAAAAAAGGATGTTGCTGTATCATCAGCATCCCTTCATCCTCTCTTTCACCATTCACAAAGGCTTGATGAGGCTACCCTGCGCATCCTTACTGACCTACTCAAGCAAATCGTCTTCTCTACATGGCTTTCTGCATACAGCTCCAACAGCCACTTACTCACACATGGACATGGTAGTGGGGGGGGTTACCTGACTACCCAGGGTCCGAGTAGAGAGGGAGGCCCATGAAAATACAGATTCCGTATAGCATAGCAGCTGGTGGCAGGAGGTCTATGACATTATCAATACAAATATGGCGGCGCATGGAGTTGAAGCTAGCGTTATGGGATGTAAACAATGGTTTTTAATAAGCCTTCTGTGCACTTTTTATTCATTAATGCCTCGTTTTAAATGTCAGGGCTCTCCCTGGATTCTAGCAAGGAGGTGTGGAGCTATGTTGAGCTGGATATCGGTGGAAAAAGTGATTTATCGGGGCAAATTATGCCACATGTCACCCAGTCTGAAGGGTGTTTGGACAAACTATTAAAATTTCTGGATCTCTGAATGCTGTGGGAGAACGGAGGTGTCCTATTCATCAAAGGTAAGTACTTTTGATCATGTTTTACTACACCAAAAGTCCTTTTTATTTATTTTTGTAACTTATTTATTTATTTTAGGATAGATGGTCTGAAGTTAATTGTTTCTGTTTTTGATACTGATTGTTGAATGTTTGACACATTTCAGGTCTCACTGCTTAAAAAATGTTTTTTTTATGCAGGTGTGTCCTGCCTTGTCAAATTTAATAAATTATACTAATACTGACCGTCAGACTTGTCCTTTGTGCACAGGGTTTTCTTCAGATTCAGATGATATTATGGACTGTAGATAGAAAAGTGAGATATCCAAAACCTTCCCAATGTATGCTGAGGAACATTCTTCTAAAAATGTTCAACAATTTGTAGAAACAGCTTTTTGCAGACTGGTGAACCTATGCCCAACTTTGCTTCTGCGTATCACTTACCATTTACCACTTCAACGGTTGTTATCTCAACAGTTTGAGATGTCTTGCAGCCATTAGGTTCTAAATGAATTCACCATAAGTTTTTATACAATATTAAATAGTACAAGTACAGTCTTTAGTGTGCGTTTCAGTATGTTTTTTTTAATATTTTATTATGAATGTAATATTAGAAAATGGGATTCGCAGATACTGTACTTGTCACACCAGCCTGTGTCTGTCCTGTGTTTCTCTCTCATTTGGTCCCTTGTGCTCCTCCCCTCTGTTTACCTGTCATGTGTTTCCCAGCCATGTGCTACTGTTGTGTTTTGGTCCTGTCTCCGCCCTAGCCCTGCCCTGTCATCAGTTATTTGTAAGCCCGCCCCCTCTTGATTGATCCTCAGGTGTTTCCAGTTTCCTGTTCCCTCCTTGTGCATATAAGCCCCTCTGTTTCAGTGTTCAGTGTGGAGTCTTTTGTGTGATACCTTGCTGTGTATGTGTCAGGTTGGGTTTCGTTTCTAGTATTACTGTTTTCTTAGTTTTGATTATTCTTAAATCCTCTCTTTGTTATTTTAGTTATGTCAGTCTTGTTTTTTTGTCTTGCGTTTACCCATGTTTGTTTTCTCTTTGTTTTCAGTGTAGCTTTGGTTTAAGTCTATTTGTTTGTTAGTTTATTAGTTTGTTTATTTAATAAATATATATCTATAGAAATATCCTGCAATTACGTCCATCCCTTCTCATTCGTAACAGTACTTTTCTTCTGTGTTTATTAACATTTATTTAAATCTTACAACTGTGTCCCAACTTTGGATTTGGGATTGTAAAATCAGGTTATACTGACCTATAGTCAATTTTAGGATAGTTAAAAAGCAGTTAACACTACCTCTTCTGAGCAGAGACAGACCCATTCTGCACTGCCTGTAAACAGTAAAACAGTCTATTTCTGGTGGAAACAAACAGCATTTATTACGTGAGCATGGTGTACTAAGAAAAAGCCACTCCGTTTCACCGAGTGCAGAAATAGAATTCTCGGAAATGCTCTGAGATTTTTTCCCTATTGACACAAGCTCTCCAAATTTCCAGCAACCAAATATAATTTTTTCCTCTGTTCCTATCTCCCCGACACACGTCTGCATCCGCATCTCCCTCTAGCTCCAATTAGAGTCGCATTTCGCGCCGTGGCCCAGCGCCTCCTCTTGTTTGAAAGCAGATATGTGAGAACAGTTAGCTGTGCTAGCTGTGGACTGAGAGCCAGACGGCTTTCTAATGAGACATCTTGCAGCTTGTGTGCAAAATCAGGGCACAACCTCTGGGAACCAGGGAGTTTTCAGGATCTAGACGTAGATATACAGGCACATATACATACACACAAACACACACGAATACACACTGTAGAATTAGGTGAGAAATTTGTCAACAGGATGTAGTGAAAGCCAGTCGAACAATCCACTGTAGGCTGACATTTATGGTGTAATAGGTATTGTGTTTACTGAATGACTGCCCACCTAGTGACCTAAATATTAATCATCCATTAAGTCTAACACTCAGCACTCTACACTGAAATAAAAGAGTTTAATTCAATGTAGTGGATTAAATTTGTGTTTAACCAAAAATATCTATTTACTGAATAAGGTAATGTTTTCTATTACATTTTTAGTACTTTTAGTATTCAATTAGGTTCTGTGTTTGAATCCCAAGTCTGCCAAGAAAGTTTTATGATATTTTCACACCTGCAATTTTTATCTGAATTAAATTGTACATGAATTGTTTTTTTTTTGCCTTAGGTACACAGCAAATTCTGTTTTTTTAGAATAAACTCCCTACGAGTTAATATCAACTTTAAAGTGTATATACGTGACCATCGAATACACTCCACTGCAGAGTTAAAGTATCTTCTTTCTGGGAGTTGGCTTTTTAAATCTGTTCAGGAGTTCTATCTGAACCGTTGTGGGAGTTATATTACTTACCCTATCTAGGGTAAAAAACATCTTAGCTGGAGTTAATTTTAATATAAACTCCTTTACAGTGTTAACAAATAGTGCAAAAAAAATTGTGTTATTAAATTTATATTATTAAAAACATTGTAATATTTTAAAACCTTAAAAATAATGACAGATTATTGATTACAATAACAATTTTTATACTCAAGAAGTGTATGCCAGTGTATTTTTCCATTTTGCATGGGAACTTTAATCCTGCATCGCAGTTCTCAGTGCATTGCCAGCACTTTGACACAATTTACAGTGCAGAAAATGGTTAGCCTCTCACATTTTAACACTTTCACAAATTTTTGTTTAACTCCAGATTTTGTTCAACTCCAGAAATTAGCTGTGAATGAATTGTTTAAGAGGGTATGAATACAGAAATTGCACTTCTTGAGATTTTTGGGAGGAGGTGGTCTCAGATCTGCCTGATCCTGCATTTTGACTCTGGCTTATGCAAGGTGTACTGTCTCTGTACTGTGCAAGTGTATGCATATAATTCCAATAAAAATACTCTTATTTTGGGGCCTAAAGGTTACAAAAGCAGATTTAGAAGTGGAACGCCGATGGTTCATTTGGCCCACTGCTCAGGGTGTGTTTACTTTCTGAGCTTTTTCCTGCGTGAAGCACCTTTTTATGTTCTAAAGAACCTTCTAAGAACCTTCACTTGATGTAAAAGTTCTTTACTAATTTTTTTTGGTCACTTTCACACATCTGTGTTTATTGAACCAAAAGTGTTTGGTATCAAACGTATATGGCATCCCACAGAGAACCATTCAAAGCACCTTCATAAGATTAGTATAAGCTTTTAGTATAGGTATAAGCATAATCCATTTACAGGAAAATAACCCGTAGTCTTGTCTATCAGCAGGTGTTTAATTGTACAATGATCAAATGATCATAAACCCTCTGTGAAGAGGTAAATATGGTATTCTCATAAACTCTGAGCAGACATTGTTAATTCTCTGTCTGCCCTTAACCTTAAGCCTATCTAAACCATGAATCCAACCAGAGACTGAACCATCGCATTTGCACAGTGTATATAAAAGTCACCAGCTGTTTACTGAACATGGTTAGCGCTTTCACATCAGCAGACATGAATCTCCAGACAGACTGATTATGGTAACGGAACTTTTAACAGCTGTGTGAAGTGCTGACGGGATTACCCTCTTAATTCCACTACACTCGCCTTTGATATAAAGCAGCCTTTGATTCAGGAATCTGAAGCTACTCAACAACAATAGCGAGTGAAACTGTAGGACACAGTTGTCTGCAGTGAAGTGTTGCACTGTACTGTATTCCTTCCTCTAGTCACAAGGCCATCAGCACCTGCCACTGGCTTTCATCCTCGCAGCCGGGCCTGTATGATATGGACAGGATATTATATTGCAATCGGATTTTGATACACTGACATGCTGGAAAGCTAAAGAAATGCTGTACTGACCTGTGGGATTTGTATTTGGGGCCTCCTGCATTAAAATTGCATGTCTGTCAAAAAAAAAAGTCAAGTGAGATATCATCAGTCACCATCATTCCCACCCAGTGCACTGTCTTGGTGTGCACATGACATTGTGATTCAAGTAATAATAAACTGGCACTGACTATTACACATCACTTGAACTCTGATTCAGTTCATGTCACCTTGCCATGAGCATGCTGGCCAGTGTCTCACTCACATGGTAACACCTTACAACTTACACAGGCTTTCCCTAAGCCATACTCTGTGGTATTGCTTCAAAATCAATGTACATACCTAAAAATGTAAAAAATTAAGATGTTTTAGGCAAGCCAAAAGCAACAGTGAAAACGAGAATGGTCTTAGATTAAGAGTTATAAACCATAAGAGGAACCAAGACCTATCCCATGACTTGAGGCATCCTTTACAATACACTGCAAGCTAAATTGCAAACCTCTGATACATGGTTATAAATATGGTTAAGACATCCAAAAACACAATGGGTCAGTTTCTGGAAGTTGTAGACTATATTTTCCATTTAATGTAAAAACTCAAATTCAAAATTGCTGTACAGCTTAAAACTAGGCTCAATCCATGTTTTGAAAACAACCCCTATGAGCCCTTTCAACAAATAATCATATATCATGTAAATAATGTCAATCATTTTTGGGGAAAAAGTGAATTTTTTCTTACTATTGAAATCCCAATTAATGTACAAATATATGTCTAACTAAAGCATGCTTTTTTATATATATATATAAAACAGTTGTTCAAATGAAAAAAATCCAAAAAGAGTTCTGGAAGGCTAATCAGAAATGTTTGATATATGATTATATTTTGTTTTGGCTCAATTTATAAACATTTTGTCACTCCACACAATTAAGAATTTCTATCTATTCATCACATAACCGTCACCTTACAGAGGGCTCGTTTGCATATGGCAGACGTCTCTAATATCAACACTACAAAGCCAATGCTGCAATAACGCTTAATAAAAGACAGACTGTGCAGCTCTCTCTATTCTCTGTCCATGAAAGTGAAAGAAAGGAAATCTACTCTTACAGCCATTCAGATGAAAAGTACCAGCGTCTGAGGATAATGTCTCAGCAGCATCCAGGACTGCTGCTCTCGGGGCATCTGGCCGTAAACCAACGCCTGCCAGGCTATCAGCTTTCTCTGAGCCGGGCCTTGAGTTATTGCAGCTTGGCCCATCAGATCCCAGCAGCACCACGCTTCTCCCTTCAGAACGCCAGGGCCTGCTGATCCAGGACCAATGCATGCTGGGCTTCCGCCACAGGTGTCAGAACCTATTTCTCTCTCTCTCATTCTTTTTGTTTCTTACTTTCTTTCTCCTTTTTCACAAGAAAGAGAACCGTTGCCTCTCTTTTTTGTCTCACTCCCTGCCGATGTCTCTGGGTTTGAGTCACAGCTCACGAGCCCTAGCAGACTGTTCTCATTTAGCAATAGAGGTCTGACCCTCAACCCACAGTCCACTCTCCCTCTCCATCACTCTCTCCCAGCTCTCTTACAGCTCACAGCAGCTGGCCTCGCCACCAGGTCCCCTGAGATTTTGGGGAGTTGAAAGGATGAGGCAAGGTAGCAGACAGAAAGAAGAGACTTTAAAGAGAGTAAAAGAGTGGCAGACATGACGTTTTGAACTGTAACACACTGCAGGAACCCAGCTTAACTGGGATTTGTGGTCATAATTCTTTTAATATTGAATATTTTGAGTAAAAAAGAGACCCTGAGAATTTTAAGCAAAATAAATAACAATGTAATTTTAATAACATTGTACATTGTGTTAGGACACAAAATCCACTTGGAACAACAATTCAGAACCAATGTGTTGTAATTAGCTGTTATCCAGCCAGCTATTGTTACTGGAGGTATACTCTTAATTCTGGTATTTGTACCGTAATTAGTCTTGAACAGTTTGAACCTCAGTGGTTTTTCATTACTTTAAAACGTGTTGAATTGTAGATTAATACTAAGTAACCTATACTAAACTGAAAAAAACATATGGAATTATTTAGTCAACAAAAAAGTGTAAAAAAAACAGAGTATGTTTTATATTTTAGATTATTCTAAGTAGCACCTCTTGCTTACAGCTTTGTACATCTTGGTTGGATTTTCTCAGTCAGCTTTATGAGGTGGAGTCATCTGGAATTCAGGCTTTCAGTTAACAGCTGTGCTGAACTCGTCAACACCTAATTATTAATTGTCTCTTAATGTGTTTGAGGGCATCAGTTGTAAAGTTGTGAAGAGGTATTTTTGGTATACAGTGAATAGCCCTATTTGAGTAATGTTCTAATGCGTATCATGAGAAGCAAGAACTACTCAATTAAGTAAAGGGGGGGGAGTAATAACATTGTAATAAACAGTAATAAAATAGTACTAGCGCACATTACATCAGCAACATAGATAAACAGAAAGACATAATTGTGTTGATTTACTTTACTCTGGTGTTAAGTATCTGGAATTGAAATTTTCTGTGCTTAGTAGCAGATTTACTACAATCTTGATTAACTTATTTGTGTGTACACTGACATGTACATGCGAAAAGTACGGGAGAGCAGTGAAAATTTGTAATGAAGAGGTACAACAGGGGACACTTGGGCTCACCCACACCTATGTAAATTGTGAGGTGTTATCTTGTTATCTTGTTGAAGCGGTTTAGACAGGATTAATATCCACAGTGTCACATGTTCTGGTTATATATCATAACAGCCATTATCACTGACAGTGGACAGCAGCATGACTAGCAGCATCTGGTTAGAACTTTCTATGCAAGTAAAGAAGCAAATCCTGCCAGAAATTCAGCAGCTATTCGGTATTCTTTAGCTTCCATGGGATACATACTATATATGAAATACATTCACCCCATACATGTCTGTAAATATTAATATAACATAATGCACTGACAATGCTGAGTATTTACCCATAGGGTGGTAATGATCGTGACTGGTAGAATCTGGCTAAAACTGTCCATACAAACATTTTATTGACTCCACATTCAATGCAGAAGGCCCTCAAGCACATCCCACAGGTCAGTGATTTGTTGTTTAGCCAACAAAGAACATGGCAAAAGTCAAGGGAAACTAGATCCTATTATATACTAAATATCTTTAAGCACTGATTTATAAACATCCTTTATCCTATTTTGCGTTTTTTTTTTTGTTTCCAATATTGTTTGTTTCTATAAACCTACAACAAGAACCCCTTCTAAACAGTTGCAAGAAAAAGTATGTGAACCCTTTGGGATTACTTGGATTTCTGCATGAATTGGTCAATAAATGTGTTCTGATCTTCATCTAAGTCACACTAAAACTTAAGACCATCTGTCCGCCAACTGAAGCTCGACAGAGGATGGATGATGCAACAGGACAACGACCCAAAACATAGAAGTAAATCAACAACCGAGTGGTTTTAACAGAAAAAATATGCCTTTTGGAGAGTCCTGAGTCAACCATTTATTAAATCCAAAGGTTCGCATACTTTTTCAACCCTGCATTGTGAATGCTAACATGTGGTGTTCAATAAAACAATGCAAACATATCATTTTTTGTGTGGTATTAGTTTAAGCAGACTGTGCTTGTCTATTGTTGTGACTTAGATGAAGATCAGAACAATTTAATGATTAATTTATGCAGAAATCCAAGTAATCCCAAAGGGTTCATATACTTTTTCTTGCAACTGTACACTCTCCCACATCTTGACATCACATAATACACTTTCAATTGCCTGTGCAAAATCATAATAATGATTAATACTACATTTTACTTACACATACAGTCCTATGGGTCAGTGCAGCTTTCTTCAACTTTCATGTGACACAATATTAATAGTTCCTGTTCTATGACAGTGCAAGTCAGTATACGTTATTTACTGAATGTGTTCTAAAAAACATATTGCATAAATGTATGCACCAATTTCTTGACATCCTGTCTGTTTTTGTGCATTTTTTTTTTTTTTTTTTACCAATTTTGTTTGTTTTATGCACAGACACCAAGAAACACCGCTACTCATGCCTGTGCATCTTAATATCACTTAATGCACCAGAAAAAAAAGTGTTTTGTGCCTCCAATGGTGTCCATAAATGAGCTGAGCAGCTGTTTTAATCAAAGCCACTGGACCACAAGGCCGGTGCTGAAATCATAATGTTGAGTATTTACTTGGCACTAATCTGGCCATGTTTTATATCAGCTCAGTTCTCTCAGGGCATGCAGTCAGACATGTCTGAGACTAAACACTTGGAAAAGGGAGCCCCACGTTCACCCACACCTCATCGTGACCCTTTGTGAAAACCAGTAGACACTTTGGAGGAAACCCGATCTGCAGCGAAAACAATGATGAAGTCAGAGCTTTATTTAAGGAGTCAGCCGGCAGATCTCTGATAGCCCAGGCAAAGCGCTGGTGTGCTGTTGCAGGGAGTGGGGGTGTCGGGGGTGGCGGGGGTGTAGAGGTTGGGGTAGGGAGGGGGTAGGGAAGGCAGGAGGGGGAAGGAGGAGGAGGAGATGGTGGGGGGGGGGGGGTCTGGGTGAGGTTTTTCGCCGCTGTTTTCTGAACGGCTGCCAGGAAAGTTTAATGGCTATGGAATTTGGACAGGAAAAAAGCGGGCTGGAAGTTTCAGAGGAAGCGGGGATTTGTGGCTCACGCAGCACCTCTGTTTGTGTTCTCCTGGACTGGCTCCTCTGCTCCGCTTCACTCGCTGTGAGGAAGAGCGTCAAGCACTTTTCCACAGATCAGCCCCACCGCCTCAGGAGAATACACACCGGCGACATGCAGACCATGGCCCGTCCACCTCCACCTCCACCTCCACCCGTCTATACAACACATGCCACATACCGCCGTACATACACACAAACACTGATTCAAACAAACTCATACAGTATTTCCACATCAAATTTGCTTAATTCAATTCTACAATAGTAATAACATGGTATAAAATAGTAATAAACAGTAATAAAGTAGTAGGAGACTTAAAAAAAACACACTGATACAAACATATACAGTATTCATGCATGATATGATATTTGCTCAACCCCTTAAAATGCCTTGTTCCATATACAGGCTACAGGTGTAGGTGATACAAAACCCTTTTTTTCTGAAGTAAAATAAATTATTTACATTCTGAACATTTAAGGGCTTTGAAATCTCGTACAGGACACTTGTAGAAGCTTCTTCAATTAATAAATTCAGATCAGTAACAGGAATCTACAAAAATTCTGCCTGTTTGAAAATGGACATAAAAACTAGGCAAACATAATGAAACTAAAGGTTTGGAGGACATGAACTGTTTGATTTGTATTTTGGAAAATATTGATTTGTAAAGGTTCAGGAAAGAGACCATTTTTATGATTTTATTAATTATATTTTTGACATGATCAGATTTACCTTATATTGTTTTATATTTTCTATTACAAATAGAAAAATGCTTGAATGGAAATCCTCAAGATTTCGTAGTGTAATGTCAGGCAGACAATTGACAAAAATCCTGGCCTGTTAGGAGGATAAATCAATTATACAAGAGTAATAACATGGTATAAAGTGGTAATAAACAGGAATAAAGTAGTAGAAGACTTACTGTACATACATATACAAAACCACACTGATACAAACACAATGTATTCATACTTAGTTCAATTATGCAATAGTAATAACATGGTATAAAATGTACTAAACAGTATTACAGTACTAATAGAGCATATCGCATGAGAAAGTAAATGGAAAGACACACTGAGACATTGTATTGATGTACTACATTTTCTTATTAAGAATCAAGAGTTTAAAGCTATACCTCTTCATTCCCAATGTCAGACAATGAGAGTGTGGTTCTAGAAAACCTAAATATATACATTACCAACAGGAACCGACATTACGCAATCACAGCACAGGCTTAAAAAGCATTAAAGAACCACAAAACACCACCAACCATAATCAAACTCACATTAAATCTCATTTAAAAAAATGTTTAATCCACACTCCATCCATCTAACTAATGTTCTCCCGCAGGATATTAAATACAGAAGCACACAATCTCATAATCAATCAACACACCTGTTCTGTTTTATTCTCAACGCACACCACCACATTCTAGCTGCTTTCCTCAAGCAACCTCAATCATGGTTACAATGCATAACTTCATATTGAAAAAGAAAACAGTCATTCTGTATTGTTTAACTCCACTGTAGTCCAACTTCTCCCCCCAACCATCCGTGTACTTCATTCTTATATTGTATGAGTCAGAGGGACTTCCAAGAACTCATCAAGATCTTGTCAGAGTTTTTCCTCACAGAAGCTCACACACTAATAACGAAAGCTTTTTAAAGCACTGCCAGAAAAGAAGCATTTTAACTTCAATGAAAAAACATGTTTGTAGAAGAGACTTGAAGTGAAGAAGGTTCTTTATAGCTTTTTAAAGTTCTATAGATTTACCCATCAATCTGTTACAAACATGGTTCTTTCTCTCATGGACCTACACTATATTTTTAGGCATGAACAAAATATAAAAGTGCTTTGGGGGAAATGTGGGACTACAGTAAAGTTAAAACAATACAAAAGCTATGCATTCTAGCCATGATTGGGGTCAAAGAAACCAACCACACTGTAAGCCCGGATAAGTCTAATTTACTTAACAAATCTGAGGAAAACTGTTACCTTTAAAAAAAAGTTAAGTAATGAGTAATAAAAACTTAAGTTACCATAAGTTAAAACTCAAAGATCTCAGTTTGAATGTATATGTGCCCACAAATGTTCAACTAACTCAACTACTAAAATAGTATTATTAAATACTACTACTAAATAGTATTATTTAGAAATCCCCTCCTTTACTCCTCTATCCTATCATTTCCCTTTGTCCTCCTTTAGGCCCTATCTAAAGATGTTTTTTTTTCTTTTAACTTCTATTACTTTTGGACTTCACTATTGTAAGTCGCTTTGAACAAAAGTGTCTGCAAAAATGTAATATAATGTAATGTAAGGTAAAATAATCTAATTTTATGTAAAACAGACTTGAATAATTTGAGTTCAAACTACTTCTGGGTTTACAGTGCAGAATGTAGTGGTGTGTTCTAAGACGAGAAGTGAATAGTACTGTTGATTAGCTGTTGAGTGTATGTAATGTAGGCTGAATGCTTCTTTCACAAGTGTTCACACACCTGGCTTTCCCTTTTTTTATTTGAAATATCTTCCACTATTGGAAAGTACCCATTATATACACATATACAGCCATAAATATTTTTAGTCCATATACTGCAGCCCTCTTAAGAGCTTGCATTGTGTATACAGATGCTATAACATGTGCAATAAAAATGATTTTATGCAAAATTGCATTTGTTTTAAAACTGTTTGGCCTCTGGACTGAGCGAGATCCTGTATAATCCTATATAACTCTGATAATCCTGCTGTTATAGTTTTTGGATTATTATTTTAAGCATTTAGCTCAAGCTGGAATGAACATAATCTAACAAAATGGATTTAGTTATTTTTCCTATAACAATAGGGGAACCATTTTTGATGCTATATAGAATATTTTTTAAGGTTCTTTAAAAGAAAACTTAAGCTTAAGTTACAGAGAAAGAAAATATGTTAAATTACACTGCAGCCAAAGCTCAATCTATTTTAAAGAGTTAATAAGATTTAAAACTTGTTTACATACTTTTAGGTGACTGAAATATAAGATTTACCTTGTTTTCCAACTCATCCAATCATTTAGTGACCCCTTGCGCCAAACCACTTGCCAGTAAAATGCCCCTCACAGCATAACAGAGACACAGATTCATACAACAGGAAGCCTGCCTTGTAGGGGTCAAGTATTTAGGACTGTACTGCACTTTTGGTGCACAACAAACTTGCACTCAACCATTTGTGGACTCATCTGACCATCTAACTTGGTTCCCCCTCCTTTCTGCAGAGCAGGTCCTGTGGTTTTTACACCACTGATCTCTTAAATGTGCATTCGTCTTTGTAATGAAGGGTTTATGAATGCAACCCTGCTATAATATGCCTCTGTGTGTGTGTGTGTGTGTGTGTGTGGCTGAGGACAAACTGTTCCTGATATCCCTCAGTCACTTAAAGAATACTTATTTCTCAATTTCCAACCCAGTTTATTGCCTTTTTCCCATAAATCTAAATGTAGATGCCCCATGAGTCAATATTTATGTGGACTGTAAATTTAATTTGCTTATATCTTAATGCTACTGTTGTATTATATAACTTATACTACAACAATATATAAACATGTTATGCGTATATAATGCACCTGTCTGGAAGCATCAGTAGCCGACCTGTTATACAACCCAATCCCTAAAAAGTTGGGATGTTGCGTAAAATGTTAATAAATGTACAGTCACCAAGGCCAGGACAAGGTGAGACAAGTGCTGATTAGAAAACACAGGTTTATTGGTAACACAGATCCCAAAGCGATTGGTGTACAATGTACAACTAGTAAACAACAGGGCAGCACTAAACAGCAACATACCAGAACATAGTGAGCCAGAAGCAGGGTCGGTACACGGTTACACAATCAGGAGTAAAGGGATAAGGCAAGAGAGTAGTCAGAGGGGAAAGTAAGGTCAGTAACTAAAGATCAACAGCAGAACTATCAGGCTAAACAAGAGAGTATACTAAGAGCAGAAAAGGGTCGATAACAATAAGGCAAGAAAGCAAGGAAAGCAAGTTGTAACAGAGCTAAAAAACTAGATAATACTCGGCAGAGAACCAAGGGAATAAAGGGCTATTTATACAAACAAAAACAGGTGTGGGAAATGAGCAATCAGAATGTGGGCGAGGCTGAATGCAGCATCGTCACGTGTTCAGCCGAGTCATTGTAGTCCATGGGCTGAGAATGCTGGGAAATGGAGTCTTTAGTGATAAAATTGTCCTGAATGGGCAGACTAACAGCATCAGGACTGACATGTACATAAAATCAGAATGTAATTTTTTTTTTTTAAATCTCATACTAACATTTATTTCACAATAGAACATAAAACACATTTCAGATCCTGAAAGTGAGCTCACATATTTTATTTAAAAATTGAAGGAGGCAACATGAAATACAGATTAATCACAATTTGACATTTAAAATGAACTTCAGACGTTTTTGAAGCAGTGCTGCCTGAGCGCCCAATGATCACTAGCTGGACCGCTGGTCTTGTCCATTATGCACAAGGATTTCTCCAGATTTTCTGAATTCACTAATGATATTGTGTTGTAGATGTTTGTAGAAGTATATTGTGTACTGTATAAGTCTTAATCATTTTACCTTGAGCAAAATTTCTAGACACAATTCTAGTTTTTCATATGGTAGATCCATATACACTGCCTGGTAAAAAAAAGTCTCCACCTAATTGATTAGGCTGGAATTGTGAAAGAGTGATTCAGGGAGCATGAGATTGGATTGGCCACCACAAAGTCCAGACCTTAACCCCATTGAGAGTCTTTGGGATGTGCTGGAGAAGGCTTTGTGCAGGGGTCAGACTCTACCATCATCAATGCTGCTGCAAGATCTTGGTGAAAAATTAATGCAACACTGGATTGAAATAAATTTTGTGACATTGAAGAAGCTTATCAAAATAATGCCACAGTGAATGTGTGCCGCAATCAAAGTTAAAGGCGGTCCAACAAAATATTACAAACCATTAGGAATTTTCGAAGATCATCACTTTCTCCCATGCCCCCTGGAACAGTGACTAGTGCAAAGCATGGCATGGATCACCAGTTTACACATGTTTCTTATACAGCATCTAGTCCCAGTGGTCCATATCTGGAAGTGGAACTGGTTAAGGCGAGAAAGATGGAATGAGTATCTCAGACTACTGAGGTCTACAGTCCCTGTCACCAGTAATTATCCTGCCTCTCAGCCCACTCCCTATCCCTCAACACACACCTCCAACCAGAGGCCCTTACCCGGCCACACACAACCAGCACGTCCAGACCTCCTCAGCCCCGGCCAGCACTGACAGCATGCAGAACACTCGGATTAAGAGGAGAGCAACCTGAACAGGCTCATATCCCCACAAAAGATCTGGAAGGTTGGAGAGGGTCTTTGAATAAAGGTTGAGCACTGTAACTAAGTGCTATTAAAACTAGGAACATCCTGATCCCAGTATACGTAATGATAGTGCTACTTTTTTATTCTTTAATTTACTATATTATATCAAACAGCTAATCTGCTTCCTTTATTCCAATATGTGGAAATGGATATTGTTAAATGAATGTTATCATGGAAAATATTGTGAAATATAGTGAAGTTATAGCAGCTGTAAAAAGACAACAGTCAACTGAGAACCGCAACCAAAACCTTGGTCCACTAAATCTTAAGATAGGTAACTGAATGTTAGAAGCATTATGAGATACACTGTAACAAAGTAAAACACTCCTTTTTCACAGACACAATATTACCAAAAGTATTCACTCACCCATTCAGTGCACTGAACTCAGGTTCCAATCACATCCATGACCACAGGTGTATAAAACCAAGTACCTAGGCATGCAGACTGCTTCTACAAACACCAGGAGCTCAGTGTATTCCAGCTTGGTACTGTGATAAGATGCCACCTGTGCAACAAGTCCAGTCGTTAAATGTCCTCACTACTAAATATTCCACAGCCAACTGTTAGTGATATTATTACACAGTGGAAGAGCAGTCAGTGGATGCTGAGGAGCATAGTGTGCAAAGAGGTCACCAACTTTTTGTACAGTCACTCACTACATACATCCAAACTTCATGTGGCCTTCAGATAAGCTCAAGAACAGTAGAGCATACAGAGCTTTTTGAAATGGGTTTCCATGGCTAAGCAGCTCAATTCAAGCTTTATATCACCAAGTGCAATTATACTAACAACAGATTTAGACCAATTTCAGAGTGTCTGTGTCCTGTAGAACAACAATCATGTATTGCAACAGAATTTAAACTGTATAATAATAGTAGTACTTTAATAAGCAGCAAATATTCATAAAAAATAGATTATTGTCTAATCTTTAAACTGTTAAGTTGTTTAACTGCTTGAACCCTATGATTGTTTTTCAGCTATTAATCCTAATTTAGTAAGTATTGTGAACTATTAGCTCACCATCTTGTTTTCCTTATTTTACGGAGTCCCACAAGGTTTTATCTTGGGGCCTAAGAAAACAGATTAATAACGTCAATTGTTTATTAGTTATTTTTAAAATTGTAATTTTAAAAAGCACTAATTTTAGAACTATTCAAGACCAACCTTCCTTGCAGACCTATTTTTCTAACTTTACATAAGAATATGCAAACGTTGGTTCTTGGGTTTCCTTATTCTGCATTTTGTTTGGAAGAAAACAAGTTGTATTTTGTTAGTATGATGGTAAAAAATGTTGCATCTCCATCGTTGGCATTTTCATCTGTCACACTTTAAATCAAGCAGTTTTACACTGACAGCATTTCAATTATATGATGAATAAAAATACTGAATACATATTTTTTAAGAAAAAAAAGGTTTTCCTCTTTTTCTCTAAAGTTTTTTTATCTTTGTAAAAATGTAAAAACATGCTCAGCTCATTCCTCATGGAACTGACTGCAGTGCAGAGTCTGTTTAGCTGTTGTATGCAGGGATATCAGGGCTAATTGTTTAGAATCCCAGTGTGGATAGTCTGTTTGTTTAAGGGGGACGATGGTGTTGGAAGTTTGTTTCTCGTACAAAGCTCTGGTGTCAAAAGTTGTACTCTTCACCTAGCAGGGGGCTTTCCACAGTGATGTTATTAGTCTTACGATGGCCATTCCCTCCCTCCAGTCCGCAGGTAACTGGGAAAGGGATTTTACGTTCAGCCAGTTCCCTCTCATTTGGGCCATTTGTCAGTGGACATTTCCTCCTTTATTTGTTTGATTTTTGCTTTTGGTGTCTGGCCTCACACCTCTCAAACTGGAGCTGATTGGCAAGGTTGACCTGCACCCAAATGGGAGACACGCTCGCAAAACCAGGGTTCATCCCGTTCCCATCATGGTCAATTGTTAAGTTCAGTTAACACACTTCTTACACTGCCTTGTTTAACAATAAAAGCTATTTTAATTTTTTTTACAGATTGCTAAATATTTTAAGTAACTGAAGGCCTTTTTTTTTTTTTTACAATGTAGTTGACATGTTATTTAATTGTAAAATCAAACCTGGATTAAAACAAATACTGTATGTATTCTAAGTATAGGATATTACCATATTATATACTTAGCTCTTTAAATATTGTTATTATATTATACACCACTATACAGTCTTAACATATACATACTACTGTCCCCTACATATTTGCACATTTGCACAGCCAATTCTGCAAAACATATCTCAAACTATTTTTATGGTAAAAAAAAAAATAACCTCTTTCTTTTTGCACTTTAATGCTCTTTAACTGCACTACCTCCGTTATTCATAGATACTGAGAGTTCAGAATTTTTATATTTCTATTTTATTTGTAATAATAATTTGTAATATCTATTTGTTATTATTTCACTTTATATTTTATTTTTATCTCTTCTTTTGTTATTGTTGTTTGATTCCTGTGCAATGAGGATCTGTTACTGCCTTGAATATGCCTCTTGGATCAATAAAGTGTCTGTCTGTCTGTCTGTCTGTCTGTCTATCCATCTATCTGTCTTTAGCCCATTCCTATTTGTGTCTCTTACTGCTGAGTATCAGTGATGAGATACTATAATGAGACATTTTTACTGATTTATTTAGTTGTTTAATATTTAATGTTTTGTCATCCTGTCTGACTGACCTATCCAAACCATTCAGTTCCCAGTTCATATCCAGTTTGTGCGTGTGTGTGTGTGTGTGTGTGTGGGGGTAGTACGTACTCTAGACTGATATCTCTTGACGATTTTACTTATGAAAATTGTTTAACTATTTTATAGTGGGTGAATATCCAGTGATGGGTTTCTACAGGTTCCCTTATATTAGCATTAGCTTTAGCCTCCTCCAGGTACTAAATGTGATGTCCAGTGCTGTTTTAAAAACCCAGAAAGATGTGTGGTTCTCCTGTAAGTTTAGGACAAAAGTCTAAAAGTTAATGGCAATCAAAAAGCTTGTATCTCCAAGCCATCTCCATAGCCATTTTTCATTTTTGTTAAGTTTTAATAAAAGTAATTTAAAAAGTATTTTAATGGAGCATTTCAATTAGTCCATTCTTAATGCAACTTTGACACAATGTAAAGATCAACTGCCAAATAAATATGGTAAAAATGTAGATACAAAGTGTGACAGTAGCATCATATTATGACCACAGGAACTCTCTCCTTAACTCAGCAGAGATATAAACACAAATACTGTAGTATTGAGATCCAGTTTTGAGCTACCGGCCTGCACTGCTCTGTATTGTGATGATATACTCTCTGTCCTCGACCCGGCTGTCGCCCTCTGCCGTTACCCTGTGCGTGAGAGGGTTTTCCCAGCAGAGAGAGTGGGGAGGTGTTCGGGGCACGCTGGGGCTTTTTGGCTACCTGTAGCTGAGCTCCCAAAGCGGGTCGGGCTGCAATAACGCGGGCTGTTTACTCAGCTGGTTTGGGGGAAAGAGGATGTGTTCAGGGCCTCATTAATCACGGCCGCTTCGGAAGAGATAAACAGGCCAGGACCCGGCGGGGTGCTGACGCTCTGGCTCGGCCTAGGGAGAGGGGGGGGCACTGAGGGAGCAGAATCTGTCCTCACTGCAGGGAGAACAGCCAAATATTCACTGCACAAACACATCATCCTTTTTAGGCACATCAGTAAAATAAAATAGGGCGTTATTTTATAGTGCAGAATTAGGATTTTTTTTCTTGATATTTAACACAGCATACCCATATCTTGGCTAGACCTATCGTGATACAGTAGTATGAGAAAAGTTGGGCACCTCTGATAATTTTTATGATTTTCCTTTATAAATCATTGGTTGTTTGGATCAGCAATTTCAGGGGAACACAGTAAAATTTGAGAAGCAAAATTAAGTTTAAAGGATTTACAGAACCAGTGCAATAATTCTTTAAACAAAATTAGCCAGGTGCATAAAACACATGCACAGTTCTGTGTTTGTCTGCTATATGATATATTTAACTGAAATTTCTGATCTGAACAAGTCGATTTATAAAGGAAAATTATGAAAATTATCAGGGGTGCCCTACCTTTTTCATTCCACTGTAACAGCTTTTGGTCGATTAGAATACACTTTTGTAAAATTCTAAATAAATAAAACATAATAATAAATAATTTAGTTTTAAAACAAAGATGACATATTGGCTCAATTAAGTTAATGGGATCTCCTTGCTAAGTAAGCATACTGTGCAATACTGAGGTCAACAAAAAAGACTGAAGTCATTTATTATATTATATGACACCAGGTATAACTGGGGGCTATTTATTGTCAGTGTTATTAATGGAAAGTATTGATATCTCAGTGATATCAGTGAAAATGCTGGTTCAGATTTCAGAGGGAAATATAAGAAATCTGATCCAAGTCTCTAACAAATCTAACCTTAAACAGCACACACACACAATATGTGTGAATATCTGTGGGGTATTAGAATGGTTGAGTAGTTTGAATAGAATAAAACAATAAGACAAAAAAGTGACAAACATTCATCAACTGAATAACAATCATTCAGAACTGTTACAGAGTTAAAGGTAAAAGAGTTTTGATTGTTTGCTGAAAAGATATAGGTCTTTTTTGTTTGCTAGCAAACACTTTGTACTACTTTACAAAAAAATGTTTTCCATAATGCATGTCTCTACCAGAGATTTGCATACTTGAATGAGATGTTAAACAGTGTGCATCAGCCAAAATGCTGAAGTAATACAATTAAATCCACATTGTTTGTTTTTAAATGTTGATGTGCTGAGAAGCTCTGTCAGAGCTGAGCACAGAAACAGCGTAACGCAGCACTGCAGACAGAAAGGGGGAGGAACCGCTTTAATCTTAAACTAAACACTCACATACCGGCTTTATGAAGGAGCTGCACCTGTAACGACAAACAAACCACACAAACACGCCCACTGACACTGACAGCAACTGATGCATCTGCCCTTCAGAATTCCGTCAAAAGAGCTGTGTCAATATCGGTAAAACATGCTGATTTAATTCCATACAAACACTGTGTATCAATACTTTTCCCATATTCTCTTTGAATGGATACATTATTACAAATATGGAGGAAAGTTACTTTTAATTTAAAGCACTTTTTAAAATTTTATACAGTTAAACAGTTTGATATGGGAGAAGTGGGTTATTGCCATATCCAAAGTGTTTCAGAAAAAAATTAATGATTTTTTTTAAGTGTTTAAGTAAAGTTCAGTTAAAGTTTCATTAAAAAATATCAAGAATATTTAAACGTGTTTGAGAATTCCTTGTCATATTGGAATAAACACCCCTAAAAACGTCACCTTTCACATTTTTAGTTACATCACAAGCTTTATAGAAGACACTTGCTGCATGTTTAGAAATGAATCAAATTAATTTAGCTTAATATTTCTCATATTGTCTCCGTACTTAGCTAAGGTAAAGCTTAAGTTGTGCATGCTGTTGTTGTAAAATATATTTAAAAAAAAAATGTATCTTTGAAACAGAACATGGTCATCATTTAAATAAAAAATGTTCTAGGTCCAGCAAGTTTTCCTTAAAAGCCAATTTTCACTAAACGTTTCCACCCTGTGATGTTAAGCTACACTACAGGTTGGCTAATGACAAGGTGGACAATTTCAGCTAAAACTTCAATTTGATTACTTTAAAACTTGTTGAATTTGAATTCAATATGAAAGCATTTTTTCTCTGCCAAGATTTTTGTCTTAATATGCCTTCTAAGTGTAAGATTATTTTTTGCTTATTTTAGGAATAATGATCTTCAGGATAATCAGTCTGACTAAGGATTCTGACTTTATTAAGAGTGATTTGTGTTACTTATTCTTTGTGCCTGTGCCCCTTTCAAAAAGTTATTTAAGTTCCTAGGAAGCCCCATTTCACATAGTGGAAAATGCTTAATGTAGTGTTTTTACACTTGGTTCTTTAGATAGATAAGTGAATACATGAAATGGGAAATGAGATTTGAACTAAAAATAAGCAAAATTTAACAGTTTAACAGTTAACTGTGTCCAAATCAAAAGAATGAAGTCAAAAGAATATGTGATTTTTGCTTGATGAAGTCATAATGATCTCATTAAATACTTTCCGATTGCTTTGTTTTTTTTTTTTTTAGAAATGTTACTAAAGAAGAATTGCTTACCACAATGGTAGATTTTTTTGCTTAATATAAGCATATACATTTCAATTTACATATTTTGTAATTTTTTTGCCATTTTTTTTTCTCAGTGCACCAGTATCTGACACTTATCGAGTGTTTTGATCAGTATTCTGATTTCAGCTTGTGCCCAAAGCAGGCTTTGTTCTGCAGGCCCGGCGAGCAGCTCACCGCTACAATGGCTTTCACAGCACAAACTCTTTTGGAAATGGTATACACGATAGAGGAATGTTCCCCACACCAGCAAACAGGCGGGAAGAAATACAGAATCTGTCATCTGCTGCAGACACATGGCCAGCCGGGTGTTATTCTACACTTTCCAACTCTCCGCCATCCTCCTTCCACTGTTCGGCAGCGGAGAATAAAACGCTGCTGAAATCCGGGGTCTGCTCCAAGAAGGCTCCTGTTATTACCTGCTGGCCCTCCATACTCCGCACACAGCCCATGTGTTTCTCTCCAGCCAAGCTTTCACTCATCTTCCTGGCCCATAATTCACCAGGGACACGAGGCTGAGGAGGGAGGGAGCGGAGAACAAGAGCAGGACAGAAAAAAAGACAGACAGCTGAGACGGGAGAGAAAGTGAGTGGTGAAGAAGAGGTGATGAAGAGGATTGTGTGTGTATTTGCTGGAGGAATAGAGGATAAAGACATTTTATACTTGAATAAAGGAGGATTCATTCAGAGACTTGTAAAATGTTTACTTGATGGCTCAGAAAATATATGGATGACCCTCCGGATTCTGTGCTTTGAATAATATTAGTTTAGATGTTTATATGGGCTCGTACTGAGGGAGAGAGGGAGTGAGTAAAGATAAGTGTGTGTGTTTCATCTGTACACATCAATGGTCAGACTTCTAAATCTGTCTAAAGTCTTATATAAGCTGATATATAGAAGTGTTTCTATACCTAATTGCCAGGGGTGTCTATACTATATACCATAAAGCCATAATGTATAGTGTCCTGCACACATGTACAGTTATAATATTATAAAGGCTTAGGTGCATTAGAGTATCTTGTAGTAGAATAAAAAACACAATATATACACAATTAAAGGAGAATATCCAAAATGTAACCTATGATATAAATACGTTCCTTGTACTATGAACATACAGCTCTGGAAAAAATAAGAGACGACTTAACAATTTTGCCAGATTGAAAAGGAAGATGGATGATCACAAGCCATCAAACCCAAGTTGAACTGCTTGAATTTTTGCAGCAGGAGTGGCATAAAGTTATCAAAAAGCAGTGTGTAAGACTGATGGAGGAGAACATGCCAAGATGCATGAAAACTGTGATTAAAGGGTTATTCCACCAAAATATTGATTTCTGAACTCGTAAACCTTTATGAATATGAACTTGTTTTCTTTGCATTTGAAATGTTGTCCGTAGTATATAGAATAAAACAACAATGTTCATTTTACTCAAACATATACCTACAAATAGCAAAATCAGAGAAATTGATTCAGAAACTGAAGCGGCCTCTTTTTTTCCCAGAGCTGTATATTATTGCACTGCTTGAAAGTAAATGTATAAAGGATGGAATAAAAAAAATAAATATATCCACACCAGGCCTTAATATAACTGATCACCCATGCTGTGTCTATAAGCTTGCAAAATACATTAAACAATAAATAAATTATAATAAATTGTGTGATTACATTTCTATTGATTACAGACATTCCTTCTAATCATACTTAAACTTTGTCTAATTTGTCAGCAGAAAACAAATGCTTTAAAATATTAGTATATATTAGTTTCTTTACATGCAAGAAGAAGTGGAGGAAGAGGAGGAGGAAGAGGAGGAGGGGAGGGGGAGGAAAAGCAAAATGCATATTAGTGTTAAAAGCACAGCTGGATGCAGGTGAAGGATACAAAAACGAAGTCTCTCCTGCCACCTAGTGGTTACTGTATTTATTGCACTACAAAAATCACACTGGCTTTACTCAGATACTGATATTAATAAACATAAATAAACAATTGTTAGCTGTAGAAAAAAAAAAAAAATATATATATATATATATATAGATATTTAATTTATGAGTAATTCTGCTGATAAGCATTTGAGTAGTTGAATTTCAGCTACAAGTAAGGCTATTTAAAATAATTAAAAAGTTGAGCAACCCACTTTTACTTATCCCATCTTATCCCCACTTATCACATCAGAAATTAATCTTACCAATAAAACATTAAATTAGGTCAAAATCTTAAATTTTACATCAAGGAAAATCTAAATCTGTCAATAGCAAACACTCCAACACAGACACAATGAATAAGTAAGTAAATATATGTTTACCGATTTAGACTATTTCTTTTCCAGAAATGTTGGTATTCAGTTATTTACCAGTACTGACCACTAGGTGGCATCTGATACCACTAAAGATTCACCACTCTTCACGCAAACTCTAAGAAATATTTATTAGGAGTTTTTTTAAGTATTTATAAAAACATTAGAGAACCTGGTTTAAGAGAATAAACACTGAACACTGAAGGACTGTAAAAAAAAAACATATACTATACAGTCATTTCTGTATGCTTACTGTCACGGTAAAATGAATTACTAAACTTTTTTGCATTGTATTAAGTATTAAGTATTAGCACTAAGACATATTTAGAAGATGGTAGTGGGAAGATTACTTGAGAAAAAAAATCTATTTCAGATTACTTAAAATGTATAACATGTTCATATTTCATTTCCGTTATTACAGTGTAGTATGTAAAAGGTTTAAATATTTCATATTTGGTACAGTTGTCTCATAATAAAGTCCAACCACCTGAAGACACAGAGAAATGATCTTTTCTTAATCACACCTATTATATATAAGATATTTCCATTTACATTTAGGCATTTAGCTGACGGTCTTTTCGAGAGCGTCTTACAAGGATATTCCTATTATAATGCTTGGTCAACGTAGTGTTAGGAGTCTTGACCACGGACATTTACTGAAGTAGAGCATCTTATACAGATTTATTAATATAATACAGCATAAGCAGATATAATATTGTACTTACTCTAATTAATCTTAATACCAGTTTTAAAATTGCTTATAGCTAATGATCAGTAAGTTATCTTAATATAAAAATCTGTTAAGAGTTGGTTTCCCAGCCAAGAAATAAGCGTAGTGACAGACTATGTTTTTCTTTCTATTAAGGAACTTCATACATAATGCCCTGTAGTCAAAGACTAGGCTAAATCCCTATCTGGAAAACTGCTACTATGTATGTAACAAAAATGTAATTAAAAGAGTAATCCATAAGAAGTTACTGTCATTTGTTTCTAGATATTTTGACTTTTATTAATAGTGTCCACAGTTTTGTGATCAAATTCAGATTACATGTGTCCTGCATTTACCCATTACTGTAGACACTTTAATATATTAAACTCTTCTGACTGATTAAAAAAGAAGCTGATTTCAAAATAAAAGCTGGAATCTCTGATTTAAAGCTGTATTTGTGAGAAAATAAGTTAAAATACACTTCAAGGTGAGGTTTTGATACATTTATCTCTAGGTAGATTTCTAACCAATAAATCAGGCTTCATTTAATGTTTTAAAGCCTGTCCCACTCAGAAACACATCCAATACATCTCTGCCTGCTCTTTCAGAAGATGTTTTTTTTTGAAAGCCTGCTGAGGTAAGAGAAATATTTACCTCTAACAAACAGGTCGCTGCATTTATTTCACTGGGCTCTGTTGCCGAGAGATAGCGCCATAAACCTTATCAAGCGTTTTCTCTGAATGATCCATCTGCCTCAGCGAGCTCCCAATAACACACTGCACCTCCACACAGGCCTGGCAGCGGTCGGCTGATTCGCAGGACGATCACGATGACAAGGCAAGTTTATAACTGTTTGCTCGCTCTACTGTTTACCTGGATGACATTGTCGTCTTTTGCCACTTTGTGCATTAAAATAGGGGCAGTATTGACTTTCAGCACAGCAGTGGCATCACGCTCGGTTATGGGTAACTGGAGATTTTCCCACCTCACACACACTGCCCATAGCTGAATGAGATGCGATAGTCCCATCTAAAGGTGATACTCACTATTCTGATTGAGGCCAGCAGGATATTAAAGCTGAGATTCACCTTGGCACCATGTCCTAGATAAGATTGTGACACCGCAAAACCAAAAAAATGTGCTACCTGACACTCAGGAGGGTTTTGTGCTCATCTGCAGAGAGTAAACAATTCCTGTGAACGGCCAACTTTTTCTCCCGGCTGAATGTTTCCGTGCACGGCGTCTTTACAGTTTGATATCTGAGAACGCTTCACAACAGGCCTGCCACTTAACCATGCTCCAATGTGAAATGGATCCTGCCTGAGGTATTCTCCCACATATTGTGATACGCCATAAAAACAACATTCTCCAAAGAGCTTAAGTAACGAATTGCTAAATGCCCTCTTTTGAACCTCAGATGATTGTGTAATGGCAACTGTAACATGATATCACGGGCAAAACAGCACTTTCAATTCACTCGGCTCCACCCAAACCCATCCTTTCAGCCCCTGTACATCACATCCCAGCCGGCAGTTTAACATTTATTCACGGTTGAATCAAACTCATATTAGGGCTGAATCAACGTAGAATTATTTTTGAATTTTGAAAGATGAATCAATGTTGAAATTGCAATGTTGTTTGAACATCCGACGGTCCAACATTTAAGATATTTTGACTTTTATTAATAGTGTCCAGTTTTGTGATCAAATTCAGATTACATGTGTCCTGCATTTACCCATTACTGTAGACACTTTAATATATTAAACTCTTCTATAATATATGCAATATATATGCAATATATTGAAATTGCAATGTTGTTTGAACATCCTACGGTCCAACATTTAATAAACTATAGTTTACATTCCCTTTTCATGCTACACTGTTAGGTCCTTGAAGATTTTTTTTAGGGGTTCCTTCTTTTCAACTGTAGAGGAACTCTTTAAGATGCTTTAAGGAAACTTCAAGAACGTTTTCTTGTTGCTTCAAGAAACATTTTCCTCTATAAAGCATTTTCTTGAAGCACGTTAATGGGTTCCTTCATAGTTTCACATTGAAGAATCACAAAAATTATTTAAGGTTTCTTTCATCTGAAACTGTGGAGAAACCCATTAAAGTGCTTCAAGAAATCTTAATGAATAGTTCACTGAGGGTTCCTTGAAGCACCTTTCTCAAGGAATCCTTTTTGACCCAAAAAAATCTGGTTCTTGAACTGGTTTCATTCAGGCTCAAAAGAATCTAGGTGCTTTTCAGCGAACCAGCAAACATGTTTGTACCAGTTTTAGAGGAATCAAGGATATGTCACAGAATATGTCATCAACAGATGGTGTTAAAAAAAGGCTCTTAGTTTGAGCTGAAGAATTAACTATTTTTTGGTTCCAGGTGGGAACAAACATTTTGGGTTCTATAACCTATTTTGTTGTTGAAAAAATGGAGAACAGTTTAAAATTAGGTGTGGAGCCCATTCCATATTGGTTGAAAAGGGGCAAAAGCCCCATATGGTTTTCTCCACAGTTGAATAAAAAGAAACTAAAAAAAAACCCTTACCCCTAGTTCCTCAAGGAACTATATTTAACTATACTTTTAACAGTGTACATTTTTCAACCTTAAAAAAATTTGATCTGCGAGGGAATAGGAAAAAAAAATTGGTTCTGTATAGAGTCATCAATACTCAAAACAAATTCATGTGCTAGAAATTGAAGCAGAAACAAGTTTACTCTTTACTCTCTATAGGGGTTCTTCAATTTGTTTCCTGTGGCATTTTCCTGTTCCTTTCAGGAACCATAAAAAAGGTTTATAGAAGAAAATGTTTCTTAATGCACCTAAACTTTCTTGAAAGTTCCTCAAAGCACTTTAAGAGGTCCTCAATGTAATATACATTTTGATATCTGAAGTGGTCGTATGATCCAATATAAATCGAATACAAATGCTAATAAAACCATAATATAATGATATTTTTAAGACAATGACATTTCATTGATTGCAAGCTAAACTTTCAATGTTGAATTTTTCTACCTACTTTAGTCGTGTGCCATGAAACAGTATGCAGGAGTCTCTCTGGGAAAATGAAAGCTTAAATAAAGTTGAAGCTTGTATAAGCTCAGGTCTATCCAGATTTAAGATCAAGTGAACGGATCAGATAAGGTCAGAAATCAGTTAGATGAGTGAAAGCAGGTGAACAGAACAGGTGTTGTCTCTCTGTGAGTGATGTGCCGCGGCTAATTGTGGAAGCCTGTATGCACTGTTATAATTCAACCTCATCACCACCTCACACAGATCAAAGAGCTAAAGCATGTGCTTTGTTCTTCATTTACCCGAGGAGGAATTTACACGAGCAGGGATGGGAGGATCAATAATGACATATCAATGCTTCTGATCCTGACGTTTTTTATGGGGGACCAGTCTGTACATGACAATATAACTGTATTGTAAAAGTGTAGACTGCTGCCGAGGTGGGCGGTTCCTCATTTGGACTGTCCTATAAAGACTTCTGCTTCGTAGGCTATTGGTCGCACATCTGGATTTAAATTTAAACATCTTCTGGGCATTTAAAGGCTATGTAAATCCCATGTTTAGCTGTTTCTGTTCTTTCCTAGAAAGCTAAGAACGGGAGTCGTACCCACAGGAAACACAGACTGTGGATATGGCTGGAATAATTGTTGACCAATTGACTAATCAGAAAAATACAATTAACAGATTAAACGACTACGAAAGTAATTATTAGATGCAGCCCTGGTGTGCAGTGAATTGTTGGCAACCCAGAACTGTGAAGGATACATCATCTGCGTCGTTCAATTCACTCTGAACATCGACAAAATTTCTCAGTTGTATATAAAGAGTCCTTCACTTGCCCAAAGATTTTTTATTATTGCTGTAGTATTGTGTGCTTGCATGGCTACAGGGAAAAGCATAATTTCCCAATTTTCCATCTATAATAATGACAAATTGAACTTAAATTTAATGCTTCCAACAGGTAAAGGAGAACTCCGGTGTGAAATGGACTTGGAGTGTAACATAATTACGAGCACTTACTTTTGTTAGTTTGAATCGCTGACATGTGTTTACAGACAGGTTTTAGAATGGGTGCTATAGGGGCATCACTTTTTCCACCGTTAATAAGCTCAAAGTAGCTTCTAACTTTATTGGTAGAATACAGAGAGCCTTAAGATTTAAAACGAAATATTGATAACTTTGAAAGTGAAAAAACAGAAGTTTATTAAAATAGTAGCACTAAGCTAGTTCTCTGGATTTAACTTTCATAAACTTCCGGTGCACTTTCAAAGTTCTCCATGTCTCGTTTTAAACATCTAGGCTCTTCGAATTCTGCCAATGAAGTGTGGAGCTATTTTGAGCTTGTTAGCGGTGGACGAAATTGATTTCTCTACAAGGGCAAAAATATGCCCCAATAGCACCCATTCGAACCTGTTTGGAGAAACTGGGAAAAAAAATCTGTATTCTTGAATGCTGTCTGCAAACAGAGGTTGGATATTTAACTAAGGTTAGTGCTTGTAATTATGTTTCAGTACACCCCAAGATAATTTTACACCGTAGTTCTCCTTTAAGTTCACTGAAAGACAATCAATGATGAAAACATTTCAATATTAGATCCATATAGAAATCAAAAAGTGATGTTAAAAAAGCTGTATATTTTGTTGGTATATATAGCTGGCTCTTTTTTTTTCTACTTCTCCACTTGGTGCATTCTTTCTAAACTGTTCACAGACACTTGATTACTGGCCATCATTTCCTCCTTGGTGGAGAACCCATTTTCTGGGTCACTGAACCCTACTAAGGGAGTTATTTAGCCATTCAAGAAGATCCCCTAAAGCTTGAGCAGACTCACAACACAGCCAGCACAACACAGCACAGCCCGGCACAGCACTACGACATTTAGGAAGTGTTACAAAAACATCACATGCACCTCTCTGAGGTAGTCTGAGAGGTTGGCCAGGTCATTCATCTAAGTAATGGAACTCTAGAGTTACTGCCTAAGAAACTGAGAGACAGAGGAAGACTAAAGGACATGAAAAGAGAGAGAGAGAGAGAGAGAGAGAGAGAGAGAGAGAGAGAAATGCATTTCCGTTCACCTGCTTGTTTTTTTGGCTCTGCTCATCTCAATTAGGGCAAAGAGGAAGGGAGGGATCCATTGCTCCATGTAACGAGATTCCCGGCTAATCAGTGACTTTCCTGCGTTATCTCAGCCATCAGGACACTGGGGAGGATGTGTAACTGAGACAAAGGCTGATGTCATGTTGCGATGGATTAAGTAAGGGTAAAGTGGGATGGGAAAATAAACAGCTTTTGATCTTGTATGATGCTCTGTGATACAGCCCACAAATATGATGTGAGTAAAGCAATGTCACTACAGAATGAAGGCAGTGTAATCTGTGGCATGAGCACGAGAAAATAGGACAGTTTAATTTGTCGTGATCAGATATCTGTTTGTACATGAAGATTAGGGACCTGCTGTCCTGTTTGTTTTGAACGCTACTTTTAGAATGAGGGTTTGAGAAGGTGAGAAAACATGATGGAGTGCACTCATCAGATGATCCATGTTGAACCTGATGAGGCTCTCTCACTTACTCTGAGCTGGAGGTGTCCCTTACACTTGCCCACTGTGCTGTGTGTGTGAATGGAAAAATGATCTCATGCCTTCAAATACCACTGACTTCATCCACTGACATTAGGCAGAGGTCTGACATCAGAGTGTACCTTTACTCCCCTTTAAGTGGAGGCCGGCATTTCTTCAGAAGGACTCGTGGAGTAGCATCACAACAAGATTAACATGCCTGTATTTATTTACAAGATCATATATTTAAAAAAATTGGTTGGTATATAGATGTACGTATTAAATATAGAAATATATTCAAATAATGTTACATTGGGCCCATAAATTATTATTTGTTATTTATAATTATTATTTATACGTTTTGTTTTCCTTTTGCTGTAAATGTGCTAATTTGGAGATATACTGTATAATGTTTAATTTACAGTTCTGGAAAAAATAAGAGACCACTTCAGTTTCTGAACCAGTTTCTCTGATTTTACTATTTATAATTTGCTTTTTATAAGTTTGAGAAAAATGAACAATGTTGTTTTATTCTATAAACTATGTACAAAATATGTCCAGATAAAAATATTGCCATTTAGAGCATTTATTTGCAGAAAATGAGAAATGGCTGAAATAACAAAAAAGATGCAGAGCTTTCAGACCTCAAAACAAAGAAAACAAGTTCATATTCATAAAGTTTTAAAAGTTCAGAAATCAATATTTAGTGGAATAATCCTTGTTTTTCACAGTTTCACATCACAGTTTTTATGCATCTTGGCATGTTCTCCTCCACCAGTCTTACACACTGCTTTTGGATAACTTTATGCCACTCCTGGTGCAAAAGATTCAAGCAGTTCAGCTTGGTTTGATGACTTGTGATCATCCATCTCCCTCCTTGTTTTAATCTGGTAAAATCAAAGAAACTCTTCAGTTTTAAATGGTCTCTTTTTCCCCCAGAGCTGTATATATTATTTGAGTTAATTACAAAAAAAACATATGCACATTCACTACAAAACGGTTAAAAATATATTTTATATTTGGACTGCTGTGTGGAACAGATTAATAATGTATTTTGCAGTTAAATAATTATAAGCAGAAGCTGTCATTACTGTTTTTGTGATCCTGAGATTGCGCTGGTCTCTCTCTCTCGAGGGGCTGGTTTCATTACTGTGGACTGGTCTGAGTGTAGAAGAATCTCCAGCACTGGAAGCATCTTGTGCACGTGCAGCACTAAACCATTCCCTGAGCTCACAGGCCACAGAGCACAGGTCCCACATGCCTCTCTGATCACAAAGATCAGGCGTGTACATTCCAGCTGCTTCTCATCTCCATCCTCAGCCTTTTACAGGCCTGTGTAACACGATAAAGGATTCACACCACGACTCACATGCATTCACTTCACTGTGCTTTACACAGCTCAGAGAATGGTAATCCTGACCTTTACATACTCTACAACACTAATGACTTAATGAAGAACGTTAATGTGTTATATCCAAGCACTCAGATAGCATACTCTATATGTGTATTTTCTCTCTGTTGATTAAAGCAACATTAAGTAGCATTTCTAACTTAAAATAATAGCTTCAAAATAATTTAAAGAAGCATTATGTAGCATAATATCAAAGTCATATTCATGTATAATTCTGTAATATTACTCTACCTTGTCAGTTCACATGCTTCTGTAATTTCAGTGACAGTACAAAATTCCTCAGCTTGTCCAAAAATGCATCTAAGTGTGTCTTTTTGGGGCAATGTAATGTAGTGTAAATTATTCTTTCTGACATTAGGGGGAGCCTAGGTAAAAGCTTGCAAAATATTATACATAATGATATTTAATGACTATTATCTAATGCTATGTGTAATACTGAACATTGGACATTATCTCAGCAACAAGAAACATATTACATAGAAACTGATGCCAGTAAATGTAAGACAGTAAAAAGTAACAAAGAATCATTTTATCAGTCCATGATTCAGAGTTGTGGAAATATTTTATTGAACACAATTTGTATCAATGCTAATTTATGTCAGTTTTAATGATTTACTGCACATATATAAAACACATACTGCCCAAATAAAGAGCTTTTTCATTTTGTAAAATCAACTGTAGCCAGTTCATTCACATACTACATAAACTGAATGAATGCACATTTGTGGACAAGCTGATCTTATCAGGTAACACATATCTGGATAAATCTAAAGTAAACACAGTGGTCTATTTATTTACACTAATCTCCCACGCCACATTGGAGGGAAGTCTGTACATTGTTTATTAAGTTACACTCATAAGTTTACAGACTTATTAAAACATGGAACACAAATTTTGCATAATTAAAAAAATCAATCTAAACTCATCAATCTAAACTCACAATAAAAATTGTAACAATTAAACACAGTAGATTCATTATTGTATGTCCATTTTTGCAATATTATTTTTTTATTATTTAAATTTAGCAGTTGTTCTTTTGATTTTGTTAAAATTGCTCCAAAATAACTTGAAATAAAATCTTTTTTTTTACATTAATTTTCATCAAAATAAGATTTCCTCCTGTAAAGTTGCCTTTTTAGAGAAGCAAATAACACAATTAATGACAATCCTTACTAATTCAACTAACACATATTTTGCATCCACATAATTTCTGGAAATAGCTTGACCAGATTCTGTTTACGCTTTTTACAAAATGCCTTGCAGTATGACCAGATGAGATCCAATTCTAATTTCATGCATGAAAACATAGTATAAAATAAACAGTAAATGGTATTTATAAACACCTCTAAATGTGGTTTAACTAATCTGATTGTAATCTGATCACAAAACATCTTGGGGTGTTTACTTTACAATTTTTTATGTGGAAAAGTGAAATCTGAATGTGATCCGATCACTAAAAACATTAAACTCGCGTTAATGCCAGTTGTAAACAGCGTCACTCATTTTCTAGCTGAAGTGTACAGTCTCTACCACCAGACTTTAAAAACATTACATAACTTGAGGCAGATGCTTACAGCATACAGCTTAAAAGAGCAGGAAAGGTTCTTGATCTCAGATGAGTGACATCATTGTTAGGAACAGTTCATTAGTTTAAAGGCTTTAGTCAGAGTTTCATCTTCGTCAGAGAGAAAGGTATTTTGTATTGTCAGTGTTGTGTGACTGACTTCCTCTGTTGTTGCATATTTTACACAGAGCAAACCTTTTTACACAAGTAAAACTTTCCCGAAAACAAACTTCAGGTTTTAATGATTATTTTGTCAGTTTCGAAAGATAAAGTTGCAAATGTTTCACATATTTTTATAATTCAAATGTAGATCTGCTTCTATGTTTTGAGTCATTGTCTTGCTGCATAATCTAATTATTCTGATGCTTTAGCTCGCACTGAGCAATATAAAAATGAATTAGGAATACTATGATATAATCAGTGCTAAAAAATACTAATCAACTGCATATTTAATTATAAAAGATGTAATCAGTCCTGTTAATTAATCAGATAAAGAGCAGCACATTTTGAATAAAGCTAATACATTTTAGCTGTAGGTCAGAAAATCACAAAGACAATATAGTGCACAGTAGAAATGCCTATAAATATCGAGAAACAATATTTTTTTTACCATATTGCACAGCCTTAGGTTTAGCTACTTAATAATAGAGATACATGACAAAATACCCAATTTACTTCTGAAATCCTGATTTAACCAATGGTTTACAGGCATAATATAGACATTTTTTCTTCTTTACTAGCCTACAATATCTTGGAGGAAAGCATTTACAAACAGGGTGTTGTGAAATTTGACAAAATAAACAAAACTAATGCCAATGAGCAGTGTAAGGATAGAGCAATTAATGGCCAGTGTTAAGTGTTAAACAAATGGTTTTAAAAATTTGCTCCCAAAGATGCTTTCAAAAAAGTCTTAAATAGGTTGACTTTGTAACAAATATCCTCTTTGCTAGTGTTAAAATAGCAATTTACAGCAGGAATTCATTGTTATAGCATATATTTTGTTTTAAATTGATGCTTATCAGTTTATCAGTTCACTCCAGATTCAGCGAATTTAGCAAAGGCAGTAAATATTTAAAAGAATTGTGAATGTGAGCGGAAGTTTATACATAGAGCACAACACGTGTTCTATTTAGTTTCTCTACTTTTTTCGACATCAACTGGGAATGCCACTGGTTTTCCCCATGCTTTGCCGTAGCCAGATAAATACAAGTGGATTACTATAACTGACATGTGATTTTGCATTGTCCCTGAATTAGCATGGAAATGAAGTGGAAAAAGGGCTATAAATGTAAATGTCAGTGAGCTGGCGGAACCAACAATTGAGCATTTAAACAAAACCGGCACTGTCAGAGACACTAACAACACTCCTCTGTGTGTCCCCAGTGCTGAAATCCCACTCGATTTAGAACAAAATAGAAAAAAAAGAAGTTCAGCCATTCCCTCCGTGATGCGTTGCTGGCAGCCAGAGAAAAGCTGGGATGGGGGGATTAAGAAGGAAAGGGCATTGTTTTGGGATGTATACGTTCAGCTGGGGCTAGTGCAGCTGTGTGGGCAGTAGAAGGAGCTCGCTGAAGGGCAGGCCCGTAAAGCAGGAGTCCATTGTGCCAGCCTGATTGATCTCCCGTGCCACCGAGCTTACGGAGAGACCCTGACTTTAACAAGGAGAAGGCCTGTTGACAAACAAGCAAGCCTCTGTCTGGGGCAGGAGACTAAGGGCTGCAGGTGCTTGGAGCACGTTTGGAGCCTTGGACTGGCTTCTCAGATGCCAGCCCAGACATTTCCTGCCCAGTCCTTCACAGACGGGCGTCCGGGCAACGGCCAAACACCCAGCAGGAATGAGGAACGGACAAGGAGCGATATCAGGGTGCATATAAACACCCGTCAGACCAACAAAAACCTACATACGCACAAGCACGTTTAAAAACACATCCCAGTACAATGCACACACAGGAAAAGGCATAGAAAAACCTCTACAATACACTCAGACAGATCCTTTTACATACAGTCACACAATGACCAACCCAGACAAACACACACACACATACAATACACACACAGTCACAGTTGTTATAAGGAGGCCTGCGTCTCATCTGGTTGTGTGTTTCCAGTACCAAGCATTCCATGGGGGCTGGTGAGAAATCATTTATTGCGGGCTGGTGTAGGGCAGCAGGCAAACACAATTTGACATGGCGCAGGACCCATGCCAAAGGGTGTAAATCTGACGGCGTCCGCCACTACACCACACAGTGACTTACAACCAGCCACAGACAGACAGACAGCCACAGCGCTCCACTGACTCTGCACTTGACGGTTGCTGCTATTTAGTACTGCTATTTTCATAGCAAGACACAGGCTTGTAAATAAGATGAAAGGAACAGTTGAAATAAAATGATTCGCCATTTATGGAAAGAAAAGCTGCTGCTGGCATTTGGCCGGACATGCCAGGTGTTTAGCTTTGACACGCTTAGCATTTCCAAACAACAAGCCAGAATGTAAGGTGATGTGAAATTACAGTAAATGAAGATCAATTATTACTAATAGTACAAAATAACTTTCACAGCTTTATAATGTGGCTTTCTCTAATTTGTTGTACATTTCTTAAGAGAGTCCCAATAAAAAAAGAAAGAAGTCCATTGATATGTGAACAATTCTGGGATTGAGAACTTTCCCCTACTGGTGCTTCAATGGATGGGCAAAAAAAATGCTCTAAAAATGTGGCTTATCAGTTTATTCATGATAACATTATTCACAGAGCATATGCAACTCCATATAGTGGATACAATAAGATATGAAATGTTTCCCATTGTTTCTGTTTCAGCACCTGGTACATTTTACCATGTTTTGGTGATGTTCAAAATAAGACCATATATGGATTTATACATTATATACATTATCTAAACTATTTAATCTAAGCATACCATAACTCAAACTCACTTTCATAAAGTAAAATGTGTCACAGCTACCAATAAAACTATTTTACTACCTTTAACAATTAGCCATTGGGAGAACTGATATGAATGTATCAAGGATTTTTATCTTTTTTTTGTTGTTTTTTTTAATTGTCTTCTGGATCAGTGTAGCGCTTATTGAGGATAAATGCAAAAATAGAAAACTGGATGTAACAACTCATTATTTATTTTTTTAATATTGTGCAGTGCACAAGAAATAAGCTTTCATCCATTTTTCCAATTACATTTTTTTTATCTACGCCCATCACAATCGTAATTTCAGGAATAATCAAAAAGGAATTTTTAATTTTGGCATTTTGCAAGTTATTATTCCATCAGATTTGTGTTACAACATACAAAAATGGACAAATCTGAAAATTGAGAGAAGCTTCAACCTTTCATTTTCCGTGAAATTCTGTTTGCAAAAGGCTGAAATGAAAAACGATATTTGAAAAATTCAATGAAAACCTATTTCTTCTTCATTTCGAATTTAGCTTGATACAGTCAGACAATTAAACTACTAAATGTTACACTGAACCTACTGTTTGGTTATCTTTCGTTATTTTATATTGTCTGTGTCACTAAAAGATGTTGATTCTTCCAAAAAAGAGAGTCCAAATACTAGATGCTAGCCGTCAACACAACAGCCTTTGTAGAAGATCTCACTCAGGTGAAACTCATTCCCTGGCTGTGACAACTAAAGGAAATCAGAGTAGACATGGGCAGGCGCCTGGACCGGCGCACTGCAGGATACCAGGCAGTCAAGGCCAAATTTGGCAAGCTGGCATAAAAAGGATGTCAGATAAGTCCGCGGCCAAACGTTCTGCACGGCTTATTTTTAGTCTCTTTATTTAGCTGAGGTTAGAAAGGAAAAGTTTGTCCCCCGCCCTGGTGGACAGAGTCGACTCCTAGTTTCTCACGAGGCCGGTTTGCATTCAGAATCTCCTTTAAGGACAGGGCAGCACAGCAGATTCATCCACCCTGTGTGCTGTAAACATCCCAGACCCAGCCCCTTAGTCAGTGTCCGCTTGCTAGACACTACACTTCCTGTTTACCTGAAACACTACTATCCCCACCAACCAGCAACAACTCAGACAACTCAACCTGTATTACTTTTATAATGTAAACAGTATGCATTACAGTAACATCACACAATTCAACAACAATTACAACCCCAAAATCTTAAAAAGTTAAGACAAACAAAAAAAAGTACAGTGTTTCTCATATTTTCTTTTTCATTTGTTAATATACATCCATTTTTGTATCTCAGGCCAGCACCACATTGGAAAAAAGGTTGGGATGGAGCAATTTAGGGCTAATGATAAGATAAATTAAACAGTCTTTAAGGAGCAGAGATAAACAGAGGATCTGCAGCTTGCTAACAAATGCATGAAAAAATAGAAATAAAATGTTTAGAAACAGTAGTACGTAACACAGTGCAACACTATGTAACAATAGTGACTTACACTTCTATTATGGCAGCATTAATACAGAAATGTACTATAAATAAAGCCTTAGAGCAACATATATTGCATTTAAGCATCTTTTTCAGTGATATTTGTGATTTTTTTCAACAAGACAATGTGAGAACACATGCTGCACACATCACAAAAGATAAAGAGTGTACGGGTAGTGGACTGGCCTACTGGAATACAGTCCTGACGTGTCCGCAATAGAGAATGTGTGGAGAATTTTGAAAACAAAAATGTGACAACAACAACCAGGTACTGTTGTTCATCTTACAACATGCTTACAGGAAGAATACAGCAAAATAACACCTGAAACATTTCACTGCTTGGAGTCCTTAGTGTATTTTAAATGTTTTTTTTTTTCATAAAAACGAAAACAGCCATGACAAAAAGTAAGGTTATAAGTCTTAAACGTGCTATTAAACAATGAACTACGGCTAAATCATTCTGAACACTTTCTTTTTTGCCTTATCACTTCTATAATGAAAATTATATAAAATGTCTGTTAAGCAGAATATAATACACCAGAGAGCCAGAGTAATTATCTGGCAGCGAAAAAAGTGAACATACGTTTCATGCCTTGCACAATTGGCTGAACCATGGGAGATAATGGGAATCTCAATAGGGGGTCAAAGTGCTGGGACCTGACTGACTGCTTTAACCATTAAACCTCTAAAATCTCATGGTGTGAGTTTCAACATCCCATTCTTTGTCAGCAAGTTTAAATTGAAATTCACAACAGTGCTGATAAGATAATATAGTGGGCCCTGGTCCTCTCTTTAAGGACTTTTAAGGACCCCTCAATGATTTCCTACATAGGCCTACATAAGGTAATATAGAATACATACACATGTAGTGTTGCATGCATGTAGTCTTTAAAGCTTTTGAATTGCAAATCAATATTCATTCTAAACAACAGTTGAGTAAGTCATTCAAAATGTGCTATAATTAAATTTAAATGGCTGCATAAGCTGAGGTCCACATTATCTTATCAGTTGCCATCAGCCTTATCAGGACGTGAAATAAACAGGAAAGGCTTGATTTGATTAATGTGGGAGGTGGGAAAGGTGTTCGCTCAGGATAAAACAAGTTTGATGTGTTTTTTACAGACCTACCAGTCCTGGTGTTGAGATAAAGTAGTTCCCCTGGCTAAATATATGAAACAACACACATTAAATAGTAAAAGATGAAGATTATGTACTGTATAAAATATTAATGTCCAAATGACCGCTTTCTGTTCCCCTGAACATATCAATGCAGGTATCAAAATGAAGGAAACCTTCACAATAATAGACAAATAATTTTAAATGGACAAATAGTGTAAAAAAACAGTAAAAACAGAAATACAATCATCGAAAAATGATCAACAGTAGGCTGCATCTACACAATGGGATCTGAAATGGTTGAACATAAATAACATTAGAACAATTCTTGCCTAATTAATAGGACTAAAAGCATCAATACTCATATTAAAGTGAGTCCACTATATTAGTTTTAAAGGCACTGTAACAAAGGCATCCCTCTGCATAAAATTGTCAATGATATTTTAACACACAGTTTCCCTTCACCCCAAAAAATAAAGTAAAAAAATATATAAACATATTTAATGGCTAATAAAAATACATAACATTAATTCTTAGAGAAATTATGTTTAATTTAGTACACAAATTATTAAGGCACCAGTTTAGCTGGAAGCACAAACTGAGAGGGAAAAGAGAAAAGTTTACCCAAAAAGTGTAAAAAAAACCAAAACAGGAGCTGTTGTCCAGGTAAGCTGATTTTTTGAGTGCATTTAAAGAAAAAACACATGTAGCTAGCTGCAAATATTTTACATGAAGAAATGCCCGTACTAACACTTATCTGGCTAGCTACCTAGTGTTCCATTCCAAGTTAAGGGAAAAGAAGAAGCTGAGTTAAGGTCTGTCCTGTTTTAGGTTTAATGAACCTAAACTACATAAAATAAAAAGTACTATACAAAATCAATGCAGTGGTCCTTTAATTAATTAATAAATTATTGTTTGTAACTTAACTAGTATATGTGAGAAAATGTGCTTTTTAACTACAAACAAGACCTTCTTTTCATCTTGGTCTTAAGCTAGGGTCTACTTTAAGGCCCAATCCCAATTTCACATTCACGATTTACATTGCACGTGCACTTCTAGGGGTAGGGTGTCCCAAATTTTGTTATCGTCCTGCAGTAGGGGTAAATTAGGACTACATGACCCTTTAAACTGAGATTTGTATAAGCACAATCCAAACAGAGGACTATGAGAATCACTGGCAAGATGGGAAACAAGTTACCAAAGAAACCCACACATGTAAGTATTTTCCTTGTTTAATATTTTATGACCATTTTCTTCATGGAGAAGCATTTTAAAAGTTGTTTATTAGTTTATCTCTGTAGCTAGCTAACTAGCTAGCTAACTTTCCCATTCTACATTAATTTCAATTTTTAAAATGAAAGAAACTCATCATTTTTTAAGTGGTCTCTTATTATTATTATTATTATTATTATTATTATTATTATTATTATTATTATTATTATTATTATTATTATTATTATTTGCAGAGCTGTATCTGTATTAATAAGGCTTGTGCCTTTTAGGGGGGGGGGGAGTTCTCTCGAAAACAAGGGGTAGGGCACAAAAGAGAAATTGGATTGTGCCTAAGTGTCCAGCACAGCATAGGAGTTTTCAAAATGCCCGAGCAGAAAGATCAGACCTAAAATGGCACACCCACACACCCACACACACACCCCCGCGATTTGAAAGGACTGGTGTAGTCGTGTAGTCTCTGTGTACACGTAGGCATATATGCAGGTTTAGGTCAAGAATGTTCTCGCTGTATCTCTAGACAGCTAGCCTATTTCTAATCTAAATTGGTAGTAACAGTAAAAGGCACAGTAATAGAGTGTTACAGCCTGGTTTAAACTCTTTAACTAATGCAGTGCAGCTTCAGTGGGGAGGGACCTCGTGATGTGTTTTCTTTTCCTCGCGCTGCGTCTGTTGTTAATAGAGCGTATGCTGAAAACAACTCGGTACATTCATGCCAGGGCAAGTTTTTATGAATGGAGTGTTTTTTTTTCTCCCTCTCTCTCTCTCTCTCTCTGTTTCTCTCCTCCCTCAACTTTCTCTTTCCTTTTTGTGAATGAAAAACAACTGAAAAAGTCCAGGAGGGAAACTCTCGGGGTCCCGGCGCAGGGGATTGGTCTCCGCGGCGCAAGCCCCGCCCATCGTTGCTATGGTCTGGTACAGTTCGCGCTCTGATTGGTGCAGAGGAGGAGCCGAGATTTCATTCATAAGTAAGACCATTCATGTGGACAAAGACTGAGAGAAATCTGAGCTCCTGAAAGAGTGAATCCACCAATCACGAAGTTCCTGCGAGAGGAGCGAACATACGACAAGCGAGAGAGAAACAGCTCTGAGCAGAATCAACAGTGCAAAAAAGTTTTGGGGTAGAAAAAAAATATATATATTTTTTTTAAATATGTGTTTACGCCTAATCAATGTCACTTTTAATAAGGCTAATGATATATAATACACGGGTTATGATGCATTTAGACGTGCAATGTTACATCAGTTCATAGTTTAGATGGATGATTTTTTTTTTTTTTTTTTTTTTACATTTTCAATATATATATATATATATATATATATATATATATATATATATATATATATATATATATATATATATTTACTGCTGACCCAAACACATCCTATTATCTTTGCATCCACGTCTGCACGGTCAGTTAGGGTTGCCTGGATTACTGTTTTCTGGACGCCACAGACAATAGCGTGTGGTTGCATATAGGAAAGGAGTGTTCCTGTGTTGTGTGAATGAGCTTTGATTTGGGGTTTGGGGAAGGATGAGCGTGTGCCTGTTTGTGTGTGTGTGTGCGTGTGTAGATCTGTGTGTGTAGACCTCTGTGTGTGTGTGTTTGCGCGCGCGCTGTGGGCCAGTCTGCGTTTTAGTGAATGGAGCTCATTACGTATGCAGCTTTCTCGCGGCTCCATTCACAACTCCTGCTGCCTCTCGTGCCCCTCTCTTCCCTCTCCCTGCAGACTGCGCGGACCCCACTCAGCACAGTCCAAATGACCACGGACGGTTAACGCATGGATTATAAGATGGATGGATATCTGGACCAGCAAGTGCCTTATACTTTAGCTAATGTAAGTACTGCGCTCTGTCGTGCCCATGTGGATCTCGGAGCTTTGTGTAAACGTGTGTTTTGCTGTTGTTGCTCTCTCTCTCTGTTTCTCTGTGTTTCTCTGTATCGTCGTTGCCTCTGTGATTTGTTTCGAGCGCAGCTGCGACTAAAACCGAGCCGAGTTTTAGCCAAAATAAGCAAACAAGCGGCTAAATAGCATTTGTTTACTGTGTTGTTGTGAAATATAGCATTCCTCATGTGTGGTACAGTGTGTATCTGTAGTTTATTAGGTGTAAAATAGGAGGAAAGTTCATGTTTATACAAAAAAATTACAGTAATGGAGCTGAGCGCTCCAGTAGATATGGTGAGGGTTGCCAGATTGCTAATTTAAGGACTTTTAGGGACTTTTGTTATATGTATCAACACAGCTTGCAAATTGAATATTGTACTTTATTTATATATTTAAAAGAAACCAATGTATTGGGAAACTGTACTATACACCATAAGGTGCCAATATCACACCATTTATAATTATTAGTATTTGTTTGTCCCTTTGGTGTGTGTAGTTGTACTAGATATCTTTACATTAAGTAGGGTACTTTGCAAATTTAGGGATTTAACAAAGGTCAATTGTGTGGTTTACCTTTTATTTTTTATTTTTTATTAAGTCAACTGCTAGCATTTTTACTCATATATATTACTCAAGCCTACATCATGATTATATTATATTTTTATAAATATAGTGTATTTTTTCACTAGGTGCCTATATCACATCTTCTTCTACTTCTTCTTCTTTCTATTATTATTGTTTGTTTCTCTGCTTTTCATGTGTAGCAATATTTCCACTTACATAATGTACTTGCTGTTTTGCAGAGGTCGCAAGGAAATGGGCCCCTAAATAGACTGTTGATGGCAGCAAAAAGGAAATACATGGACACCGAATTACCCCCTCAGGAATCCGAAGGTAAAGTAACAAGCACGTCCAGGAAACTTACTGTGGCCTCTACGCAGCCAGTACATCTTTCCAATAGTTGGGGAATCTGTGTTTATCAACAACAGAGGCATTATGGTGATCGAAATTTGCAGAGAAAATGTGCCTCACGAGTTATCTTTTTTCTACAGGCTGAGATTTTATCGTGAGTTATCTGATCTCTGTTGTTTATGTTTTGTTTGTTTGTTTTTCCCCAGATCTCTTTCAGGATTTAAGTCAGCTTCAGGAGACATGGCTGACAGAAGGTGAGACTGGCACTCTGGCATTCCCTTTGCGTCTGTTGTATGTCAGGATGTCTGTGGCTATGCCCCTCTAGTGGCAGCAGTGCATCGACAAAGGTAGCTTAAGTACAGCACAACATATTTTCCACTGTGGAAATTAAAGGATTAATTAGATACTAAAATGCGACGACCCTTTTTGATTAGGCGCACGGCTGGATAGCTCAGGACAGACTGAAACGCGATCTGTTTGACTCCTGGCCAGAGTCCGGTGTTGATTTGATTGCAATGATCTCAAGAAAAAAAATCTGGAACTTGAACCCATATGAATCTGATAGTCTGGTGCCATATTAAATCATGGGGATGACTTATTTATTTATTTATTTTATTTTTTTGCTTAGATGTTGGAAATGCTTTTGCCCTCATCATAAATGAGTTGTTATCTTTAACCGTGAGCTACATATAATCTGGAAACATGGGCAGTTTGGGCCACAGTGGCAGGCACACAGCTAAGTCAAATAAACAGCATCAAAGCTAGACGGCCAGGAAGTGAATAGTTGAAATGAATTCTGGCAGAAAAGCAATATACAGTGTCCGGGCAGGCCAGGGAGGGGTGGATAAAGGGGGCATACTCATAACCACAGCTTCTGATCTTTACTGTATTTGACATGTTCTAGACAAGCTAGGAAATCTTTGAACTAAATAGACAAAGCATGTCAGTCTTTTGGCTTTCAATACTGTTTGTATGTTTAATTATTTGTATACATAAATGTAGCTTACTTATTAGTATATGTAGATGAGTATATGAATCATTGATAGTAGAAAGCAAGGTACCGTAACTAAATTTGTTAATTTTAATTACTAACCAAAAATATTCATTTACTGCTACTTCATATATTTTATATTATATTAGGTATTTAGAAAGAACTATTTTTTTGACCTATTTACAGTGACATCTGTACTGTTATGGACAGAAAAACTCACATCACATGTTCACACAAAAACCAGAACTGAAAACCAAAATAAAATTAGAAATGTATAAATATATATAATAACTCATCAAAGTAATCACAACAAGGAGAAAATGTGTGTCTGTAAAGTATATTATCATGGCCATTAATTTATTTTCTTCAGACCAAAATTGTCCAAATTATTGTCCAACTCCATTTAGTTCTTCAGAGCTGTTCTTTCAGAGGAAGGGAAGTACTTGAGTAGAGAACACAGACACTGTAGAACTGTAGTTCAAGGTCAGTGCTCACATGTCAAAGTGGAGCTGTAATTAATGCTTGCAGTGATTAATGGTCAGCACTTTGAAAATGGGAATCTCCGGTCTCTTTTACAACTGGAAGTGCCTGTCTACTGGGTTTTAAATATTCTTTACACTACTGATGTTACTAGCATGTATTATCACTGTAACACAAAAAAAACGATTTTTCTTTATGTTTTAAAATATGTTTAACATAATGTAAATCTGGCAGTTGTTCTATATTTTGTGTCAAAATCTATGGAAAACTGTAAAACAAATGTTAGGCCAATGTTAGCCTTAAATTGATAAAGTAACTGAATACAGTGATTTTTTTTTTTACATTTTCAGTTTGGCATCTCAGCAAGTTACACATTTTGAGTTAACCTATTCTATTGTAAACAATAGTTAAAACTGAATGGCAGACCAGCTTAAATAGTTTAAGTAACATATTACAGAGTATTTTGAGTTAAATCAACCTAGTGTACTCAGAAGATCTTCTAACTCACATTTTCTGTTCTGCATCTCGGTCAGCAACACATTTTAAGTTAATCTATTCTATCTTTTAAAAGTTAACTCAACTTAGTTAGTTAAAGGTTCTACTAGCTCCTAACATTTTTAATTCTGCATCAGGAGCCTAAAAAAATGACTTAAAATTTGTTACTGACGAATCTGAGATGCAGAACTAGGAGAACCTTTGGCCCAAATAAAAAAAATTGGTCAAAAATCAAAATCAGTTACTTATCAAATATATAGTGCTGGTTTGTAAGATTTTAAAAATTTACAATCTTGTAATTTTTTAAAAACAAGTTTTTTTGTTTTTTATTTCTAAGTTATAGTTAAATCAGTGAGAACTGTGAACTGGAACAGATCAAGCACATCCTATAGTCAGAATGGGGATTGTTTGAAATAAATGGATATTGCCCATTCACAGCACAGAGTGTAATTATCATGCAATGCCTATTAACATGCAGCGTCAAACTGGGAACTGGGAAGTTCACACATCATTGTCAGTGAAACAGAGGCAATGAGCATAAAACATACCAATGAGAAGTACGCCTCTATTCTCACTGTATGCAGTATTGGGAAACAAGTACGTCTGAAGAATGAACTACTTTTATGTACTTTTAAGAATTTTTTTTTTACCTTTCTCAGTTCTTGGGAAAATTAAATAGTTTGGAGTGGTATTAATAAGAACTAGGCATCAAGTGTTTAGCAGATGTAAAAAAGTACTTCAAAGTTATTAATAGTATGGAATGAATGCTTTTTCTGATGCTGAAGACAATGTTTAATGATAGTTCTGAAAGGAAGTCTGGGCCTAAAACATAGGTATTTTAAAATTATATTCCGCAACTACTACTATACTTTAACATACCAGATTTTTTTTTGTTATTAAAAATAGCTGTATTTGTATGTAACAATTGCAATTCCTAGTTACTATCATCACTACTACAGAATTTAGTTTTGCAGCACTGTATTGACTTTTAAAAACACACTGGTGATTTTTAATTATTAGATGTAGTGAGTTGTAGTGGTTGTTGGACAGTGGTTCTTATCACTAGATAAGAGCTATACTCTTTTTTTAACCTTTTTAGAAAGATTTTAGAAACAATGTATTTTTTATAGTATTAAATTTTTTTTATATAGTATTGTAATAAATTGTAATATAATAATTTGTAACCCCTTTATAGCGACACATATTGTGCCACAGAGTTCTTTCCAATACACAGCCTTACACTTCTAAGAAGTTCTAAGTTTCTCCTAAAAGTACCATTTACATCACTAAAAGATTGAATGATTTGATTGAATGTGAATCTTAATTTTTAATTTTATGTTCATGGTTCCACCTTTAACAAAAGGACTAAAAAAAGGGTCAGATTATAATTCTGAGTGGTCCTTTCCCCTCGAAAAAGAAAAGAGCAGCCCGTCTGCTGCTGCTGTTCCGACTGGATAGCCAAACAGCTTATTATCAGGTGATTGAGGTTGTGGGTGATTCACCATATTGTAAAAACAGCGGCTTGAGGGCTTTCACACTTTAAAGGGGAGAGAGGAAGAGAGGGAAAGAGGGACAAGAAAGTTCTGAATGGATATGCTTGTCGAGTCTTGTCATTAGCCTTTACCTTTTTTTTAAAGACAGACCTCCTGGCTCCTCCCAGGATCTGCCTGACCAAAAAAAAAAGTCATTCAGGGTCCCTGAGAGAAAAAGGAAACATGTCTCCACACTCGCACAGACGCACTTCCAGTCTTGTGCTGACTTGCATTTCAAAGCCCTTGACAAGACGTTCCTGGAAGCTAACTGGTCTCAGACACACACACACACACACACACACACAGAGGCACACACACATACATATGTTCACTTACAGAGAAAGCGACAGAGAGACAGAAAGAGAGAGAGACAGATTGGGTTGGGTTCCAGTTAGCTCTGAGGGCACTGATGTTCAGACAATCCTTAATGTTATTTGTGTTCTTTACACATATCGCATATGTTCCGTTTCAGGCATGTTGAAACAAGCTCAAATGATTTATTGTTCGATCTGAAAGACCAAATATTGGCCTCTGCTCTGACTCATAAAAACAGCCTCTCGCTTCTCCTCCAGGGCAGAGAAGAAGAAAACTTGAGTGGCTCTAATAGAATTACACTATAGCAACAGGATAGAGGAATATTTTTTAGATTAATGTAGTTTATCTGAGCATGCTTGAAAGGGCATCAGCGCGGGTTTCCGTCACACAGGAAGTGGCAGAACAATCTTTAGTCTCAGGCTTTGCTCTTTCTGATTGCAGCGTTTATGGTCTGCTGGTTGAGAAGAGAGGCCGGAGTGTGTGAGGCCTGGTAAAACAGCATGCCGGGGTTGTGTTCCTGACCATGTGGGGTGATGATCTCAGTCAGCATGGCGCTTACAGTATATGCACTAGGCCTAGCTGATTAATGATTCCTTCTATTGTAGATGATAAACAGCAGCGGCTCAGGAAAAGTACATTTTAATGTGTGTGTGTGTGTGTGTGTGTGTGTGTGGGTGTAGGCTGTAGTGTGAATCATGAATCAATGGATGTAATGCATATTTGACTGCAAATGAGCCTAAACTGTTGCTGTTTATGCACTATTACAGTTTTTAAATGCACTATTATTCTTTCTGCAAGTTGTGTTTACAGTCAGTTCAGCGAGCCAGGATAATAAAGCTGTTTTCTTTTAGGTCATAAATTGTTTTAAATCATTCTGGGATGGAGCATGTTATTGCTTTCATAACATAACTTAGATTTTAATATAAATATTTTAAAATATTCCAAATTTTAATGTAGCAATATAATGTAGTACTACAGAGTTTTTAAAAGTCTCATTCCAACATTTTTTCATTCATTTTAAAATGTCTAATTGTAGTCTGTAGTATGAATGAATGCCTCGTGAGCTGTTTTTTGTGAAAAAAAAATGCTTCAGTTTTTCTTTTTAGCCCTGCTTTAGATCACTAAATTACTGGTCTCTGAAGAAAGACAGGATTTGTAAACAAGGCATTTCACATTAAAATTTCTGCCATTTTGGCAATCCTGGCATAAGATTGATTTACAATTGAATTCTTGCCCAGTTACTTTTATTGCTATAATGTGATCTGCTTGCTTGGAATAATTGCACATTTGTTAGATTTGGAAGGATTGGGGAAGCACTGACTTGGGAATTCTGGAGATTTTTAATGGACAAATCTGCTTATATCGATACCTAACCATTTTTAAACTGTGGAAATTGAGACTACAAATACCTTGATGAGAACTACAGTTGTATAAAATACAGAATTTTTAGCCCAGTAGCCATTCTGCTTTCAAATATATAATAACCATCTTTTACAATTTGTTTCGAAAGACTTTTAAACCTTAATTTCTTAAGTACAAGGTTAATGATTCTGTTATTAATCCCAAAGCAATTTTAGGTTTTGTTTTCTTGCTCCATTTGAGGGCCTATGAAATTGATGTACATTCCACTGGTAATTAAAAGTGGACTTAAATATATGAGTTTTTAAATGGTTAACCAATTGTTAAAATGACTTTGATATAACTGAAAAAAGCATATCTATCCTAAAAGTCTGCAGTTTTGTTAATTGTTGTAATTGATGTATGCTGTATTTTCCATTAGTAGTTTAGCAATGAGTCCAGAGAAAAAAAAGCACTGGTAGAACTGCAGTTACCATCGAAACAGTTGATTCCTTACTTTTCAACATGACCTCTGTCCGAATGTCCTAGTCCTACCTGGCCTGTATCCCAGCAGAGGGCTACCGGCTGAAGGCTGGCATGCCACGAGCCCAGTGGGTCATTGTCCAGTTCCAGCAGTCCGCATTCAGATGCACTGGAGAGTAAATGAGTTGGTTGTGTCCACAGAAAAGCATGTAGATGACTATAATGTCAATGGCACACCTGCGACCACAAAAAGCTTCTTTTGCATAACAACTGCACTGGGGTAGATCGGATCTGCTCTGATTCATAATCGAGCGACTACAGAAGTAAATTCATAAGGCCGCTAGTAGAGGAGAGGACAAAACCATCATTCATGAAAGTCATGGAGAGACTCCAGTTACTGGCATAGAGCTTGTTGAAAGGTTGGGATGATTTAGCTGCACATGCTTCTCGAGGTCAGTTTGGGAAGTGGAGACAGCATTATTTGTGTTGGCGTTGACTATTTAGACTGCTCTTATTTTAGCCATTTCCCTGCTCCGGTTTACCAGAGCTGCGTACAAAACAGGACACAACAAAAGTCTTCGCATGACTTGAGGAGTTTATTGTACACTTTGAATGACTCGGGCGTTTCAGCAAAGTTGTACTAAGTGGATAATTTTGAAATTAGAGTCCATTATCGACCCTGTATTTTCCTTTGTAAATACATACAGTGCAAGCTCAGCATAACCACAGACTGCCACTGATACATTTTATGGAGCTGTATTGAGTTTTACTATATGTCATTTTGCAATTTAAGACTTACCATCTCCATTTGGGTGTATACATATATATGAGTGTGTGTTTGTGGCCTTCACCCAGTGTGACCTCTGAATAGAAGCAGAACCCATTCTTATTTGAGGTTAGCCAGTGCTTGCATTTAGGTCCAGCTCTTTTTTTTTTCTTTTCTCAGCACCAGATTTTCATGCCAACTACTCAACACTGTAAACTAAATAGTGACCACACTAAAAAATATATAATAAAAAATATATATATACGCAAAAATATAGTTTGAAATCATAATTAATTAATTAAATAGAAATCAAAGCAAAGAAACAATGGTCTTTCTCTTTTTTATTGTATTTTTTATTACATTCTTGAAAACAGGGAGCCAGTTGTGCTCTCTTCTCTCTCTTTCTTTCTCACTCTTCCCCCTCTCTTCAACCACTTCTTATTTGACCTTAAGAGCCAGTCTTCAAAGGGCTTAGAGCAGGTGATGAATTCCAGAACCCTTCACTGAACAGAGCACATCAACATTGTCAGAGAAATGTCCTTCAGTTGGCTGAACTTGGTCTGGAATGAGACATTAGACATGAACACCAGGCCCTGTAGAGATGTTCTTATCCTTTCTCAATCTGTGAACTAGTGAGATTTAGGGATGGAGTGATATCTAATATTTTTTATTTTATTTTTATTTTGATTTTAATGCTGCTACTGTTGTCTTTAATGCACACACTGTTATAAAATGGAGATTTTTTTTAACAAATGCAGTTTTTAAGCAGTAATCTTCTTGAGAACACCTACATATAGCTCTGGAAAAAATATGTGACCAATTATAAATAATGAGTTTCATTGATTTTACAAAATTAAAAACCTCTGGAATATACTTAAGAAGAATATGAATGACCACAAGCCAGCAAACCAAGCTTAACTGCTTGATTTTTTGCACCAGGCGTGGCATAATGTTATCCAAAAGCAGTGTGTAAGACTGGTGCAGGAGAACATGCTAAGATGCATAAAACTATAATTAAAAAGCAGGGTTATTCCACCAAATATTGATTTCTGAACTATTGAAACTTTATGAATATGAACTCGTTGTCTTTGCATTATTTGAGGTCTGAAAGCTCTGCCTCTTTTTTGTTATTTCAGCCATTTCTCATTTTCCGCACATAAATGCTTTAAATTACAATATGATACGATACAAATGTTGTTCGTAGTTTTTAGAATAAAACAACAATGTTCATTTTACTCAAACATATACCTATAAACAGCACAAGCAGAGAAACTGATTCAGAAACTGAAGTCTTCATTTTTTTTTTTCCAGAGCTGTGTATATAAGCTGTGAGGTGTTATCTTGTGAGTGAGGCTCTGGCTAGTGTACTTATTGGAAAAAAATGTGAATTATCAGTTAGAATTTTGAGTTAAAGTGTTTGCCAGATAGGTGGGATAGTCACTTGCATCTCAGTTCAGCGCAGTATTTGTTAACTTCCATAGGACAAAAGTCATGGGACACAATACTACAGTAGTTCCTGTCCCAAGACTGTATCAGCTTTCTCATTTCTAATACTGCTGAAGTAAACACAATACCAACCCCTGAATTGTTAATAGTGACTTCTGGTAAACCTGACCAATCACAGATGCTCCCTAGCATCTAAATCTGTTTTCATTGTTTTTCTGTCAATATGAAAACAGGCTGATCTTTGATCATCAAGTTAATCAAGTTATCAACATCAACATATCCAGTAATATAATCACAATATAGTAGGTTTTGTCCATATCATGCAGCCCTTGTTTGCACATCCATTAACTGCATCATTCAGGTCTGAAAGTCCATCAGCAGGATAAGACCAGACAGAGTAACGCTAAGAGAGAGAGAGATGGATGGTGTTAGTGCTGCTCGGGGAGGCCATCAGTTCCTGCGCTTTTATATTGATCTGCTATCAGTTCAGTTCAATAAGAAACAAGAGCATGGCTGACAATCAGCTACGCAACACCGACTGCTTGTGAGCATTTTATCACATCCAGCTTCTGAATATCTTCAGACCAAAGTCAAACACTCACTAGAAATAGTTTTGGAATGTCTGGAACAAGGACGGTCATGATTGATTGGTGACACATTATTTGTTTAAAAAAAAAACAAAAAAAAGAATTCACATTTACCTTATTAATTGAAAGTTGAGTAGTTTTGTGAGTAGTTTACAATATTTTCAATATTACATAATCTAAAACTAAAATATAAAAATCATCTGTGTGACCTATGAAAAAGTTTTGAAGTAGTTTTGTGCACTAAATGTTGGCATTGTAACAGTTAGGGATGTGAAAAGGAGGAACTTCTTATGTTCTGGATGTCTGAAGGAATCCAGTAGTAATCAAGCTATCCACACTCACGCATACATACACAGTGTTCAGCAGAGGTATTGATCTGCTGCTCATGGAAAAGTGCTAGCACAAGCAAAAGTGGAGGTGAAGGTCGCGCGGCTGTCCACAGGCAGTAACTCAGGTTTCAAACAGATGAAGATGAAGGGAGAGGCAGGCTAGCCTAATGGACAGGCTTAGTCTATTCCCCAATGAATTAAGACAAATGGCCCTGTTTAAGACAAATTATGACTCTGATCCTCCAGTCTCATATTATCATGAGGACAATATTTCAAGAAAAACGTATTTAGAAATAATGTGTGGAGCTTTCAGGATTCCCAACTTCCGCTCTTTGATAAGGTTCGCTCTTCATATACTTCCACATTTATCTCTTTGTATTGAGTTTTCATCACTATATCTCTATGAATCTTGTGTCAGTGTTCTAAGCATGTCTTCTGCTTCTTCTGACTGCAGCTCAAGTTCCTGATAGCGATGAGCAGTTTGTTCCTGACTTTCACTCAGAAAACTGTAAGTAAAACTTCCTTTCCTGGTTTACAGCTGTGTAGCGTTCACTCTTAAAAATGTGTTAAAAAGAAGAAAAATAGACCAAACCTTTTAATTGATTGTAACATTGTGAGTGTGAGTAAGAATCTACATATTTTGGAACCTTTATTTTTAAAAGTATTATTTTTAGGATTTGTATATTTTTATGTATTGTTTTGTAGAGTTTGTATGCATTTCTTTTTTTTTGTTTCTGCATGATTTAAATGTCAAAATGTAAGCTAACTTACTCAGAACTGTGTGAAAAAAATGGTTAATGGTAAAATTTTAATATATCTAAAAAAATAATATTCAAAATCCTCATTGAATAATATTTTTCTTCTAATGCCCTGCATGTACCTGTCTGCCAAAAAGGAAAAAAAAACATTGGGCAGTTTATACATTTTTGTGTTATATATTTTTGTAAGGTATCTTTTAGAGGCATTAAAAAGTTTGCTAATTGTCTAAGTTTGCTAACTGTCATTGTTACTGAGACTTATTACTATACTGAGTTATATTATAATTTTCTCTAGAACAGCACATTTTAGTCCACTCTGAATTGCCTTGTTGTATCTTAAAGATTTCACTATGCAGAAAATCTGAAAGTTAAAAATGTCTGGAATTCTAATTTGCCAAGTTTCTACTTGTATTCGATGATCAAATGAGAGAGAGAGAGAGAGAGAGAGAGAGAGAGAGAGAGAGAGAGAAAAATTAATGTGATAGATAGAGAGAGGTTAGAACACCCTTGGCATGAGAGACTGAGACTGATTGGTTGAGGAACTGCTTAAGGCTGAGGTGTGGTTGTTGCACTTGCCAGGGATTTAAGGGTGCTGTCTGGAAGGCTGTGCACAGGAAACACTAGGGCTGTAAGAAAATATCGATATATGTTGAAGTATTGCAATATTATGCTTTGATAATATTGTATCGATTCTCAAAAGCACAGTACAGATTTTAAGCTAATGGTTAAGATAATTAAATAATAATTGCAAAATATTGTCTAGCTAATATTATCACAATATATATTGCAGTATATTGAGTCTTAACATTGATGTGATGAGCATCATATCGCCAGATACTTGCCAATACACAGCTGTGTAAGAAACACTGTGAGGAGAGCACACTTCATGACCTGCTGCTGTACAGTCACATTTGGATGCTGGTATTAAAGAGCACCTTGATTTGCATGCGCTTCAAAGGCTCAATTGAGCAGTTCAGGAAACCAGTAAAAGATCATTCAGGAGTCACCTACAAATACTGGCTTTTGTGTCTGTCAGAGGTGTAAATGTGAAAAGCAAATTCCTGTTTAACACAACGCCAAGGCTGCCTTTTCAACTGCTTTCCTTTTTGTGTTGCGCGTCCGCACAATGGCGTGCCGGGCTTTGTGGAGGGGTGTGCGCTCTGTAAACAGTTCTCCAGGACCTTTTGTCGAAGCCATTCACACAGACCTATGGGCTGGGCCTTTACCACGCTGGCAAGTGCGCAGGCCGTGTTGTGGAAACTCTGCTGGCATTTTTCATGGGTTACAGAGTTCGAGGCATGAGTCACACAAACAAGGTCTATTTTTTTGTAACAGAAATTGTAACTTGAACTGGGCAGTGGCTTGGTAAAGCAGAAAGGACAGGGAATGTCTGCCTCTTGTAAACCCAAATCTAGCTGACAAATCGCTATTGTATTATAGACGTCAAACTTAACAAAGCATATTAAGAAGTCAATTTTGTAGATGCATTTAATTTTGCCTTATATTTTATGCCAAATTTCATAATAGCACAAATTCTAGCATTTGTTATAAACATTTTTAAATTGTAGAAACTGGCTATTGGCTAATCTACTAAATACCTTTTTGAGAGTGATGGGTTACAAATGTAGTAAAATGACCAAAATCCTGTATGCTCCATGCTTCAAACTGGTCGTATATTGCATTTGTCTTTGGTAACGGTAAAAAAAAAACCCAAATGCAATTTTACAAGCCCATTTACAACCCAATGATTTGGCTCTAAGATTTCCCTTTTATGATTAGTTCTGCTCTGATTGGCTGGTTTACAGCAAAACACCATGATGTCTCAAACAAAAGCAACATACTACAGAATAGCCTTGTGTTTATCACTGTAAGAAAAGCATTTTCAAGTTTTACTGGATAATTCTGTGATAATATCTTGTCTTTTCACTCTTCAGTCAAAGGTGCAATCATGAGGCCTGGTTGTTGTAGTTTCCCATAGGTAGCTGTTAAAAATTAATTTATTTCTCCAAATGGTTTCCTAAATTGATGTCACTCAGTTTGCTCATTTCTTAAAATATCGTCCCATATTGGCCATGGTCCTAGTCCACCATGCCTTAACAAATGAAATAGAATCTCATTTTATGACTAGAAATGAACAATAAGATTCATTCACAAGCAAAAGAAACAGACGTCCAGGTTTTATGAATGAAATTCTCGACTTGTTCCGGAAACTTCATATCAGACTCCCCAGAGTCCCTGTGTGCTGTATGCTCAAATCTAGTGTATGCAAACATTGCCATTTAACCCCATCACAAGCATGACCTTTGGTGACAGATGCTCCTATAACATATTGTTCTTGTCTGTTGTCCAACAATGGCAAGTAGGAAGTGGAGATGAACTCAGGGGCATTTCGGGGTCATGTCCACTTAACCCCATCAGGGCAGAACCAATTGCCACATTGCAGTCAGCCAGTGACAGCTCCTCACAGCCCCTCGCAACCCCTCGCAGAGGCAGTGCAGGCTTCATCCTGACAGGCCTGTCACATTAGTTAAGTAGTATAAGGCTTTGATTGACAGCTGTGCACACCCTTTCTCTTAAGATATAATGCGACAATAATTCATGTGCTCTCTGCAGTTTCTACGAGATGCGGCTGCTGACAGGCAGTCATAAACATAAACTCATTCCTCTTCGTGTTTGTGGTCTCTGTGGTGAGGGTGTATTGAAGTCACCCATTTAGAGGAAATGAAACGTCGCCTTGTGCCACTGCTGGGGCGTGTGCAGCCTTGTCCAGAGCTGGCAGGTTGTTGTGTGTTTCAGGTGAGTCAGATGTGTTGGTAAGGGGTGCCAGCATGCCGTGTTTCATAACAGTCTCCTGGCCTCCCATCTGTAAACACATCTGAGATAAAAAAAAAAGAAAAGAAAAGAAAAAATACCTGCTGTGATCAAATCAAATGTTTAGCCGTCCATTCAGTCAGAGCTGTTGCCCGACCGGGTGTGACGGAGAACTCCCCCTCCCCCGCCATGTTCTTTTTCTTCTTCTTTTTTTTCTTCTTCTTGTAAGTGGGGCATGATGTTGTGCAACACCTGCACAGCTGACAAATCTATCTGCATCTCTTCCTCATTTTCCACAATAAGAGCTAACTCACTCACTGCATGTGCGGCAGCTGTGACCTGTTTTTGTGGAGTTAAACTGTTAGAGAAGTAAAACTCTTCAGCAGATGAAGTTCACACACGTTCGTCCAAAGTCTGCAGGGTATTAAAAAACAGCTTTTGTGAGCAAAGCTGTTAAACACTAAATACCCAAATACATTGACTTTAACACTACTGTTCAGAATAGTTTTTTTATCGCATGCCAAATGGGGAATGAGATGTTTTTCAAGTTTCAGGGTCTTTTAAAATGATACACAAAACATGCATAATACACGTTTTTTTTTAATGGTCAGATTTCAGGGGATTTGAAGAGTTATTTTTCTTGAAAATAAGGAGTTTATTCTGCCCTTATTAGACAATCTTTACAGCCCACAGAATTTTATTTATACAAATTTGGAACACTGCTGTGAGAATGTAACAACATTAGTGAGGTCTATATTCCTTATGAGCTCCACCCTACCTCATCCCCAAAGTATTTGATGGAGCACCATCATTTCACAGAAAACAGTTCCCACACTATCCCACACCTCAATACTGGGGGCTTTATACCCCTCTAGCCCATGCCTGGTGTTAGAAATAGATTCATGCTTATCTGTGCCATAGAGTTCTATTCTATTGGCAGTACTTACTTACAGGGACTAGACAAGCTGGTGTTTGTGTGTACATTTGAACACATGTGTCAGCAGTGGGTACATTTTAATATATAATAATAAATCTTTATTCAAAATGTTAATGTATAGTCCAAGACTAGACCTGTAGTGCCTTATAGTGTATGAACAGTGAAATGAATTTTTAATGATATCCACAAAATACTCAGAAAAGTAGATCATAATGTAATTAAGCCACAGTTGTCTCAAATTAGTAAAAATCCCTGTTTATTGATTGGAAGACAGTACACATGTACACAAATAAAACACTCATTTCCAACAGCTGTTTCGCAACATGCTCCTCCATTGACCATTGGAATGCAGGATGCCATGTGAGAGCCAAAAAGAGGCTTCTCACAATAAACGAGGAACATAATGATTCTTTAGGGTCTTTCAGCAAGAAGTCTATAAACAGTTTTGAAGGTGCATTGTGTATTTTGTCTTGTCATTTTGCTGCTTATCTGCACAGATATATTTAATAAATATGAGTGTTTTTTGGATCATGAAGATTTTGTCTTTTACGTATTTTAAGTATTTTAATCAGGAAAGTAGCAGAAATAGAGATTTCCATATCTCTTGTTTGTGGCTAAACTCAAGCCTGTAGTTGCGTCTGCTCCATTCATGAAAATGTCCTACAGCTGGCTCCACCCTCACGGTTCCTTTTTCTGAATGGAGACTTTAGCTCCGCCCTTTTCCTGTTTCTCTACAAACTGAGCTCAAATGTGAAAATCTGGACTGCTTGCCTCGCCTCACCTCCCCCTCCCTTCTCTTTCTCTCTCTCTCTCTCTCTCTCTCTCTCTCTCTCTCTCTCTCTCTCTCTCTCTCTCTCTCTCTCTCTCTCTCTCTCTCTCTTTTTCTCTGTCTCTCGCTTGCTCTCTCCCTCTGCTCTGAGTGTTCCAAGATGTGAGTTAATCCAGCAATTGCAATGTTGTGTGGGCTGATTGTTTGATTTTTTGCCTTGTAGTAATTATATAGGAAGTTGTGGCCATAAATCCACTTTCAGCTTTTTTTTTCTGAGCGTAGAAGAGTGTGATGAAGATGGGACAGAAGAGAGCGAAAGCACGACAGTGGGTTTAGTCGACACAACATACACAAGTTCTCTGAAATTTATAGTCTAGAAGTTGTTTGTGTTGCTCTGACCTTCCGCTTGCTCTTTCGTAGTGTCTGGCATATCACCTAATAGCTGTGCCTCACACACACACATACACACACGACCCCCCCCCCCCCCCCCCCTCAACCCACCACCCCCTCAAAGCTCTCTCCTAACAAAATACACTGCTCCAAAAGCTCTCGACTTTCCAAAATACAGCTGCTATGCAACAAAAGTCTGCAAAAACATCCTTCAGACTGCCAGAAATGCAGCGAGACCACTCGTCCTATCCCTTCCTCCCGCCCTCTCCTAACTTTTAACAGAGAAACAACCCATGTACAGGCACACACACACACACATAAACACATGCGTGCGCACACACACACTTAAGCCCCACGTTTGTATGAATGGACTGGTTGTGAGAGACTGGCTGAGGCAGCAGTGAGTGAAAACGCAACCTCCATTCATAAAGCCTGCAGCCTGAGAGACGCACCATTCAACAGCACACTCACAGTCCGTTCTTTCTTTCTTTAACTAAACAACACAACATTACACCTACGTTTGTTTTACAGTTATTTAACAATGCTGTAGTCACTATTCTAGTCTCTTTTTTCTATCTTTCTTTCTCTCTTTCTTTCTTTCCTTTTTAACAGTATAAAACTGCATCTAGTTATTATTACTACTTTCTTTATTTCTTTCTACTTTCTATTTTTAACTAAACATTACAAAATCAACAACTTGTAGCTACAGTTTTTGGTAGCTACAGTTCTTTGTTTTTACTTTATTTTTAAGCAGAAATCTACAAAATCTAAAGAAAATGTAGATCCAGTTTTTAGTACTATTTTCTTTTTTTTAACAAAACAAACAATACTAAATTGACAAGTTCATAGCTGTTTTTTACTTCTTTCTTTTTCTTTTTTAACTGTTAATACAAAATGGACTGCAAATTTGTGCTACTACATTAAAACATTGCTACTAAACTGAGCTGAACAGTTACTTCCCTACCATTTAGCTATGTTGTAAAGTTATTTTTGTTTTTATAAAATAAGTTCTAATGTCCTAAACCATGTTGTTTTTGCAAAAAAAAAGGATCTTGGTTATGTTTTGAGTATAAATACATTTTTCAAAATGTCTCTTACATTGCTCTCAACCCAGACGTGAAATTCGTTATAGTATTTCAGTGTTTATTAACATTGTTAACCTTGCTGTTCTAAACTTTAGATATTAAACAGTTTAGTTACTTAACAAAAGTTCAGTATTTTTTTATTCTTTCTGTTGTGCTTGCTTACAGTTTTTCTTGCTAAGCAACCCAACTGTGGTTGCATTTGAACTTATTAAAATGTCACTAAAAGTTTTTATAAACTATTTTAATCCATAAACATAGGCGCTAAATGTGTCTCGTCAGTGATTTTATGACCGTAGACCCAAAAAAACTCCTCATTCTGTTTACACTCTGGTCTATAAACTGTAGTAAACTGTAACTCCTCTGTTTGGGTGAAAGCATTTCCTCTAACTGTCGAGGATGAAGCTCCGGCTGGAACGTGCTCGAATATCCCCTCTGGCTGGGGTTCGCTCAGATTGAGGTATGGCCAGTGGAGCTCAGCTTAGCGTGCTGAATGGACGGCAGTGTGTGTGTTTTACTGCATCACTGGGCCGGGAGGTGATACAAGGGAGGGGAGGAGGGGAGTGAGGAAAACAGCAAAACTCAAACCAGCCCAGGACTATGTCTGCTCTCCCTTTTCTCAGAGGGGGCTCCCTCCCCCTTCTTTCTGCTGCTGAAAGGAAAAGGAACGGTGGGGGAGGACTAATGATAACAAGGCAGCCCTATATCTAGCAACTCACAACAGAAGAGCTAGGAGGACACAACCAGTGAACTGCTGTCACAAACAGCTTTTTGTTTCTAGATTATTTTTATATTTTTAAAATTTAGTAATATTGACTGTTTTTGAAAATTGTCGAGTTAAAAAAAAAGTGGGAGAGCATTATCCTGCTGAAAGATTCCAGTTGGAAACCCTGCCATTAAAGTTGAACAAGTTAATACAGTGACCTCAGTATATCGTGCACACACTGCTTTGTTGTTTCTATTATACAAAAAAAAAAAACTGAACTGAAAAACTGAAACTGATATTTTGAGCAATACCAAAATCAAACATATAAGACATTTGGCGAAATGCATTAAAGAGTATTAAAGAGGTTTTATCAAAGCATGTCTAAAATGTTGCTTTTTTTACATTGTAGAAACTATATAACCTAAGTGTATTTGTAATCTATTCTACAGATCTTTTTAAAGTGTATTGCTTTGTTTTCAGGTTTTAACATTCATATTTTAACATTCTGCTAAATTGTTACTCTTGTACAACAAAATGCAATGAAATTAAATATTTGAGCGAGACCAAAATCAAACAAATAAGACATTTGGCAGAAGGCAGAATAGTAAAGATGTTTTTTTTTCCATTGTATAAATTAAATTGTATAATTGTATTGTATCTGTAATCTATACTAAAGCTCCTTTAAATGTATTGCTTTGTTTTTAGGTTTAACCATTAATATATAACAATATAACATTATCAAATAGACTATATGACCAAAAAGCTTAGAATAAAGTCATATAATATTATTTTATTTTATTAATTAAGACCATTGTTTTCTTCTCCTATAAAGTTATAAAGCTGTTTCAGAGTATGTTTTATGATTATTGCAAAGCTAATATCAATAAAAAGAAAAAAAGATGGCCATGCATTTCATACACTGTTGTAAATTCTATATGCGATCGTTCATTGTTAGGTCTGACTAGCTTTGCCCTTTTCTTTTGTTCTGGCTGATCTTTCAGAGATTTTCTGCTGACACAGAGCAGGTCGTATATTGAAAAAGCAAAGATGGATCAGTCGATCGTAAGTGTAGATGAGAGACAGCAAGAAGCGGGGCTGAGTGTCTGTACTCCAAACTATTATAATAATTAAGGCCTTAACCCAGATTAGAGGAGAGCATGCGGAGTCTCTGTAGAAATGTATTTCTCACGGGCCTGACAGGAACTCGATGGGCGCGTGTTATCTCTCTCAGGAGATAAGGAGTGCACTTTTTTTTCGCTCTCCGACACATCACTGAATGGATATCTCTACAGTCAGGTTCATTATATAATTTCTGCAATGAGAGGGAAATCAATATGTGCATTAAACATTTAAAGAGGACAGCTATATTGAGAGCTGAGGGATGGGAGGTGGAGAGATTAATTACTTCTGCTACATACACCCCCCCCCCCAACCATCCCAACACACACACACACTGTCTCTTTTTCACACACTGAGTCATTCTCCCTTTCTCATTCACACTCATGCATTCACCACAACAATATCATTTTGCATGAAGTTACATCATTTCACAGTATCTTCTTTTTTTTGGTATTTTCTTTATTCTGATTGATCTTAGTTTAAAAAATAATCTTCCGTTAATTTTAGTTCATATCATGGGACTTTATATGAAATGAGATCATGATGTGAAATCTCTGTAGCAGGAGTGCATCCGGTTTTCTCCGTGCTTCAGAAAGGGAAGCGAAACTGTGAATTTGGCGAAATCAGAGCGCGCTCTCGTCACATGCACACAGTGACTAGCACAGCGATGGCACTGATTTACGTGCACAAGCTGGGATTGGGACAGTCAAAGAGAAGGCAATCTACAATGTGTGAAATTCCTTTTATTTTAGTCTGAGTGTGTTTGCAGTCAGAGCCTGCTGTACTACTTGACAATGTCAGGTTGACATTCGACAATCAAGTCAAATAGAATTTATTTATATAACACTGTTCAAAGCAGACATTGGTGCAGGGAAGCTTTACAGGAATCCATGTGTAAGCAATGGTCAGAAAAGACCAACTATTACATCAATTAGAAATAAGAAAATATATGATTATAATTTGTAGTTTGTATTTATTAGAAGCATGCTTGTTTTTATACTCTAATAATTCTATTCTATTGTACTCTAATAATTTTACTGTCAAATAACTGTAGAAACACTTTGGATCTTCCATTGGTTAGGAGTTCACTGGTAGAACTGAAGGCCTTAAAACATGTCAGGTTAACTGTCAACATAATTAGACATAATTCGCTGTAAATCCAATATGCATCCTACCCAGGGTAAGGTCACTTGTTAGAAATGGAAAACAGTGTTGGCAGCTCTGTATTGCAAATTTTGATGAATCAATGTCTAGGTAATTTAGGATCTATTATGATTTAGCTTTACAGTTAAATGTTATTAAAATAGCAGAAAATCTTTGCATCACAAAAGAGTGATTCATCCAAGTTTTGATATATATATACAGTATTGTCAGAATTGAAGGTCAAGTTTATTAAACATATATTGTAGGTATTGTAATATAAGCTGCCCTTTTCAGGGTGTGAACATTTCATTTTATGTTGAACAAACAGAACTGGTTATATATTGCTTGGAATAAAAAAAAATAGTTGCATTAACATACATTACATTCTAAACATTTCCATTCTGGATGAGTGGTCCAGCTGAAATGCTTACTTTAACTAAAACCTCATTCAATTTATTTATGTTAAAGTTAAGACTTTAACATAAACCCTTTCCTTCTCCTATAGCTACAGTTTCCAAAATGCACAGTTTGGTTATGACCACAACAATACAGCAAAGCTCTGAGGTCTGAAAACTGACATGCAATGATCTCTATCTATGCCAGGAAAAAGAGCAGTAAAATCTTATAGCAACATTAAAACACAAGAAATCCTGCAAGATTTTATTTTCTATCTCCAAGAGATGAGTTCTGACTCCTCTTTCATTGAGCTTGCATGCTGACCTGAAGCCCAGCACATGTCCAGCACATGTTTCTACGCTCTGCTGAAATGACAGACTTGTTTCTTTGAGAGCTTTGCAGCCCAGTCATTTCCCTCATCCTCTCCCTTCACTTGAGTTTTCCACTGATTGTTTTATTGAAGGTAGAGTTACGTACGCAGAAGAACTGGCCCAACAAACACGGAAACCTCAGCAAAATTTAACAGGATTTCCAGACCCCAGCAGCACTGTTAAAAATAAGCTCGCAACAGACGTTCCCAGCCAGTGGTTGACTAATGCTTGAAGTATTTTTTAAATCCCAGTCTACACAACAACATGAATGAATTATATCATGCTTTAATGCTGTCCTTCTGTTCCTCTATTCATTACCGAGGCGTTGTCTTGGCATATTGTGCTCCTGCCATTGGAAAAGTGCCCTGACTAGACATGTTGTGACTGCTGTGACCATCAACCGTGACACCCTTGTACCATCATTATTTTCCAGTCTGATGTATAGCAGCCTTTGACAGGCACTGTTCACAGAGGAACGAATGGCTCGGCTTTGAAAGCCGTGTTAAGTGGGATGCAAAAAATCAATACCTCCATTTTAACATTTAAAGCCATTCTAGTGTAATTGGCATTCTTGTTGTTCTTATTGATTTGGCCCTGTTAGCTGCAGCTGGCCAATAGGATGCAGGGTGGATCTCTCCTAACCTGCCAGTTTGGCGCAGTGGCCTAAAGTGCGCCTGTATCGTAACAACAGATCAAATCGCAAACACACTGTAATGTGGAAAAGGATATTTGCTCACAGCGTACTGGTCCAAACACAAAGCACCAGTCCATTATATCTGCAGCTCTGAATTCTATCTTATCGACTGTGTTTACTTAATCGTTCACTCTTTTTTTTTGCACTCTTTCACTGTAACACACTACAGCCCACAGTCGTCACATGCTCCAGCCTGTGCTCTGCTAAAGCACTGTGTGTTTATGGGCCTGAGATATTCTACCGAAGTCAGTGAATCATCCTACCTGTTGAGATATTGAGGAGCTGGCCTCGTCCACAGCTGTCACGAGCTGAAAACCTCCAGGAAGTCATTCTGACATGAATATACAATACTGTAAAACTCTCCAGATCTTCGCTGGTGTCGAGGTTTAGCTCAAAAGCAGAGCGCAAGATGGAAATTTATTAGCAGTTTAAAAAGCAATGAAGCAACAACAGACTTTAGTGAACAGTTCTGATTCTACACACTTGAAAAAAAATATTCTTTTAGGGTTCTTTAGTAGAAGCAGGGATTTAACATAGAACTCAAAACGTTCTTTGTAGAATAAGATAGAAAAGAAGATAGAATATTAAAAGATAAAAAATAGTATAATACGATATGATCCATTAGTAAACATTATAATGTAAATTCTTCTGTAACGCTAGAACTGAAGCTCTACATACTACATTCTAGATGGCTGTGTTAAGCAGAGTGTATTCAGACAAATGTATTTTAACAGCTTAGTTAATAAGATTTTGGTATTGGCTAGAGACATTAAATTTTGTAATGTAATTTTAAATGTTTTAAATTATACATTTATTATATATTTGATTTATTATGTATTTTAAAAGTGGCATAATAAAAGAAAACATGCTCTGTATTTGTCCTTCAGGCAAATGTATAATTTGTTCAGTCTGGGCCAAAAAATGTATTTTGTTGACTGAATGTTCTTAGCATTGCAATGTCAGTATCAGACATAAAAACTGCTATTTTGCCATGCCAGATAATATATTTGGATACACACAACTGACACTATACTGTTATTAAGTGGCAAATTGTATTAAATTTTAGTATTATATAGCATAATAATCTGAATATATATATATATATATATATATATATATATATATATATATATATATATATATATATATATATATATAGTGTATATATATATTTTTTATATTATAATTAATTCCATTTAAAACCATCATTAATCGACATGCGAATAAAAAAAATGAGAATTGGCAGTTTCATATTTTTGGGGGGTATTTTTTTGTAGAAACTATATACATTGAACCTCAGAATAACAGCTGTTTATTTTAGCTATGCAATCGATTTTTTCATTTAATTGATAATACAGTTGAGTGCAATAAATTACATAGAGGGTTTATTTCAGATTATGTAATCACTCCTCAAAGATTGAGAAAAAAAAAGAGTGTGAGGGTTTGCAGATATATAATTTGGACAATGCTAATGACATATAAGCTTTCTTCATTAGTTGGCTATGTTAGATTTCATAGCTCCAGATCAGTATAAAACACACAGACACCAAACCTTAGACACCAGACATGTATTGGCTAATCGACTGCAATTGTGTACATTTAATTTTTGGCCTAGACCATCGTTAAGTGGGCTCCCTGTCGGGCCAATCACCAGCGCTGCTCCTCCTGACAGACCTGCAGAGGCTTTTGAGGAGCCACTGGTGCCTCCATCTGTCACAGCTGGTGGCTGTCTTTTTTGTCTGGGCCGGCAGTGGGGGTATCGAGGTCCTGAGATCTGTTTGTGGTGGGAGTTGACTGAATGGCCCTCCATAATGATCCTCCACTTCCTAAAGCACTCAACCATGACCATCCCCCTTCACCTCCCTGTCCTCTCCTCTCAAGCATGCTATTTACATATGTAAAGTCCAGCTCCTCTGTCCTGGCCTGGACTGCCTCTTTCAGGTCACTCTGAATGGGAGATGCTCTCGCCAGGTTGTGCACAATGCTACTGGATTTTCACACATACGTGTGTGACTTCAATAGAGATGCGAATGCTAAGTGGTAGCCACGTTCACGTGTTCACTGTTGGGTTTATAGCCTCGTTTAGCAGTTTGCGAGAAAGTGTAGAGGTGTAGAGGTCTTTTTAGGTGCTTTCATTTTTGTATCTTTGCTGTGGTTAATTAATAAAAAAAAGGAAAAACGGGCATAGCAAAATAAGTTTTAACCAGATGTCCCAAGAAATCAGTAATCTATCATTTAATTATATTACTAATACAATTTATTTACCAAAGATTGTATTAAAATGAGTAATATTGGGCAGATATAATCTGATTTTGTTTGATGGGTAATGAAAAATGAGAACAGTGTAATTATTCCTTTTGTATCAAGGATGACCTGCATTAATTAATTTACCTTATATAACATCAAGTCCTGCGATGTGACGATTGCACTTGCGCACATTGCAATTACAGCTCTGAAACAATATATAATTGTTCAGTTTCTGCTAGTCCATTCATTATGGGCCCTTCACACAACACAACAGTGGTTTGACAAGGTTTTCTCATGACAGAAATGATGTATCTGAGAGATAGTTCTATATTTAAGATCTTTAAAATCTCTCCTATGAAAATTTCCAAAAGAAACTGTCCACATTTCCACATTTCCTAAATCCTGATTTGTAATTTCTAAGAATCTCTCTCTCTCTGTATTTCTTAAAGCAGTAACTCTATGTGCGTACTGTGTACAGTGTTCGATCAGAAACATCTAAACACTTCACCCAGATGTCACACTCCACGTTCAGGTTCACGACCTCCCTTCCTCTTGCACAAGAAACAAAACCTGTGAAATATGAGTGGATCTGAGGAATAGTGACGTAGCTTCCAAATGAATCGCACGGAGAGAAGCCAGAAACTGAGAGCTTTGGTTGAGTTTCCTCAAATAAAGTGGGAGAAAGAAGAACACATAGTACATTTAGTGTCACATCTCTGTTTACACTCTCTGCCACTGGTCTATAAACTGAGTGTAGGTTTAACGGCAGGAGGAAACGTCTTGATAATGTTACATTTTCCCAGGGATTGACTCCAGTAACTGTGCATGTTTTCTGTAAACGAGCCTCAGTTCAGCTGCTTTATAATTCTCTGCTCGGTATAATGAGTTTATTGGACAGTGTGATTTGAGGCATATGATTACTACTGAATAGCACCACACAGCAAATTTCACCTCTTCCCAGCTAAATTAATTTGATTCATTACAAGTGATTTGTTAAAGGGGGAGAACGGGAGGTCGGCCAAGATTTTTTAATTACAATCTAGTGCCAGCCATGACGCACAATAGCTCAACTGGAATATCAACATCAACTTCCAGTGCATATGAGAATAATATAATGACATATGACTTTTACAATTATGCAATTGTGATATTTAGTTTTTCTGAGATTTAATAAGTTCTGAAAGACATAATTGATAGGCTGTACCTAGGGCTGAACACTAATTTAGTATCAGTATCAATATATTGCAAAGAAAATGCTTCCATAACAGTAATATTACTTTTATCTATGCATTGTGGATGTTCTTGTCACAATTTTTATATGGCTTTTTATTGTTCATATTATTATTATTATTACCATTATATTGTATTGACCAAAAATAGGAAATACAGCTCTGGAAAAAATGAGAGAATAATAATAATTAATAATTTCCTTAGATTTTACTTAATTGTAAACCTCTAGAATATAATCAAGAGGAAGATGGATGATCACAAGCCATCAAACCAAGCTGACCTGCTTGAATGTTTGCACCAGGAGTGGCATAAAGTTATCCAAAAACAGTTTGTAAGACTGGTGGAGGAGAACATGCCGAGATGCATGAAACCGTGATAAAAAAACAGGCTTATTCCCCCAAATATTGATTTCTGAACATTTCTTAAAAAATTATGAATATCTTTTTTTTTTTTTTTCCAGAGCTGTACATTGTGGTAAGATTTTGCTACACGGCCCAGCACTAGTTGTACCTCTTAAAAAAATACACTGGTTGCTAATTGGAGAGCAAAAATACAAATATTTCAACAAGATTTTTATACAAACATATTCCTGCTAAAATTCCTGAAAATATAAATTTGCTAAAACAGTACCCTTGTTTTATATATTTCAATTATTTTGAAGCTTATCAATTTATTTAAACTTATATTTTTTTAACTGTAGTCTGTTTTTTAGAATACTACACTATGCTTAAGAAAATGCTTTATGGGAATTACATTATTATATTGTCCACCTCAGCTGTAGTTCCACATGGTTGTGTATGGTGTTTATCAATACATAATACGCATTTATTAAAAAAAAAATATGTTAGATCCAGCAAATATGGTGCAGCATGCTTCACACTAGGAAAACATAATCTTACAAAATTTCATCCTTGTTACAATGTAGGAACATAAATAGTATAAAAATGGGTACGTTTTTAAAAGCATACGTGCCTGTGCAGACGCATTCCTAAAGTGTATTGGACTTTGTATATCTACCCATACTAAAGTCTTAGACTTCATGGCATGTTTTCATGGGCCGAGTGGATTAAAATGCTTAACTTCTATTGTCTCCCTCCCTGAGAAGTCTGCTTAAATACAGGCTAATCCATTCTGAGCTTTGCACTAAGCCAACACTTCCTCATCACTTTGCCCAGCATGGGAAAAAAAGGAGATAAACGAGTGCCATCCCCCTCTCGCCCAACTCTCTCAGCTCTCTTAGCTTTCTGGCTCTCTCTCTGATGCCTGTGGTAGGGCCGTTACTTGTTACTGCAGAATTACAGCGAGAAGAGGCCTTTCCTCTATTCCTCTTTCTTCTCTAAGAGAGAGAATATGTAATTACCTGGGCTTGGGTTTTAGCCTGTGCCTGTTCCGTCAGGTCTGCGCCCACGACAATCAACACATAAACAGCCATAAACACAGGGCTGGAACTCAGCTGGAGGAGCACAGCTGCTGCTGTTTACCCTGAGCGGCCCAGAAAAACATCCTGTACCATACAGTCTGCGCGCCGGCCTGCTCCCTTCCAATAATAAACAGCAGCGCAGTGCTGTAGTGCAGACCCAGGCCCAAACGCGCTGGGTGGCTCGTCGGCTACTCCGCTGGATGGTCCATCCCTCTCTCACTCTGAATAAGATCTGAACTCAGACTCAAACAGCATCACATGCAGTCAACCAGCTAAGACATTTTTGTTGTCTGACATTTGCTTCTTTAGTTTTGTACTGGATGTTTTATTACTGGGTTTTATTTTGGTATGAAAAAAAATAATAATAAAACAGGACACGTTGTTCACTGTGGTTGGGATGTCATGGCCAGAGGGGCTTCAAATAAGTTGTAAAGCCATGGAAATGTGTATGTGTGTTGATGAGAGGAGGCTAAATACTGCACCTTTTAAAACTGTGTGAAACTAGGACTAAAACAATGTTCATGAACTTTAATAATTAAAATGTATAACATTTACTAATTTACCAGGACCAATTAATTAATATAATAGCCAATTAGTATAATAGCCAATGTAGAAAGTACAAATTCAATTAAGTAAAGTTAAATGAAATAAAAATAATTGTGTGTGTTAGTGACATTAAATTTGATTATGCATTTAAAACTCTGTGCTTTTGTACATAAAAAAAAAATGCTCCGCTTCGTTTTAACAATTCAACAATACCAAATCTCAGGCATTCCTTGTTTTTTTCCTCCCGCTACAGTTAGGAAGTGTCAATTGCGTTTTGAGCCAATACTACAGGACATGCTTCACACATGCATTTCAGGACAAGCTGAAGGAGTGAGTTGCTGTAGGGCTGGTGCTGAGGCAAAAAAAAAAAAAATCACAATATATTTTGCATTAAAAAAAACAACAGAAACAAAGCCAGGAATGTCCACAACAGATGTTCTTAGCTACAAACCGATGAATGAATTTGCCAATATATGTCTTGAAATAAATGCCAGTAAGTGACGGATGCTGTAAATAATGGATCTCTAAACATTGGAAAATCACATTACTATTTTTGAAGCATTTTCTATTGTGATATATACAGTGTATTCATATTGAATGATTATTATTATAGAAATTCTATGCTTCCTAGTGCAAGTTATTTTAAAGTAAATTGCTACATCATGTTGCTTTGGAAGGCAGTGCTGCTTCTTAAGGCCAGCTGTGGGTCTGTGCATGAAAAGTGCACTTATTTCAGCTCAGCCACTTAGTATTAATACCATTTTCCATTAGACACATGATTTAAAGTGCTCTTAAAGAAAATATCCGTACATTTCTCTGTGATATCTTCCCCCTGCACCTGTGCGTTGGCTTTTCTTTCTTTTACACAGAGTTAATCATATGATAAGTGAGTGCAGCGTCAGCCATTACAGTGAAAAACAGTCTGAATGGGGGAAAACTCTTAATGGCATACCTTGGCAGCAGCAGCATGACAGTTAACAAAAGCATGCCACTGGCATTGTGTATCTGAGCAGAGCCGTGTGACGGCAGTGAATGTTTATGCCGTGATGAACCTGTTGAGAGCGTGGGATGTTAATAGTTTTGTTGTGTCTGAAGGAGGAGAGGTTAAAATGAATCTGTCAACAGACTGAGGTGTGTCTGTGCATTTGTGAATGTGTGTGAGTGTGTGTATGCTCCATTGATGACAAGTGCACCTCTTTTGGAGTAGCTGGAACGTTTGTACATGTGTGTCTTTTCTCTCCAGTCTTGTTTTGGCTGAGAAGTCATTGAACTGCTCTGGTATTTCCAGCGCAGACAAAAGTATTTGCCTCTGTGCTGTTCCCTGAGGCCAGAGCGGAGCGCCCTGGAATGTGTCTATATTAATGAACCTGTTTGTCTCTATCGCAGCAGTGGCATTCCACAGCCCGCCGGTGAAGATTAAGAAAGAGCCCCAGAGCCCCGGCTCAGACCCCAGCCAGTCATGCAGCCACAAGCAGAGCTTCAGCTACCCCAGTGGAGAGCAGTGCCTTTACGCCAGGTCAGCACGCACGATCAGCAACTGTACCCAACCATCCGGCCTTCACTCACTGCTTCACTTACTGCACTTACACTACACTCACTCCTCTTAAATAAAACCTGTAAGCCTGTTTAAAAAAAAGTTAAAAAGATTTCTTTAAAGTTATCTATTTATATTTCTATTCATTTAGATTTAGATTTATTTAGAAGATTTCTTTTTAAATCTGCTTAGTTTAATAAATGAGGTATATTAACTAGATTATAAGTAAGCTGGTAAATTGTACTGTTATTTATAGATTTAGATTTACTTTAGATTTATATATATATATATTGTAAAAAATAATAAATACATAAATAATGAAAAAGTTTTCTTAAGGGTATATTCTGTCTTATAACACCCTAATTAAATAGATTTTAAATATGTGCTTTTAGTAGGGCTGACGGGTATACGAAAATATTTTAAAATTATATTTAAACACGTTTTTTTTTGTTTACAATGCACACTATTTACATATTTACTATAATTTACAATATACTTTAGATTCAATACCTTAAACTTTTTATCTATTTAAAGAGGACTAACTACAATATCTGATGTAAACTATACTCACAATAGGCTAAGAAATTAATGTCATCACAATAACATAATTCATTGTAATACAATAGATTTAGCTTTCCACTTGTTTTTTTATGTCAGGTGTTTGTGAAGGCCAAACACATTTTTACTTACTAATTATATATACATATATGCGTTTGTGTGTGTATGTTTGTGTGTGTGTGTGTATGTGTGTTTTTAAGTAATCTAATCAAAAATGTAGTAAATAATGCATATAAATAACTAACATTAATGAAAATGTGTGTCCAAACTTTTGACTTGTACTGTATGTATTATTGTAATGTGTAATTATATTATTTTCCTTTTAAGGTTCTCTATGCAAAAGTACAGATTACGTCTTGTTAAAAGTTGTAAAGGAATGTAATATTAAGCTTTCATATTGTGATTACCTTAAGTTTTATGATTTAACTACAAATGCATTAATAACTGGCTTCTTTAATTAAAACATTATTTTATATTTTATTCTGCTGTTTATTTGAACTGAAGAGATGAATATATATACATGCTGTGTTCTACAGTGCCTATGAACAGAAGAGAGCAGCAGCGTCAGCAGCAGCGTCAACAGCAACGGCTGCAGCTGGAGCAGGACCAGGACCAGGAGCAGGACCAGGTGCAGGACCAGGACCCAAGAGCTCCTGCCCCGGGACCCCAATGTCCCCCATGCCGCATTACTCCCCGAAACCACCGGTGGGCACTCGACCTGAAACGGGCTACATGAACCCACCGTCGACCAGCCAGTCACACCCCAGCCACAGCCACAGTTTCCCCATTAACCACAGGTAACACACCAGCACACTCCATCCCAACTGTTGAACAACACTGCAGACCATGTTGCTCAATTCAGTAGTTTGGCTCAGATCAGATTCAAATGTGACTCACGCAAAAGGTGACACTGGCTGTTGATGAGCTCAATATTTGCATGCAAGAAAGTGAGGGAAAAAAAAAAGCTGTGGTCTGCTGGGTTTTAACATGGTTGCATCATCTTGTATCTGACGACATGTTTTATTCACATAATGAGGTCTTTAAAAAAGCCTTTGAAAAAAAAAACCTTGTAACATTTCAGAAATCATGATTTTCCTTATTTTTAAATACATTTTTGCCATTTACATTTTCTAGCTCCAGATTCCCCGCAGGCTCAGCAGAGATGGGTCCCCCATTTGGACCTCCGGGTCAGGCCCTGCAGCGCATGCACCCTGCTCCAGCTGGAGGAGGAGGAGGAGGAGGTGCTGGTGGAGGTGGAGGTTATCACCGGCAGCACTCTGACCCCTGCATGCCCTATCTGCAGCAGAGCTTTAAGCAGGAGTTCATGGACCCCCTGTATGAACGGGCAGCTCACATGGCCGGCCCTCACCCTCAGAGGTTCCCCCCAGCCCATATGATGGTCAAGCAGGAGCCCACTGACTACACCTATGAGCCTGGTGAGTGTAATAAAAATCATTTGCTGTTGACGGGTGTATGAATGGAGTTCTTCAAAGGTCCTATGATGAAGATGGTTCTATACAGAATTATGACAAGACAAATAACTATTTAGATATATACAGTAAATTATTTTTGAAGTGGATAACTTTTTATATGGATTTAAGAGCCCATTTTTTTAGTCAAACAATGGCAGTGTGCTCATGGCAAGGCAAGGCAATTTTATCGTAGAGTAAGTTGGAATGCAGACTAATAGTGCAAAGTAATATAATATTTCTCGATCCACAGTATCACAGTTGGTAATAGAACTAGACAAAATGGCCATAAAACAATATTTCGTTATTTTAGGCTGTTTTTGCGATATTCTTGGCAATATGGCAAAACTTTAACATTTTTAAAAATAATAATAGTGTAACAAAATCTACCACAAAACTAAAGTTTAAAGTTCAGCATATTTAGTGCTGCATATAAACAATTGCAAACCAACAATTAAAAGTAAATACAGTAAATAACAAAACAAATACAATATCCCAATATGGAGTTCTATTGTATAACTATTTTTGTTACAATAATATTGTGTATTATATTATATGGCACAGCGCTAGTTAGTGATCAGTGTATGATCTTGACCAGCCGCATCTAAGAAGTACATTATTGTCTGTGCGATCAGACAAACACCGACATCACATCCACATTCAGTGCAGAAGCTTCAGAGGAACATGGCCTGTACTAGTTCCTGCCCTATGACCTTGTAGAGCATATGTAATTTGCAATCCAATTAATAGCTAGAATTAGTTATACTCAAAAATAAAAAGTAATGATCCATTCAAATTTGATTATGTTACATAAACTACTGTAAATAAGTAATTACCGGTATGCTATATTATAATTGAATAGTCTCTTACTAGTCTATTTTTGTTGTAAATGCTATATGCCTACTATATGCTTAGTGTTGCATGTATTAATAAAAAAACATTACAATTAACAACATTAATTAATCAGTATTTTTATTGAATAAAAACAATTACATGTAAAAGAAACCCCTGCAATTAACATTTTAAAAAGATTGCACACTTCTATGTGGTAGTTTAACTTGGGCTTTACGGGAAGAAAAAGGCGGGATTGGGAAGGTTTAACTGAGTATTACTCATACAGTAATCCGACCGCACTGAAATCCATTAAAATGATCTTCTCTGTTACTGAGAGATCAAAAGCTGTGTTGAAGAACACTACTGTAAACATTGAGTGAATTCAAGGGCACAGAGATGTCTATAAGAAGTTTTTTTTTCTCTCTCTCTCTCTCTCTCTCTCTCTCTTTATCTCCCTTTTGTGAAGTTGTTGTTTCTCCCTCCCACAACTCTGACACTTTGTAAAGGTCTCAACTGTATATCAGTGTTTCTTCCTCCCTCTCTCTCTCTCTCTCTCTCTCTCTCTCTCTCGGTCTTGCTCTCTCTCTCTCATCCACCCCTCCCCTTGGCGGCTGTGTGAAAGGCAGAGGAATTTCATTGAGAAAATGGAGTTCACTGGAAAGACTAGAATCCCCGGCGGAGCGCTGGCGGGTGTTGGGTTGCAGCAGCGGCTTCCTTTTTCTGCAAGGCAGATGAACTCATAATGGAAAAATGAGAGTAGCGGCAGTAACCTGAGAGGAGGGGGGGGGGGGCTGCGTTTGAGGAGAGGTGGGGGGGTAAAGGCTGTTTTGCTGTAGCTGGGCCGTACACACTTAGCTTCAGAGCAAGTCATTGCTCTTACTGAGCTGTGGTTTGACTGACAAGAGATGGAAACATGAGCCCGGGTGACTGGCTCATCTGTACGACTTACTGTATATTGCGTTTTCTTGTAATTGCACATAACTTTTTTTTGTAAAACGTTTGGATGAAAGCCCAGTCATTTATTTTGAAAGCTCCCGTTTGTTTCTTTTGACTTTTATAAAGTAACTAACTTTCATGTGGCTTGGTTGTGCTGTATCTGAGCTGTACATTCTCAGCTTTAGCTGTAGTCATTGCTCTTACTGAGCTGTGGATTGACTGACAAGAGATGGAAACCTGAGCCCGGGTGAATCTGGCTCATCTGTACGCTGTGAAAGATTTCAAACAGCAGTGGTTTAGCTCCTTTTGTTCTTCAGCACAACCCTACTTTCACACAGACAAAGCCACCCAGCCACGGACAGTCAGGAAACCGAGCATAACTCTACGCTAGGGAATTAAAAGAGGAAGTGTGATGTTGGGTCTTCAGTGTTTTGTGTCTCTTGTGGCTGTTTTGTTCTGGTATTGATAGCTTTGATGAGTGCTGATTACAGTAACAAAGTTCAGAGTTGTACGTGCTGAAATCTCTCTGAAAAAGGATGTTTTGTGTTTAGATACGGTGCTATCTGAGGTGGAGCTTCTCTTGGTGGGACTGTTTATCAGTGGATGTTTAACCCCTACGCTTGCCAGCTGTTAGTCATGCTCTGCAGGGCCATGAGAGCATGAATGCTCCAAAAGAGAAAAGAGAAAAGTCCCATTAATTAGAAATGTGTACTACATACTTTATTGCTTAACCTTTACATGTAGGTAACATGAAGCCTTTTTGTACTTACAGTTAGTTTGATGCTTCCGCTGTCTTTATTTTATACAGTGCTTTGCAAAACTCAGAGACCACCGTTCATTTATTTAGCTTTTTTAAAGTGACTCATTTTTAATGTTTGCAGAAATCTGCTTGGAGACTTTTCCATGCCTCCAAAATTCTGTCTTTCTTTAAAGCATTCTCTAAGAATACTAGACAGATGATCACACAGGAGAACACTCAGCAGTTTTTTTATCCACTATAGAGAAATGCAGAATCCAAAAGCTCATCTAAAACAGAGGATCACCACTGCTGTTCTAAAACTGTCTGGTGCCTTTGTGCTCCCAGATGTGTGGTGGATGTTGCCGGGGTGGCCCAGAGATTTCAGCACTCATTAGATGGGCCCCTGCTCTTCACATTTCAAATGGCTGTAAATATGACTATTAAAAATTGCATCTATGCAACTTCCAATTACAGTGTCGTACTTCATCTAAAGTTTCTTCACATAACTGTAGTGGGTGAACATGATTAATTCAAAATCTCTTAATTGCTTGTAACCTTTTTAAAACTTCTCTCTGACTTTTGCTTAGAAATTTACTTAATAGAAAAAAAAACTGAAATATTCATACTTTTTGAATGGGGCAGAAACATGGAATTTCACAGTTTATTTATTGATTTATTTTTAATTATCTGTGACAGTAAATTAAATATTTGTTTTCTTAACAATTTAACAGTTATTCCCTTGCACTGGAAATAAAAAACATATTTCTGCTCATGAAATTGATTTAAATTATTATATTTTTCCATATTGTTAAAGTGCCTCAATAAGATGAGAAAACGAATCTCATTTTAGTCTGAGACAAAACAGGAAGCTTTACTAAATGTGTTAAATCTGCCTGCTCAAGATAGCACCCATTCAAAATGAAAGTGCAACAGATTCATGCACAGTGTCACAGGTCTGACGTGCCAGAGTGATCGTGGTAGCATGCAGATGTCGTGGTGAGCAGTAGCATTACTCCCAACTGCGTGAGCGACATGAGCTCACTGCCTCCATACTGAAAACTTCCCCCTGTGGCATCTTATCTCTGTGCCACTGCATTCCCCAGACCTGAGTCACTACACAGAGGCGAGAATGAGGGTCCATTCTTACGATTCTTCCAGCGGTTACTTGTACAGTAATTTCATTGTCTCTAAGCATAGTACCAGAGCAAGAATCATGGTAATATGTCCATAACACTTCATCACAGTTGGTCATGACTCAGAAATATGACTCTCAGGTATTACAACTTTAAACTTTACTGTGCAAAACAGAACCTTGTGTTAAGTATATCCAGAAGTGGCTTTGACTTATCCAGAATATTGCAGAATATTTTCATGCATATAAACTGCAAACTAAAACAATTATACAATAAATACACCTAAAGCTTCACAGTGAATAATAGATTACTTTTAAGACAGAATATCTCTATCACGGTATGGATTTTTATTGTTATGATATTTCTGTGTCACAATATTTTGTATACAATATAATATTGTCCACCCCTAGTAATAAAGTAAAAGTCAGTTAATAAATGAGAAACACTGCATTGTTTTTTTATTTGTATTTTTAAACTGTCCCAACTTTTACATGATGTGAAAATTCCATACCAACTAACATTGACTCTATGAAGCCTGAGATTCTTATTTAAACATATATTCTTGTTTCTTTTCCTCATAGATGTTCCTGGTTGCACCTCCATGTACCACCACAGTGAGGGCTACCCCAACCCCCAGCACAACAATGAAGGTAAAGTATTCCCAACCATCTTTAACTAAATCATATGTTAAAGTTATAGCATTGCCCTTTATATAATAAGACTTTACTGACTGTTTACTGACTGTTAAGACTTGTATGCCTTAATATAGTGTATGTCTTCAGCGCTATTCAAAGCACAGAGCGTGATGTCATGCCCTTCATGCTAAAGCTGGAAAGGCTCAATGATATATTTGAATTAATCCCGTTTTAAGCTCTATGTCACAACCAAGGTCTCACTATATTGTAAAACATTTAAGTCTATTTAATAGTTTTGAGTGATTTATAAAGAGCATATTTCAATAGCACTGAACATTAGCGTTGCTGAGATACACCATTTTGTAACTACATGCATGATTAGATTGTGCACGAACAGCAATAGTCCATGTCCACTTCGGCTATAGATAAAATGACAAGCTTAGAAAGATGTCCGTCTCACACCCATCAGTCATGGCCAGCTCGGATTGGCCAGTGCTCTGCGGTCATTGGCTAACCAAGCCAGCGGGCCTGTGTTTCCACTGGCACCGGCATTCGTCTCTCCGCTGCCTGAAGAATTCCAGGGTAAATATTACTACTGGAAAAGGCCAGTATTTTTCCTGGAGCGAAGAAAAATAACCCACCTCTTTGCTCACTCTGTTTGTCGCACCATTTTGGGTCATTTCAAGGCGCAGACTGGGCTCAGCTCAGTAATGAGGGATTAATTACAGAAACTTCGAGTCACTTCCTTTACTGAGAGTCTAGTGTGCTACATGCTAATGATAATTGTTGTAATTGCTCCATGTTTTCTCATTTTCCAAAAAGGCACCAGTAGTCGCAGAGAAGTTATGAAATTGTACAATTATGTCATTATCTTGCAGACAGTCATGGCATGTTTCTAAAATGGACTATCATTAATACATCACTCTCTCTGCTGTTTGCTTTGTCGTTCTGCCTGAATTGATGCAAAAACATGACTTAAGACTGGCCAGGGAGTTAACACTGATTTTGTCCTGTTTCTAGGCTACATGTTCGAAAACGACTCGCGTGTTGTTCCTGAGAAATTTGAAGGTGAGTCTTGATTGACTGCTATTTATGATAGTACAGTATAAACTAAAGAAGTCTAACATTGTTTAAGTATGACCACATCCTTGTTCCTACATGCTTTTTTTTTAAGTTACACTATATCATTTAGGGGCACTTTGTAGTTCCATGATTAAAGAGTGGAATTAGGTCCAGGACCAGCTAGATAGAGGAGTGTCTAATAAAGTGAGTGTTGTTTAAAAACTCCAGCAGCAATGCTGTGTAGCAGCAGTAACACACAACCACCACATCAGTGAAAAGAGGAGAATAAAGTATGCAGAGAAATAGATACAAGGCTACAGTCTGTAATTATTATCTGTAACTACAAACTGATCCTATATGATCCAGGGTCACTGAAACCATACAGAAAAAAAAACACTATTGAAAGAGAAGCAGAACCTCTCATAGTTGGTAGTTCATAGTTTGAGATCAAATGGCCATCATGAACACGCAGAGTATGACAGGCACTATATTGCAGGACCCTGTCTCAGTAACATCATCCAGTGTCTAAAGTCTTCTGATACTGTGCTAAACAATGACCAGTCTGGATGTTTTTACATAAGCTGTGCTGGGCCGAGGCTATGGTTTCTCATGCACAACGATGATCCAGCCTCTGCTGACGTTGTGGAGGAAGCAGATCTGCTAGTTCCCATGGCTGGGGTGATTGATGGGATAGCTGGAATAGCTGTAGATCATTTCAACTGGCTGAACTGGTGCAAGCACTCTATTGAGGTGTCAGTTATCCATCGAAGTTCCCACGGTCTAGTTTGGTAAAGCAGAGAGTTGTTCATACCAGGCTAATGCGAATACATCATGGGAAAATTTAAGGAGTGATATCTGACACTGAAGCCGTCTGCTTCATTAACATTAGCATACCACTTTCTGAATGATGAGAGCCTCTGCTAAAGTGCTGTTATTGTGAATGGCACTCATTTTTACAATCACTTACAAGATATATATATATATATATATATATATATATATATACAGCTCTTGAAAAAAATAAGAGATCACTTAAAATTTTTTTTTTATTTGACTTTATCAAATTGAAAATCTCAGGAATGTAATCGAGAGGAAGATGGATGATCACAAGCCATCAAACTAAACTGAACTACTTGAATTTTATACCAGGAGTGGTATAAAGTTACCTAAAAGCAGATTGTAAGACTGGTGGAGGAAAACATGCCAAGATGGATAAAAAAATCAGTTATTCCAGCACATATTGATTTCTGAAAACTTTATGAATATGAACTTGTTTTCTTTGCATTATTTGAGGTCTGAAAGCTCTGCATCCTTTTTCTTTTTTTGTTATTTCAGCCATTTCTCATTTTATGCAAATAAATGCTCTAAATGACAATATTTTTATTTGGAATTTGGGAGAAATGTTGTCTGTAGTTTTTAGAATAAAACAACATTTATTTTACTTAAATACCCATATACTTGTACCTATAAATAGCAAAATCCGAGAAACTGATTCAGGCGCTGTATATAAATTTATATTCTAGATACAGCTAATTACTGTATACTTGACATATTGTATATAGCATCGCAACAATTTAAACTAAAATATGTTTGCTGATTGTTGTAATTGTAATTGAATGATTTTACTAATCACCTGACCCAGCCAAGGTGTGTTTACTACTTTAGCTATAATTGCTAACACATGCCAGAAGTCATGGGATAGCAGTATGTTGTGAGGCATTATCTTGTGAGTGAGGTACAAGGTTCCTAGGAACAACAGTAGATATGTTTCATGTCAATGAAAATCCTCTAAACTTCCCACTCAGACTGCATCCTGGCCATTAGGGCTGCACAGTCTTGTCAGTGTGCTTTAAGGGCAGCCCTTCCTAGACAACAGATGTTGTGCTACATTCCTACTCCTGTTTGGGTGCGTGTATGTTATACAGTTCATGATCATCATGATCATCATCATCCAAAAAATAGTTAGATACAGTAAACATTACCAGAAACAATACAACACTGGGAATGTTGCGTTACGCAGATGGTACGCACTACTTCTGTAAGTATAGCTTAGTAAATATTGCCCATTTTAGTCAAAATTTCTAATCATTTGTTGTTCCTTGTAACCTTTATCTTAGCATTGCAACCTGACAAGCAATCCTGATGGTTTTTCTACAGTTGTGTCAGTCATACTGTGTCCAAGAAACCGACGTCTGTACAACCTGATTAAGTTTAAGAGACTTAGGACAAGTTTATGGGCATGTACCATGTACTTACAGAAACTTATGGATAATGGTTAATCTTATTAACCATTGATTTCTAGTGTTTTTTTTTAGTAAGCTAAGCTAAGGAAGCCAAATTTGGAATTTTTGACTGAGCAACTACAACTTTAGCTGCTTAGAGGTCTAGAAAGTCTAGACCTCACTAGACAAGACCTTTTTTTTAACAATATCTCTTCTCATATGCTCAGGTGAAGTAAAGCAGGAGGGAGGCAGCGTGTTTCGCGAGGGCGCCCCCTATCAGCGGCGTGGCTCACTGCAGCTGTGGCAGTTTCTGGTGGCTCTCCTGGATGATCCTGGAAATGCACACTTCATTGCATGGACTGGCCGCGGCATGGAGTTCAAACTGATCGAGCCAGAAGAGGTGAGGATCTAAAAGTTCTGTTGGTTAATGTTGGAAAATAAGTGATTTATGGTTTGATGTAAATGCAGTAATGTAGTAAAATGATGTTTGAGAGTGAGGGCCCACTGGATAACCACGATCCAGTTTGTCTTCAGGGTAAAAGAACTTTTTTTTAATGGTTCAAAATGGACTTTTGAACCATTAACAGGAGGTTAAGACAGGCTGTTGTTGCCCAATCAACAACAAAAGAAGAAAAATAACTGGTGTTGTGGAGAAATCTCGCTACCTCTCAAGTGCACTTGCATCATGCCGCAGTATGGGCACAAATGCTTATAGTCAGTAGACTCCTGTATTTACTGTGACTGTAGATTAGCCCTAAAACAGAAAACAGAAATAAAATAAATCCAAGACAAATCTGTTATGCTCATTCTGCTGCATAAGGAATGTGCACACGAATTAAGTGGATTCTTTCCAGCAGATGGAAAGACAACATGCAGAACTGAAAATTTTGTACAAACCAATCGGTCTCCAGTATATGCACTCCATGTCAAGACGTACCAAATTTATTAAAACCACTCGATAAACTGCAGTGTGAAACCAAAATGTATCAGATTGAACAAATACAACATTATAAAAAAAAGAACCTTCATTTGGACTTGATCCAGACTTTCAGGTGTAAAAGTGCCCTTTGATTAGTGCACACAATAAAGACATAATGCAAATGTTTCAATACATGTTATGGAGTACAGTTGTGATTTATTTTTCTGATTACTGAGCTTTAAACTACTCATTGCAACAGATAAAATTTTCTTTTGCTTGCGATCAGCACCGTTCTCCAGTTCCTACCCACACACACAAATCCGACATCCATTAGTAGCTATGCATTATTTACCCCACTTAACAGCAGAGTGAAACAAAATGGAGTATGGCTCCATTACAAAATATTACAACCCTCCACTCCGAGTCAAAGCAGGCTGCTGTGGTGGAGGCATGAATGTTAACCTCCCATTGTCTGTGGTCAGTAGACGGCTAAATAGCACGAGTCAGCAGCCTGTCATGCAGAGATGCCTCCATCAGGCCTGTTCTACTGTACAGCATTAATCTTTCATTACTGCCAGGGTTTGACTATTGCAATTAGACCGCCACAGAGCTCTCAGACAGATCAAACACAACTAGCAGCGCTGGGACAACTTTACACGAGTCTGCCTGAAGTTTGTGTGAAGTGAGGTCTTTGTCTTTGTTGACAAAAAATTACGACCTTTTTTACAGTGTTATAAGTTTCTGTTAGTTTTATTCATAGTTCTTCCATAGTCTGTATGCAGACTCCTAGTAATTTTCTAGGGAAGAGTGGGGCAAAACTAATCTAATAATGTAATTTGGATCTTATGTGGTTACAATAGTTTAAATACAATATGATTTTAATTATGTTCTTGTGTTAAATAAATAACTCGCAAAGTACAGCCTCCATACTGTGGGGTTACTTTTATCACATTGTTAAAACTTAGCCTCTCTAATAATGAAGAAAACTCTAGATTCTCTATTTGGAGTGTTGTGTAGTTCAGGACTACACTTAATTACAGCCTGGGAAATGCACAATGTATCGTCCAGCATAAATAAATAGATTCACAACAGTCAAGTTGGACTTTGGACATTTTTTAATGTATAGATTAATCAAAAAAATTCTAAAGACGTTCAATAGTATTGTGCTTATATTTCTTCTTCCACTTTGTGGTCAAAAATACAAATGTTTAAAAAAAACACCAATTTTGAAAACACTTACTGATGAAAACTGTTGTTGAATAGATTTTATGGTTTAGGGCTGGGCCTCAAATACCATAGAATTAAAGCTAGGGCTATTTCACTGAGTGTTCAAGAAAAAGTCTATCACAGTAATCCCCCATATGTACAGCATGTTGTAATGTTTGCTCATATTTAGCTTTTGGCCAAATTCACTTGGTGCTGGAATCATCATTTACACTGTTACTGTCTAGCACTGTTTACACTGTATTCCATAGCAGACATGTGTAGCTTGTTGAAATGTGTTTGATTATATTAGACAGTGGAAATTCTCAGGTTCTGTTTCTGGTTTCTGCTGGAGCTAAAAAGGCATTTTGGGTCTGTAAAAGGAACTGTACTGTATAAACCTGTGGGAGTTGTCCTGGTCTCATTAGAATGACATTTTAAAGTGTTTTGACATATTAACACTCTCTAGTGATGAATAATTTTAAAGAACATTTATGAGTGCCTGTGAACATCATTGAAATGTCATTAGGATTAAATATGTGTCAGTGATGTATATAGTATGACATTCTTTGGTGATGTCAGCAACATCTTTTTTTGTCTCTGTTTTTTTTATTCAATAATTGACAAAAAACCCCAGAGGCTGTGCTTTGGATGTGTACATATTAAAGCACATGCAAGGATTTCCCTTTTTCTAACTTCTTTCCTGTTTTTTCTGCTTTAGGTAGCCAGGCTGTGGGGGATGCAGAAGAACCGTCCAGCCATGAATTACGACAAACTGAGCCGCTCTCTGCGCTACTACTACGAGAAGGGAATTATGCAAAAGGTAAAATGTGAACTTCTATTGTGTTTTTTTGTGTTGTGTGTGTTTTTAATTTATAAGAGCCCACGATGACCATGAAGTTACATACCCTTTAAAAAGAGAAACTTTTGTTTAACCTTGACCTTCAAATGAATTTCTAAACAGAAGCTTTGCTATAGTTATAATTAAATCAATGTACTAATGGAAGTAAATTTTTATTTTTTTTTCCTTGCTTGTGACTATTTTTAATATTAATTAATTTGCTGATTTTGTAACTATGTTCTTTGTTTTAAATATGGGACATTAAACACTGATCCATTAGTTCTTTTTGATAGATTCATTAGTTTAATATGTAATCATAAAGAAGATTTCATTGTGACTGATGGCACTGATTTCTGTGTGCACAGGTGGCAGGCGAGCGCTATGTTTACAAATTTGTGTGCGAGCCGGAGGCGTTGATCTCGCTGGCCTTCCCCGACAATCAGCGGCCCAGCCTGAAGGCCGAGTTTGAGCGCTATGTGAACGAAGAGGACACGGTGCCGCTGTCCCACCTGGATGAAGGCGTGTCTTACCCCTCTGAACCAGCTGCCACCAACATGGGCCCGCAGCCCTACTCCAAAGGCTACATGTACTAACGCCTCCAACAGCCCCATTTTCCCCCACCTTTCCCTCTTACCATGCACCTATTGCACATGCCCAACCCCATCCACTTGTATATACGGCTTATGGTGTTTTTTTTTTTTTTTTTTGGTTTGTTTAAATTAATATCATTAGGGACTCATGATTCCTCTCAGCTATGAGGCGTATCCAATACAAACACGTGAGACTGTGGATCGACAAGTGGCTAAATAAAGACCCAACATTATTACTACTCCATCATCCTGAGACCAGACTGTTTTCCCACTGTGGAGGTCTATTGAATGTTAACTTAAAGATACTGGGGTTCAGGATACAAAGCTGAGGAGTTTATCGATGACTTAGTTATGCAACCTGCTGGAGAAACCGCCGATCAATGGGTGACAAAGGGCTCTTTTTCGAACAAATGTCTTTAGCATACAAGTATGTAAACAAGCCAAATATAAGTCCTCTAATATATCAGTTCAGTGGAATCCGTATCTACTCAGCAACACGTGACCAGCGCGTCACTCTCTGCGTCACTCTCCCTAGGATATTTCCAGTGTTCCTGAAGGCTTGTTGGATATAGACAACCTCAACACACAGAATTGCCTTCCATGATGTAAATATCACTGTCACATGGCTACTCCTCCAGCAAGCAGTCAGGAAGCATTTAAATTACCGCTTAAACAATGTGCTGGACCTGTAGTCTGAGGAGGGCATTTCTCAAGAAGCAGTAACACTATAATCCAAATAACTTGAATAATACTATAAATAAATAGTACAATGTTTATCAGTAATATCCCAGTGTTGTTGTTTTTTTAACAAAATCACATATTCCTGATAGTAAATCTGCTGTTTATGCTGTTGAAATAAACTCTTTTTGCTTTACAGACATTTCAAGTTAAGTCATCTTTGATTTAAGCAAGATCAAGTCATGGAGTTATACACATATATAAACTATGCAGCATCTGCAAAAAACATGGAATAAATAAACAGTATTGTCTTTAAATCAGTGTGTTAGCTCAACCATTTCCTAAAATCTTTTTGAAGAAGACCTGTATACAAATTTACTGTCCGGTACCGTAATCCTTTAATCCAGAGTTTTTTTTTAGTTTGTGGACTGCAGCCCCTCTGTGGGCAGCAGTGGTACTGCTAGAGTGCCATTGGACAAAAAAACTTTGCAACCTGAAATAAATCCAATATATTGACATTTCAGTATGTGACATGACCTAACCAACCTAAACATGCATCTTGGATATTTAAATATATAACTCTATGTATCTATACTAAATACCTCATACTCAAAAATAATTAGTATTAGTAATTAGTACACTATTGGGATTAGAATGATATTATTTACATACAAAAATAAATACACTAAGTACATTATTAAAAAGACTAGGACCTTTTGCTCTCAGAATAGAATTGATTATTGTGGCATGGATTCCAAAAGATGCGATCCAGGCCCATGTTGATATGATGGCATCAAATGTATTGGACATAAAAGGACACTGAACCAGTTTAAGAGACATTTGCTTTTTTGTGATATGGTTCACTATTATGTTGGAAGCAGCCATTAGAAGATAAATCAGACCAGGCTCCATCTTTTCCATTCTTCATCTGTTGCTTAGTCTGTTCTCTTCAGCCTCAGCTTTCTGTTCTTTTGGAGATTTTGCTTACTGAAAATGTACAGCGGTTATGAGCTACAGTACAGGCCCAAAGTTTGGACACACCTTCTCTTTTTCAACGCGTTTTCTTTATTTTCATGACTATTTACATTGTAGATTCTCACTGAAGGCATCAAAACTATAAATGAACAGGTGGAGTTATGTACTTAAATGACCAATATCCGATTTTGGTCCGACTAAGAGAGGGGGTCTCGGTCCGGATCTTCTGAACCATGGTCCGGTTCGCCTGCAATGTGAAAGCACTTTTCTGCATGGTTCGAAGCAATTACAGGAAGCTGAGCAGGCGTTCCTCAACAACGGCAGCAGAAGAAGAAAAATAACCAACTACTGACTGCAGCCTGCGGGAAGGCGGAGTTGGACGTCAGACGAATGTCCTTCAAGTTAAGGAAAACGCATCAATACGTAGGTGATAATCAAAGGATATAGGAGTATCACACAAAGGTCTTTGGTGCGCTCCCTAAACTGCAGTGTGAAAACAAAAATAAGTGGACCAAATATATACAATGTAGCAAACACATAAACCTTGGTTCGTAACACGGTCCGGACTTTCAGGTGTGAAAGCACCCTTAGTTTTGTCCTCTGTTTCCGCCTGCTGCTCGTTCCCTAACATTTACCTCACCCCTGAGGTTGCCAGCACCATACACAACAAATAGCAGCAGGTGGTACAGGACAGAAGCTAGTAAGCAGGGCTGGTTCAGTTAAACCTCACCTGCTACACAGCTTTAAAAGCCTCAGCATGTCTCAAAAAAGCTCAGTGACTAAAGAAGGAATATAACAAGAGTGAATACTGGCAGTGAGTTTGAAAGGTGGAGAAGACTAAAGCTCAAAAAGACTACAAGACCGACCCAGAGCTGCTAATTTTCTCCTGAACAGGTAAGCTAACTGGCTAGCTAATTTAGTCAGGTAATTTATCACCACCAATAGATGTGCTTACTAGGGACTGGTGTTTAAATTAATTAAAAAAATTAAGTGTTCACATTCATATCAGTGGTCCGTGTGCAGCTGTGATAAAAAGGCAGAGGGTATCTAAGAGAGAAGGTTTGCTAAGGTGAACTGTATTATGCTGGATATGGCAGTCAGGCTACATATTTTAACATGAGCTGCAATCAGTCACAATGGAGGAGCAGCCGTGTCACATCCGATTAATACCCCGGCAGTGATAAGTACTCCAAAATAAACGGCAGAAGCCGATAGTTAGTCTCTATTGTGACTCAGTTTAAGCTAAGCAGTAAATTACTAGGACTAAGTCTCCACTCCAGCTCTGGGGTGTGTATTTTTGGAGCAGTGTGATTTTTCAGGTATAACAGGAGGCTTGGCTTAGGCTAACGCAGCTAGCGGTGCATGAGGCAAGTTTAGCTAATTACACGTAGCTAAGTTCACATGAGTCGGTTTATAATATGACATTCTTCTCATGGTAAAAGTTACTGAACGCGTCTTTTACTGGATTGTGTAGATTCAGCCTGCTCAACTTGGCAACCCGATGTAGCGTGTGGCTGGGGAGGGGTGGGCGGAGCAGACTACTCTCTGTGCTGTTTTGAAATTGGACCGTCCAGCTATTTCACACCCTCGCTCTCTTTTTTTTTCCTACAGAATGTACCTTTAACAAAAAAAGGTGAGATAAATTAAAAAAATAAATATATATTCTAGTTTCTTCAAAATAGCCACCGTTTGCTCTGATTACTGCTTTGCACACTCTTGGCATTCTCTCAATGAGCGTCAAGAGGTGGTCACCTGAAATGGTTTTCCAGCAGTCTTGAAGGAGTTTCCAGAGGTGTTTTAGCACTTGTTGGCCCCTTCGCCTTCACTCTGCGGTCCAGCTCACCCCAAACCATCTCGATTGGGTTAAGGTCCAGTGACAGGGCCAGGTCATTTTTTGTTAAATACATAACTCCACGTGTTCATTCATAGTTTTGATGCTTTCAGTGAGAAGCTACAATGTAAATAGTCATGAAAATAAAGAAAACGCATTGAATGAGAAGACATGTCCAAACTTTTGGCCTGTACTGTACTATAAAGGCTTTCTGTCAGCTCCAACCAGTGTGATCTTTTTCCAGTAACATCTGTAGAATCACTGCTCACCGCTCTGTGACCATGGTATCATCATTAGGGCAAAATCCTTCAATTACGCAAGTTTGGGAAAGGCGCTATATAAGTTGAACTTATTATTCATAGCCAGCAGTTGTAAATAGGAATTTTCCATTGGTAATGTCATACTTTTTAAGCCATACTAAACCAATATCACATTGGCAACATTCATACAGCAAGTAAATGTGTTTTAAATCTAAAACCTTCTCAAAACTATGTACATAGATATGTTATCTGGGTGGCCGTGTTTACAGCCTCTCAATCTGACATTATAAATTGCAATTTAGGCCACAATGTAAACTGTTCTGATAAATGTCAGAAACGGGTCACATTAAAAAATATATATATATATATATATATATATATATATATATATTATAGATGGTAATTCAAAGTAAAATGTGATGAGGTGAATAATTAATTTGTATTAAACAAATCTCCTTTGTTTTAAAGGGGTTAAATACTTTTGTAAGACAGCATATAAAACATCACTGACAATGGTTACACAACCAGCCTTTTTAAGTGGGAAAGTTTATTATAAACACAGAACGGAAATGATCCCAGATAATAAAACACAACTGAGGGGTTAACAATAGAAAAAACTTCTGCACATTTCAATTCCCAATCATTTCCTGCCGTGAAACGCGATTACAATAAAAGCTGGTCTGGGTTGTGCATGTTGATCCTGTGTTGAGTCATGGTCCATAAATGACAGTAAATCCTAAATAAGGACGGTTCCAGACAGGAAAACAGAAGAACTAACAGTAAGAACTGGATCGATCATGACCTCCTTCCCTGCCAGCACTTCAGGCAGTCTTGGAGGATCTGTTATGCAACAGAAAATAAACTGATTTTTGCATAAGAGCTGCTTGGCCAGATATACTCTAGGACCCCTGTATTACAGCAGACACACTGCCCTGAACATCTGTGGTTGCCCTGCTCTGACACGCCTACTTCAAATCAGTAAGGAGGTTACAATTACACATATCCAAATATTTTTAAAAACCTCACATAGATGGAAACACTTTCATGAGCATGCTAGCAATGTATGGGCCATCTGTACCTCTAACGTATCTCAATAGTACCTCAATAGTACCTCAGTGAGACCTTAAAACCACCAAGAAGCTGGAAAGGGGTCCAATCCCAAATTACACTGTAATCTCTGTAGCGTGCGATGCAAGGAACAAAATTATGGATTCTCAATCTAAACAGAGCATTCTATATTTGTAATGGAACAGTATTTACATGTTGATATCTGAAATCTAGTGCTATCTGCTTATAAATGTTGTTGTTTTATGACTTGCGTTCACTATATAGGGAGTAAGGAGGTATTTGAAATTCAGATCTAAAGATTCAGATTAAATCTACATGCTTTTACACATAAAGACCTTTAAAAAAAGTTTAATCTGAAACATTTTACAATAATTTACAACATGTCGTAAGTTGGTTTATTCAAAATCTAAAGTTTTCTTTAAACTGAGAAGTTTCCCTTAAATCGATAAATAGTTAAAGGGAAAAAATGATGGTGAAAGGGTCCAAATCTTTAACATTCGTGTTGGAGCAATCCAGCCTGTTTTCACTGTGTAGGTAGGTGTGGATCTACCCCTTAACAGCAGTACTGGACAAAGGCAGTCTATAGAGATCTTGTAGGAGTGTTCTACCGCCTGCGGAAAGCTCTGGAGATTCGCCATGCGTTGGGCTCCTCGTAACGGTTGTACAGAGGCTCCAGGCGCTGCTGTTTCTTCTGTTTGCTGAGGCGAGTCGGATCAGACACTTTAAAGAAGGCTGGAGCAAACTCCACCAGCCAGCGGGGGTCAATGGTGGTCACCTCCCTCATATACTCTTTGGTGGTCAAGACTAATTCATGGTACACCACCCTGCAGGAAGATGAAAAAGGAGAAGTCACATTAGACTAAAGCAAAGGATTAACAAAGAATATGCAATTACAGGGCTGTAAAATCACTGTTATCTTCACACTTTTCATGTCAACATACCACTCAGGCTGGCGGTTAAACAGAGCACTGGAAGGGTGGATGTAAACCACCTGCTGGTCAATGAGGGTTCTGTAACCTTCTTGAGGGTCTTTCTTGGCAGCGTTACGGAAGAAACCACTGCAGATTGCCTTCTGTACTCGAACTGTGGCCTTGCCACAAGAGAATACGTCCAATTTGTGTCTAGAAAGAAAAAGAAAAGATAAACAATATTACAATGTCTGCTCAGAATCCAATCTAAGGCAGGAAATCTGCAGGTATGGGAAATAAAACTTTAATAAGACCTTTAATACCAATCTGGAAAACAATAAGACCACTTTTCTAAAACCAAAATGGCAAAGCTTGTGATTATTTTCTGACAAACCAATATTTCAACCAAATATAAATGCAAGTGTTCTTGTGGGTTATCCACCCAGTTCCGTTTTAATTCAATTTCCCATACCCATGCCCACAGTATCATATTAATAAGATCCAAGGATTATTGTGCCGCTAGATCAGTATGCTAACTTCTAAATTATATTTGGACAATAAAACTAAATCTACATTGATTGTATGCCATTTTAAAACTTTTGGTAGAAGATTTAGGACAAGCCAATGCCTTTTTTTTTTTTTTTGGCTGAACAAATTTAAGACCTTTTAAGATTTTTTTTAAGGCTCCACAGACACCCTGTAAAAGCATTGTAAGGTTTCCGCAGAGTGAGCTAAATGCAGGCTAGATGTTCCAAAACTGTACAATAAAATTTCTCACCGGTCCATGATGCCCAGCATCTGTTTACGGATATCCTGTGCACGCCGCAAAGACCGTGCCTGAATAAAGTTTTCATAGCACCAAGGATTAGAGAACTTGTTGTTCTTCCAAGAGTTGTACACAGCCAGGAGGGTCAGGTGGTCTCCCTCAGGCTGGTGGAACTTGGCCTTCTTCTGGTCAGCCAGGGCCTGTTTGTCCTGAAATATAATATGTACGTATGATATTAAGTATCTTGATATAAAAACAATATTTCCTTAACACTGCCATGCTAATCCTATGATCTTCTTCAGAGTGCTTTAATGCTGATCATATCTAGTCTTATCTGATCATGTAGCCAGTAACAATCCAGGAACAGTATGAAGTGTGACAGGAGCAAGAGTCCTGCAAAATTACCTTCGGCCTGTAGAAAACGTTCTGCACAGAGAGCATGGACACGATGGTCAGCATCTCTTCACTGCAGCCCAGGTGGACAGACATGATGAGCATCTTACACAACATGGGCTCCAGAGGGAACTCAGCCATCTGAGAGAAACAGAAGAGGGTGGAGGCAGGATTGTTTAGCATTCATCTTCATATTGTCTAAACATATACATCATAATTAAATACTAAAACACAACTGGGATGCAATGGTGTAGGAACTGCAATACAAAATGGTTTTAGATAGTACAATATAGTACCCCGGCTCCACCTAAAGCAGTGCCAACATTTTTGAACCTTGTGATCAATATTATACCCTGAAATATCATGCAATATTACCTACCCCTAATTACCACACCAGGGTACTACTTTTTTGGTGTTTTTAGCAAAAGAATAATTCACACTGTTCACATTACTCCATTATATATCTACTAGAGACAGATTATATCTGTCCAGTATCATATCTGGAGAGTATTATTAGTATCATGACATTCTGGATCATTGACTTCTGTTACAAATCTGATCAAATTCTTGTATTTTTCTCAGTTAGGGATGTGTAATATCATATCGTGCGCAATAATACAATTTAATCTTTTTATCGCCTAGTTCTCAGTAAACGGCAAATATTGTGCTCATAATACAAACAATATACAGAAACACAGTGCTCAGTAGATCATACCCTGCGTCCAAGACGAGTGAGCAGTCCCTCATCATCCAGAGCTCCTAGCGTATACAGCTGTTCCATAGCTGTGATTAAAGTCTCCATAGGAGGGGCGTCCATGAAGTCAAATGATAGCAGATCATTGATGCCCATAGCCTGAACAGAAGAGATAATAAACAACATATTTACTAAGATGGATATGTTAACATGGAAGCTGTTTTCTACAATAAGGTCAAAGTGAGAAACAAAGTGAAGTCTATAAATGTGTTTAAATGTGTCACACCTTGAGAGAAAGCACAGTGCTGGCCAAGTTAGTTCTCTGGATCTCAGGTACGTTGGTGGTGAGCATCTCGTCTCTGTACGCACGTTCTGTATACAGTCTGTAGCACTTCCCAGGTCCAGTCCTACCAGCTCTGCCTGCTCGTTGCTTAGCTTGGGCCTGGAATGTCAAACAGAGATTTTTAAGAGAAGAAACTTAATACTGTATTTTCATTGTGATCAAGTGAGGATTTTTTTGTTTATCCTCCCATTAGTTTTAATTGCAATTTTGGGAGGGGCTATGAAGTTTACTTGGCAAAAAAAAAAGTTACACATTTCAAAGTATTAATTTTTTCTATGCACTTGCATTTTAAGATATGTTTAACCTTTACTGTAAAAGATGAGCAAAAGAAGGTTTTGTTTGATTGTGTTAACAGGGTTCTTTTAAATTTAAAAGTCAAATTTAATGCTTTGTAAGACCTCAATAAAGTGTAGTCATAATTTCTTTGGGAGAATATGATTGTACTGGAAACCTTCGCTAACCTTAGTTCTCTTCCTGGTAGCTTAGCCAACTCGCTGGGAAGCTCGCCGCTAACCATACTTCTTTCCTGGGTAACATAGCTAGCTTGCTGCTAATGTTAGCTAGCTCTCCACTGACGTTAGTTCTCTCCCCGGATTACCTGTTTACGGTGGGCCACTGTTTTTTTTCCACTGGCATTAAATGCATGGTATGAAAATGTAATACCTACAGTGAATTTCTAGGAAATGTAAGACCTTAATTACCAGGATTTTCATTTAAGACATTTCAAAACTTTAGGGAACTGCGGGAACCATGGTTAAGTGGCCAAGCAATTATAAAACAGAAACATACCTGAGAGATTGGAGTCACCACTAGCTGGTCAATGCCTGTTTTGGAGTTGTACACTTTCTGCTTGACAAAACCTGGATCCACCACATAGTAGATCCCATCAATGGTCAGTGAAGTCTCAGCAATGTTTGTAGCAATGACCACCTACAGATATATTAAAGAGAAATGCACATACATATATTTTATATACATGTAATGTTTACATATGTTTTGTTTAAAGGCAACCCGCAGTAGTTTGTACCAGTTTACAAATCATATCCTACCTTTCTGCTTCCAGGTGGAGCTGGGTCAAAGATCCTGGTCTGCATCTCGCTGGGCAAGGCAGAGTACACAGGCAGAATGATCAACTCAGGAACGTCAGGTCCGAGTGATTTCATTCGCTCGTAAAGGATCTCGCACGCCGTGTCGATTTCTTCCTGACCCGTCAAGAACACCAGAATGTCGCCTGAAGGTAAAAACAAAAAAAGGTTACTGGTGTGATGACTGGCAGTGACTAAGATTTAATGAAAAGATGTATAATAGGCTGTCTTCTAGATTGGGATGGTGAAAATGCCTCATATAATTACAGTGCAATACTTGCACCTGTGTAATCATAAAATACTGGGTGGTTACCTGGAGGCTCTGTGAGGTGGATCTGCATGACCGTTATTAAACTGGCATCCAGGTAGTCTGTCTCAGGTTCTTTAGTGTATAGAACTTCTACAGGGTAGGTACGACCAGGGATGGTGAAAATGGGGGCTTCATAGAAATACTGTGAGAACTTCACAGCATCCAGTGTAGCAGATGTCACAATGAGCTTCATGTCTGTGCGCTTCTGTACTGTCTGAAAAAGTAAAAAGGAAAAATACATATGAAGTTAGAAGTTGCTCAAGAAATGTCCAAAAGAAGAAATGTAGGCACCAACTGTTACTAACTGTATTTATCCTCACAAAAATAAGAACTTAACCAACACACTAAGAAACCAAGGTTTGTAGCCCTGTTGTATACTTCTGGAACATTGACATTTGGCATCTGTATAATAATATGCCATTAGATAAGAACTATTCTTGAAGCATTCTGGAAAATTCAAGTCAACAGTCAACTGTACATGGAATGCAATGGAGAGGACCATTTGTACTAAAAATCCTTCAGATATAAACTTCCCTATTAAACAGGCAGCATGGCTCTACACCCTTTTATTTGTCACCCATCCACCAGTGGAAAGAATGCCTTATGGAGCTGCTGCTGCTCTTCACTGAGCTAGAGGGGGTCCTAAACAATACTACTTTCTAACCAATGACCTTTGACATGTCAATATACATATTCAACACCACTGCAATTAATGCTTTGCAGCAAGTCCATACCTTTTTAAGTAAGCCGAAGAGTACATCAGTGTGGATGGTTCTCTCGTGAGCCTCGTCCAACATAATGATGGCATACTGGCCCAAATCAGGGTCAATCAGGCACTCTCTCAGCAGCATACCGTCCGTCATGTACTTGATGACAGTCTCCGGACTCGTACAATCCTCAAAACGGATGGTATAACCAACCTGCAATCACAAGAAGAAAGAAACAAAAAATGTAAAGCTCTGATCACTTATACATACAAGGGTTAAGTCATGGCAAACAGGGCAAAACATTCACTCAAACATGGATGCTAAATATGTAACAACTATAACAAATTTCCACCAGTATTTACCTCCTGTCCCAAACAACACCCATACTCTTCAGACACTCTCTTAGCCACAGACATGGCAGCCACTCTTCTGGGTTGTGTGCACCCTATCTTCCCACGTGTTGTGTATCCGGCCTCAGCTAGGTACTGAGTGATTTGAGTGGTTTTCCCAGAGCCCGTCTCTCCAATCACAATCAGAATCTGGTTATCATGAACAGCCTGCAATGAGAGGAACATAGGATATTAGAAGGTTGTGACATGTTGCCAGTATTTTTACCAGGCATAGGCATGTTACATAGAGCTTATGTAAACAGGTTTTTAAAAAGGTTTATTTTTGAATGTTTCACTCACTACCAGTACAATCAATGGCTGCGAAGGGGTTTAAACTGGAACGTGCTGTTAACAGCCACAATGCTAATATGAACAGAAGCTAATAACATACACAGCTAATTTTGTAAATATCGGGACTGATATCCAATCAAAATATCAGAAAAATGCATTTCTAGTCACATTTACACAATGAGGCACTTTATCATGTGTTCTTTGTATCAGCTGTAGACTGTCTTCAATTGGTTTATATGCAAAAATAACCTTTTAAGGGAGTGCTAGAATAAAGCCTTATACTTATTAGCTTAGTTACTAGCCAAATTAGACTGACCGAGCTAATGCTTCAATCAAAGAAAGGCTAAAAGTAGAGGTTATCTAGGTGTCTAGAACAAGTATTGCTTGTTATGTTTTAACAAGCATTTATTCATTGGTATCAATCATTTTGTAAGAAGAGCTTAAAAGTGAGGCATGTGGAAAGATGTGTTATTTTGGGTTGTAAATAAACTTCTACACTGTGATTAACAAAGCATGTACCTGAATGAGTTGCTCTTTAAGCTTGTAGATGGGCAGACTCTCTCTCTGCTCAATGATGGACAGCTGTGTCTTCTTTCCATATGAGGCCTTATTGCCGCCGAAAGCATGTTTCTTCCACTCAGGGATGTCATTGGGCATCATGCCGATGCCCCTCATGTTGGCGGCAATCTGCCTTCCATCCGCTGTACGTGGGTTGTGGAGGTGGGGAGGAAGAGGGGAGGGTGTGGAGAGAAAGGAAAATGCATTTATTGAGAGACTAACATGATGGAGTCTTGCCAGGCCAGAGGGCATATAGGGAGCAGAGATAACTGCAGCCAATCCTACCATCCGCCCTTAAAAGGGTGCAGGAAACCAGATGGACATCAGGCCACAGGCTGAAACTCAACATTATGTAACACTGGTCTTATCATTTAATGTTCAAGACACACAGAATGCACAGGAAATAAGAGGAAAGCATTCTAAACCCAAAACTTATCACTGGAATCATCTTCCAAAATCACTGACAACAGGCTTGATACTAGGGCCTGACCACTATATCTAAGAACATATTGGACAGTGACTATCTGTATGAGCAGAATTATTGCTACTTAGATTAGTAGAATACAAAACATTTTACAAAACTTACAAACATCCCAGGACAGGAACTAGTATTGTGTCCCACTCTCAGCCCTCACTCAAATGCCGGTAATTCACACTGGCTTACTAGGACAATCTGGGCCAGAGTTTTAGTCATTCATGATAAGACTTAACAACTTACACAGGTACGGATGGGCATTCCCAAGCCATTAACCAAATTACCATACTGCTATGCCATAACTTATGGCACATCAGTACATACAAATAATAATTTTAGTGTTTCTAAGTTTGTATTGTAGCCCAATGTGGCAAATCATACAAGTCAGGGCATAACAGATTTCACAGTAAAGAAATAAAGAAAAGCAAATGCACAAGAACATACTGTCAGGCAGAGGGTCGACCCAGTGTTTGTTGAGGCCCATGGGGATGGAGTCCATCTCAGCTTCCCGCTGTGCCTGCTTCACTTCCCTTCGCTCTTTAGCCAGAGCACTCTGCATCATGGCTGCCTGAGACAGTGAGCCATCAGGGTTCTGCAAGAGATGAGGGGAAAAAAACAAATAGGTAAAGATCAACTACGTACACTTCACCAACCTGTGACAGAGAATGTGTGCTGATCAGAATGTTTAATGACCTTCACAATTTTCACAGGACTCATATCCATGCTCTGTTTGGTGTGCCCACGCAGGAAAGGCGGTTCTTCTTCCACCAGTTCAATTTCAAGGTCCTCATCTGAGAGAGAAAGAGAGAGACAGAGAGAGAAAGAGACAGTAGAAGGTAAGATATTGATTTCACACATTGAGTGATGTTTATTTTAGGCAGTGATGTCAAACTTGAAACTCAGATTTGAACTGAATCTATTCATTTGAATTACAGTGTATCGATACACTGCTTTTTAAAATACATATCTAAACCGAAAAAAGCCATGTGCCTGTCTCAAAATGCACATTTTGTCCACATTTTAAAAGAGATGCAAATCATTGTAATCATTTTTCGTGGAGAACAATCCCAAACATGTTGCATTGCTTTATTATTTACTGCTAATAATCAATTAGCATTGTGAAATGGAAATATCTCAAGAAAAACTTGGGTCTGCTTATTGGGATCATTTTGAACTTAAAGACAAAAAAAGGTCTGAAAAAAGTGCCTGAATGTCCACAAGATATTACTGTGATAGATGAACAAATCTTTGAACAAACCTTTTTCCAAATCGATTGGCTAAATTTTATTTGATCTCTCAAAAGCCCTACTTTTACCGTTCACTAATTTCAGACTCACACGAGCAAGTAAAAAAATATTTTTTTTTTTAAATGATGTAAAAGGAAAATAAAATAATGGGCAATATTCATTGTTCAATGTTCAGGAATTTACATAACATAGGTGTTGTTCTGGCACACAGAACATAAGTAGACTCAATGTAAAGAGCCTTTTTTAAGATTTAAAAGATCACAACGTACAGGGTGAATCAAAAGTCGCAGGACACAACACAAAAAGGAAAATAACTTATTTAAATGCTCCAGCAAGCAATGGGTGAAGGTCTACCTTTCATGTTTTGTCTGAAACATGGCTGCCATATTTGGTTTCTAAAAATACAAGTGTCCTGCAACATTTGACTCATCCTGCAAATGTTCTTCACGCTCACTTTTACAAAATGGCTCCTTACATAAATACAAATGGTTCTTCAAAAGCATATCGCAAAGTGCCTTTTGTAGCACCTTTTTTCTTAAGTTTCAGTATATGACCCATTAATGCTTAAGACATGATAGCATACCTTCTTCATCATCAACTTTAGGCAGGATCCCAGTTTCCTCATCAAAGTCTGGGAACTCTTCTTTTGAGAGGACATTAGCAGCAATCATCTACAGAAAGAAATGAATAATTAATAAACCTGCACCTGATTACTAATGCACTAATACTCTGCATATATGTATAGCTAAAATCTTAAACTGTGGCAACACAGCTCAGTTCAGTTTCCATCAATAAAGACAATGCTGCCACCTAGAGGAGCTGAACACAAAATAGTATAATTTTTCATCAGTACAATCACATACTTGTTTGATCTCCCATTTCTCAGGATCAGAGATCTTGGTGAGTCTCTTGCGTTCTAGTGTGTCATCCTCCACCTCAGGAGCATGACCCAGATTAAGGTTGGTGGGTCTGTCTGGGTTCCTCATGGCTGATTCTTCCTGACCCTCTCCCCCAACATTCCTTCTCCTGTTGGGGTTCAAGTCCTCACCCGTGTCTTGGTCAACATCCTGAGAAAAATCAAAACAAGGAATTCATGAACACAGGCTCAGCTGAGGCAGTAAAAAGGTTGTAGATGTTTAGCCATCTTGTGCTTGCTTGTTTTTCTCCACTTACCTTCATGCTGAGACTGGTCTTAGAGCCTGTAAAGGACAACACCTTGACTTTGACCCTTTGACCTTTGCTGACCACGTCTGCCACATTTGCCACTCTGCCCTCTCTCCTAAGTTCAGAGATGTGAACCAACCCTTCCCAACGTTTCCTTCAAGAGAGAAAAAGAAAGCAATATTCTAAATCTTATGTTCAGTTTATTTAACATTACATATTCAAAAATATGATATTGCAGGTGTGGTACATCATAATTAGGACTAACCTCAACCCCTCTAGCTGAACAAAACAGCCAAACTGCATGATGCTGGTGACTTTGCCATTGTAGATGTCTCCCACTGATGGCTCCTCTGGGGGTGGGCGGTCCACATGTTTGTCCTTCCAGCGGTCTGAAACCTTTTCTCTATCTCCTCTATCCCCTCGTTCTCTATCTCCTCTATCCCCTCGTTCTCTATCTCCTTTATCCCCTCGTTCTCCTCTTTCTCCACGATCTCCTCGGCCAGGACTCCTGGACCGACTGCGGGAATGCCAGCGGGTCTTGCGTCTTCTCTCCTTAACTGGAGAACGAGATCTAGAGCGGGAGCGTGAACGTGAGCGGTGACGTCTCCTCCTGTCCCTGTCTCTATCCCGGTCCCTGTCTCGATCTCTGTCTCTTTCTCTGTCTCGATCTCTGCTCCGACTGCGGCTTCTGCGACTTTTCTTGCTGCTGCTGGCACCTTCAGATCTAAAGAAAATACCAATATTGTTACAAATCTGACATAATTAAACTCAAAATAATTAAACAAACATATTAGGAAACAATTTCGAGCTTTAATATATCTTAAATATTAACAAAATTTATTTAAAAAACATTTTCTTAAACAGTCAAAGACACATCCATTGAATATTACAATAACCAGCTCTATACATTTTGTTTGATGCTAGATTAAAGTAAAATAATAATTCTTAAATCAAGCATAATTACTTGACATGTTTATCATTACTGTCGGTCAAGAATATGTTTTTTCGTTTCCCCATGTTTTTAAATCACTAAATCCAGCCGTTTTTCTTTATTTTGTGTTAAAATGTCTTCTTGAACAGACCAACAAACAGGTTCCAAAATCTTTTAACATCGTATACTGAAGGTTATGTAAATTCTGAAGTCTTACTTGTTTTACATGGTATACAATGAAAGCAAATGTAGAACAGAATTCTACAGTATCACTGAGCTTCAAGTAACATGAATCCCACCTGTGTTTGCTGCTCTTTGTGTCTGGTCCACAAGCACTGGGCATAAACATCTCCAACTCTTTCATTGCATCGGCTGCAACCTTCACATCATCTTCATCCAGCATGGTCTGGTCAACAACAAAGAACAAATTATTATCTATGTGTTATGATTTAGTTTAAAATATATGTAGCTGAATGCACACAACTGCAACACACGGTTGTCACTGTCAGTATAAACAAGTGTGATTCTTGTTACCCTGGTGGTGGGATTGTCTGGTCTGCAGAGGGCTGGAAACAGCTCCTTTAACTTGTCTTTCTCACTCTTTGGCTTGACAACCGGCTCACCTACACAATGCATAAAAATACATACATACACAATAAAATGCTAGTCTAGTTTACCAATGGCACATAGTCAGAATTTCATATTATGCTCAAAACAGAATTACTTAACTTCAATAAATAATAAAATGATTTATTAAGATGATAACTTTCTGACAAACCTTTACTTGTGGATGGTTCAGGTGGTGGTCGCATGGTTTGAATGAGACGAAGCAGATTGCTGATGAGCGAGTCCTGTGGAGCATAAAGAAACTTAATGAGTAAATCTATAAAAACTTTATATTAAGTACACAAACAGTGCAGGCCTACATGCAATGGTTACTGTATCACTTTTATCTTCTTTGGACAAATATATTCAATATGTAAAGTATTCTGGATTTATTCTGTACTACAGCACGCTCATACAGATCACTAAGTGAACCCAGTAAACAAAGTAACAGCAATTCTCACAGCTGACATATAAAGAGTAGAACACACACTCACCGTAAACTCAGCTCCATTTTTGAGCAGCACTGATTTGAAGCCATCAAATGTTGGGTTTTTCTCTGCAAGACTGATGACAAACTCAGCTGTAAACATCATAAAGAGGGTGTGTGTTAGCATTAATGAAATAATATACATGCAAGCAGCCTCAATACACAGTATATACAGTTTATATATTAATGTGTTCAGCTGTGGAGAAATTTCCTAAACATTACTAACTGAAAAAATATAACTTCCTGATACCTTTTCAATTTTCACAAAGGTAAAAAATATTTTACTTCTGAAAATGATCACTGGACTTAAACCCTTTGAAAATAATATAATTTGTACTATAAATTTAGATGCGTTATTAGTTTAAAATGTGTTAAGAAATTAAGTGGTCTCATTTTTTAGAGCTGTATGTATGACTTCATGACAAAATACAGTCTAAAAGTTACTTGTATATCGCCTATTTAAAAATAGGATTACAGAAAACACGAGGACAAGAGAATTCGTTGTTACAAAAAATTTACAAAAACATCTTTCAAAACCAACAACTTTAGCTACAGGTAGAAAACTCCTCACTCCTCATAAAAGTCAACGTGAAACGTAATTTTGGGAACATTCCTGTTGCGCCATACATTGTAAACGTTTGAGATAACGTAGCTAAAAGAACAAACGACAGACTTACTTAACACATTAAAATGTAAAAGATATATAACTAATATAGCGGAAATCTATTATTAACCGGGACATGTCTAATTTGAGGTTTCGATTGTTTAGCTAAATAACAGTGTCGGGTAAAGTAATAAAATAAACCAACAACGACAAATACACAGACAATTGAATATAATAATGTTAACCTAGCTAACGTTACTAAGCTAACTATGATACGAAGTTAGTATGTTAAATTAGTAGTTTACGTGCCGTGCTTATTTATGAGTTTCAGTAACTAACGTTACGGTGCTAACGATGGTAGCATAACAGAACATCAGGTTAACTAAACTAGCGTTAGCTAAACCACTGTAGATAATCATTCTGATTTATCTACAATACTTAAATGATTTAGCAAACATTCTCAGACCGTGTATAAATGTTCCTGAACACAGGGCTGACTAATTTGAACAAATATCGAGCTGAACTTCTTCAGAAAGGCCACTGAAGTCTGAGCTCACTCCGCACCGCTAGAACGTTAGCTCACATTAGCTAAGCTAACTAGCTAACTAAGCTAGATTCACTAACGCTACGGTTTTTTTTAAATAACTAAACCTCACCGCTTACCCAGGTCTTTGTCGCTGATCCCCAAGTGGTTATCGAGCTCAGTACAGACTTTAGACACTAGAGACAGATACTCAAGCTGTTTCAGCTCGTCTTCTCCCACATCCACCATGTTTCAGCCTCTGCTGTGTTGTTGTGAAGAGTGGAGACTGTCGCTCTCGTCTTTTACTTCCGGAGTAAAGGAGCTGCCCACAAGAGAGGAGTGCCTCCCTCCTGTGGACAAATACCCACATACCACATACCCAGCATACTGTACTATAATATAACTTACAGCTCATACATACAGTGGGGTATTCTGTTGGGTGTTCATACATACAGCTCCAGACAAATGATCCTTTTTAAAAAATATATAGTTTCTCAGATTTTGCTATTTATGTTTGAGTAAAATGAACATTGTTGTTTTATTCTATAAAATACTGACAACATTTCTTCCAAACCCCAACATTGATATTCCAAAATAACATTGCCTTTAAGACCATTAGTTGCAAAAAAAAAGAAAAATAATGTAAAGCAAACAAGATCATATTCATTTAAAAACAACAATACTCAGGAAGAGTTCAAATCTGTCATCAAAGCTAAATGTGGCTACTAAGAATTGTATGTATAAAACATATTCTGGTTTGTGTAGCACTTTTTGTTTACAAAATAATAATAATAATAATAATAATAATAATAATAATAATAATAATAATAATAAAAAAAAAAAATATATATATATATATATATATATATATGTATATATATATATATATATATATATATATATATATATATATATATATATATATATATATATATATATAACTTTAAAGAATAAACATATAAATGTATATATTTAAATATATATATATATAAATATATATATATTTAAAGTTATCCAAAAGCAGTGTGTAAGACTGATGGAGGAGAACATGCCAAGTTATATTAAACCTTGATTAAAAAACAGGGTTATTCCACACAAACATTGATTTCTGAGCTCTTAAAACTTTATGAATATGAACATGTTTTCTTTGCATTATTTGAGGTCTGAAAGCTCTGCATCTTTTTTGTTATTTCAGCCATTTCTCATTTTCTGCAAATAAATGCTCTAAATGACAATATTTTTATTTGGAATTTAAACAACGTTCATTTTACTCCAACATATAAAGTATGAAAATATTAAATATATTATTATTATAAAAAAATAGTAACATTTAGCTGGAGGCTCAAAAGGTTCTTTCAAATCAATAAATGATTTGCTAATTTTTATTTATCTCTTCCTCAGTTTCACTAAACAAAGCTTTAAGTTGAGAGAGAAGAGTGTCAAATTGAAAGAACAATTTATTAAATTGAAAGACTGAAAGAGCAGTTAGCAGCAGTTAGCAGCAAGTTTTATTGAACACATGTAGTAGATAGCATCATAGCATAAAACAATCATGATGTGTACACAATACTGTGTGTACTACTATGAGGGATATAGCTACTTGACTAAACACATACTGCATCTTAAGATACAGACTTTAAAATGTTTCATAGGTTTTTGTTCTAAAGAACGCTATATAAAAAATGATTGACTAATAATAACTAGAATAAGTAAATTGAATGTCTCTGGGTAATAATAATACTAGTTTTTTGCATTTTGATATTTAGAGGCTCTAGTGAGCTCAGCTGGTGCATTAGCTTCAGTCTAATAGCTCCAGTGGCCTCTGGTGGCGGGTTTGTGAACTGCACGCTGCTTCACAGTCAGTGCTGTGCCACAGTGGGCACTCCAGGCGGGACTGTGCTCGGGGTTAGGATGCTCAGACTGCTCTGGACTCGTTCCCCCTCTTCTTCCAGACGCTTCGGACCCTCCAGGCTGCTTAGTGGAGCTTTCTCGAGGAAAGACAGAGCTCGTACTCGCACTCTGTTTAACAGACAGGGCTCTGAACCCACGCCCACCCAACACTTTGACAGCTACCCTAGACTTCTGAATTTCAGGTCGTCCCAGCACAGCAGCAGCTTCAGGTAAAAACTGCAGGAATAAAGGCGGTTTTAATGGTGAAGGAGCTGTGCCACTAGCTGAAATACTAGCTAACTTATACCTGTGTTGGAAGGCAAGTTAACTAGCTGGCTAGCTAACTGTCACTGTGTCCCAGTGTGCTAAGTTAGCTAACTGATGTAAAAAAACTCAGCTGTGTTACAGCCGGCGTGCAGTGCAGGCAAACCAGTCAATAAACGAGCTGTCCAGCAGAAGAGCTGCGGTTACAGTAAACATAATGACACAACAAACAAGCTGACAGCAGGTGGCTAGCTAGTGTTAGCTATCTTAAGTGGCAGAGAGCAGAGTAAGCGAGCTAGTGCCCGAGATTAGCTAATCTAACGTTAGCTCGGTAACGAGCTCTGCTGCTGCTGGGGTGCATGTTTATCATACATAACCTAGCTTAGCTGTCCTGCTAACATAGCTAACTTAACCTACTGATTAAGAAATTAATTATAAGACTTATCAAGATGCATAAGTACACTCAGTAGCCAGTAGTATATTTCACTGCAATGAAATAACTGTCAGCAACTTCTGGCAACTGACAATTTCTTGCCTCAGTGCAGAAACTGAGCAGCAATACCATGTGTTGGGTACTAAATGAAGAAGAGAAGCTACAGAGCTAAACCTTGTAGCTTTTTGATTTAGAGTAGAGACACCCAAAGTAGTTAAATATTAGAGTTAGAACAGTTAGAACAGAGACACTCAAAGAAGCTAAAAGATTAGAATTAGACTAGAGACACCCAATGTAGCTGAACTATTTGAGTTAGAGTAGAGGCAACCACAGTAGCTAAATATTAGAGTTACAGTAGAGATACCCAAAGTAGCTAAATATTAGAGTTAGAGTAGAGACACTCAAAGTAGCTAAAATATTAGAGTTAGGGTAGAGGCACCCAAAGTAGCTAAAATATTAGTGTTACAGTAGAGACACTCAAAGTAGCTAAACTATTAGAGTTAGGGTAGAGGCACCCAAATTAGCCAAAATATTAGTGTTAGAATACGCACACCTAAATTAACTGAAATATAAGAGTTACAGTGGAGACACCAAAAGTAGCTAAACTTTTAGAGTTAAAGTAGAGCCAAAGTAGTTCGCTAAACTATTAGAGTTAGAGTAGAGACACACAAAGTAGCCAAAATATTACTTAAGTAAAAGTAGAAGTCCCCCCCCTGAATATCTTGTACACAATCTTGTATTGATGATGGGAGATTTGAAGCACTGCACAAGTTAAAAGGGTTTGCGTCTAGACTCTATGTGTGTTTTCTTAAGGCTTCCCAGCTATTTAGTCCCAATTCTTTGAGTGTCCTTTACATTGTAAATCAAAAGTAACATTTTAGAGTTTGTACAATGTAGTTTAAGAAAAAGTAAAATGTAGTAAAATGTAAATAACTTAAGTAAAGATACACAAAACTGCTTAAGTACTGCAAGAAATTACATTTACTTGTGCACTCTCTACCACCGTTGGGCTAACTGTGTTTTTACATGGATGCAAATTTTTATTTGTCCCACTTCTGTCTGAACAGGGCACCTGAAGCAGCCTGCTTCAGTATGGCATCAGGAAGTGATGGTCAAGAGAGTTTATCTCCACCGAAACACACCAACCGCTTGCGGAAGGAGAGGTCCCCCTACCTGCTGCAGCATGCTCACAACCCTGTAGACTGGTGAGAACCTCCTTACAAGATGGGAAATTGTACAGTTTTGCAAACATACATACAATACAGTGCTACAATAATTTGGGTAGTTGATATCTTGTTAGTTAGCTTATTTTGTCTGGCCTGGATTTGTTATGGAGAACCCCAAACAGATTATAGATTTGTTTCATTCCTAGCTCACCAGATTCAACGTTACTAAGCACTGATTTACCAAACCAAGTGTTGGTGATGATAACTATAAATAATTGCAAAGTTATTTATTAATGTTTAGCTGACAAAACCAAAAATGTACTGCCTAGATACAAAGCGTTTGAACAGTTTTGTATTTCATAAAAAACAAGGAAAAAGTAACACACAGTTATTGAAAGTTAGGCAGCTTTAAAGACAAACAAAGAAAATTGGCTCTTCACTAAGCCCCACCTCCACATGCTTGTTATTGACCATCTAAAGTCAGATCAGCAACTATTGAAGATGAATAAACTCTTTAAACAGGCGTTTTTTACCAAAACATGTATGAATAACAAGAAATATCCTCTGTTCTGATTGACTGACCTGTGTTTAAATCAAAATTTAATCAAATTTCTTTGTACAGCACATTTTTAATCTAAATGAGACTAACACATAAATATAGCAAGCAGCTTGAACATGAAAATTACTGCTCCCTGAATGAGTTCTTTAAAATGTTCCTGTCTGAAAAACAAGCCTGTTTCAGACTAAAGAGATGGCCAGGTTTTATATGCAAAAATGTAGTGTATCTTGATTATCTGGATTAAAACGGGTAATTTACATTAACTAAATTTATTGTGAAGGTTGGCCAGTGCTAGAAAATTAGTAATCAGTTAATGCACACCTGCTTTAATAGTTTGCCTTGGTTTCAGGTTTCCATGGGGCCAGGAGGCCTTTGATAAAGCAAAAAGTGAAGACAAGCCCATTTTCTTGTCAGGTAGGGAAAGATAAGGATCACCTGAAAGCCTGAAACCATTTCTGTCACTTTGTCCACTTTGTGTTTCACACGGTACGTTGTACTTTGTCACAGTGGGTTACTCTACTTGTCACTGGTGTCACGTGATGGAGAGAGAGTCGTTTGAGGATGAGGAGATTGGGAAGATCCTGAGTGACAACTTTGTGTGTATAAAGGTTGACAGGGAGGAGAGACCTGATGTTGATAAAGTCTACATGACGTTTGTACAGGTTTGATCCACTTTAAAATCAGAACAGTCCAGTTTACTATTAAGTGCAAGTGAAGTACACGTTAAAAGTAATGTAATATGCCAATCTATGTCTATTTGTTCCCTGTTAGGCAACTAGTGGAGGTGGTGGCTGGCCGATGAGTGTGTGGCTTACTCCCAGTCTTAGACCATTCATAGGGGGCACATATTTCCCTCCAAGAGACAGCAGCAGAAGACCTGGGTTTAAAACTATACTTCTGCGCATTATGGAACAGGTATATTATACATTTTCTACCAGTTCATGCACTGAATCTCTTGAAGGATGACAGTTTCGAAAGTCAAGGCGTGTCTCTTTTAAGGTTACTGGCCTATAGGAGTTTTGCTGTAGGAGTTGGGAAATACAGATTATTATCTGTCCAGTACTCAAATGGCTAATTGCTCTATCTCACTCTGGCCTCAGTGGCAGAATAACAGAGAAGCACTGGAGTCCAGTGGGGAACGGGTGGTGGAAGCTCTACGGAAGGGCACATCCATCTCAGCCAGCCCAGGAGAATCTCTGCCGTCAGGCCCAGATGTTGCTAACAGATGTTTTCAGCAACTGGCCCACTCATATGAGGAGGAGTATGGAGGATTTCGAGATGCACCCAAATTCCCCACACCAGGTAAACAGATGCTGAAATGATCAGAAAGAAGCGAGACCAAAATAAACAATGCCGAGTAAGAAAAGAAGAATAATTGTTTATTAGGACTTTTCTAGTGTGAATTTCTTTGTAACATTTTGCTCAAAGTACAATGTCATACAATTAGAAAGATTGTTGACATTGTGAAAGATTATTAGTATCTATTTCTCAAATATGTGGCAGTATTTTAGGGGGTGTTCACACCTACCTTGTTTAGTCTGTCCAAACCAAAAGAAGTGGTGTCTGTCTGGATAGAGTAAACCATGGTTTGGCTTGTTCACATGGATGGTCCAGACTTTTAGACCAATTGAAGGATTATGATTCAGGCTATCATGACCTTGATAAACAAGATCCACATTCATGTGTGTCACGCAGCTACTGTATCTATTGTAACTGTAGAATCCTGTGGTATCTAATGATAATCTCCTACACTAATTCTGTAAACATGATGAGTGTGCAGTGTTAATGATTCATATTTTAGTAGGGATGACGCTTGCTTGATTTGACAAAAAGCCAATCAGTATCATGTATGGAGAGATGCGGTGCACAGAGATAATGATAACAGGCTATTGCAAAGTCCTGCAATGTTGAACTAAAACAAACTGAGAAGGCTTGTGGACATTTTTTACCCCAACCATAGTAACACTTATATTTTTTATAGACTAGAAAATAATTAAATATTGAATATAAATTGTCTGTTGACTATTCCTAAATTTGTGAATTTACAAGAGAGAACTTCACTGATTGTAAATGTGTGGTGCATGTGATTCTCTGTTTCTGGGTTACAGTGAACCTGCTGTTCCTAATGTCATTCTGGACGGTAAATCGTTCTTCCGCTGAGGGAGCAGAAGCATTGCAGATGGCTCTTCACACTCTCAGGATGATGGCCTTAGGAGGAATTCATGACCACGTGGCTCAGGTATTCCAGTATAACATTTGTATAACTTCACAAAGGTATCCAATATGTAAATAAGGCCTCAAACAAATCATTAGTGTTTTATTGTCTTCTGGCTGTATCTCAAATATCCCAGGTGTGTTTTTATAGGAATTTGGATGATTCAAGGCATTCAAACCATCTAACAACTGTAGATGATTTTGGGGTAAAAATAATGCAGCCCAGACTTTAATCATATGACATGAAGGGTTTAAAGTCATTCACCAATATCTTAGATCTGATTCATGATGTTTTAAACCCCTAAAACATTTTGCTTTTATAATGCTTTTATATTGATGTATCCCATTGATCTTATAAGTTGTGCAATTTCCAGTTATGAAAACATTGGTGAATGTAAAAAATGTTTTAAGAGAAATATTTTTCCTTTAAAAGGTTTTTGTCACTAAAGTCCATTATTTTAATATATTACAAAGCATAACATGATCCCAATGTCTTATGCATAATTTTAGTCATTATATGCTGAGTCCAAAATAATGCAGACACATTTCTTTCTATTTTCACTTTCTTATGATTTATGTTTATTTTATCTGTCTTTTTGCCTCTCTCAGGGTTTTCACAGGTACTCCACAGACTCCTCTTGGCATGTGCCCCACTTTGAGAAGATGCTGTATGATCAGGCCCAGCTGGCAGTTGCGTACATCACTGCCTACCAGGTGCGAGTGTGTGCATGTGTGCCTGATATAATGTCATTTTTTCTTTCTTCTCTACATACCAGTGCTTCTAGCAACACAAATAAACAGACATGCTGGATGTCCCATTAAAGCTACAGAATGCTGCACTGACCTGCAGGATATGTGTGTATGGGGTATCCTGTATTGAATGTTATGTGATTTCAGCCAGAGCTGCTTGTTTCTAGCCAGACTTCACTGGTCACAATCATTACTACCCACTGTACTGTCCACCGTGGGTGATAATGCCAGTACTGTTTAGGAATTAAGAAATGGATTCATTTACAAACTGTAGCTCAATATATTCTTACTTTATCATTTTCTTTCTGGTCTGTTTTTTTTTAAATATAATTCAGAATTATATAACCAGGCCTGGTTTTAAATATTAGGCTTATAAAAGCATTTAAGCATATGTAATTCTCGCTTTACCTATTCATAGGGTTTATATGGGTACTATTATGCAACCATATAAACGTCTTTATGTTCTAATACATAACTTACATATTTTACACTCTAGGGCAGATTTTTCTATTAAATTGAAAGCTCTAGTTTTTTTCTCTACAGTTGGGAGGAGCCAAAAAGTTTGGTAGGTCTGTTGCTTAAATAGAAGCTTGTTTTAAAATCATCCAGTGTGTTTTTCCAAATCTGTTGCTTCACCAAGGATTATGACAGCTCAGCAGCTCAGTGTATACACAATATAAATGTATATAGGTGGTGACTTGCTGTGTTTCATGCTGCAGGTGTCTGGGGAGCGCCTATTTGCAGATGTGGCCCTCGACGTGTTGCAGTACGTCTCCAGAGACCTTAGCCACAAGGTGTGCCATCTTTCTACTCATTAGTAATTGCTTTCAGTATAGCCTTGCTGAGTCGGCACTGTTGCCAGATAGGAGAAACATCATCCAGGCCCAGGGCCATTTTGAGGTCAGCCCACCTACAGTATATGCACACTGCTGCAGCGTGGTGGCCATTTTATGATGATAAATGGTCCACTGTCAGTGAACGAAATGCACAATTAAAATCCTTTGGCTGATTAGGATGATATTTCGTATGATTTATGAACTAATTAGAGGTTAAGGGAATTCATCATGATGCTAATTTTCTTCACAGTATATTTTGGTGTATTGTTCTACGTGGTGCTTTTTAGTGGAGGTCAGCTTTCATCTAGAACTTAGCTTTGTAGGTGAGCGTGACCTGAGAGGTCACCTAGTCTAAAGCGAATTCAATAATAAATGTAAACAGAAAGTTTATTAATTCTGTAGGGCTGCCAATTTGTTTTTTAACACTCTACTGCCCTCTACAGTCTGGTGGCTTTTACAGTGCTGAGGATGCAGACTCACTGCCCACACCTGAGTCTGCTGAGAAGAGAGAGGGAGCCTTCTGTGTGTGGACAGCTGGGGAGGTCAGAGATCTGCTCTCAGAAACAGTGGAGGGGGCGACTGGTGGTGCGACACAAGCTGACATCTTCATGCATCATTATGGTGTGAAAGACCAAGGCAATGTCGAGCCAGAACAGGTGTGCATAAGGTTTGGACCTTAACCAAGAAAAGTGTTAAAATGTTACGTTTTTTTTTTTTTTTGCCATATACGTTTTATTCTGCTTTGAACTTAGCATATGCATTCACTCACTGAGCATTTTATTAGGAATATATAAAGAGACTAGTACTTGTTAGGACCTCCTACTGCTCTCAACTTTAAGTCTTGATGGAATGGAACTCACAAGATGTTGGAAACATTACTTAGAGATCCTGGTCCATGTTTACATGAACGTCAATGCAGCCAGTCTCTCACAGATCAGATTCACATGCAGTAATTTAGAAAATCACTGTAGAAAAAAAATATTCATAATTAAAACAAAATTAAATTCAGGAGGCTTTTTTCTTTGTAACTTTGTACATAATTTGGCTGTTGCTTTATATTAACAGGCCTGACTTGCATCCATGGATTCAGGTTGTAGGCCAGGCCTTAAATTGAACAGTTTTAGTGAGCCTCAGCTTTTTAGTGAGACCTTTTGCTGTTGTAGTCTGTTTGTCTCAAAGTTGGACAATAAACTTTTTATTCTGAGAGGCTTTTATGTTCACTACAATTGTAAACAGTGAGTGTATAGCCACTATATAAATTATAGTATATCGTTTATATAACATTATATAGTGTATATAACAGTGACGTACTATAGCCTTTCTGTAAGCTCAAACCACTTTTAGTCTGACCATGCTCCTTTGACCACTTTCATCAACAAGGCATTTCTGCCTGCAAAACTGTGGATCTGGTTTTATTTATTGCACCATTCTGAGACACTCTAAAGGCTGCTGTCTTTATAATCCTAGGAGATCAGCAGTTCTTGAAAGACTCAAGCTGTCTGGCACTAATAACTGTGCCACGCTCAAAGTCTGTCTCTGAGATCACAGTAACCCCATTTACACCTGGCGTTAACATAAGTCCTGCATGATCCAATCATAAGAGGCCTGCACAAAGTGAACAGGTATGAACAGGATATAATGTGACTTAAGGACACATCATGATCCTATCACTCAAACTACATTTGGATGTGGTCAGAGACGCATATGGGCGTATTCTATTTTTAGTGTAAATGTCAAATCTCCACATTTACTGCTTCACTGTCTAAACATGTGACAAAACTACTAAAACACACTGCCCAAGATCCACATAAGCACCTTGCAATCACAATGTAATAGATAAAGCCAGTACATTTAAAGACAACTGGAAGACTCTTACTGTAACTGGTCCCTCATTCAGTGAAAATGATGTGAGAAATCTAATGATAAATGGTCAGAGGGGACACATTTAATTTGGGCATTCTGTGAAATAAACCAGAATATAACTTGCCATTCCCTTTTAAGAGCCAAGTGCACTCTGACTTTGACAGATTGGTATTATAATGGTGCAGCACTTCTGCGCTTCTCAGCAGAGGAGACTGACTGCTTGTTCATGCTCTGAAGGTGTACGAGCAACTAATTTATGGGAACAGCAATGTTATTATATAATGTATTCTGTTTATTGTTAATGTAAAAGTAAGGTTGCCAAGATAGCAATGAACATTCTACTGATGCCTATCGTTTATCTTAATTTTAGTCAGTGGCACACCTGTGTTTTCCTGTGCCAAGATAGCAATGTGGCAGAAATGCACCTGAACACACCTCACTTTCAGAACACCACGCCCATCAGTGTAGATGTATTCACAAGCACTGTTGCTTTTTCAACGATGCAGGTGCAAGGTGTGAAAAGGTGGGTTGCATGGTAACAATGACCATCAGGTAGCTCCTTGTGCAGGGTGTAGGATAGGGCCCCAGGTGTGAACAGCTCTGCGCTTTGGCAATCATTTGTGATCAGATCACCCAGGACACATGTTAATACCTGGTGTGAATGGGGCTATTTATCCCCCTTTTGGTGTAAACATTACCTGAATGTGGCAGCCTGTATTTGCATGGTTAAAGGCATTTTACTGCTGATAATTGCATGAAATAAGTAGTTGTACAGATCCTCCTAATAAATCGCTTGGTGAGTAAGAAACTTTTGTGTTTTACATTTTTTTGAGTGAGTTATATTAGTGGAAACCTGTTTGTTTGGAGCTTCTGTTGATGGTTTGTTTGTTTGGTATGTTCACAGGACCCGCATGGTGAGCTACAGGGTCAGAATGTGCTGATAGTGCGCTATTCAGTGGAGCTCACTGCCGCTCGTTTCGGCCTCAGCGTGGACAGACTGACTGAAGTGCTGGCCAGTGCCAGGGCCAAACTGGCCGAGGTGCGCAGGGAACGCCCTCCACCTCATCTAGACTCAAAGATGCTGGCCTCCTGGAATGGTAGGACATCTACAACTCCTCTAATGTGCTCTCCTTTCATTCCTTTCATTCAGGCAAGTGGTGTAATAACTGGGAAGTTGGGAAACAAGGCACTTTACTAATTAGTTTCCTTAATTACCTTCCATAGAATATGTTTTAATGGAAACAGCCATCAATTAATAAGCGAAATGCTGAGGCATGGAAAAAAAATCATGCCAAAAGCAAAGCCCTTAAAGAGTCAGCTCGCCCACTCAAGCCCTCTGGCTTTATTGATCGTGCAAAGCCAGCTCTGCCATTGTAAATTCAGTGCTGTGATATTGTTTTCACTAATAGCACCGCTGTTATGAGTGTTCTCCTGAGACGCTCGTGCTGAGAAATGTTGAGGCAGGCTTTTTTTTTTTTTTTTTTTTGAAAGCTCTGTAAGAAGCTTTCTGTTCTGTGTGCACACCTAATGAAAAGCTATCAAAACCTTCACAGGGTTCCCTGTCCCTTTTAAGAGCCCCCTAAATGTCTAATACAGCTCATGGTGACTAATGAAGTGATATTTTAATTGAAGAAAGATGGAGACATTGTTTAATCACAGCGGTCTTCAGTGTGCTCCACTCCATTACTTTGCTAATTCACTGAGACCGCATTTCTCTACCTGCAAAGTAACGCACATTAATCAGAGATGATGGGGCCCCCTCACACAGTGCTGTGGGCTAATGGAGCAGTCTGACAGGTGTATTGTTTGAGAGTTGGGAACTCACGGTGAGTTGAACTCACAGCGCTTGTGTTTCTTTAGATCAAATGCTCCTCAGATAAACTCCTTTGTCCTGAGTAGAACTTGTTTCGGTTTTGTGTTTACTCTATAGCTATGAGTGGAGTAGCCATATGCAGCTTAGTACCTGTCTGGTGAAGAAGCAGTCTTCAAACTAGGCCCTGCAGGTTGGGCTTAAAATTTTTATTAGTTGTATTTTGCCTTTTAAACACCTCTAATTTTCAGTACTCTGTTTATTTAATCTGCTTGTTTAAAACACCAGAAATGAACAAACTGTCAAAATATAAAGTATAGCGGCACGTCTCTTATATGTGCAGTTCAGTGAAAATAGGAAAGGACAAGTACAAGGCCCTGGATTGTTATTTGAACTTATCCACAAAGAGGGGCGTTAGGCAAAAAAGGTTTGTGAATTACTGCTATAAAGTATCTGTTTAATTCAATTCAACCAGTTTTAAGTGGTGTTTTTGTTTCATTGTAAGACATATCTACTGTTTGCTATTTGCAAATGATTAAAATTCAATTAGCATAATCTTATTACTTTTTACACATTACATTTGGATTTTTCATTCAGTCCCATAGCTATGCAGTCTGAGTTTATGATATTAGTGAAAGAATGGGTGGTTCTAAAGAGCACACTGAATTGTAGTGTGATACTGTTTTAGGTCATTAGTTGGTAAAATATCTTCACTACTAGATATTTCACCATCAGCTATGAATGATATTTTTGCAGCAACTCTGTGTCCCACTTTGTAAAGTTATATAATGGGTTGCCGAGAAAGGATCTACATCATGCATGAAGTTTGCCAGCTCTTCTGACTTAATAATTACAAAGCTCCAAACATGCTGTCATATTAATGCATATTAATTGAGAATGGGATATCATAAAACCTCCTGTAGGTGTAATGAGTAGATGCCCTAGTTGTTAAAAAATACAAATTATTAATTGGCAAATGATGAGAATATTAGTCTTAAGTTTTAACATAGTTCATAGTAAAAAAAAAAACACTCCAAAGGAATCATATGTTTTTTTTCTTATTTTTTTAAGACTCTCTCTCCTTAAAAATAAGTTCAAATCTACATAAATTTTAAGAGTGTGTTCCATTTGGATGAGTTTGTAGCTGATAAATTTGTTTTTATAATGTATATTATATATTATATATATGATCAGATTACATTTTCTTGTAACTATAATACAATTATTTTTTAACTATATTTATAGGATTTTTGTAACACTGTTGCACATATTCTGTTACATACAAACTCTATTCATTTGCTTTTGTGCCAAGTACCAAGTTTCGTATTGACCTGATCCAAGTTCTTACAGGTGATAAAAATGGAAGATTGACATCCCACCCCTCTCACGAACAGCACTTACTGGTTTTATTTGCTCATTCTGCAATAAATGTCTTCCTCCAGGTCTGATGCTGTCAGGGTTTGCTCGGGTTGGCGCTGTGTTGGGGGACAAGGCGCTGCTACAGAGAGCAGAGCAGGCTGCACAGTTTCTTCAGGAGCATCTGTGGGATAAAGAGGGACAGCGGATACTGCACTCCTGCTACCGAGGAGACGACATGGAAATGGAACAAACGTAAGAAACTTCCCTTACTCTCCTGTAAAATCAGTTTACACAGCTCTGTGCTGTTTTCTTTTACACACGGGAAACCTTGGCCCAACTTTTTTGTGTTTTTTTTTTCTGCTACTGGCAGGACACATTTATTTTTACATAGAGGAAAGAGCTGTTTCCTCAGTTTATTCTGTGAAAGTGTTACCACCTCCCAGCTGGAAATCCTCCATTTGTTTTATTCTTATCCTACTTGTTTTATTCTTATCCTACTTATCCTACTAAAACAAGACACATTTATGTGTATTTCTTAAGATATTTTATTTTACCTTTATCTTATTTTCATCTGTAAAGTCAGATGTGTGATGCTAATTTAAATAGATACATGTTTAATACCCTTTATTTCTTTCAAAATATTGGTTGCATCACCATCATTCCAGAGAACACACTTCCACTACTCCACAGCTAAATGATGAGCCCTATTCTATTGGCAATACTTCTCACTAGGGAATAGACTAGCTGTATGTGTGCATTTGCACATCTGCATCAGCAATGTGTCTACAAAACAACTTAAAAGTAGCTAAACAAACACTTGGACATGTAGATATTGTATTTGGAACAGCAGGCTGTAACACACCAAGGCTGTTCTGGCAGCATGGCAATTGTTGAATCTTCAGTTATGCAAGAAAAAAGCTAGCACACCTCCTCCTCCTTCCTGTTTCTAAATGTAACACACTGCTCATAATTGCTTTGGCACAGATTTCGCCAATGCACTAGTGACCCAGAGTCAGCACAAAACAATGAAACTTCTTTCACCAGTGCATACATAGCCATTGCTCTTTTTTGGGGTCAGCTCTTATTTGTATTCTTTAGTTACTTTCGTACATTTGAATCTGCAGTAATCTCATAGCTTTTTAGGATTTTTATACAATATTTCTTTAGACTTTTTTTTTGCTGTTTTGCTCACTAGTGCTATTACAAGTAGGGGTGTGCCATATCATATTGTACGCAATAATATCATCAACATTCTTTAATATCGTAGGTTTGATGCAGGCGTATAAAATATTCTCCCCCAATTTGACATACTAAAGTCAGTGCTTCATGTGGTGCTGCTAATCAAATGAAATAGGGTAAACCTGTGGTGAAGAATATTGTTTGTCAAATTGTTTTAAACGAACAGTAATAAATCCATAATTCCTGGCATTTTCTTATTTTATTCACTTTAGTAACTAGGGGTGTCATGATTCTCTAAATCCTCGATTCGATTTTAGGGTCACGATTTGATTCGATTCTCGATTTTCTTTTTTTTTTTCTTTTTTACAGCCGAGAGGCCTATGCCAGTTTTAGGTTAGTCTATGGTCAGTCATTGGTTTAATTAATCAAATTTACAATATCTTATTTCAAAAGGTGGGAAGTGATCTGTAATACACCACATTAGGCACTAATGGTCAAATTTAAATAATTTAATTAAGATATATATGTAATGCCATCTAGTGGCTTTTTTGGTAGCAGCAGTGTGCACTATTAAAACAGCAACATAACAAAATAAATAATACAGTCATGGTCAAAATAATAGAACAATTAGAGCCTTAACAAACTGAACTCTGAACTACTATAACAGTTGCACATGAAAAATAAGACTCGGTCCCTGAGAATGACAAGTTTTTTTCTTTAACAAAGATATATTATTATATTATTAACTTTATCTGAGAGAAAGATGCTCCTTGAGGTACCAAAACTATTAACTTTTTTGAGGCTAGACAAAACAGCTGTAATTTTTATAGTTTCAAGTTTTTCTTTAAGAAGATGAGAATGTCCACATTCTCTGGAGAAAGGGCTGCTCTTTGAGCAGTCACAGTGACAGCGGCGTTGGCTACAGTGTGCTGCGCCATTTGCGTAGTGCGCGCATGCTTGCGTAGCTTAGAGAGAGGGATCGTCGATCATCTTTTTGACTTCAGTGCTCGAGACCATGACATAATTTCGATAAAATATTGAAATCGTGACACCCCTATTAGTAACACAGGCTGTAAAGTATCATAGAGATTGCTTTTGCGATATATATAGAGAGAGTATCGCAGAATCACAGTATCGTTATATCATTGTTCTTGTGAGCAAGATATTGTAATATTATCGATTTGTGAGATGCTCTGAGATTCTCACCCCAAATCTTTAGGCTGTTGACACTATAAGCATCACAGCATTACAGGAGTCAGTATCCAGAGCCTTACAGCTGAGCTTATATCTCTGATAATGTATTTTAACTCACTGAAAATAGGGTTTGTTGTTTGGACACAAAGCTTTTTGTCTTCTGTTAACACTGCAACCACCTCCTCCTGTGGCCGCGTTCGGCCATTTCTTAAGAAACAGGAAGCGGTTGTGGTATATGCTTTTTAATTTAGTTTAAACAGAAACAAAATCTCAAATGTTTATGATCTGTGTTAAATTTCAATCTGTTACCTCAAAACTGGAACATCTCTCACTGTCATCCCATTCTCCATTGTTCTCAGCAAAGGTAAATTTGGATTAAGGTAAAAGTTGCATGAAATTCGAACTGGCTGTTCAGACTGAGTGGCATTTCTGTGTATCAGAAATGTGTCAGATTTCATTATCTCACTTGAAAGTGACCAGAATTAAAATTAAAAAAATTGCCAGATTCACTGTTTTTTTTCACGTGTCTGATATATCACATATTACCAAAAATATCAGATTTGGACCATTTACCTCCTTTGTGAACACAGCAACTCTAGTGTGAACATCAGGGAACACGTTAATTTAACATTTTCAGTGCAGATTTTGGTCACTTTCATATGTGATATTAAAATTTAATACATAACTGAAATTCAATATTTGAATAGTGTAAACAGTTAAATTGGAATTTGTATAACTTTTAAATAAATGAAACAGAAGCCAAATCTGTGAGTCATATGAAGCATTAAATGTCAGAAATGTCAAGATATAGGTCACATTAAAAAGATGTGAAGCAAAGTATGAACAGGCTAAAGAACTTCTGATTTGTAAACATCTTATAAAAGCCTATTTATACTATGTCTGTTTAATGTTGTATTGCACATTTTAAGCAATATTGTAACACTAATATATCAGGAATGGAACATTACGTCCTTTATAGAGAACACTTGCTAATAGCGTGATTACAGTACGGGGAGCTAGCGTGCTGTGGTGCTCTCAGGAGTAGCTGTGTGCAGCACTGTTTGTTTAGAGAAGCAGTTTACTGAAAAACTGGATGTGGGGCTGCTTTTAATTTGCTTTTAATTTCTTTCTGGAGGATTTCCCTTCTCTGAGAGTAATAACTGAGACTCTGAAAGCCCGGGTGAGCTGGAGATGATTAAATTACAGGAGAGGGGAGACTGTAGCGTGTCTGCTGATTGTGTATCTGCTCCGCTCAATTTCACCCTCACGAGGAAGCGTTTCTTTTGTCTGTTCCTCTGTGTGAATTTTGCACACTGCAAACTAAAGTCTTCTCGAGAGCCAAATCAAACATTGAGAGATGAGATGTGTAAGAATTAATATCTGATAAGAAGGAGACAGATTTTACTGAAGTCACTGTCAAATGAAACACCTCTTGCAGATGAAATTATTACGCTGTGAAAAAAAATTGTAATTTTATTTTTCTTAGCAAAACATGTACCACACAAAAACATAAAAAACTGTATTTTTAATGGTAAATTACTTTTTCTGGCACCCCCAGAAATTATTTACTATTTTACTATTTTACTAATTCACCCAAAACCAAAACCAAAAAAGATTTTTTCTGGGCAAATTTTACGGGGAATATAATGTAAAACATACTGAGAAATACCTGTAAACATATTTTCTCTTTACCATGTACCTGATTTAGAGCAGAAATGTAATGCTGGAATATCTGGACAGGTATAGTGTTGATAACAGTCCTGGTGCATATGGTCATTCTAGCACTTCTATAATTGCTAAGGAACTTTCTCCACATGCTCGGCATCGCTTGTTTGTGTTTACCTGTTTACATACCTATCAGACCTTGTGTGTAGGTCTGTGTATATTGATTTTAAACAATTGCACGGCTGTTTATCATTTCCCCAGGAGAGATAGAGGTAGGGTTTTTATGAGATTAGGAGATATGCTGTGGAAAAGCTGCGCTTTATGGAGGCTGCATCACCCGGGGAGTCAGGGAAGAGAAGGAATGGAAAATCGAGGCACAGAGCAGTTCATTAAAAATTGACTGGCCTAGTTTGATTCGTTTTTGCTGTCTCACAGGCCTTTTCGCTAGTTCAGTAGCAGTTCTCCACCTTGAGTTCAGCTGCAGAATAAGGAGAAACATGTTTTTCCACTGAACCCAGTGCTCTTGTTGTGAACAGAATGTACCTGAGGCAAAGCCTCCTTCACAGTGCAGCAGAAGTAACCCTGCTTTCTGAATCACTCTGCAACTTTGCTCGCACAACATTTTAATGGCTCCCTGACTCTCACAACTGTCTGCAGTGACATGCTGAGGTCAGATGCAGGGTCAGATAGCTAGGCAGCTTCCCCTCTCAGATGCCAAACACAGCTATTCTCTCTTCTTTGGAAGTCTCAGTTATGTAAAATTGACTCTGACCTCCCAGAACAGAGGTGGCCTCCAGCACTAGACCTGCTCTCCATGTTCTACTAACACAATGCTATCTCCAGCCCTGTCACTATCAGCTCTCTCACACTCAGCCATCTACACTGACACCTCACTGGAGGTGCCTGAAACCCGAGGCTGAAAAGTCCTTGATGCGTTCAGTTTAATCAACAACGTAACCTATTTTAAACTTCAAAGATTCTCCTGGCTTTGGTGATCATGGCTTTTTCAAGTGCAGGGTTTGAAGAGCCCTCACTGTGCACCTTCCACACTTTCACCAGCTTTACAACATCAGACAGAAATCTTAGAGATGTTTTCATAGTCACGCAGCGTAATATATCGTTTGAGCATCATCATCGCAATGTGGGAATGTGCAATAGTCACATTGTGTATGTGCAATATCATGCAAGAGAAAAAATATAAAATTTTAAAGCATTTTTGCTTTAGGATGCAAAAGAAAAAGGTACCCAGTTTACACAGCATACCTTACCTACCAGAGGCAGGATGTATCAGCCCAATAGAATTTAATTTACTCCTCTCTTTTATACACAGAAAGCATTATTAATATTGTGCTGGGTCACTGACTTCGGGTAAAATCTACTAAAATCTCTGTATTTTTTCAATTCACAATATACAGCTCTAGAAAAAATTGAGAGACCACTTCAGTTTCTGAAAATTTCTCTTTCATTTTCTCTAATTTTGCTATTTATAGGTATATGTTCAAATGAAATGAACATTGTTGTTTTATTCTATAAACTACAGATAATATTTCTCCCAAATTCCAAATATAGAATATTGTCATTTAGAGGATTTATTTGCAGAAATTGAGAAATGGCTAAAAAAAAACGATGCAGAGCTTTCAGGCCTCAAATAATGCAAAGGAATCAATATTTGGTGCAATAACTGCTGGTTTTTAATCACAGTTTTCATTCATCTTGGCATGTTCTCCTCCACCAGTCTTACACACTGCACACTGCCAAATAAGTATGCATATGTCATTTTTGTTTTTTCCCTGAACAGTTAGTTTAATAATTAAGCATTATTTTATTCTCAATAATAGCATTAGTGTGAATGTTCTTACATTTTAATATACAATAATGTTGCATGGACAAATCATTAAAAAACAAACACAATGGAAAAAACAATAATCATATTTACTGCCACCCACCTTCATAGATTTCTCAATTTGAAGACAGATTGCTTCTTTTTATACCAGGACTGAAAATGCTTGGTTAGGAATTGAAACTGACACATTGAAGGTTTCTAATGGATGCATTCAGCTACTTGTGTGCAAAGCAAGCTGTTTAGTGGAGGAGTATTGTCAATATAATAGGACTCCCTGAAACAATTAATAATCATGGATACACTGGCACCATTCTTAATACCAGGTGTTTCGGTGTTTCAGTAGAAAAAACTGCTGAAATCATTTTGACACCTTCAAGACACGAATGGTGATCTATCGTCTCACTTCCCAGTTTTGCAGCCAAAATCATCACTGTGTTCTTGGTAGAACAGACTGGACATTCACCAACCATGCAGTAATCCATCCATCTGCTTTGTCCATTGTAATGTGGAGAGCACTGATATTGCTGAGCTCACTTTAAACATTTATTTTGTGGGTTTCGGTTATGGGGTGGCCAGCCTCTATCTGAAAATCCTCTGTCTCTGGAAGATCCTGCATTAAGAGGATCATACGATTAAAGAGAAACCAGCAGTGCATTTAAAAAAAATATATATATATATATATTATTTATTTATTTATTGTTATTTACATTTCATTAAGATCACCTGGAAAATCAATTAACAAACTTCAGAATAGAAAAAAAATGTAAACTAAAGCCCTATCCTGATGGGATTAGTTTCTCAGGGGGGCGTCTGTGAAAAATATTTCACACTTCTACTCATTGATAAAACTCGTGCATCCGGACTGCAATAAAAAAAAAAAACAGGCAGACCAGTGAGTTTTTTTTGGGCTTTTTCGGTCACATGACAGCTCGTTTAGTAGCTCATTCATTTCCACTTGCTGTTGTGTTTACATGGATCTCTGTGGAAACACGCGCTCAAAGTGCAATTACAGTGTGTAGCAGTGAACAAATAGCTTTTTTATTAAACGCAAGGAGATGAAACTCAGAGATGTGCGTCCAGATGGACGGGACTAAAATTACCGGAGGATCACGGAGTTCAGTGAAAAGTAGTAGGTAATTCAGCCTGTTATTTTCTCAGAGGACATCTCTGAGAATTTCCAAATCTGGAGAATCTCTAAGATTCTTCAAATAAAGAGATATGTGGTCTAGGACTAGGCTTAATCCCTGTCCATAAACTGAGCCAATAAGTTAATAATAATTTGATAAGTGTATGAACAACCTTGCAATATGATCACGGGGTGTACAATATTGATATTGTATCACAATGTTATGTTTTGCAAAACTGTATTGATTTACATATTATTACAGTTAATGTAGTATTGATATTTAATGATTAGTTTACAGGTAAAGATTGGTGGCACACATTTATTTTCTGTTGTGCTTTAAACCCTGACAGCTAGATAGTAGTGTTGCACTCTCTCGCTAGATCCGACTGTTCTGATTGGATTTGAATTGTAACCCCTGTGTTTTGCAATATGTATTGTAGCACCAGTTTTTTGCCAAAACACAACAATAATGATCATCATCATGTTCATGATGGAAACCGTTTTTTTTTACTGAATATTTTAAAGACTGCTTCAACACCTCAATCCCTTTCTCACACATTGCACTTTTTTAGCACAGTCAAATACTTTTCCAGTACTTGAAACCATGAGAATTGCACAGATGGTCCGGCATGCACAAAAAACAAAGCAACTGTGACGATTTTGTGCTTCAAAGCTCCACTTCGAAACCAAAAGCTTGATGATTCAGATATTCCTCTTTTCTTCCAGGGGCACCCGTCCAAATCCTCATATTGCACCAAACAAAGGAATAGACAGAACCAAATTACCAGTCAGAGTGGGGTGGCAGTTGTCATCATAGATAACATGATGATTTGTACTTGAACTCAGACAGAAAGAAAACATGACTGTTGAAACTCCTCTCATTTACATAGCGTGAGTCAGATTCATATAAAACAGCTCAGTTTGAGTTTGAAACTTCACTGTACTAAAGGCTTTGTAACCAATCCTTCGGAAGTGGCCTTGATTTGGTATGTGAAACTATGTTGTTTAAGTTGTATTCTGGCCATGTAAACAAACATGCCTTTTTAAACTCAGTGGATATTCGGGTTTGATGATGTATATGGTACTAAGTTCTGAGGTAAATATGAAAGGAACTCTTGGTAGAAAAACTTACCTTTGGTGTGGATTTTGGGAGCAGGATTTAACTAAGCAAATGATATGGAGTTGCTGCAGTTGGTCTGCAGGTTTAGGTTCAGCAACAGTATGTTCTGAAAGAATGAGGTCAGCTGACTACCTGAATATTCTGAATATAGAGCAGGTTATTCCATCAATGGATTTTTTCTTCCCTGTTTGGACGAGCATATTCCAAGATAACAATATCAGGATTCATGTGGCTGGAATTGTGAAAAAGTGATTCAGGGAGCATGAGATCATCATTTTCACACATGGATTGTTCACCACAGAGTCCAGACCTTAACCTCATTGAGAATCTTTGGGATGTGCTGGAGAAGGCTTTGTGCAGCAGACAGACTCTGCCATCATCAATGCTGCTGCAAGATCTTGGTGATTTTTTTTTGCAACACTGGATTTAAATGCCACAGAGAATGCATGCCGCCATCAAACCTAAAAGCAAAAATATTAGAGTGTGTGACCTTTTTTATGGTGGCGATTTTTTTTGGCCATATGATTACCCTGCAGTGGAGAAATTAATACCATTTTAGAGAAAGAGGACAACAAGCTAAGAGCAAGGTAATTAGTTAATATAGTTAGTTTGTGTAAGTTTTACTCAAAGTAAATTTTAAATTGAGTACTTTTTTACTTTTACTCGAGTAGATTTTTAGATGGCTACTTTTACTTTTACTTGAGTAGAATTTTAGCCAAGTAAAGGTACTTTTACTCAATTATAATTTCCACCAACTGCCAGATTCACATTATTTAAAAAAAATGGGGTTTTGGTCTGGCCTTGACTAAATGTATCCAAAAGCCAAATTTGACATATTGGAAATTGGTAATACAAACTTACTCCAGACAATCTCTTCCTTCTTGCATATTAGTATAAAGTAGAGCATTTAAATTCCATCTGTGTCCAACACAAATATTAAATTTGCCTTACTTTGTTCTATTAAACTATGTTTCTTACAAAAGTATGTTTTTAATACCCAATGTAAGAATGACACTACATGTCCTTGGTTGGTTGTAATTATTAGCCTATAGATCAGTGGACAGAGTAGGTAGGTTTTCCCAGTGGCTGTTTGATTGGTTTGCTCAGTGCATGCTGGATGCTTTATTGAAAGAACACTGATGAATACTGCATAGCACACTAAGTGAGGTGTGGGCAGGGTTAAAATGAGCCAATTTGAAGGGTTTGAATAGTAAATATTTGTTTTGATGCCAACAACTGCTAGGTAACCGTGAGGAAAATCCTCAATATCATCTTTTAATTGAAGTGAAGTTACAGATGCAGCGGAACAAATTCTGAAGATTTTCACTCTAACCATGGTTTAATTAGCAAAAGTGTAATTTGTCTGAATGAAATGATCATTGTTGGACAAACAACTTGATTTGATTGTTTTGCAAAATAAAGCAAGCAGTATGTATGTGAAAATAAATGTAGTTAATAATATTTTTTTATTGTTCACTTACTCTTTAAAATACTTATGATCTAGCCATAAATCCAACAAGGCGATCAGAATGAATACAGCTGTTTCTGTAGAACAGATGTAAAAGCATGTAGTCTCAGGATAACTGGATTTTCACGTTTGCTTGTAAACTGTTAAGTCTGTACCTGTTTATTTGTGTTTATGTTCAGAGCTCAGTGGTAACTTTCCCTTGTCCTCTCTCCAGAGCCTCGCCCATCGCAGGCTTCCTGGATGACTATGCCTTTGTGGTGTGTGGTCTCTTGGACCTCTTCGAGGCCACACAGACTGTGCAGTGGCTGAAGTGGGCTGAGGATCTCCAGAACATGCAGGACCAGCTCTTCTGGGATGCCCAGGGCAGTGGCTACTTCTCTAGTGACCCATCAGACCCCACCTTGCTGCTGTCCCTCAAACAGGGTGAGAGACAAAGCACACAAACTGGACACAAAATGGATTAAAAGATTAGTTTAATCAAAAATGGTTTATCATGTACTTTAATCAAGATGGAGTCAATCTGCACTGTGCTGTCCTCAGTGGTTGTTAATGGTAATTCTTTAATGAGCTCCTGGTTAACAAGTGACACTCTTACATGCCCACACAACATTGAAAGTGGAATAAAATATCCATCTGGCACCCTTTATCAAGCCTTGTTTGAATTCCAATAATTGACTTATTCAGTCTAACTCACAAGATAACACCTTACAACTTATACAGGTGTAGGCATTCCCAACCTGTCCCCTGAGAAAATGCTTCATGACCAGTTTACTTATTGGTGATGCTATCACATAACAGTGTATGCCTGGAAATGTAATACATCTCAAAATTAAGAGAGCACTTCAGTTTCTGAATCAGTTTCTCTGATTTTGCTATTTCTAGGTATATGTTTACGTAACATGAACATTGTTGTTTTAGTCTTTTAACTTCGGACAACAGTTCTCCAAAATTCCAAATACAATATTGTAATTTAGAGTATTTATTCGAAAAAAAAAAGAGAAATGGCTGACATAACAAAAAAGATGCAGAGCTTTCAGACCTTAAATAATGCGAAGAAAACAAGTTCATATTCATAAAGTTTTGAGAGTTCAGAAATCAATATTTGGTGGAATAACACGGTTTTAAGCACAGTTTTCATGCATCTTGGCATGTTCTACTCCACTAGTCTTACACACTGCTTTTGGATAATTTTTGCCACTCCTGGTGCAAAAATGTAAGCAGTTTAGCTTGGTTTGATGGCTTGTGATCATCCATCTTCCTCTTGATTATATTTCAGAGGTTTTCAATTTGGCAAAATTGGAAAAAAAAATTGGCTGCAGTCAGTTTAGTTTTATATTAATAAAAATGTTGATTACAAATTTTGCCAAATCTTCTGATTTCCAAATATTAGTCGTTTTGGTCATTACATTTGAAGAGTCGGTACATACTGATTTCATCCACACTGTGCTTTGTTTTCTCGGCTGGGCTGATTGACGTGGGAGTGTGTGGGAGTTTGAGGGAGTGAGTCATTCGGACAGGGTGATGGAGATGTCCTGCTGTCACTCACTGTTCAGCATCACTCCACTGCATAGCACTCCCATCACCCCGCTGCTGATAGCACTCCACCAAAGTCTGAGGAATCCTTCACCACTCCACCACCGCTCCATCCTCTGACCCCTGCTTACCCCTTTGTTCTTGCAGAATGTGTTTTCCCTTCATTCCATTCCTTTCTTCCTTCATTTCTTACTTGAGTTCATGTCTTTTAAAAAATATTGTTCCATTAATGTTATGTTTTCTGGTCCATGCAAACTAATCTATTCACTTTCTGACACGTTTGGGGTAAAAACCACTAGGGATGCATTAAAAGAAAATTTGTGCCACTTTTTTCAAATCTGAAAAATATAAATAGCCTATAGGTATTTTACTCTTTCTTCATAAATTTTTTTTTTTTTACAAAACAACATTTTACAAATATCTATTGAACACTTTTGGTATCCCAGCAGACCTGCCAACAAAGCACAATGCATTTACCTCAGTAGATTTTTATAATCATTAATTTACTTATCATTGACTTTTCTAATCATAAGTGCACCTCAGCAGTGTCATTTATTGTCATATATTTACCTCATTGGTGCTATTATAATCATAAAGGAACCTCAGCAATGCTATTCTAATCATTAATATGCCTAAGCAGTGCCATTATAGTCATAAATGTACCTCAGCAGTGTCATTTATTTTCATATATTTACCTCAGTGGTGCTATTATAATCATAAAGGAACCTCAGCAATCCTATTCTAATCATTAATATGCCTAAGCTGTGCCATTTTAGTCATGAATGTACCTTAGTAGAGCCATTTCAATCATAAAGGAACATACTCAAGTCACATGAAATTTGGGCCTGTTGCCATTACTGGAAAAAAAAAATCTTAACATTACACTAAACAGTACACTCTTGTCACTTATTTTTTAGCTATTTTCAACTGCGTACATTTGGTTGCCAAATATTCAGTGCATTCCTAACAACCACAACTGCCAGGTGCATTGGGGTCTGAGTCTGAGACCTTGAGTGACTTAGTTCTATATTTCTTTTGTAAATCAGAGTGATGTGCAGATTCTAGCTCACAATAACGCTGCTCCTTGGCCTGTGCCTGATGGCACTGTGGAAATGACACTGACACCAGAGAGATACGGATGAAGAGAAAGGAAAACTGCTAACTGTTATGCTTTTGTTGTTGCCGCTGATAAATTAAAGGGGACGTAAGACAGATTTTTCCTCTTTTCAGACCGACTGCAGCTATAGAGTTCCATTAGGAACTGCACTGTGCCACAGCCAAGTTCCTTCAGCACACTGTCACTGGAAGACGGATTACCTCCCAGACCATATGCCACTCTCCATTTTACGCCCTGTCCAAAAGCAGCCACTTCTAGACTTCTCACTGCTAGAGCATCGACTGCAAATCACATTATTTCACATTCACGCAGTGTTGTTGTTTGTTGTCGTTTGTGTAGGCATTATTATTCCTCTGGGATTTTTTATTCCATTAGCTCAGTTCTTTGAGTGTCTGTATTCTGGTCAGAGTGAATGTCTGTGAGTTATACTGAATTGGCTTTATGAACAGAGTGCTTATTCTATTGCAATGAGAGTTTTGTTTAATAATGTATATTATAGATTAAACTTTGAAACTAGAGAATTGAATATTACAGGGTGAACTACAGCCTTGAGACTAGACATTTAATGTATTAGTCAGTAAGTTCATTCTTGATGTTTTCTGTTTAGAATTACCCAAGACTCCATTAATCATTCAAGACACATATAAATCTTAGAAGGGCTACAGCTTCTGGAGATTCAAATTGTGCAAATGTATTTGGGTACCTGGTGTGCCTAAAACTTAAAACTCTTTAATGCTGTTTTAACATCCCTATCACGTGAGAAACAGCATTATACAACCCCGTCCAACCCTGTCTTGAGTAGCTTCACCTACAAGCATTGCAAAAGGGGAGTTTTAGAAGATAGCTGCATGTCATATCAGGATATGGTGTGCATTATTTTGTTTTTTAGAGGTTTGGGGGGCTACTTTTCCAGCCAATAAAGATAAATAAGCGAATGCTTAGACTGCAAACAAGTATGAAGTGGATTGTGAGTGTGTCAGGTCAGATTTGAGTAGCTGGAAACCTAAGGACAAATTATACGGAATATACAGCAGACTAGCAGAGAGAGGAAAAGGAAAGTAGGAAAGAAAATAAATAAATAAAGATAGAAAGAAGAAAGAAATTTATAGTTGAAGTAAGGACATTTATTAAGGCCATTTATTGTAGAAACACTTAAAAAGTAAACTGGGAGCATTTACGCTGCTCTGATTTCTGTTTAAACAAGGACACCATCACAACAAACCACATGAGAACATTCTCTCCACTTAGTCAGGCCTGTGTTGACCTGGGGCAAAAAATAAATACAAAAAGAAGGTCCTATGTTTTGGACTTATGCATATTTCTGCCATTTGTTCATAACTATAAAAAATATTGGCTGTTTAGCTCCGTAGTTCATTTGGGACCATGCTTTGATTACCTCAAAGGATGTGAAAAAAAGTGCAGGTGTGAATTTACCCGAAATATTTTCAAACTAGTTCAAATGGACGAGTGAGAATAAACTTGCAGTGACTTCGTCAGAATTTAATAGAAAAGTTCTAGAAAAGTAGATGTGGAGAATCAATTCAAAATGAGGAAATTATCACTTAACATCACCATTCACTGTGATGCTTGGTTTGTCACAGCCATTTCAATAAGACTCCAAGATAATGTGTTAATTGGCTCAAGTGCCTTTGCAGAAAACAGTGTATGTTACTTTTTAAACACATGAATCATAGAGCATCAACATCAGTTCATACCAGCATCTTGTATATGCAAGAAAATGAGTTTACAACGTTATTGAAAACAGGACTTCCGAACTTCTGCACCAGCATCTGTTTGGGTCAGTGTTGTGCTGAATATCAGTCACCACCTCGGTCTGTCTCTTAGCCACCAGACTGTCCACGACTCCGGCTGCATGAGGTCATGGAGCACGGGAAACTTCTCCCAGGATACATACACACAAACACAGAGAGCAGATAAAAACAATCCACTCGCCACTGCCTGCCACTTCATCTGTGATGTCGGCCACTTTCTGGCTTTAAAGGCCTGATAAACGAACAAAGGTCATATTGATAATTTGTTTTATCACTTAAATGCCACTTAAGTTTCCAAGAACAGGGAGGCATATATACTGTGGATTAAAGAGTGAAGGAAAAGAAACAGCTCATTTGTTTACTTACCTTATAATTCATCTGATTACTTTGTGCTCTTAAATAAAATAACATTACCATTAAAATAATATCTTTAGATAGTTTAGAACATTTTAGTTGCCGCTTCATCATAACTAAAATATGATGTGTGACTGTAGAACTTTAGTTTAAAGTTTAGATTGAATGATATATTGTTTAAATGTTCTTTCCCAGCCTGCCTTATTATTAAAATCATAAGAAATTCTATTTTTTTCTCTGTTTAAAGATCAGGATGGTGCAGAGCCCAGTGCAAACTCTGTGTCTGCAATGAATTTGCAACGCCTGTCCCACTTGACGGGCAAACAAGAGTGGATGCAGCGCTCTGAGCAGCTGCTGACAGCCTTCTCTGATCGGCTAACTAAGGTGCCCATCGCCCTTCCTGACATGGTCCGAGGCCTCATGGCACATCACTACACTTTAAAACAGGTATGTGTTTTGTAGTTTCCCCACAGCCAACTTAGATTTTGCATTTTTTTATTGGAAACAAAATATATAGGTCTGGATGTCCTGACAACTGCAACATTATCAAAACAAGTGAGTCAGTAACAGCTGTGTTCAGTGTTAGCCAGCATACTAGAGCTACAACCACAATGAGAGTCATAAGCAAAATCCTCAAACAAAGCCAAAAATATTCCGGGGGCAAAACCGGGAAACGGACAAGAGATAAACAGTCGAAACAAAGGGATGAAATAAAAGTTCAAACATGAACCTTTAAAGGACCAATAAGGATTAGATTTTCTGTAGCAACTCATACCCAGCGCCAATTCCCTAGTCCCATTTCCACACTCAGGGGTGCCAGTTAAAGACAGCAGCATGTAAACTTAGAAGAAAATGTTCTGCTGAACAGGTCATCTCTGAGCTTCTATTAGGTTACTGACCTTTACTGGGTAATTTATCGCCACCAGTAGCATTGTAGAGATGGCATTTTGAACATTTCAAACATATAAATATATATTCACTAATTAGCTACAGAGTATAACTCGCCATCGCCTGCCACTGTGGATCAATCTGGCAATTCGCATGAGCATCGCCTCTGGGGAGGTGTGGACGGAGTGGATGGGAAATTGGACTGCTGTAGCCATTTCAGACATTCACTCTCATTTTATTACTGATTGTTTACTAAGCAAACATTAAGAGAAATGCTCAGTATGCAATAGGCCAGGTTGGCAATACTTTGCAAAGAGATGATAAATCCAACATGTATAAATTAACAAAGATATTGATAAACACTGATATGATGACACTCCGTCCTCCACATCCAAAATCAGTGTCTGACCTCAGAAATGCACAAAAAGTCCCATAAATACACTCCTAAACCTCGTAGAGAAACTTCAGTTATAGCTGCAAAGGGTGGGCTGATATCATATTAAATCCTATAGATTAAGAATGGGATGTCACTTAACTTCATATGCGTGTTAAGGCAGTTAAGAGAATACTTAGTGTATTTGAATTTTAAATAGAACAGACTCCTCCAAAATCCTCCTTAACGCTGGTTTAATCATCTCCTTTCTAATGGTCTCTACACATTGTATTCTGTGTATAGAAATATAGGATGTCATCTCTCAAGAACAAATCACAGTTATTTATGGAGACACTTTCAATGCAACCAGGATCTCACGCACGTAAACCAAGCAGGGACTGTAAAGCCTGACTGACAGTTATGCTGCATGTCAGTCTCCGAGTGAAGACACTTTCTCCAAAGTTTCCTCCTCTGCCAGCATGTTTTAAAAGCTGTTGAAATTGTGTTGCGACCGTTAGAGCTCACCTGCACAGTAGAAGTCATCTGAGGAGGAGAAATAACAAACTGGAGGTCCAGGCGAGGGCAGGCTTATCCTCAGCCCACCTGCCCACCTCATTACTGCTACAGCAAGAACTGACCCCCTCTCTTTCTGTCCTTCCTTCCGTCTTTCTTTCTTTCTTAGATAATCATCTGTGGCCAGCCTGATGCAGAAGATACAGCCAGTCTGATGGCCTGTGTTAACTCCCTGTTCCTTCCCTATAAAGTAAGTCTTATTTGCAGTGATTTAGGTGTTCTCTCACATAAGGGGGAGGAGGGGCAGATTTTAGAAGTGGGCCTGGTATTACAGCCATGGGTAACATTTTGTGTTAGGGGTGCGCTAATCAGACAGAAAGGCACTTGATAATAAACTAGGCTGATAATAGATAAGGAGAGGATCGCATTGTGTTTGTTTTTTGCTGGAGGTTGAAGAACACAAGGAGTACAGCACTGTAGGGTACTTGACTGATTGATTGTAGCTCAGCATGCTGCACAAAACGACTGCTGCCCAAGGCACACGGAACACAAGGTACATTACTCACAAAAATAGCAAGCGAAAATCTTGATATAATTGTGCTTAGGGCTGGACAGTAATTTACTATCACTATTTATTGCAATAGAAAATGTTTTAATAATGATTATAGGGTTTTTAGGCCTGCACTGAGTTGGCAGCTACATGTCAGTGTTCTGAGCTTCGTAACTGAGGACCAGAGTAAAGTACAGGCATTATATCATGTCATATTAAACAGCCCACTATCTATCTAATTAGTGCTATTAACATCTTATCATCTATCAGTGCAAAATTCAGTAAACCATTAGCGAACTCCATTGTGGAAAATCCGCTATTGTAGACTTTAGCAAAATGTCATGTGTCCTAAAACCAGATCACTTTCTATAAATATATATTGACAAATAATAATAATAAAACAAAATCCAGCTTTTTTATTTTATTTGGAATATTTCATTTCTTTGTACAGTATTTGCAGCACCTGTCACTGACTGACGTTCATACAGAGGACACAGGCGTCAATTTACTGGAATAAAGCTAAGCAGAAAGGGCAGAGCAATATATAGGCTTCCGTAGCTTATTATGATTTAAAGCTTGTGATAATATACACTGGTCTTTACACCATTCATAATGATATCCATTTATAACTATTTAATACCAATTTTACTCTCTTTGCATATTATTGGTAAGGTTCTATTTTGGTTTTCTTTTAATGACTTTTCTATTAACAATATGCTTGTGTAGACAATGTAGTGCAGTGAAACAATGCACCACTGTTTTTGGTAAACTTTCAAACATTTTCAAGTTTTTAGTAGTAATATGGAGATTTTAATTTGCACGTCTTACTAGCCTTAAAGAAGTTATCTTTGCAAGTTTTCTTAGTCTTCTATATCTCTTGCTGACATCCACAGTTCCCCTGAATTGTCATTACATAAAGTATAGCATTCCATACAGTAAAAAAAAATTGTGACTCTAAATATATTTTTATTTCAGTTCTAAAATTAAGATTAATGATGGTTTTTAACTTGACTGTATACCAATATCTGTGTTGGTTCAACAGGGCATTCGCTAGATTTACAATTTATCAAGGACATGACAGTATATATTCTGAGATAAAAAAAAAGTATTTGAATGTTTTGATATAGAAGGGAATGCTTTCCAAATGGTCAAATTTTGCTTTTTTGTTCTCTAAAGCTGGGCTGCAGACATAACCTTACAGATATCATAGTACAATTACATGCCACTAGTGTCCTGTCCCAGGACTTTTGCCATGCATTAAAAATTCTACTTCTGCATTGAATGCAGATCTGATTCCTGGCAGAGTTGCTTGACTATTTGCGTGGACGATTCTATCAAGATCATTGCCAATCAAGATCATAAATGCCTTCTATGACGTTTTCATTGGTATACACATCACACTGTCTCGCCTCACTCTAGCTCGGATAATTTCCATCACTGATCACACTGGTCAGAGTTCAGCCCACAAGATTGCACCTTATAATTTATACCGTTGTGGGAATTCCCAAGCTGTCCCCTGAGGTAACACTTCATGATTAAATTACATACTGCTGGCCCGTGACTTTTGGCGCATCGGGGTATAACCCCCACCCTTTCCCCTTTTTGAATGACACATTTGTTGGTTTCCCCAGGACTGCAGTGTGAATTAACGCGTAGTCTGAGCCCTCGTGCTTTTATTTTTTTTACAGCCCTCATGCTAATGAGTGGGCAAAAGTAATCTCCCACAAAAGGTCAAGTTGTCAGATTTGTGCCCTGTGCATGCTGATGCACACACTGCGAGGCAGGAGCTGGGACAATGGCTACACAGTGCACCGCGTGCAGAATGATTTTGGAATAATTAGTAAATAATTTGGGTTTCTGTAGGCCGTTGCCAGAGGCCCGGCTTTGTGCTTTCTTCCCTTTAGTGTAAAGGTCATGCTAGCTCAGAGATAGCATTTCCACTCTTCCTGCCCTTTTCCCAGCTCATATAGCCCCCCCTGCACCCCCCTGCCACAGCTTACTCAACATGGAAAACAAACACACATGCACACACAGATCCCACCTGGCCTTTTAGGTGTTTACTGTGCAGCACAGGTATCTAATGCAACACACGTGAGGTTTACACACTGCTGGAGTGGGGGATGTTGGGGGGGTTCCTCTTTTTTCTGTTTGCTGTGTTCTCAGGAAGAAAGCTGGAGTTTATTGAGAAGGCAGACATACCCTCCTTTGTACTAGTGTGATTACATAGCAGTGCTGTTTATATGGAAACACAATATGTGTTAAATTAGAGGTACCAGTCAATTACAGAATAATTGAGTGATTCGAAAAAGTATTCTGTATTTTACCTTGTATAATTGTATTTACACAAGGAATTTTCTACTATTTTGCAGAATCCACTCTTCCCTTCACCTGTGCAATATTGCCAATATCTCTGGAGGCAATACAGCCTCATGCTTCCCAGTTGGCAACATTTTATCTTTTTTTTTTTTTATCAGAATTTGGGAAAAAGTTCTTTATTGATTGATCTTGATTAATCACACCATCTTTTATTCTTAAAGCTAAAGCTTTTAATAACGGAAATGTAAATGCAATAAAAATGTCGATATGTAATTATATTTTATTTAGTGGGGTTCATTCGCTTAAAAATGGTTTATTACTCATAGCAGTACAATATGTAAGTAAAACCATCATTTAAATAGTTTAAAAGCTAGTACATTCTTGCGCTTATGGAGAAAAATAATTGTGATATACCTGACCAACAGACCAGAGCTTTTTAAATTAGAATCCTTCAATTCGCTGAGTAAAAGTTTAGTGGAGAGCTTTAGCATTAAACATGAGGAAGCTTGAACAGAGAAGTTTTAATGGAAGAAATCATAACTAGCATAATGCAACTCAAACAGTAAAACATCTCCATGTTCCAGCTTCAACATTTTTTAACAGAAAAACAGATTAAGTAATCCAGGTAGAAGAGAAAATGTTTTAAATTTATGCCTCACAGTAGAAGAATGAGACGAAAAGGTGGGGGGTAAGACGGGGTGTTAGTTATTTCTGAGATTTATTCCATATTTCACCATAAATAAAACTTAATCTACCTTTTGAACTCAACAGTAGTGACACTGTGTTTATATCGCTAAATAAAACCACTAATACACTAAATCACCAGATATATGCACACACACTAGACAAATGATTGTCTAGTCCCTATAGAGACGTAGCATCTATAGAATGAGACTCTACAGGACAGATAACTTATTGCGACTAAGCCTTATGCCAGGCATTGAGCTGTGGGGCAGAGGAACTGAACTGTGTTCTCTGGAATGATTGTACTCCATTTAGTTCTTTTGGAATATGACCTGTAGAGCTGGGGATGGGGGTGTAGGGTGGTGATCTCCCAACATCCAGACCTTCACCTTCACAGTGTAGATCAGGTGTGCTAGAGGTGGAAAGTAGCTCAGAACCTTTATGCTCCTCTTTCTGTGTCATGGATAGAGCAGGTGGGTTTACAGAGTGATGATGAGGAGGATCAGCTGAGTTCAGCTTTCACGTCAGTGATTCTTTCTGTGAAGAGTGTGTTACTATATTGTGTTCTGCTTTGTGTGCATGTACAGAATCTTGATTCTCTATATATACGTTATTATTTTATTTTGTATGATTCATGTTAATTTAAAGGCTTTCTCTCGTATCTTTCTCAGAAAAGCTATTTTGAAATCTGAATCTTTAATAGCAACATCCCTAATGTTAATGTATCTGTATTATTTTAATTATTCTATTGAATAAGGCTAATCTTGTTCCTGTCAGCATGCAGTGTACTGATATTCCACCATATTTCTCATCTTTCATTGTGAACTAGGGCCGTCCCAATCTTGGGTAATGCTTACATAACTAGTACTTTCATCTTTAATAAGTCTGATGTGTTTTTTAACACTACAGTTTTAACGAAACTATAAAACTACAAATGTTCCTCACAGTTTTGTTGTTTAGTTCAGTCGGACAACCCTAGCAAAAGCAAAAGCAAAAGCTAGCTAACAATTTCAACCTAGGTATAATTCTTACATAAGTGCTATTCTCACATTTCATATGTGTTGTGTTTTTTTGGGTCCAAACAACTTTAACAAAACAACGCTCTTCCCTGGGTTTCGTTAGATTTAGCGAGAAGCTAACAAGAAGACAAGCTACAGAGAACATAACCACATATAACCAAAAGCTAGCAGGTTTGCTAATCTTCATTTAGAGAATTTTTTTCCCCACACGATTTTGTCCTTTCTTATAAAAAAAAAATCTCTACCTTCTGTTAAAAAAAAAAAACGACGTGAAAACAAAACGTCATTTTAAAATGATCATACATTATGCCACTAATTTCAACTGGAACGCCCCCGCAAGACTTTTTCCTACTCTGAATGTTAGGAGAGCCTCACCAGCTGCAAGTTCAAAATCCAAAATGGGTGCACCATTTATCAACAGTGGTAAAAGCAACAGTATTACACAGTTTATTAGCACTGCTATTTATTTGTGTTTTATTAAAACCGTCTTGCACACAGTCTTACTGTCCAACTTCTATCTGAGGACATGATTCCATGTGTGTTCAATGTGGAAAGTACTGTATAATGTGTTATCAACTAGGTTTGCAAACTATGCTAACAATAATAAGCTGGGGCATTGAAAAAGTGAGACATAAATAGATTAAAATTATCTGAATGTTTAACTGTAACAAAGTCAGCCTGGATGCAATGTCAGTCCTCCTGCTCCAGCATATGTCTTCCATGGTTAATGGAACACAGAATTAGGAAATTACCAGTTATTACATTATTTGTTGGTTTTGGATGACACTTCATTGTAGTATAATCATTTCATCAATTAATTTCAGTAAAAAAAAATGTTTGTAGTTTGTTTGTTGCTGTTTTTCTTCAGTATGGCCCTGTTGCATCCCTGTTTTGCTGCTTCAGCTCTGAATTATTGTACCCCCGACAAGCTGCTGTCCCCTGCTTGTTAACACTGAACCCTGGCTTTGACCCCACTCATAAGCGCCAGTGTTCAGTATGTGGGACACAGAGTGTCAGCTCCTATAAGCTGGTACTGCTGTACTGACAGAAGCACAGAGCTGTCCCCTGATCCAGCATCCTGCTGCTGTCACTCTGATTAGCCCCATCCGTCTCTGCTAGCCCTGTCACCATAAACCACTCTGACTACAACAACAGCACGAAGACGGCTCAGACGCTAATATATCCACCTGTGCTGATATTCTTCTACTTTGCACGTTGTTATTCTGGCTAGTTTGTGGATGTAATTGGCCACAAATTAGCAAGGAGGATGAAATACCACAGGACTACAGCGGAATTTCAGCCAAATGCTGGTTTTATAGGGCAGTAAAACTGTGCACTTGTTGTTGAATGAGTAGCGATTCAGTCATTTGTTTTGGAAGCAAGTGAGGTCAACTAAATCCATCACAGTGATTTGTACTTTCCCCTAGAAACCACAACCGAGGGCTTGTGAGAAGGGTTGGGTGAAGTTCCTTTGTTTAATCCCGACATACCGTCTCAAAATTTTACTAAAAGATAAATTGTATTTTGTTGTTATCATGATATGAGCTTTCACAATAAAAAGAGCAGTGATAACACCATGAATAAATGCAGAAACAGAGGGAGCTTTTTACGCTGCAGTCAACGTGACATAACTAGGCTGGAGGCAGAGGTCCACAGTAAACAAACACACCAAACTACTTCTTAGCATGGGAAAAAGTCTAGTTGTGCTGCCAAACCAGATGCCGATTTAGTATCTTAAATTATCCTGTATAATATCGATATCTGATATCCAACAATGTCATTTCATATCCCGCATTGGGGGCAATGAAAAAGCAGACATTTTAGCAAGGGAAGCAAGAAACCAGGAACTCACTTGGATCTATGTCCCGATTACGGATGCCTATTATCTAGTCGAAGTTCACTGTAGAAGAAATGGCAAGATGAATGGTCCAGCAATCCACAAAATAAACTGTATGAAATATCCCCAATCATTAATATTAAATGCAATATGGACTTCCTTAATAGACAAGATCAGACAATCATGACTAGGTGCTGAATTGGACATACTGCTCTTACCCACCGCCACCTCCTGGTTGGCGAACAGACTCTAGCCTGCCAGTTCTGTAATACTCCTCAAACTATTAAACACATCTTAGTAGACTGCCCTGCACTTTTAAGCACCAGAAAAACTTTTATAGGGTTACAAATGTGAAAGAACAGTTTGAAAAGATTCCACCAGCTAAAATACTTAATTTTCTGGAAGTCCTTCATATGAAGACACTGATTTAAATCTGTGATGCTCAAGTTATAAACATTGTTGATGCCATAAAATAGCCAACATGTTGCTGATATGGCACAAAATCCAAACAAACATTACACATCCCAATTTGTGCCTATATCATACATTCCTAGTAATAATAGGGGGGAGCACAAGTAGAGCTAATAGTCCTACATAAATATGGCTTGTTTTTAAACATCTCATCCTGTATTATACTAAAACAAAACAGAAAAATAACAGACACAGTTTGCCCACATGATCACAGACTAAGTGAACACTGAAATGAATTATTTGATTAATGTTAAACCTTCAGTCTGACATTCTATTACTAGTACTATTCTGAAGCTTAGCATTAGCTTAGTTAGCGGTACAGCTAACATTTAGTTCACCACAGCAAACACTCAAGTCTGACTGACTAAAACCACACTTATTATATATAAGATGAGAACGCATTTTGGAGATAAACTAATGTGCTAACACCACAGGGGTGTGCTAACACCCCAGCTGCTAAGTATAATATGGGAATCGGCTCATGCCGCTTGTGTCAACACCCTGGTTTCTGAGTTTAATATGGGATTGGCCCACAACACTTGTGCCAGCACCCTTGTTGCTGAGTATAATTCAACAATTGGGCAGAGCCACGTTTGCCAAAACCCCAGTTGCAAAGTGTAATATGGATGTAATGGCCTGCTGCTTTTGCCAACTTGCCAGTAGCCAAGAACAAATCAATTTCAAATTCCCAGCCGATTCTGCCAAAGATTAGCTGATTCTGCATGTTGTCTGAGGCAGACTATGAACTTAATCCCAGAAACTGCTGAGCAAATTTGTGTGAGTTTTCATTTGGAGTCTAAATTCAATTGTATATCCTCCTCATGTGTTCTGTCCACACATCAACAGGTGTCACACTTCCCCGGGTTTGCTAGCGGCAGGGGGAGAGCTCAGTCTGTTGCCTAGACACAGCCAGCCGTATAAGGCTGACGAAGCTGGGAGTAATGAGTTAGTGTTAGTGAGGCCAGTTAAAAAAAAAAAGGACAGAACAGAATTTCATCTGGCCAGGCACTGATAAAGAAGCGAGCATCCCACGCGCGGCCCCATTTTGCAGCAGCTAAGCCTCAGATGGACCCTGGCCCAAATTGTTTGTTTAATTGACTTGACGTGATCGAAAGACCCAGTCGCCTCTCCCTGTTGATTGCAGAGACGGAAGAACCTGCTGAAAAATAGATGACTTTCTCTTATTGAGCTGAGCCTGCAGTCAAATCATCATTCCTACCTTAAATCCTCTGGGGATAGAGCTATTCTTAGAGACCTGGAGAAAATGCTTCTTTTCAGTGTCACATTTCGGAGTCAGACTGTCCGTCGGAGTACCCCATACCTTAGATGCACTATACAGTTTGTCCACATGTTTGTGGACACACTTCTAATGAATGCATTCAGCTGCTATAAGTTCTGCACCCATTTCTGACACTAAGATGCAAATGTACAAACACCTCGTCTTGTCCCTGTAGTGATTATTGTCAATAGAATAGGACTCTCAGGAGCAGATAGACATGAACCAATTGGAAACACCTGTAACTTAAAGCAGCACTAGGTAGGATTTCCTCAATTTTTGATCTTTTTAAAGAAGTAACATTACAGCTTGAAACTCACTGCAGCGCTGCATTGAGGTGTAATAGGAGGAATAGCGGTGCTCTCGTGTCTGTGCCGGAGCTCCTCTGAGCTCAAACCAGACTCTGTAAGTTTTCTGAGGCGGCCGCGACCAACGCTCACGAGAACTGCGACATGCTTTCCGACCTTAAGTTTTAACAGTTCTACAAGGACTACTGGTTCATTCTTTACAAACTAACATACAGACACTCTGGCAGAAGCTGGAAAGAGACCGAATATGTCTGTGAAAGCCAGAAAACAAGAAATAGAAACTAATCCGCCTGAAACATTTATTACACTCTACAACTGTAGGGGGAGCCCACGAGTACAAAATCTCAATCCTACCTAGTGGAGCTTTAATGGCAGTTGTGAATTCTCTGGAATGATGGTGCTCGATGCAATATGTTATGGACAGGGTGGGATTGTGCAACATCCGTACTATACTACTGTTCTTGTGCTGTATGGCTGAATACAATCAAATTCTCAGCAATGGTGCAAATATAACAGAAAGATGTTAATTCTCGACAATATAGGCAGTTACATCAACATTTTTTTTTTTATAAAAATGTGTTTATAAACAAATTAAAGTATAGATGTGTGTGGTTTGGGGTGTAAGCATTTCTGAGCACTTTGTCCTGATAGCAGCATAACAGCAGTGTTAGTGTTGTGTGTCTTTATCACCCCATGTTAAAAGTAATTTCTGTAACATTGCTGTTTTTATAAAGTAACGCAACATCATGCGTTATCTAACAAATGTCTTTGTTTTTTTTTTTGTTTTTTTTTTAAGAGTTGCCGAGATATAAAACAGAGGAAACCTGTTAACACTGACATATTTATGCTTCAGAATATTATAAATAAATATTATAATATTAAGAAAAATAAGGATTTTTTATTACTTTTCATTACTATGCTCATATACTCATTATTAAGGCACACACACGCATACCCTTTAGAATAATCAGTATTGGTCGATAGATTATTTGAATCATTAAAAAAAATTATCAAATTAATCTTTAAAACAATATTGTTAGTTGCAGCCCTATTATTGAGAAAGATCTTGAGTTTATTTACTTGCACACTCTGCCCAGCAACTCCCAGCCTCAAAAAGAGAGAGAGAAAGAGAGACAGACAGACAGGAAGCGATTGAGAGAGAGGAGGGGGGTGGAAGGAGCAACTCTGTTTGTCTGTGTGCTGCTCTAAAAAATGTTTTCTATATGTGAAATTGAGTACCTGACCTTTTCTACAGTAGTTACTCAACTTTTGTATTTAATCTGTGTATTAGGGCTGATTTGCCATTGTTAAGGTCTATTTCTAAATGCTAGCTCATTCACTCATTGCTATTCTGTTCATCACTAAGGAGACTTTTGTTTTAAAAAAAAAAAATAGGTAGATTATACTCTAAACAGCCCATTTAACAAGACTATACTCTATACCTATACTCTATACTCTATAGACTTATGAAAGCCAAAAACAAAGATTGTGGTGTATTTTTAAATCTCCTCCAGAATTAGGGTGATATAACGTACTTGAAGGCAAATGGAAATGGTTTTCACATGCACACTCAGAACTAAAATTACCTTTAAGAGTTATCATTATCATCTTTACTCACTAAATCAGCCAAATAGAGCCATCCTTACTGGTCTAGCTATACTGTCTAAACAATATACCATCAATACTATGTTTATTACAGTCATATATTTCTCCACAGTGGAAGTATAAATGCGTCAATATATCAATATCTCTCAAGCCACAAAATACACACACACACACACACACACACACAGCCACATATTAAAGCCATGAAGATCTGCTTCCATGCGCAGAATAGGAAATTGAGTTTTACTGTCGGAAGCTCAGAGACTATGCAGGTGATGAGATTTCCCGCTCGCAGGTTGACAGTAGAAAGACACTGGGCTCTCCAATACACTCCAATGCAGCTGGCCAGCAATGACCTAAGACCTTTTATATGACTGTATAGCACCCAAACAGCACTTAGACTGTCCCCATGATAAACTAGACCTCAGTGTGGTGAGCATTATTAAAGAAGCGTTTCATGATTTTATCCAGTGTGCCAGTGTGTTTAGTGTGCGCACAATAAGAGGGTATGTATTGACGTCATGTTCCCGCCAGAACAAGTCCCCTTAGATGAGCTGAGCGGCAAAACGTTCTAGAACATATCTGTGTTTCATCAGGGCAACAGCCAAACCAGCAATAAAGCATTCAATTATAAAATCAAATCAAAGGTATTTGGCTTAATATTAGTTAATCAAAATAAAATAAAAATGTCCATGGATCTGATTTTCTGGTATTTATGTTATGTATCTGATTTCTACACTGGGGAAAAATACACTAAGCCAATGGTTCTCAGTACTGGTCCTCTGGTATTACTGCTTGTTATTGTAGTATTTTCACTTAGCAGTGGCTCATTAGGTTTGCTATAATTATTACAGTATAATTATTCAGGTTCAGGTTTAAACCCCTCTGCACTGGATTACTGGATTTGGTTCTGCAAATTGCTACAATCCATTGAAGTGTTGCAATCTGGCAGAAACATTTTGGAAAACCTGTTTGTGGATAAGCATTATGCTGCTGAAAAATTTAATGTTGTTTAAAAACAGAGTGTAAATTAAGTTGCTCTTTACCAATTTAAAGGTTCTTCAGACTCACACAATTATTTTATAAGCATGGTTAAATTGGAAACCAAAAGTGCTTCTTCTATGGCATATTGTAGTTCTAAGAACCCTTCGTAGCATCTATATAAAATGCGAAGAACATATTGAATTCTTAAATAATTAATTGACTGGTGTTATATGAATTGGTGTTGGTAGTTTGATAAAGTACTAGAAAGGGTTCTGATATTGTTACAAGTTAAATAGCTCTTTTTCAGCACTCTAGAAAAAAGCCACTTCTTCTTTTATCAACTTTATTTAAATCATAATATCTTAATAAAGTTCTAATTTCGTATCAAAGAAGTGAACAACACTTGAGTAAAGTATACTGAGTATAATATTGTAGTACCATATTAATCTATGCATCTTCCCTATTGGTTCCTGGTATAATTTATTGAATTTATATGATTGGTATGCCCCTTACAGCAACCTCACAATATGGCAGTATTGCCTAAACAAGTTCAGTTTCCTTTTTCTTTACTGTGAGGTGTGATTTTATGCTGGTTGTATGCTGCAATGAAGAAACTCTGAGCTGGATTTACTTTCCCATGTAATGGCAAAGTGGTCTAGCAAAAAGGATGCAGACAGTTCATTCTCTATTACTAAACAAAAACTAATATACTCATGAAACTAATTAAAGCTAACTCTGCCTGCGTGAACAGGCAGGCATTTTATAGGCAATCCTCTCATGGCAAGATAGTGGTGGGGGAACACAGCCATTACATAACTTTGTTACAATGATATTTAAAGTTAAGATAAGATGAGTAAATAAAACAGAGTTTTAATTACACTTAAATAGTAGAAATTAAGCAAACACACAGCTCTAGAAAAAAATAAGAGACTACTTAAAAATGTTTCTTTGATTTTGCCAAATTGAAAAGCTCTGGAATATAATCAAGTGGAAGCTGGATGATAACAAGCCATCAAATCAAGCTGAACTGCTTGAATTTTGCACCAGGAGTGGCATAAAGTTATCCAAAAGCAGTGTGTAAGACTGGTGAAGGAGAACATGCCAAGATGCATGAAAACTGTGATTAAAAACCAGGGTTGTTCCACCAAATATTGATTTCTGAACTCTTAAAACCTTTTTAATATGAACTTTTCTTTGCATTATTTGAGGTCTGAAAGCTCTGTGTCTTTTTTTATTTCAGTCATTTCTCTTTTTCTGCAAATAAATGCTCTAAATTACAATAATTTTATTTGGAATTTGGGAGAAATGTTGTCTGTAGTTTATAGAATAAAAAATTTAAATGTTCATTTTGCTCAAACATATACCTATAAATAGCAAAGTCAGAGAAACTGATTCAGAAACTGAAGTGGTCTCGTCATTTTTTTCCAGAGCTGTATATATATAAAACAGTTATATTTACTTAACTTTTCCGAAATTCTCTCATGGAAAACTTCTTAAGCTTTACAGTGTAGTGTGTCACTAATGTAACAAGACACATTCAGATGATGTAGTGTAGAGATATTTTCAGTTGCATCCTGGTGTGTGTTTTTGCACAGTTTAGCCTTATTAAGTTTGCATTAGTTGAGTTTCTGGGTGTTTACTTCATTTAGGCTTGAACAAGTCAAGACAGGGAATTTAATTAATTAACCGCAGATTGAAATACAAAATACACAGTACAAAATGTTTCTGTATTCACCTTCAGCTTATTCAGCTTTTTAATTATAAATGATAGACAGAATACATCCTTCTAAATGGGAAAAAAATCCTTCTATTTTTCTCTCAATGCTCGTGATTATGATTAACATGAAAAATATCTTACTCCAGCATGAGCACTGTTAACACTGTAGAATTTCCCTCATGTGCTCATAGCATGTTCAGTCTTATCAGACACTCAGCCCAGTGTTTACAGCTGTATGAATCTCAGCCTTTCGAGTATTGACTGAATGTTTTGGAGCAGAGAAGTGAAAATGCATTTTCCTCGACACATTACCCTCCCCGGCTACAGAATGTGTTTTTAATTTAAATCCAATTATTGTGTCATCTGTTCCTTCATTTTAGGGCACAGGGGTTTAATTGTGGGGAATGAACTGTGTAAGAATCCTCTGCTTTTTCAGTCTCATCTGCACTTATTTATTTCATTCACATTTGCATCAATGTTAATCAGTTAATCTCACAAATCACAACTTTAAAATATGGAGATGGACTAGATTTTTTTTGTCCCCATTCTGTAATCAGGCTTCAGTTTGTGGTAATAGAGCTGCTGTGGCAAAGATATGATTCCAGTATAGCGTCCAATTCTTCCAAACGACTCTTCCATCTCTTTGATGATGGCAACTAGCTGCTCGCTGTGGTAATACAGCTTCCGTCTCCTGAGACAAACTTGGCAAGGATATCATGCACTGATGTTTTGCTTTGTGTTAATGAGATATCTAGATTTAGTGTTCAGTATTTGAACAATTTTGAGGCAATATTTTATAAAGTGTGCTTGTCCATTACCGGCCCTATAGTTGATGCACATTATGCTAAATCATGTTAAAATGCTAGAGGAAACACACCCAAGATGCATGTAAAACAAATACAAATCTGTATCCAAATTATTCAAGCCACATTTAAGTCACATGTTAAGACGCGCCAAGTGGTCTAGCGGTCTAAAGCACTGCCAATATGAGCAGGAGGTCCCAGGTTCGAAACCCCGTTCATGCAGCTTTGCCATCAAGCTGCCGACGCTCAGGGGGGTAGATTGCGTATCAATGTGGGCAGCTGCGTAGGGCACTCGTGCAGACTATGCTGTAGACAACACTGTAGACAACGCATTGACTCAACCCAGCAGTATAAATTGGCCTTTAGTCCGAGAGGCATCCAAGCTATGAAGTAGTCACTCCAGTGACTGGAAAAAAAACCCCTGCAAGAAAATCCTATGAAGTTCCACATTCAATACAGATTTCCTCTGGAAGCCTGCTTTCTTAAAAATCCAAGCTACAATGCCTTCCTAGCTGTGATGCAGAGCCTACGCAATAACAGACTATAGAAACATCCAAGCCCTGGTATATAGAATCATGAGCATCCAGCCCCAAGAGACTGATGGCTGTGATTTACATTACATTACATTTGGCAGATGCTTTTGTCCAAAGAGACTTACAATAGTGAAGCACATTAAGTAATAGAAGTTATAAAGGTAAAAAAAAAAAAATTTAGACAGGGCCTAAAGGAGGTCAAAGGGAAATAGTGGGATAGAGGAGTGAAGGAGGGGAAGAATGAAATAAGGTTCGAAGTAGTTAGTTATTTAGAGATGTTAGGAGGGTAAGTGCTCTTTGAAGAGCTCTGTCTTCAGGAGTTTCTTAAAGATAGCAAGAAATTCTCCTGATCTGGTAGTGGAAGGTAGTTAGTTAAGAGGTGTTAGGAGGGTAAGTGCTCTTTGAAGAGCTCTGTCTTCAGGAGTTCCTTAAAGATAGTGAGAGATTCTCTTAATTTGGTAGTGGAAGGTAGTTAGTTAGAGGTGTTAGGAGAGTAAGTGCTCTTTGCTATGGTTTGTTCCACCATTGGGGAACTCTGTATGAGAACAGTCTGGATTGCTTTGTGTGAATGTTTGTTTGGTAAAGCGAGGCGACGTTCATTGGAGGAGTGCAGTGGGCGGGAGGTGGCGTAAACCTTCAGGAGTGAGTGCAGGTAGAAAGGAACCTGTTCTGTCATCACCTTGTAGGCGATTGTAAGAGCTTTACAATTTAGACACACAGGCAGGACATTTCAAACCTATGCAGAAAAGTCCCTTTCAGCCAACAAGGAAACAGACGATTTAAAACAGCTCTACAACAAAAAAAACAAGTGAGTCTGATACAAAGTGACAGTTAATTTGTATTATCGTATGTACGCTCACTGCAAACACGCTTACAAATACCCTCACATATGCTTCATCAGTTTCTGATCGTTTCTGAATGAGAATCACTAAGGGTTGTTATTGATTTTTTTCTTCTTCTTAAGCAGTAGAGAGCAGCTCTGGAATGGAAATAGGTGTAGCACTGTTGTAACCTCCTGGTATTTGGCTTTTTTTGAAACACAGTAGCAGTGAGAAACGGGATCAACGTTCTGATGACTATGCACCATTTGAGAAAAAGTGTTAAGAAAGAAACAGAAAAATCATCTTCGTATGTTTTAGTTCTGTACCCCAATCAGTTTTTTCTGTGTCGTTTAGACACATATAGCAGATACATAAAGCTTCAGATTTCCCTAAAAAATTATATAGTGAAAGACAGGGGGCCCTATTTTACACCCTGCACAAGACGCTTCACAATGCTCATTGCTATTTTTATTTTATATTTTTAACGAGTCTCTCTATAACAAAGACACACTGACACGCCCTAAATCAAGCTGCACTGTGCTTGGTGGTCAGCTTGCCTGAAATTTCGCTAAAATAAGGCCCTGAATGTTGTGTTTTTTTCCATTTCAAAAACAGAAAAGTCAGGTTTAAATTTTCTGTGTCAACAAATGAATACACACAAGAATTAACAAAGCAGTCTAGACTAAATGAACTTAATCACACAGCCAAGATTTCCAGACAGTTTGAAATAAATCCTGGGAAGGTTTTCTACTTTCTGAACTAAAACGACTCGCTTCAGGAAAAGCCTTGAGTTTTGTTCGATCTAGACTGTCTCAGTATAAACTCCCACTCTGTTTTACCAAATCAGTAACACAGAAAGAGCAGTGTGTGTGTCTGTCTCTGTGGTTGGCTTGGGCATGTATATAGGCAGTTCGGTACACTCAGGGCTTGGCCTTTGAGGCTGCAAAGAGTTTTCACCTAAGTCTGATTACAGAGACGAATACTCTAACAAGACCTTGGAGACGTGACAGCAGCCAGCGAGGTTCAGGGAGGAAGCCTGAGGAGCAAGCAGACAGAGAGAGACAGAGGGAGAGAGCAGGAGAAGGCGATCTAGCACAGCATGACTCTAAGCTGGGCTTACCAACTCTCAAACAACACAACAAAGGATTAGTAGATCTGAAAGCCCTGCTACAGTTTTCTATCCGCTGTGTTTGAGTTACTGGAGAGGCTACAAAGTGATATTGGTGCTAAAAGGTTTTGAAGCTCACATTGTTTCAGTGTAAAAACAGAACATTATAGAAGAGTTTGTTAAAGAAATGTGTGGTCATGTTTGGTAACTAGTCTTATTTGCCTTGACAGGTTTGTACAATAGGATGTGTCTCTTTTACATTTCAGATATCAAAATTCAGAACCTTCTTGATCATCACATCACACTGCACATTTATGATATAAAATGATCTGTCAGAGGCAGGAAACAACCCAGGAACCATCAGTGGAATTTGCTTTTTAATCCGTTCTATCCAATATCTATTCTAAACAAACGAAATAGTTAACTTACTAGAATTCATGTCTATTTTAAGATTAAGATTAAATTCTTAGTGATCATTCTTAAAGTACTGTTAGTTGTTTACCTATAAACAATAATGCCAAAAACATGCCAAAATGGCTTAGCAAAAAAAAAAGCAAAAAGTTGTCTTTAAACAGAAGTGTGTCACTGAAAAAGTTGATCATTAAACAGAATTTTAAGACTGAAAATACAGCAGTCTCCCTTACCGAGCAAATAATTATGCACTTTCTTTCACTGACTATTTGCTGGGCTTACACACATTATACAGCACTCTTTATTTTGTTGTTGTTTGACGTGTGTGTGTGTGTGTCTGTGTGTGTCTGTGTGTGTGTGTGTGTGTGTGTGTGTGTACATGAGCCAGTCAGCCATGAATATTTAGTTGTTGTTCCAGCAGGTTCAAGTACAAGAATAAGGTGAAAATAAATAGTGGGATTTCATTGCTCAGCATGAGCAGATGCCCTGAAAAATCCAAACTGAGGTTTTGAATAGGTTTATGCTTTTAGCTATAAGCTATTAGCTATTTATATTAGATTAGATAATGGACAATGCAGATGTGGGAGCATTTTGTCATAAAAAAATTGATATATTATATATATATACACAGGAAATTTGGCAGTGTTAAATCAACACTATTAGTGTTAAATTAACACTGAGAGTGTAAAGTTTAACACTAATAAGTGTTGATTTAACACTAACAGTGTTGATTTAACACTGCCAAATTTCCTGTGTATAACACCCAAAAATGTTTCAAATGAAAGTGACACATGTGTCCCCTGTACGTAATAGTTTGTGTGTGTCTGATTCGAATCTAAATGATTCTATTTCTTTTGAAATGATCCACTCACCTCTCCTGTGCGGGGTATGTGTGGTGTGTGTGTGGAGGGGGGTTAGAATCGCTTCTGCTACATAGTATGAGCATTTTGCTATGAGATTAAAATACTAGTTCTGAATGTCAAATTCTCAGCTGGACGCAATAATAGAGCTTTATTTCAAAACGTTGTGCTCATTAAGTCTTTGGCAAGCCTTAAGGTGTGTCCATCCGTGCCATAATATCCACTAGTAAATTGCTGAGGTGACAATATATCAGCATAATCAGCACAACCAAACAGAAAAAAAACAATAAATAAAAAAACATGTGACTTGAGAAGTAAAGTGAATATAATTTTAGGTAAATACATTTTTATTTTTGCATGTAGTATTTCAGTCATTTGTTACATTGAAAACTGCTCCTCTGAACTTAAGTTTAAACCACTGTACTGCTCAGACTTTCATGGTTTCTTAGTCTTCTAAATGCATTTTGTAATAGTAACAGCACAGCAAAGACATTTACAAAGTCATCACTTCTGCTTTGTTGACACTTCTGTTCACACACATCCAGCTGTCATGTCCTACATGCTCTCACACTCACACCCAGGCTCTCACTTTCTGCTGAACCGTGGTGCAGGTAGCGCAGAGTCATAACCTCAGGTGTGTGGGACTATGATCTAGATTACTGCTGAAGGGACCAGTGTCATCTCCCTGTCCCTCTCTCTTACGTCAGACCCTGTCAGAATAAACAGGGTCTTTGTCTCTGTTAATTAATGTCATAACGAATGCCCTGCTGCCTCCACCCACCTATATTTAGGCCTTTCATTTCCTCAACAGCCATCTGTTTGCTGAATTTCGGAAAGACATAAGAGGAACAGCCTCCTGATTAAAAAAAACACTTTTTTTTAGGAGAATTAGGAGAATTTAGTTGAGTTAGTTTTTTGAGTTATTGGCTTCTCCCAGTACATATGGATTTTAGCTGTCAGTATTTGAGATGCATTGTCTCAACAGTAGGGCCATAAAACATTATTTCCTGTGTATGTTGTGAGGTGTTATCTTGTGAGTGAGCTGAAACACTGGACAGCATGCACAAAGTAGGACAACCTTAATTATAGGAGTTTGAATGAGGTCTGAAAGTGGATGCCAGATAGAAGAGACATTCCAAATTGTGAATGTGTGTTTAAGCATGTAATGTTTCCTGATTCACAGTGTCAGGTATAGACTGGGAATACATCATATAAGGCATTATCACCTTCAGTGGACAGTGGACAGCAGTGAGTGGTAATAATCGTGACTGGCAGCAATCGGCTGGAAATGTCAGAGTAAACAGTGAAAAGTGACTTAAACTAGCTGAAATCACATCCACATTCAACACAAGCCATATGAGTATCTTACAGGTCTGGGCAGCATTCTTTAGCTTTCGTTTAGCTTCCAGTGTTTAGCATAATTGTATTTAATGTTATTAGCATGATCGGTTAACTTACCACCAGGAACTGCTTTCACTGAAATAGCTACAAGTCTGACTGTGTACTTTGGAGAGAATAGTAATGATTTAAAATATTTTTACTCAAGTTTGTTCTTATGCCTCATTTTCACTCTAAAGTTCTTTTTATGCCTCTTTTCACGTTTTAAGAATCTATCTGTGTTCTCTGCATCACAGGAATCATGGAGCCTAAACATGTATGGGCAGTTCCCCAGACAGGGATTACGCTAAACTATAAGTCATAAACCATTCCTGCCCGTATAGGGCTCTAGTCTCTCAAGGGGTCCTTTGTAATTTTATTCCCATCCGGAATGACCATGTATGTGTTTTTCTCAGACATCCTACTGTTTTTTGCTGAACTCTGTGGTCGTCCTTTAATGTTGGTCCCATCAAGACTTACATCGCTGAGTTTCGTCACCTCGCATTTAATAAAATAGCTATTTGTCCACTGCCACACACCACAATTACATTTTGGGCGCGTGTTTCCACGGAGATCCATGTAAACAGCCATTGTTCTCTGTGTGCAAAACCTGATATCACATGACAATGCAATGTCATGTGACTAAGAAAGACAAAAAACTCTCTTGTCCTCCTGTTTTTTTCAATTGCAGTCCGAATGCAACAGTAAAGTGTGAAATATTTTTCTCAGGCGTGGAAAAAATTCCTTTCAAAATGCTGTGTAGGCCAAGAGGTTCCTATCTAAGAAACGGTCCCATAGAGTTTATATTTCGCAGTACAGTACAGTTAAAAGTACAGAAAAAAGCACATTGTGTGTGTTTTAGCACACCTGATAAAGTCACCCCTGTGTGAGTCTTAATTTTCGTGATATTAATCCAGGACCTCTATATTGAGTGAACCATAGATTTTTTTTTTTATAATACATAAACCTTAGGTTAATGCATTAACCTCATTTTAACCTCATTGCTTTTCTTTCATTTAAAATAAATTGCGCTGGAGTTCAGTTAAAAAAAAAAAAAAGTGCCATTTTCCAATTACTTACAAAGTGCACTGTAATAAAAGCAATACTGTTTCAGTCTTCACCTCAATGAAACAACTGATGAGAGAATGCCCCGCTCTGTAAAATCCAGCCGGTTGCTTTTTAGCTAAGTTGTAAAGCTGCTGCTTTGATTGTGGGAGGTAACCTGAGGGAGAGAAGCGTGAAAAGACCAGGTTTTAACCCCAGATTTGTGCTGAGGCTTTGATTATCCCCATCAGAGCCTTCCCCCAGGTGTTCCTTCTCAGGGGAAAAGGGTGCTTTGCGCTGGCTTTGCTGCAGTGAGAAAGCCAGTGAGAAATTAATGAGGAGCCCAGGAGACAGCTCTACAGTAAAGAGCTGGAGGGGTTCAGGAGGACAGGCACACCTTCAGACCTTCTTCTGTTCTAAACTAAGTTAGCTGAAAACTAGCCGGGTCGTGGCTCGCCCTCGTTACACACTGTATGTGCTCTGATTGTACTCGCCATGAGACGGGGCCACCTTCATTCTGTGGGCTGAGTTTGAAAAGATCTAGAGATACACCAATGCTTCGATTGTGTAAGGATTTCCTCACCCTCGTACATGGTTTAAATTCTCATAGACTGTGGGCAGACAAGAGCAGATCAGGCAAAAATAAAGACATGAGGGTGAAGATATTCTATACTCGTGCATTTGACCTTTTTAAGGAGGTCACACAGTGAATGTGCCATGTCTCAGCACTCTAAAAATTCAAAACCATTGTTTTTAATGGAGCTGATAGTAAGTGTGCTGGAATACAGATGCAATTATGTGCTTCTGTACAATTGCACTGTACTATGCTTTGTACAGGCATATCTGTAGGCACTGTGCATGTTCTAGGCATTTAGAGTTCTATCATGCATGGAATTGTGGAATCGATGGATAAAACTAGATTTTAAATCAAGTGGAAAATCAAGTGAATTTAGAGATTTAAGTGATAATATTTTAAATACAGCTCTGAAAAGTTTTTAGAGATCACTTCAGTTTCTGAATCAGTTTATCTGATTTGCTATTTAAAGGTAAATGTTTGAGTAAAATGAACATTGAACTAGGGACAATATTTCTGCCAAATTCCAAATAAAAATATTTTCATTAAGAGCATTTATTTGCAGAAAATGAGAAATGGCTGAAATAATAAAAAGATGCAGTGCTTTTCAGACCTCAAATAATGCAAAGAAAACAAGTTCATATTCATAAAGTTTTAAGAGTTCATAAACCAACATTTGGTGGAATAACCCTGGTTTTTAATCACAGTTTTCATGCATCTTGACATGTTCTTCTCCACCAGTCTTACACACTGCTTTTGGATAACTTTATGCCGCTTCAACAATTCAAGCAGTTCAGTTTGGTTTGATGGTTGTGATCATCCATTTTCCTCCTGATTATATTTCAGAGGTTTTTAAGCTGTATATGCTACATTTGTAGCTATTTTAGCAAATTCTGTTTTATTAGATAACCATGTGAGACATTTGTTTATAAATGGTCCTGTCTAATTGGTGAGCTAGCTGAAGGTTTAAATTAATGACAAAGCATGAGTGGGAGAAATTACCTTTTCTTTTTTTTTTACTTCACTGACATAACAAGACAAAGCTCAGAGTGCTTGAGGTTTAATGGGTTTAACTACTTCATGTGCCATACGATACAAGACACAGTATTTTCATGATGTGATTTCTGACAAGTATTTTACTATTTAAAAAAAAAGCTTTCAGTTCAGAACGTCACATTTTGCTCTCTAGAAACTTCACTGTGGTGATGGATAAGGAGAAGCTGATCAACAAACTAGACAAATTAGGTAATAAATAATTCCTATATACTTAGTTTGCCACACTATAACACCTTCAAATTAAAAGAATTATTCGTTAAGGTGCTTTCACTTTTGCACTACATTGACTGGTGCTGCGTAGTCCTGTAGTACGTGACGTGATATGATGCGTCCAGTGTTCAACCGCCTTTACCTTTTACTCATATACTATATCCACATTATTTACTGTTCATGAAGGCAAAAAAATCCTGATCAGTTGATATAGATTTCAACCATAGTGATAATAAATGTAGAAAATTAATAGTAGAGGGTGTTTTAATTATTGGCAGTAGAGGAGAATTTCACTAGAACTACAGACCTACAACACAACACTAAAAAAGTGTTTGGGACACCAAACACTGTATATCCCTGACCTTCCAAAAAAGGAGAGCTGCGTCTATGCTTAAAGTTTTCAAGTTTGAAAAACACACCCAAGTGTCCATACATACACTGCTGTTACACTCCTCTTTATTTGGAGGAAAACCAATACAAGAACATATTTACCTAGGGTATAACCATGGGTGGAGCATACTCTGTAAAATGAGTGTGGCAAAATATGGGGGTAATGTAAAAAGATGTGTAAATTACCTAAACATCCAATTTCTTTTACAAATATGGTTATTTAAGAAACGAAATTTGGTTCTTTTCAGGCATCCCTCAAAAAAAAAGATGAAATCACTTTTATTTTTAAGAGTGTATGAAGTTGTGTAGACAACAATAATAACAGCTTCCAAGTGTTACGTGCTTCTCGTAAGCATTAATTCATTAGTTGAGGAAACACCACATGATTGTACATTAGCCTGCGTCTCTGGAGAAGGTAACGGAGACTCGGAAATGAGGCTCCATCACCGCTGCGCTCCGAAATAAACTCGCGGCAGATAATTGAATGAGTAATGGCTGCGTGCTCCACCTGCTTGTGCTGACAGCCTCAAGCTCTCTAGAGGAGCTCCGTCCTGCTAGGAGACAAAGCTGATGAAATTCCCCAGACTAATCAAGCGTGTGTGTGCATCTGTGTGTATGTGTGTTTAGGTGTGCAGGAGAATGAGCTGACAGACTGGAAGATGGATATCAGTACATGTTTCTAGTGATGGAATCCTGGGTTAGATAGCTCCTGGGAATTCAGGGCCAGGACTGTGTGTTCTGTGTGGAGATGCAGACAGCTCGGAGATAGGAGTCAGTTTACCAGCTATGTGGTGTTGTGAGCTCAGATAGAGAATGAAGTGCAGGAATGGGGTGGATTCCAGCTCCTCTCCACCAGTAATGGAAACGTGAATGAGTCACAAGATAGGAAGATTTGTGGTTTATTTTTGCTTGTGGTTGTTGACCATCATGTAGGTCAACAGGACGGAGTTCAGCCTCTAAAAAGTTCATCCAGAAATGATCCAGAATGCATTTAATTAAGATTAAATAGTGTAAAAAATAGTGTTTTCTTAGGATTAAATAAACAGCTGTCAGATATACTAAACTGCCAGATGTCTACTGGGATAGCAGTAATGTAGCTTGATTAAGAAGTGTTTGCTTGAAAGTCTTCTGGATCCACCACACGTTTAAAGTCTATCCATATATATTTTTTATGACGTTGTGGGGGGCTGTGAGGGCCACGACAAAACCTTTATCTTGGGCACTTCGTTGTGGATGTGCTCGTTGTGCGTTGGTGCACTAAGAAAAAGGTGTGGGGCCGCTGCTTAGAGGAGCCCATGATTTCTGATTCTTGCGACAGTCAGACTATACTTTACATACACTTTGAATCACATTTGAATTACATGGATAAAAAAAAATACAGTATAAATATGTGAAAATTATGAATTAAATTAAGCGAAGGGGTTGTGGACTGGGAGAGTACCATTGCAAAACCTTTAGCTTGGGCCTCTTAAAACACTCTACTATGGATGATAAGGTGTGTTTAGGATCACTATTCTTTGGTAGAAGCCAGCCCAATTTTAATCTTTAGATTTTTTTCTGATTTGTTCATTAAGTAGTCAAGTTAATTACTTGAATTTCTTGCCTCTTAATGTGTTTTTGACAGCATCAGTTGTAAAGTCGTGAAGAGGTAGAGTTGGTATACAGTGAATAGCTTTATTTGAGTAATGTTCTAAACCATATTATGACAAGAACTACTCAACTAAGTAAAGAAAAGAAACTTAAGGATTAAATGTCTGTCAATACAAAAAATAAAAACTAGAATTTTGAAAGTGTCCTCAAGTGCAGTGGCAAAGAACATCAAAAACATTATGATGAAACTGGCTCTCATCAGGAACGCCCCAGCAAAGGAAGATCAAGCGTTACCACTGTTGCACAGGATAGGTTCATCAGCGTTTCCAGCCTCAGAATAAAATGCACCTAAATGCTTCACAGGGTATTTTGGTTTGTTTAACACTTTCAAGTTACTACATGATTCCTTATGTGTTGCTTCATAGATTGTATGAATTCAGTATTAATTTAAAAACATTGAATGAGAAGGTGTCCAAACACCTCAGGTAAACCTAGTGTCCATATTCATTTAGATTTTCTACTAATGCAGTTTCAGAAACTCAGCATTTTAACAAGGGACTGTATAAGACTGAAGAGATGTTTAGGTGTTTTGCAGAGTGACACAGAGCTCCGACACAAGCTGTAAAGAAAAGAATCACCTTGCGTAACCCCGGAGTGTCTCTCGGCGGCGAGTGTTTGGTCTGCATGTTGTTATTGATGTGCTGCCTTGGTGGACTGTCATGGCCCTTTGAGTCTGGCTGCTGACAGGCCTTGTGATGTCCCCACACGTCTGACAGGAAGCTGCTCCGGGCTGCTCGCGGGAAGGTAATGATGCGGAATTCTCTATGGCCTCCGAGTTGCAGTAAAGTGAGACTTCTCTGCAGCAGCCGAGGCTGCGCTGCCTAGGTGACTGGGAACAGGTTTTAGAGGGTTGACTTGTTACCATGACTGTCAAAAAAAATCACACCATGGAACTTCTTCTTCTTCGCGGTCGGGAGAGGTTAAGAGAAAGCAAATAGAACTGCTGGCTGCAGCAGACTGGATTCTACAGTTCGCCGGCTCTCCTCTCTGCCTCTTGAGCTGTGTCCCGAGATGTAACCTATTGTCATATTTTGCAGTGTCTTCTTCATAACTGCAACTGTCTTTGGGTACTCTGCAGTGGCATTCTTGGTCGAGGTAGTAACAGCTAGAATATTTGCACTCTTTTTGGCTGTTTTCCCTCCAGTCCGCGTCTGCTCCTGGGTGGCTCGGACTTCCTCTCTGCGCTCAGCCTACATGTGTCTCCCCTCCCGCTGCTTTTTTATTGGGTGGAAGGCGAATGCCAGTCAGGTCTTCCCTCTTGTTGTGGAAGTCTAAACCCAGCATGACCACATCGCTGTCCGTCCCTGCTGCTGTGTTAACTGGACCTGCAGAAAACCATTGACTGTCAGCCACCCCCTGACTGGCCTCTACCCTGATTGAGTTATTTCAGGCTTCTCTCTCTGTACGAGAGTCAGAAAACATGGACAGATGTGATAACCCCAACTGAGTGAATCAATAGTTGAGTGAGTTGAATTATTGAAGGTTGAGCTTTGCGTGTTATTGCTCACTGCAGACGTCTGTGGCTAAAGACACACAAACTGTTTTTTGTGAGGAAGGGGTTGCTGGAATCAAATGAAACTTTTTTTGTGTGTAAATTAGTGGTGTCAATCATTAGTGGATATTTAAATGTAAATAAAAGAATGACTGTAAGAAATGTAAAATTTCATTATATTTGTATATTAGTGGTGTCAGTTAAAATACTAGTATATACTTGTATGTTTGAGGGGAGATAAATTCATATAAAGAATGCATTATAAATTGGATAGACACATTTTTTTTTACTTTATTGTAAACATCTCAGCTTGATTGTAAGGATTTCTGAATTAGAATTTGATTTGCTGACTATAAAAGAGTCTTTTCACACCTGTAGTTGATTTTTATGGTCCGGATCAGTTGAGGAGTTTTTTTTTTTTACTTATAGCGTTTTCTCCCTCTGTTTGGTTTAGTTTCACACAGGCACAAACCTAAATGCACCAAAATGTGGCAGGAGGATTTTTTTTTTTTACACATCACTGAGCTGTTAGTGTCCCTCCAATTACTACTAGGTGTGACCGACTGTGCCTTTTGTCGCAAGAACCAGTGTCTAAACAAACCACACCTGTTATAATTTTTATATCTGTCTGAGACATACTGTAACTGCATACAGAGTATTGCAGCAGTCCAGAGTATGTGTATGCCATTTTATTTCTGCTAAATATCGACTCCAGGTCAAAGTCATGTCAGGGTCATTCCTGCTGTAGTGGCTTCATTGACTCTGCATGCCCCCCTGTGGGAGAGAGGGCCATATATATATATATATATACGATATATACTCTTTCAACTAGACATAAGCCGCTGATGGGACTGCCACTGTAATCATCCCTCTCGGTTGCTCTATCATGGTTTATTACCAAAGGGACATATGGAGTTGTACATTTTACACTGGGTTAAGATGATGTGTCTCTCCAGCCGCCCTCTCCCACTCGCTGTCTATATTCTTCCGCCTAATTGGCATCATTATGACAATCATTGTTATTTCTCTCCTCCACAGTCCTTCTCTGTGTGGTCCTCTTTTTTTTCTCCATGCCCTCATTCCCTCTCCTATTCTATCTTTAACCCCTCTCTCACTGCCATTTCTCTCCATGTTCTATCATCAGGTTCTGATCCTGGCGGACGGGAATACAGAAGATTACCTCTACCAGAAGCTGCCCGTCCTCTCCTCCCTGGTTCAGCAAGAAGGCAAAGCCACGGCGTACGTGTGTCAGGACTTCGCCTGCGCCCTGCCTGTTACTTGCCCTCAGGAGCTCAGGAGGCTGCTGCTGGAGTGACACCATGGGTTCTTACGTAGCCACATTAGACTGCATAGATATCTCATAGAACTGTATGGGTGCGAGCAGTCACCAGAAACTCTGAATCATAAGCTGAGGTGCACTTCCCTTGAACCTACGTTCAGTTCAGTTTATCAGAAACACCTGCCATGTAGGTGCACGTTAGGTATACTAGTACTGACTGTGGCCGATCTGTTGCTGCACAGTTTATCAGTAGCCATTTAACAGGTCCCAGAAGGTCTGCAGGGCCTGTTACGCTCAAGCAGTCTAAGTACACACTAAAATGTCACCACCAGTGTTGGTTTCACTGCACGCACAGCCCACAAACACTGTTTTAAAATCAGGTAAAAGATCCCAATAGGGCAATTAGGAGAGGTTTAACGATGGTAGATGGATGATGGCAACATGGAACAGTGACAGGACATTCTACCACCAGCATTTTATGGTACTATTTTACCATAGTAGCAGGTAATGGAATGTTCTGTACAGAGATACATTTTGCAAACCTTTGCTTTTACCTTTGCTCCCACTGAGGTAAAATGCTCTTAGTAAGTCCAGGCAGACCCATTCAAGAACATTAAGTCCCAAAGCTCAACAAAAACACAAAATGTTGGAAACATTACTGTGTGTTTGAAAGACTTTGTAGGATAAAGGATTGGAAAACACCACCTCACTAAGAAAAGTGTGGAAATATGAGGGCAATAAAAGTAGTCCCATTTGCTTAGATCATAGTTCTCAAAAAGTTCAGTTGTAAAGCAGTAAGCTGTGGTTCTGTGTTGGCCTCTTATTACATGCAATTGTCACTTATGAATTTGAGAATTTGATCTGGACCTTATCTGGAGTTGCCCTTCTTCTACACAGGCAGTGTACATCCATCATTTTTGCCAACGAAAATTTGTTTTGTGTGATTTAGGCAAGAGGCGGAGCCTGTGTACCACATATAATAAGCATGATGTGACCCACTGACACTTCCCAAGTAATATTCCTGCTCTTTTCAAATGTTGGCTCACTCAGACATTACCCAGACTAAATGTTGTACTAGGGGGCTGGCAGGATAAAGCCTGGGACTGATATATTGTGCAGCAACATATGTACAGCTTACAGTTGTGACAAAGTGTCCCAACAATAAACATGGTAGGTATACATGATGGGCAGAGTGAATGGGTAACACTTTATGGTAAGGAACACGATTTAGAGAAGTTTTAGGGTCTTGTTTTTTGTTCAATAAAGCCAAAATTAGACATTTATCATTGATTAATTCACTAGAAATTTAGCTTCATTCATCATGTCCGTTATTAGTACACAATTAACTTACATAATTATATCATTAGCTATCATTTTAGTTTTCTGAACTACAAGGCTAAATTAAGAACTATTATATGTAGAATCAATCATATTCTTATATGGAACAAATACTGACATAACGGAGCCAGCTTATCACAAATATCTCCATTCATATTGTGTCGGTGATAATTGGACCAATAGAAATGTGCCAAAATAACTTTGAATTAAAAACTTTTTACAATGACTTCCATTAAAAAATAAGAACATTTTGTGTATATGAGCAATTCTCAATTCTTACACAACTAGTGTTTTTTTTTAAACAGCATCATTTAAAGAGATGTGCAAGCTGTTAAGCAGAATTAAAAGCCCCCTTCAACCTTACAAGCAGCTTTTATATTAAACATGGTGCAAACATTACATCCATTAATTTCACATAAATATAAGAAAAAGTGTAAAATACGAAAATCATTGTCACATAAAAAGTTATTTACAGCTTTCCGACAAAAGCAAATGTGTATCTACTGAGACTTCCTGTGGCAGCTTCTATATGTAAAGATGTACTCATTTTAAAAATGGCTAAAAACAGTAATTCAATTAATCAAATAATTCAGTTAACCTCCCAGCCCCACTCTATAGTCTATGATGCAAATTGACTTAAACAGTACTTACGTATGATGAGTAGAACATCTCTATAGAACATGGAAAACTTCTGGATGTATTAGTGACTTTAAAACTCTTAATAACCCAATAGTCTTATATAAAGCAATTCACTTTGCACAACAAGTGATAACAGTGTTTATTGTGTTTTATTGCAACTAAAAAGCCATGTATTTGTGTTTATTATGTTAGAGACTTCCAGTTGTGTGTTACTAAAGGTCATGATGAATGAAGCTAGTTAAACATTTAGAAATGTCTAATTTAGGCATTAATTAGCAACTGCTAAGACTAAATTGAGGTTAATAGATGCAGGTACAAACTAAATGCACTTGTAACTGACAGCATAGTATATTTCCTTCCTTTCTTTTCTGATCATGGCTGAAATGTACTTCAAGACATATCTGGTCTATAGAAAGATTGTACCTCATGTGCACCATTATAGTAGAAATGAACTCTGAAAGTGACCACCCTGTAGTGAGAGCTTCCTGCACCCCAAAACCCCCATTGCTGAAGTCTTATGGAGCTCAAATTCTGTGAAGTTGACTAAATCATCTCCTGCATTTCTCCTGCGACTGAATTGAGTGCTATAGAAAAAAGGATTGGGCTGAAAAGTATCAGCATGTCCTTCTAAAGCTGTCCATCCACTGTGAATGATCAAACCAGCCCGCTGTTCTGCACACTAGATCTCAGTATTTAAAGCACTGAAACATACAATGTATGCATATGTTGAGCTCTAGCTTGACTGAATATAGTAAATACTCATTGAGTAACATTGTTTCTAAGTGCCGTCTCTGCTTTTTGCGCACTCTCTGCTCATTTTCTATTGATGAATAGAGTTTAATAGTCTCTGCTTGGGATGAGCATGATTGGTAATTTAAAAGGTGCCTCGAGGAGCATCTCTCGCACTGCACTGAGACAGCTTCTCTTTCTCCACTTCCACCCACACAGAACAACAATATTAGGCAATTTGTGCAAATCACATCCTTCCCCTTATTTCATAAGGCCATTCTGAAGTATTCCTAGAAATTTCCAGCCTCCTGTCTGAGCTGCATGTGGTTAGAGTGCGTGTGCACAGAGCACAGGGCTTGGGTGCGCTGCGGATGGGGAGATGGCAGTACGGCTGCAGGGAAGCGAGCACTGCTGTCTCTTTTGGAAACAAAAGCGGGGAAATAGAACACAATGAATAAAACTCTGCCATTGAGACTCTGCTTCAGTCTTATCTCCAGTAGGAGAGCAGGAAAGAGAAAGAGAGAGAGAAAAGGAGAGAGAGAGAAACAGAGCAAGAGAGTGAGAGGCAGGCAGAAAATCCGCCCTGCCCACGCACAATAGCACAGCGAGTTGAAGCAGACAAATTTGCCGTTGGTAGACGCTGCCTCTGACTGCCAATTCCCTCCCTGCTAGATCCGCTGGGAGACACGTTCCCCCAGTAAATGTGAGCTGGCAAACGAGCTTTTTTGCAGATGAAGCCAGCGAGGAGGGGGCTTTGCTCTACTTCTGTCTTGTCCTCACTTCACTCAAGCCTTTGTCAAGAGTACAGCTGTGTTGCAGTCACTTTTTCTTCTCATCAGTTCACGTCTATATCAGCTGCTTTGATAAAGAGAGGTACACTGTCACTGAGGGACGTGTCCAATCCTTTAGAAATGTCTGGAACAGTGACAGTTCTGCTCTTCACATGGAGAAAACTAGGTAGGAAAACACACACCGCATTGAATCACATTGATTTTATGACTGTGGTAAAGGGTGGAGGTTTTAGCCTAAATATAACATTGCAAAACTTGAATTGGATTCGTGGTATATTTTGCAATTTAAATTTTGCTTAAAAAACAAACAAACATATTTTTTCACACTATAAGGTGCACCTAAGTAGAAGGCACACTATTAATAAACCTATTTTTTTTTAACCTTTTTTAATATATAAGTTGCACCAGATTAAAAGGCGCTCTGACAATTTTTGAGAAAATGAAAGGATTTTTAGTGCGCCTTATAGTGCGAAAATGCTGTAATATTACAAAGCGATAGAGGAAAAATTACGGTGTTTAAAAAAATAAAAATATATATATATTTTATTGGTTTTCTGAGCAAAAATCTATTATTTTTTTATTGGTCGAAATATAAAAAATATATATAATTAATTAATGTTAAAAAAAGTTAAGTTATTAGGTTTTATTTATATTTATGTGTGGTACCTTCTTCATTGAATGTGGATGTGATATTTGCCAGAGTTGCCTTTTACATGGATAACTTTAGCCAGAATTTGTTTGTTGTCACACAATTTCTGTCTTTATTACAAGCCCAACATTATGTTAATTAGGTCCTGCAATCAGTGGCCCTACCCTTTCTGAACATTCACTTCATTGTGCTAGTCCAACAGGACAATGCTCGCCCACATACTGCTGCTATTTCAAGAGTAGGGGTGTGTCATATCATATTCCATCCTGCTCAACAATATCGCCAAATGTTTTCAGTATCCTTACAGCAAAAATACCCTGAAATATTGTCATATTAATTTAGAGGCGTTACCTTTTTGCTTTTTGTATAAAAAAAAGAAATTTTCCCATTTTGTTGCAGTAGAGTATTCTTGAAATGATTTTTAAAAATTAAAAAAGTTTTGTCATATTGCCAAGAATATCATTGTAGCAAAAATACCTCTCAATATTGTGATTTTAAGAGCTCAATTGCTTGCCTTGAAGACACAGATACTACATCGTGGTCAGCCTATCCTTGACTGAAAATATGTGGGATGCTATGAACACTCCACCCCTACCGCACAATCTGCTGAAATATTTGAGCTGCTTGGAATGGATTATCTTCGAACACCGTTAGAACCCCACTACAGCTCCATGCTGAGATGCCTGCTTTTACTTCTGTATATGTAGCTCAAATATGTTTCCAATATCAGTCAAAATTTTTATAAGTTATTGTTCACGTTAACCTTTATAATGCTTCTGAATAACATTGAACTCTGACGCTTCCTTTTTGGTGCAACAATGTTTTAGATGATGAGTGTCATTATATAGAAATATATACTGACCAGACCAGTGTTCTGATACCTGCTATTGTGACAATATCCAAATATACTCATAAAAATATGCCTTGATGTGATTTATCTTAAAAAGAATACAATACTCTCATATTGTCTACCTTTACTATACAACATTACAGTTACATTATCCACCACTACTTGTAGAGACTAAAAAACACAGAAATTCAAATTACACGTTTTTTCCATTTATAAAATGTTACCTGCAGCTACCTCCACTGTTCTGCTTCTCTCTAAGATGAACCCATCTTTGCTGTATATTATTGCATGACGAAGTAATGTGGGGAACAGCTGCTACCTTTCAGATCTGGAAGACGGACATCAGAAGAAAAGTGCTCTTCAGGATAGTCCATAATCCGTCTCCTCCTCTTCCTCACTGCCTGAGACGGCGCTGGGACAGAGTGAATGGGTCCCATTGGAGATCATTACTGTGGGAGGACTGTGAGTGTGTCTCCAAACAGTAGCCCCTTACCTCTGCCAGCTGCCTGTATAATAAGGCCACATGAGGCCCCACTGTACCCAGAGCCATTTCAGCATCCGACTGGGAGGCGAAGCATAGAGGAATTAAAATGTCACTGGATGACTTCAGTTCCTGAAAAATCCTGTGAAAATGGGAGGAAATTTTAAACAATTTCTGGGAAAAGGTGAGTTGAAAAATGACTTGTAACGACTGCTACTTATGAGTTGTCACCTTCAACACGTAGCTTTACATTTCTACTAGTGATCGACCGATTGATCAGCCAGAATTTTTTTTGCACACAATGTCCGATATCTGCACACACGAACCCCATATTCAAATAATGCTTTCATGCACCTCTCTGGAAAGCAATGTGAGTTTTACTTACCATTACTGACAGATCTGATTGCGGTAAAATTCTATTTTCTGCAAGTGTTTCCTTGGAGCATAACACACCCCCAGAACCTTTTCTACAGGGAGCTTTAAGATGCAGGCTAAACAAGGCTCATCTGCAGCAATGTAACTCTCTCCAGGGAGAGAACTGCTTAATTTCAGCCTGGACTCCATTCACACTACCAGTAAGTAAATCCATCTGACTGGCTTTTGCAATAAACAGTACACTAATATGTTAGGCAGTATTCTGTTCTCTAAAACATCTCTCAGTTTTCACTAGCTTCTTACACAGCTTAGCTCCGTGCTAACTAGAGTTAGCTACTTTAGCTCAGCTAAGCTAACAGACAGCTAAAGAAATGATAGCTGGAGGCAACTTATCAGAAACTCTTGTTTTTTTGGCTGATACGCTGACACACTGATAGCAGCGTCTGTGGTGCTGAATAACTAAAAACAAACAAAAAAAAGCATTCCAACAAGTAAATCAGTGTTAGTGTTTCCTCAATTGTAAATACACTGTTATCATTTCCGTAACATTATGAGCTCTAATTTATGAGCTTTAATTTATTGATATTATTGTGGGTTGTCATAATGAATCAAATGTAAATGATAGAAATGCCACTAAATGTGTGTCATGCTGAAATGTGAATAGTGTCTAAATAAGTATGGTATTGTAAAATTAACTGTATCATTATTTTAGGTTGGATAGAGGTGGCAACTGTAATGCATAGGTCAGGTGTAAATTACTTAAATATTTGTAAATATGTGTCTGAGTAATACAGAAATATTAGATGGCTGGACAGAGACAGTGCTGACAATAAAAGTGCTAAAAATGTGAATTTTAATTTAGCACAATTGTCTTATATATTATTATTAGTAGTAGTAGTATTACAGGGGGAAGGGGAAAAATCCATTGCCAAAAAAAATCATAAATATTGGCTTTGTTTCTCATCCATCGGCCACATCTGCTATCTAAATAAGGGCATCGATCAATTAAAAAAAATGGTTGATCACTAATTTCTATGGAAAAGGTATTAGTATTGCATCCTGTGACTTCTGCCATCACAATCATTACCACCCACAGTGTTGTCCACTGTGGGAGGTAATGCCTTCTATGATTTATTCCTGATAGACATGATGCTGTGGATTAAGTAACATTAAATTCCCACATAAGTTTGTAATGAATAAGTTCAGCTCTCGTTAACTTACTTTTTCATGTATCAGTAAATCAGTATTTTAAAGGTTTTCTGGGTCTTCTGTAGCTCCTCACTTTTGGCACCTTTGTTTTAAGTGTAGTTGGGCAAGAGTCCTGAAAGTGGCGTTTTAGAGCAGGAGAGCTGTGTGTGATTGGATTTCAAAGGATTAATCACGAGCTGCTGGTTTCTAAGGATCACTGGTGCACAACAGCATTAAATTGGGGTGTCCAGATCTAATCCTGCAGGGTCACGGCACAGTCCATGAGAACTGAACTTCCTCCACTAAGGGCTGTAGTGTTCACATGCTGTGGGATTTTTTTCTGCTAGTAGTTACAGTCACTCACCATAAGGCCTGACTTGGTGGTAATTAGACGTCTTATTAAAGAGGAGAGTTTGTTAGTGAATTATGAGGTTGAGCAGGCTTGGTAGTGATAATTGTATCTGATCACCTAATGAGCTGATGCGAACAGAAGGCTCTGTAAGGTAGAAATATTCACCCAGCAGTTTCAACTAAAGATAAAAATAATGCACGTCTTGTGTTTGGTCTGGCAGAAGGTCTGGAGAGTGAACCCACTCTAATTTACCTCTCGCAGCCTGACCCTAGAACAGGTGGTAACAAAATTGCAAAATGTAAACTTGAGACATAGAATTAGCTGCTAATAAGCATTGGCTGAAAAATGGTGAAATTTACCAATTCTACTTTCAAAACAGCCCCAGATCATGATGCTTCCAGCACCATGCTTAACAGTTTTACTTCTTTACTCCTTTTTCCCTCAACTGACAAACTTTTCCTCCCGCAAGCAGGTCTTTTCTTTGAAAATATGGTCAGCTGAAAACTTTAGTCAGCTTTACGATTTTTTGGCACCTTTATCGAATTGGAACTTTTAATTTCATGATGAGCCAGTGGCTCTGCTGATTTAGCAGCTTCCATTTCATGATTAGCCTGTGCCTTGGTGTTTTTTGGGGCTTCTAAAGCTCATGTTTGAGGGCAGTTGAACAAGCTACTAGTAGTCTCTCAAATTACAGAAATATTTGGACCATTTTAGTGAACAGTTTATTATCACATTTATTGCTCACATTGGATTATGAGGTGCATTAAGTGACACTTGTAAGGATGCCAACATCAAAGTGAGCAAGGGTATATTTCCCTTCTAATGGGTAAGCACCTAACTATACTATAATATAACTGTAATATAAAAAAATGAGCGCTGGATGTTAATCTACACAGATTTGTCATCTAAAAACTGTTTATTTGGGTGAGTTTGGGATTATAAGGGGCACTGAATTTAAATGCGACTGTAGAGTAACTTTAGAATGTTAAAACCTGTGCACATGCTTTGTTTTCAGCCATAACATTAACACCACTGGCAGGTGAAGGAAAAACACTAATGGTGTTCTGAAAGTATAGTCTTGTCCATGTCTTGAATGTTCAGATCTCTTGTACGTTATTTTTTTCTGTGGAGACTTTTTTTTTAAAGAAAATGCTTTCCTTTAGTTTATTAGTTTTTCTTTTACTAATAGTTTTACTAATATTTAATAATTGTGCATCCTGATCAGACCTCATCATCAGCAGACTGATGATGTCCTGACGACTGAAGACTGCTCAGGAGTTTATTTGGGTATTGATTTCTGCCTGTGTGTGTCTGTGCCATATTGGCAGATGACCAGTAGGGTACCTGCCCCACAGAGATGCTGCAGAAGCCACTGCACATGCCATGTTGATTATAGATCCACACTGTATTGATTATCAGAGTGGGAGGAATTCACTCACACAAACAACTGCACGTCATGTGTTATGACCTCTGAGTCATAAAAGAAACTTGTGAGGTTGAACATTTATAAACATTGTTATACATGAACATATGAAATCTGACCTTCTGCGTAATCAATCCTGTGGGTTGATTTATCAGAAACATTTATCAGAAACATGGTGCTTTGTTTGTTTTTGTTTGTTTGTTTGGTTGGTTGTGTAGTTTGTTTTTTAGACCAAAGTCCAAAAGGTTAAGTTAACATTTATAGATTTATATAACATTTAGTTTCAGTGCTTGCAAAGCAGTGCACTGTATTGTTATCCATTGGCTTCTACTGCTAACATATTCTTATTATTCTTCCAGGATCAGTAACGCAAAAAGTGCTTAACATAGAAATGTGTTTAAACTTTCTTATGTATTTATTTTCTATGTATTGTAAAGGACACAACATGTAATACTATTACAATGAAAAATAAATATAATCACAGTAAGATAGTAATAACAGTAGTGAAATAATTATGCAATAATAAAAAACATGGTAATAATACCATTATAACAACTTGGTCACAACATAATAGTAATAAAATTGTATATAAATATTTTAATACAATGTAGTATAAGTAATAACATGGTAATAACATTATTCTATAGTTGTAGTAATAATAATACAATAGTACTCAAATTGTATCGGCACAATTGGAACAATGTTGTAAAAATTTGCAATAACAGTAATAACACAGTAGTATAAACATGGTAATAATTTTAATAGCACAGTAATTACACAATAGTAATTAACATCAGCAAAACATTTTACTTTTATTGATGCAGTCTATTAATTAATTTATAATGTTTGTCTAATGTAATGTTTTAAATGTTTTTTTATTTTACTTTTTTGGTGTCCTTCAGGAAATGCATATGTAGTTTAGAAATTATTTTATTTTTGTCAACAAATAATATTTAAGTTCTTTAATAGAATAACTCATATTTTATTTCTCTCAGTTATTTGCTTTATTGTTGTAGTTTTATTTTTATTTTAAGTCTCTTCGTAAATGATGGCATGTAAGTTTAGATAAATAACCAAATAAAAAAACAACTAAAGTGTGAATAACTAATTACTCCCAAAAGGCAATTAATGGCAATGTATATATCTATCTATCCATCTATCCATCCATCCGTCCATCAATCCATTAATCCATTACTTTATTCTATAACATTCATGTTTCCCCTGCCTTGGACTTTTTCCCTGCCAGAAACTTTTTGTAACCCTGTTTTTTTTATTTCTTAATTTAATAATTCTGTTCAGTTAAAAGTTTAATTTCTACAATGATAGAATCCTGCTGCTCTAGTAGCTTCTCGTTATTTCTCCACTGTTAGACTGTGGCCTTCTTTTTGCTGCTTCATCAAGCTGCGCGACCGCCGTTCACTGAGAAACATCTCTGTCCCAGATCTCCTGCTCCCGGGGGGCACAATTAGCCATCCTCTTGCTCTACACTTTGATACAGGATAAACCACCCCTACCCCCCCCACACACCCACACCCACACCCACCCAAACAACTACTGCCACACGACTTGGAAACTGTTACTGTAGCAGCAACAATGTGGCTTCCAGTGTCATCAGCTAAATGCAACAGGGGCAGTATATCTTCATAGAGCAGCGCGTGCAGTCCCATCCCGGTCACCCTGTGTCAGAGAGCCGGTGCGGGGTGGGGAAGTGAGGGAGTGGGGTGTGTGCGGTAGGCCCCAGCGCGGTGATTGATCTGGTTTTAGTATTCTCGCTCGCCCGGTTCGGAGATGGAGCTGATGGTGTGGACAGGATCTGCCCATACATATTCATCAGCAGGAGAAGGTCAAGGAAGAGGAAGAGAGCACAAACACACAGCGCAGTGCTTAGGCAGTAAATTCAGAGCGCTGAGCCGCGCCGGGCCTCAGCAGCCACCGTTAGAAGTGACATTTCCTGGCGCACGGAGAGTGCCAGACACTGGGGAGATGTCTGTCATTTTAGCCTGATCCCACCTGGCTAATGCTGTATACGTGAATAACTAGCCACTGATGTGGTCAAGTCAGGTCATGTGTGCAGAAATCCCAGCTGCCACTCAGCCTGGCCTGCCTGAGCAATTTCAAAATCAAACACTAAAGCAAAATGTTCTTTAATATGTTAAAGTCAAGGGCATTTTTCTAGATTTGTGTCTGTTTTGAAAGGAACAGTCTTCATTAGCTTTTAAAACAGGAAAGACAGGAAAGAGTAAAACAGTTATACACTGTAAAAGAAAGAATATAGAGATTTTCCATTTGGTACTTGAATCTTTTTTCAATTCTGCGTTTCATTTACATTAAACGATTGAAATGGAAAAGACACTCAAGTTGATGCCCTTTCAAGTATAGTCATCGTTAAATACGTCTTTTAATGGTTATTTACCATTGTTTAACCATTTATTATGTTAGCATTAAGTTAGCATTATTAGCATTGTTAGGGAAACCTCTTGCATTACACAAGATTCAGTACTTAGCTAGCCACCATACAACACATGGCACGATGGCCTAGTGGTTAAAACATTTGCCTCTCAGTGCTGGGGTCCTGGGTTCAAGTCCCTATCTGGGTGGGGTTTCCATGTTCTCCCCATGTCTGTGGTCAGGTAAATTATGGTAGATATTCTAAATTGCCCAGAAAAGTGGTGTGTGAAGAGATATGGATTGACACTCTTGGTGCTGGGTCAACTCCTCAATGCAGTCCTCTAGGTGGACGGTCATTCCGGTTAAGAGTATGCTGTGCACGATTGGCTTCTGCTTCTCACAGGTGCGTGGTAAGAGTGTGTGGAATGCAATTCACACACACTCACCACACACCTGTAAGAAGCAGAAGCCAATCGTGCACAAAATGCAGTTGTAGGCATGACACAGTAACTTGAGGAATGTTTAATGCCCACACAACATCAGAAATTGAATACTCTATTTATCTGTGCCCGGTTGCAATAAAAAACCTTAAATTAATTGTTTCCCATAAAGTGGAAATAACTCTAAACCATATTTTTGTTATCATTAATAGCTGAACTGTTTTTCTCTGAACTAATGAAATACACCAGTCCTACTTTAAATTTTTAAAAACCTTTCATAACCTTTAAAAAATGTTTTTTTTTCGCCTCTGCAGCGCCCTCACAGGTTCAGCTGTACTATACACCAGGATGATGTGTTGATGTCCCGTACTGTGGTACCATATGGACATCACCCCCCCCCCCCCCCCCCGGTGATGTCCAACCCTCTGCATCTCGCTGCTATCGGAGGCACACTGCTCATCCCAGTCAGCTCTCCGTTCTGCCCCATTCCTAAACCCATACATCACTCAGTGCCCCTCCCATAAACACTCCTCCCATTTTTTTTTTTTCATTTTTCAAGTTTAATCTGGGGGTGGAGTCAGCTAAAATCAGGGGATTTGTTTAAATGTTATCTATTTTCGTTATTTTTGTTATCTACTTTCTATCAAGGAAATCCTCATAAACCTTTAAATCGTCCCTTAAGTATTGAATTTCCCTTAATTAATTCCCTCAAGTGTTGCATGAACTCCCTTAAAATGTACTCTGTTCCCTTAGAATTCATTAAGGGACCCAAAACCTTACCTTAACTTCTAAAAAACTGAGAGTTTTTGAGATTAATGAGCTTTTATATCTGTATTTTCTAATTAATCAGGTAGGAGTGCCAAAAAAATTAGTTCAGAAACTGAAATAAAGTAAATGTAACTTAGGAGAAACGTAATTGTTTATGTACATTCACATCTGAGTGAGTTAGGGTGATTGTTTGCTCACTTTTTAATATAATACCTTAAAAGCTTCTCCAGAGTATCTAAATATGGCGGCAAAATTGCTCAATTAACTTTGTTCAGTGAACGGTTATTGGTAAGTGGTTGTCATGGTTACAGTGGAACTTTACTGCAGTAAAACCCTTTTTGTTCTCCCTTGGTTAAGTGAATCGTCTGAGGGACTTTATGCAGAACCTAAGTGATTCCCTTAGTTTCCCTTAATGTTTATAATTAGGGGAAAAACATTGTTTTTTTCAGCTGGGCACTGGCTCTCAATTTTAAGCCTTATTAGGTGTTCAACATCACTCACAAGATAACACCTCACAACTTAAACAGCTGTCAGCCTGTGTTCCCAAGCCTTTCCCTGAAATATCACTTCATAATCAGTTTATTTACTGCTATTCCGTGACTTTTAGCATGCCTGTGTAAATCTGTGCTGTGTGTAGCTCGTCTTGGCTAATGAAAGTACATTAAATTGCTGTTTATTTTGTGTACTGTGTCTAATAGCAGTAAGCGATTTGAAAGCAGAGGCCAGCGAACGCTTCACTTCCAGAAGGTACTGTACGTACATCATGTACTGTACTTCCCATTGGAAGAAATAGGGTAATGGAAACGTTAATAGCCAACACACCAGTATGAATCAAAATGTGACATGAAAGCTCATTTGTTCGGAAAGTATGACCACACACTGTTTAATAACATAATAACATAATTGCCGGAAAGATAATTTGTGTCTATTTCTCATTTTCACTTCATGTGCTCCTTTTCCATTAGGATTTATTTTCTTCTTGCACGGCTAATGAATATCCAGAACCTTTACTCGCATTATTACAAATTACGAATTAGTATAAAGAAAGGAAAGGAGTGTAATTAGTTCTTGTGTGAGTTGTGGAGATAGCAGAACTACCTGAGCTTTTCTCAGCTTGACTTGTAAGATATATTGAGTTCAGCAGTAGTTTTTTGCATGCAGGCGTCTTGCTAACTAGAGCAGTGAGAGCTGATGGCAAATGGAGGGACTAGTTTATCATTTTAGCCTAGTTTACTTGAAAGGGATGGAGAAGCTGGGCTAAAACCCACTCCACCCGTCAAACGCACCATCACAACACTCGCCCAGCGCTGCCAGCTCCCGGCCCTCCGCACACCTCTCATACATTCAGTGCTAATAACCCAGCCGACTGCTGGCCAGCCTGCATACCGAGCCCTGACCCTCTTTCCCACTGACACAATTATATGTCATATTTTGCACACATAAGCAGCTCTGTGGACACACTTGATCATTTTCACATGCACCTGCTAACCTATTCACTGAGGTGATTGTTCGCTGCTTACATCAGCTGCTTTCAAAGTGGGTCGTGCTCATTTTTACACACCTGAAAACCTGTGTGAATACAGTCATTCAATCACTCTGTGGAATAAGGGAGCATGTTTAGCCTGGGATACACTGGTGTTAATAACTCAGGCCTAGCCAGTTTTAAAGTACTGCTTGGGCAAAACTAGTTTTTTTGAGGCAGCAATGGTCTTTTTGGAGAGCAATGGCTTTCTTCTTGCAATCCTGCCATGAACTGTACATGCCATTTTTGTTCAGTGTTCTTCTTGTGGTGGACTCATCAACATTAACATTAACCAGTATAAGAAAGGCCTTCAGTTGCTTAGAAGTTACCTTGAGTTTCTTTGTGACCTCGCAGATCATTAAATGCCTTTCACTTAGTGTGGTTTGTGTTTGTTGATCTCTTTTTTTAGGAGGGTAGGATAATAATTGTGTTTTGTAACCTTTTCCAGCCTGATGAGCATCAACAACTCTCCTTCTGAGCTCCTCAGTGATCTCTTTTGATTGGGCCATGATTAATTTCCACAAACATGTTGTAAAGATCAGACTTTGATTGATCCATGTTATTTAAATAAAAACAGGATTATCCCCTTAAAGTCAAATATTTTGGTATCATTTGTTTGATTTGGTTCTTCTTGTTAGACTTTTAGGTGAGGAATCTGATAAAGTTTAAAGGCAAATTCATACAGAAAACTCTATATTAGTAAAAAAGAGTAAAAAAAAAAAAGATAAAGCACTGCTGTACCTGCTAATTAAAGAAAGTATAGCTATATACACTTACATCTTACTAACATTAGTCACTTCATCAATAAACACCAGTGAATTAATGAAGGCATCTCTCGATTGTAGACTTTGACAGTGCCTCCAGCTGCCTCCTTGAGAGTGTTACTGACTCAATGAAAAACACACTAGATGCTTTGAAGTGAAAGAATGTAGACAATCTACTGATCTGCTTTTCTTCTGTGGTCTACCTGGCTTGTTGGTGTTGCTGAGCTCACCAGTATGCTTCTTTTTTATGAAGTACATAGCATAGCAATTGTTGCCATTCCTAAAGTTTTAGCTACTTTACCAATAGTTCCAGTTTAATGATGGCCTCCTTCTCTTGCATCGTCACATCTTTGGATTGCATATTATGAGTTCCCATGAGCAGCTACGTAATGCAAACTCAGCATTTAGACTGAATTCAGGCCTTTTATCTCCTTCAATCTGTCAAAAAAAAGAATGAGGGAACGGGTCACTCCTAGACATGAAATTGCTAATCTGTAATTTGTCCAATTACTATTGATCCTAAATATAATATGGCATCCAACAATGGCTGGAAGCAATCTGGGAGAGAAATGTAGAGTGGAATTTTGAAAATGCAAGTCTTTAGAATGTATGTATGTTTTAATAAAAGTAGTATGAAGGATGCAGTGAGTAGCAAGACATAACTATGCAGTGTGTGAATTCATTTCAGATCATTTGAACAATATAACATAACATATTTTACATTATATAAGCAATAATTAATTGATTAACATTATGATCTTAGACAATAGTAGGGCAAAAATCTGGCCATACTATATGTTTCACAATACAGGGAATCCAAGTATATTGTGATATTTTCCAATACTGTTTTATTGTTTAAATACATTTGAGTACACTATAATGTAAAAAGTATCCGCTCGTTTGGTGATGTAAGGCTTCTGTCATTTTCTTTTGAGACAGCAAGTTGCTGTTGTTCTCAGTCACTTTTTCTTTGTTATAAATTTACTGACAGTTGGCTGTGGAATATTTAGCAGTGAACAATTTTCACGACTAGACTTGTTACACAGGTGGCAACTTATCACAGTACCCCTCTGAAATACACTGAGCAACAGATAAGGAAAATCTGAGTGCGCGAACGCAATACTTTTGTTAAACCCCTTTAAATTAAAGCCAAATATTTACAGTTAATTCGCATATTAATTGCCTTTACTTCTCACATAGTCCAAATACTTATGGACCTGACTGCCTGTGTTGTAGGAGTGAGGAATAAAGCTCTGGACCCTCCATAAAGCAGATCATGATCACATATAGAGACAATATAGAATCCACACTTGGGTCATTTGAGGACAGTGTGGCCCAGAAGGCTGCTAGACTATTGTCACGAACACAGTGTAGAGACCACATGCTCCACTACGAGCCCAAATGTGGCCTGGACACACCAGCCCTTGACATTTCCTTGACATTTGTTGACATTTCTGGACACATGTAAATGGGAGACATGAGAAGTTAATCAAAACTAGGCAAGAATATTGATGTACAAATGTCAACAAGCGGGACCATCTGCCCTGTCTGGGTCAGGATCACTCTTAGAAAGGAGGGTTCTTCAGTGGTTGTTGGTTCTGAATGTACAGTTCTAGGAAATGCTTAGAATTAGTAGAACATTTTACTGATTATGGGGAGGTTCTACACACTTACACAACCCCAATGTAAGTCTCTTGAGTAGTCTGTTTTATAGTGGGGGTAATGTGGCATAATTTGCCACATTACCCCCAAGCACTGTTGTAAGTCGCTCTGGATAAGGGCGTCTGCTAAATACCGAAAATGTAAAAATGTAAAAATGTAAATTTGGGGTTCGATAGTGTGGCTGTTCATGTTTGTGGATGCTTGTGTGTGTGTGTGTATTAGCATTAGCATTAGCTTCTCAGCCACTCAGTTCAGAACATGCTGTTCAGTGATGTTTTATAAATATATGTTTAATAAAACAAACATATATATATATGTTTAATAAAACAAAGAAAGATGTGCAGATCTCTGGCAGGAAAACAGTTTTATATGGTTTTATGCAGATTATTTTTCTTGGAAAGACTGTAACTGCTAAAGTATTTTGTTTAATTTGTTTCTTATTTATGCAGTGATGGTTCATGAAATGTGTACGTTTTATATTCAAGTTTACATGTGTTTTAATGATAATGAATTACTATGTTACTCGACATGGCGTGGCTTTTTCTACCTATCTATCGAACTATTTAGTGCCTCCTTCTATGCTTAGTTTTTCTCAAGATTTCCCCTGTGTTTATTCGAAAATACATCATATAAAACAGGTCACGATCCTACCTGAAGGTGATATGACCGAAATACAGTAGTATGCAGGGTTGGCAGTGGCGCTTTTTGTTGATTGGTAGAGCCTGGGGGTAAAAAAGGGGGATAAAAAATATATAAGTAGCCTATTAAACATACTTGTTTTACATACAGACTTTAACATTCTGAGAACTCTCCTCAGTGCTGCGCATTGACCAACAATGTCCATTACTGGATCTTCCTTGATCCTGAGTTACTGGATTGGAACAGGTTGTCCCTGTGTTTTTTCTGTGGCATGGCTCCTGCTTCGCTCCATTTATGTTTAAGATTAAAAATGAAGTGGAAGAAAGAGAGACTGGATAATTGTGTGCAGTTCAACCTGCTTAATCTCCAAATAAAGACCTTATGCATGGTAAACGCCATCTTCTTTGACATATGCACTTAAGCAAAGGGCACGCATTCTTCCATCATGTGCTCTGAGCATTAAATTTAAACCCTCTGCTCATGTGCAAATGTAATGGAAATCATTTTGGGGAGTTTAATCTGCCTAAACCCATTATTGTTAGCAAATGTTATGACTCACTTCTGCTCGCTGGACGTATGGCTGGAATGCGTGCCTGTGCTCAGTTCCCTGGAGCACGGGGCTTGTCCTTGAGAGAAGATTTGAAGATACGGTTAAAACGGCTCAGCTAATCGCACGCAGGGATCTGAAGGAGAAAATCACTTCAGTTGGCAACACTTCCTTTCCCATATCTCCTTTTGTCGGAATTGCCGCAGAACAGCCCCTACGCCAGCCCATATCCAATGAGAGAGTATACCTTTACTGATAAGGGCGCACTACAGTGTCATAGATCAAGCTGCCGGCCCAATCCATCCTCGTGCACGTTCTCCGTTCTTCACTTCTCACATTCTAGCACTTCTGGATTTAGAGCCAATGTCAAGAACAGACAGGCACAAGAGGGTTGTCTTTTAGAAGCACCATTCCATATTAGGACAGGTAGCCCTGACCAATGACTGTAGAGGTGCTGTGGTTCCATTCTCTTCTGTTCTATAGAAATAAAGCCAAAAAAAAACAGTATGCAACCAAAGTCTGCACAGTATATAAACTGAGACAGATTAAGTGTTACGTCTCAGACTGCCATCATTGAGCATTACAGTTGTCATGTTTCATGTTATGTAGAGTCATGTTTCAACAGTTAAAATGCAGTTCATGCAAGTTTAGGGTGACCAGATTTGGGTTCCTGGAAAGGAGCACACCTTTTTTCTGAATTTCTCTGATATAACAGCTCAATTCTAATTCTTCAGGTTAAAGGTGCTTCCTCCTTTAAACAGCTATAACATGTATTTGTATCAGGCTACAGGAGCGTTTTAGATTGGGTTCATGTGATAGCAACACCTAGCACTCAAACTTTGAATTTCACATTATAAAAGCCTGCCAAAAAAAGCGGGCCAACTTTCAGTTTCATTTCATTTTCATTTTATTTCTGAAATACCTTGCAGGCCACTCCTGGTTGTTTGGACACCCCTGTCCTAAGTGATGGAGCAACAGGGTAACAATCCTACCAACACAGAGAATGCTCTGTCGGACTCCTGCTAACAGCTAGTTAATGTGGTGGTACTGTAAGGGAATTGAACTCATAATCTCTTGATTAGGCCCAGTACGTGGCTGAGACAGATGGTTGCACAACTTATAGGAGCCTTTTCTACAGACCTTTTTAAAATCTTATACAATCTCCTAAGAGACGTCTGCTGAAAAATAAAGTAACTTGCAATAAACCCAAACCTCCCCACACACAATGATGAATTGAATGATGGACAGTCTCACCTGCACATCATTTTTGAATAGCTTTTTGTGCAGTGCTTCACTGCTGTCTAGGACTAATGCTCTTAAAAATCAATGTTTATTTGCTACTCATCTCTTCACCAGTAACCTTCATTTCAGACAGGCGTATGTTGAGAATAATGAAGGCTAACCAATACTGTGAATCTAATGAGCTACTCGCGGTATTGATCTGTTTCATAATGTGCTATCTTATCTGTGGGCAGTAGTGAGTACAGTTCTGAGGGAAGGACGAGCAGAGATTGATTGTTCAATTTGTTGTGGGGTTGATCTCTAGCATTCACAATACATAAGCGTATCTGATATTTAAACTGTACACAGTACATATTGCTACAACATAAGGAATGTTATTTTGATATGTTTTGCTTTAATTTATTTAGTTTGTTTTTTTTTATTTCAAAAACATAATTCCAAATGCATATCACCATGTTATTTTTTATATTTTTTTTTAGTTAAAGGAGCAGTCAGTAGGAATTGAGAGTGAGCGAGTGAAATGGTAACAGCAGTCCAATTTCAAAACACCCGAGAGAGTTGTCTGCCCCGCCCACCCATTCACAGACACCAAGTTCACTTGGGTTGCCAAGCTGAAGACACTGAACCTACACGAAGGTGCAGGACGAGTTCAATAACTTCTACCAAACAGGTATCTAGCGTTATATTGACTGGATTTTATACGATAGACAGACTAGGATTGGCCATTAGTAACATTTACTGTTACTCATTTTGGATGTAAGCAATTGTTCAACCTATAATCCCATTTGTAGCTAAATTGAATTAATATAAAGTCAAATATTTGGTTTTTGATGTATATTTTGTTATCCCAGCTGCATACAGACCAATAATATGACTGCGAACACTTGATTTTTTGTATTAATTTAAATGCCCATCCCTAGTAAGCTAACCTAGTGGTCAGGATCAATTACTGGGTGTAATAAATTACTTGGCTAAAGTAGCGTAACTACCTGTTCTGGAGAAAAGTGGCAGCTTACCATCTGTCTTGTAGTCTTTCTGAGCTCTTCAAAGCCTTCTCCTCCTGTCAAACTCATTAACAATATTTACTGTTGGGCCATTGAGCTTTTTCTGCTAATACCAAGGCTTGCCAGGCTGTGTAGCTGTGTAGTAGCAACATCAGATGAGACTATTTTATGGCCATGTGGAATTGGGCTGAATGTGGTTTATATTTGGCAACTGGACAGTTGCGGGCTTATTTCCATACTATGCTCAGAAACCTGGGTTTTGGAACCTGCAGCACTCGGCTCAAATCTGATTTGGGCCATAATTGGGCTTAGATTCAAACTGGAATCAGGCCGATGCAACTCTTAGCATCTCAGTGTTTGCTATTTGGCTTGGAAATGGCCTGAGTGATTTTGCTGCTTGGGTTAGCACTGAGTCCTTGTTGGAATTTAAACTTATGATGTCCTTGCATTCAGAAAGGTGGCAGTTAGGCAGTTGTGCCACCCTCAAGCGGTAAAATTTACAGTACGTGAAACACAACTCTGAGTAAGCGTACCTTTCTGTTCTTTCTTGGACACATATACAGTAGGTCTTTGGCTTTACAGCTCTAGGGTGGCACAACTGTCTAACTGCTTTCTTATTAGGAGAGAGGAGATGATAAGTTTTAATTAGCTTCACAGATGCAGCTATGGACAAACAGTAAATATATATTTAAGGGAGGTATGAAAGAAAAAAAAATACTTCAGTTGCTGCTCATTAATTAATTCAACTCGAGTGTAATATTGACCAAAACAAAAGCCTACACTGTATGTCAGCTTGTATGGATTTAAAATAGTCTAAGTATCTGCTGAATAATTATAATTTAGAGGGCAAAATAGTAAAAAAAAAAAAGAAAAAGAAAAAGTCAGAATGATGCAGATCCACTTTTGACAGACATGATTTTTGATGAATTGGGTGTAAATTCCGATGCTGTCACATAGCTCCACAACTGTAAACGTGGATGGTAATATTGTGACCACATTAAAGAATTTGCAAGGGTGGAAGTAATTTTACTGTAGGAACAAATCTGTAATTTCTGCCTGGTGTTATTGTTACTACATCTCTTTTTAGATTCATTTCCTAAACATTAGGAGTTTTCCATCAATCATAGTGTTCTATATTTCCTTTGATACTCTGTATATTTACCGCCATGCAAATTGCGAGCTGAGGCTGGAATGAGTTGGAAACCTCAAGTACTTTAACAGAGTTTAACTTGTGTGGGGCGCAGAATCGTGTTGTTTTAATGGTGTTCACAACTTTATCACAAAGTTATGTCATAGAGCGCACTAAGTTTGGTGCATGACGTGACACGGAACACGTGTGTGTGTGTGTGTGTGTGTGTGTATATGTGTGTGTGTAATTCAGATTATATTGCACCTATAACATCTGCTCAGCCTGGTCCCAGTTCTCTGAAGTGCTTCCAATTTACATTCCTGCATAGTGATTTCTATCAGCGCACTTTGATAAATCATACAACGATTTACATAAAGGCAGGCCCACGGTCAGACCCACCGAGTCACGCAAGCAAGCCTAGTGACCGGAGCTGGCCTGCAGTCCGGCAGAACGAGAACAGATGGGCTCAGCAGCCCCAGAGTGCAGAAATGTGAAAGAAGAGAAAAAAGAAGGGCATAATAACGCGCCTCTACTGTACAATACAAGACAGGCTGTATCATATTTAGAAAAGAGTAATAAACTGCATGAAAAATTGAACTGGAACCTAAAACAAAGCTGTAATTCAGAATTATGCCGTGCACAGCAACACTTATAATACAATCAGTAAGCATGAGTACACACAGCGAGCCTGAAGACGCATGAGAGAGAGAGAGAGAGAGAGGACACTCATTATTAACTGTGTTCAATATATTAAAGCCTCTGGGCAGGATACACACATTGACCTTATCGAGTGAAGCGTGCGCTGCTCCTCCAGACTCTGTCGTTTACCAAATTGCCTGTGTGCACATTTTATCACTGTGGGAATAAATACTACATCTGCTCAACACAAAAGGTGACATTAATGCAAAGCATAGCTTCCTTATTTAACCCTAAAAGTCCCACGAGGTCACCAATGGCCACGTTGCACAGGTTTTTATTCAAATTTATATCCTGCCAAGTCATTAGTTACCCACAGTTATCTGAGCATGTACAATTAAAAAATAAAAAAGAAATAAATAAAATACAGCACCACAAAAGTGGTGTAAGCGAAGCTTTAGGATGTCACACACTTTAGCTCTTGTCTGTCTTGTTTTCTTCCTTTCTTTGTCTTTCTTTGTCCTGTTTCTTTGGCCTGGTTTTGTTGATGTCTTGTCTTTGCCCTAGCCCAGCCCTGTTTGGTTTGTGACCCCTCCCCCCTGTTATCTTCCCCAGGTATTCCCAGTCTCTCACTCTATTTGGTGTTCTGTTTTAGTCTAGTCTTCTCTGTTTTGTTTTCTCAGTCATGTTTTCTCACTTTCTCCCAGTTTAATTTCTTCTGTCTAGTTTTCTCAGTTTAGTCTTCTTTGTTTTGAATTTTCAATCTAGTTATCTTAGTCATGTTTTCTCAGTTTGTTGTTTTCATTAGTAATGTTTTTTTTTTTTTTTGGTTTATCCTACCCATGTTTGCTTTCTGTCTTGCTTTTGTTTTACTTTTAGCCATACCTGCATTTTGATCCACCCTCTCATCCCTTAACATTCATGACAATGAAGCAGAGTTTTAAATAATTAACAAAAAGTAGGAAAAAAGAAAGAAAGAAAGTTTCTTTTTTTATAAACTTTACACCACAACTGCCAACTGCCTTTCTGATGACATCATCCTGAAGCTTTATTAGACTGTTCCATATTTGTGTTATTGTTATTGTGTTATTGTTATTGTTACCCAGATAAGAGCATGTGTAGACTCTGTGGAGCTTACTGTGGTTAATTAACATTGTAAAGTATATCAAAAATAGTCAAATGTCCAGGATTTCACGTGATTAAAAGCTTCTGTTTATGAGAGAGAGTCAAGCTGTACAGCAGAACCAATTAGAGTCACTGCTTCTGGTGGGGGTAGGACCACAGAGTCAAACTCACAGAAGCAATCAGAATCTCTGGTTTAGCTAAAAATATATATTACTCTCCACAACCTTAATGTTAGCTTTCTAGCTATCTATAACATCCTTCCTACTTGATGGCGTTGGTCAAAGCCAGATCTGCACCAAGAACTCTTAGAGCTTCCAGTACGGCTCGGCTCGAACCACCATCAAGACCAACAGAAAACAAACATCCCAAAGTGGTGGAACTTTCACTGGGTGTCAGAACAGCAGAGTCTCTTGCGGTCTAAAAACGTCGACTAAATATTCTTTCAAAGAGTTCTTTGAAAAAAATCTCATAGGGTTCTAAACATTATCAGGCTTTGTGTATCTCTTGATCCTAGTCTCTACAAAATAGCCATGGATATTTTGAAGGAAACAACGAAGCACTGTTAGTAATAGTATGGTAATTATCACTACTGTAATAGCATTGTACTTTTTTTTTCTTTGCAAGCGCTGGTAATGCATGTATAGTGTTTTTTTAATTGTTTACCTACAATAATCTCTTCAATTTCCTAAGGGCGGTGTTAGACAAGGTTATATAAGAAATCACACAGTCGGTTGGAAAGATGCAGGTGCAACCAGCTTACAATTCACACTCCATCTCTGGATTGAAGCTCCCTCAGCTCTGACAAATGGTCACCCCTGGCTCTTGTAAGGAAAGCTGTGGTCTGCTGGTTCTATTTTCCTCCAATCCTGTCAGTACAGGTGATACTTGTATCGGGAGAAGCTTTGGCCTCTTTCTTCTCATTTGGAAATCCACAGCTGGGTCCCATTAAAAGAAAGCTCTCTCCATGTCACAGAGTGAGATAGGAAGGAGAACGGGGTCAGGGGTTAGAACAGCCCATCTCCTCTCTCTTGAGTTGTCACAAGTTCAGTGCTGTATGTGCTGCCAGAATGCTGGAGTTCGAAAGGTTTTCAGTATTTGCAGAAAATGATTTCACTTGATGTAGTGTAAATTAAGACATGTCTTTTATTATTTATATTCATTTTTACTGTATGGGTTTCCTTTGCCTACATAAATGGGTGTAGAATTGAGTCTCTCAGGAGGACTGTAATTATTGAGGATCATCTTCTAAGCTGTAGGAATCTGATAGTGGCAGAGTATTATTAAAAGTTAACACTGTGGTATATTCTATTAAGGGACATACATTCCATTAGGGAGCTAAGAAATATTTCTTCCGTTTAATTTTTTCCCATGTCATTGAGATGATGAGGTTTGGTCACTTCTTTGTACAAAACTCTCTGTGGTGTGAGGTTAGCTAGATAGTAGAGAAATTTATAGTTGGTTGACTGGGTTCATTTTTAGTTTAGCACCAATAAAACAAAACCCAATAGAAGAAGATTTTAAGGTGCCGAAACATTTTTTTTTTGCATCAGTATCTCAGAAAATCCACTTTGGCATCCTAAAGAACCTTTCAATAAACAGTATGTAGACATCCCACCTCTCCTGTGACTTGTGGGATTCTCCCACATATTGTTAGCAGCCATCTGGTGCCCGCAAAAATACACAGTTTACCGTAAAACAGAATATTGTGTATCAGGCTTTTATGCACAGCATTTGGAATTTATTGGGTATGACAGTTTTAAGTAGGGACAGAGGTACACAGAGAGACCATACTTATACGTTTCTCCTAGTGCTTAGTAGATCTGTCAGTGTGCCCTATGGACAGGATTTACACCCGACCACTTTATTTTATAGTGCCTTGCTTCCATATGTTCTGTAACAGGAAATAAACTGGAAATATAAAAGGCACTTCCCCATCCTCTGTTGTCCGTGGTAGGCAAATGGGCAAATGACTTTAGGAAGACTGTTTTTTCAGTTTTAATCTGAAGCATACTGTTGCTCGCCAGGAACAATTTGCTATAATTAAGTATAATTAAAATAATATACATTTTTCCTGAACTAAAGAGAAAGCCTTTAGACTGAAAAGGCATTTATTATATATTGCAAAGAGGCCAATTTTCAGTATGGTTAGAGTTATACTGTATGTCTAACTTTTTAAATCCATGTCTAAGTGACTATATGCTACAGATGCAGCACACTGAGATGAAAAGAGCCATTAAACCATTCAATGCTCTTTACAAAACCTAAGCTGCTTTTTCTATGGCATCACAGTTGGTCGAATGTGCAGGAAATGCTCAAGTAGTTTCTAATGGCTTCCTTAGAACTGCTTTGGAGGCTTTGTGAATTTATTATTTGTTCTTTTTAAATTCCTGATGATGTGCATCAGTAAAGCTCCGCATTCAGCTGGACAGTTGGAGCGCGTGTTTCTAGCATACCGGCCGTCGTTTCTGGCCATGTTGGTCTTCAGGCTCTCGTGTGTAGCGAGCTTAATGCTTATGTGGTTTGGAGTGATCTGGTTAATGGCCAAATGACATGAGCTTAATGTGACAGAACGTTGCCTCACGAGATCTTTCAGGGTCAGCGCTCTCCTCCAAGGTGAGCCAGTCCCCCCCTCCCCGTGTCGGATGCTGTGTGACAGTATGTCTTGCCCAACCTGCTGCCTGTAAATGGCCGTACTGTGATAGACCGCTCACTCGGAACAGGAGTTTTGATGCAGCAGGTTCACACTTTGTCAATAACCCTGCCCTGAGGAGAAGATCAATTGCGATGATGGCAATTCTTTAACCGCATGAATGAACATGACAGGAGCCTTAATGGCCTGCCACCATCATGCCTTAGATGCTTGGCTGCACTGTTCTACCTGTCTAGGTTCATCATCCTGCCTGTGGCCGTCTATATTCTCAAAACTATGGGTGATTTCCTGCTTGTTTATAAATGTTGTTATGAGTTTCCGACGTTCTCTAAGCACAATTATTTTCATCTACATAATTTAAAACTTGTTCAGGATAAGAAAGAGAAAAACATGATATGTAGTGATTAAATTTAAGTGCAACAAGGTTCACAATATCCAGTTTTAAGATGTCAGCAATAAACAGAGCATGATGAGTTCTAGGTGAAAATAATCATATAGCAGGGTTGCCAGGTACTAAAAATTAAATAAATGTGCAGAAACTCTATAACAATCAGAATTTAGCCAAAACTCTTAACACTGAAATCCAGCCATGGACCGGTCAGGACAGCTCAGTTCAGCTTACTGCAATAAATATTTAGTAGGCATTTAATTTCAGTACTCAATTTTTTTATTGTTGAATTATTTCTGTTCTCTAATCTTTAGGAATTTTCTTTAATACATTAATATTAAAAAAAAAAGTCATGGCGTATCAGTATGTAACTTTATCATGAAGTTTTACCTCAAGGGATGGTTTTGGACTACAACTGTATAATTTGTGAGGTGTTGTGAGTGAGGTTGAACACTGGTCTGCAGGCAAGATGACATGAATTATTTGAGTTCAAGCAAGAACTTGTGTGGACATTTACATTAAATGTATAATAGAAATACATTATAGAAGGCATTACTGCCCACAGTGGACAGTCCAGTGGTTGGAAATGAGCGTTACTTTTGGCATGAGAAGAGTAAGAAGATACATATTTGTATTTGTAGTTTATCCATATGTATAATATTTTATTCTTATATACATGGCACTGGGTAAATGTGGGTATATATTACATAGCTCTGTTTATTTTACTGAGGTTCATATCCATATTTATAAGCTTAGTATTTAACAGTAACTCTGTAGATCAGTAGACTCTGAAATATGATTTTAATCATCAGACTTAACATCTCTACGTGGAAAATATGGCCCTTCCAAGCTTGAATATTGTAAAGTCATGCACTAATCCTACTAACAGTTACAGCCACATTTCAATCTTAAGTCCTGCTGAAATAAATATTTTTTAACATTTATATTAATTCTAAGATGGTTTGCACAGTAAAGCATGACAGCAGATGGAAATACTGTTCATATTTATAAGATTAAATTCTTAATTCCTGACTGCTGGGCTTCAGTGCCCGTGAGAAGAGTGTCTGAGAGCAGAAGTGTGGAGGGGTAGCCCGTGCCCGGCGGGATGTATTCCACCGAGCAGTGTTCAGCACATCACAGAGCTCAGACTGGAGGAGTCTGGAGGAAAGTCAGAAAGAAAAGATGAAAGAAGATGCTCGGAGGCGCCCCTGCTCTGTTTCTTCCTTTCCTGCCCTTCATTCCTGCACCACAAACAAAACTCCGGCAGAATGTTTGCTCTCAAACATATCATCCTAATTAACAGAGAAAATCAAATAACTCTGAGGACGTCCCGTCTCCGAGGTGACGCGCCAAACAAATACAGTCGTGAGAAGAGGCCTGAAAAAGTCTGCATGAGGAGAAGACTGTTGTTTCAGAGAGTCGGAGAAACAGCTGCTGAAACTAACTCAAACCAAAAGCGCAGGCACAATGTCCTTGAGTAGAAGTTGAGGCTTCATTTGCATAACTAAGAATATGATTGAGCTGCACACTATATACTATATACTCCACGGATATGTATCTATATAAATTCAGATTCTGTTTCTGAATAAATAAAACCTCATGCCAGAAAAAGTTAGGAGAAACAAAAGACATGCATTCATTTCATTGCAGATAGTATGAATCTAAGATAGCATGTGTTTTGTCTGGTAAACTGTGTGTCAGTACACGCCTGTGATTACAAGTCTTAAGATGAGCAACATATGCCGTGGTAAAAAAAACAAAAAAAAACAACTTTTATTCCTAGGATGCCCTGTAGGTTGCTGTAGGTTGAATAGGAGTATCTATAAAAAATAAGCCTGCTAATCAATTAAAAAATTAACTAATTGATCACACACTGATTCTTCTTTATTAATCACATTTTTTGCATCCTTACACTGAAATTGTAACAATGGATATTTAAATGTAATATAAAAGAGTAGATAGTTTTTCTTTAATTGTACCTTTTTTAACTTTGAACACAGATTCAAAGCTTTATTAACTATGTTCAAGTAATAGTTGAATTCCAGAAAATGTCAAGATCAACGCAAAATAAAAAAAAAGAAAAAAGGAAAGATTCTACCTAAGGTTAAATTTTCTTATTCTTTCGGTAATAAAGGATTCAGCTTACTTCTTTACATTTAGCCAGTTACTGAGACAAACCAGTTTATTTTAGTGGTAAAATCTTTAATGAAGGGAGAGGAACACAGAGAACAACCCTACATAAAACCCTAAATAAAACCACTAATGTCTCACTTGGCTTGATAAAATTAGTGAATTAGAGGATATTATGTTGGGGCCAAACTTGGCAAAAGTATAAATTTGTGCTTTTAAAAAAAACAACATGATAAAATTTCCATATCAGTCGTGTGCATTATCGCTTTAACGTTGCCGGCAGCACTGAAAATATACATGTTTTCATGATATCACAAAAAACAACTAATTTAAAATATGTCATTAAACTCATTTGAATTTTCGTAATAGGAGCCCTTTAAAATAAGTGTTTTATAAGTCTTTTCTAGCTGCCGTGTTTTGTGACTAACTGTATCCAATGCCATGCTGCAGCGTGACCGATCCCCACACCAAGCGACCTAAAGATATCGCCCCCAGGGCAGAGGTTAGTAATGGTCTTATCTACTTTTTTTTTCTGGGAATGTCTTGAACTGCAGCGGAGTGCAGCATGCTACGCTAATCAGTGGATCCCCAAGACACCCCGAATGCTCTCTGGCTCTGAGGCTAGAGTTTTTGGACTAGAGAGCAAAGCTTGCAAAGCAAGGATGCTGAGAAAAGTATACTCCTCTCACACACCAAATTGGATAACCACTTCTGCTGGAGTTCAATGGCTTGAGGAGAATCTAATGACCGGTTGTTCCACTAACAGCAAGAAACCACATTTCAGCCTGTGGAAGGTTTAAGGATTGGCCAAACATTGCATCATCAATTACCAGCCCACTTTAGAGACAGGACCTGCGATTCTGAACTGGGGTAAGTCATTGAAACTGCTCCAGTATTGATTTCATGTATTGGTTGACTACGTTGTGGCTCATCCTTCAGCAAATGATGCAGATGGCAGACACCATCAGTCTAGCCCTCTGTGGACACAGATGGTGTGGATGTGTTGATATTAGGGGTGTCACGATCTCGATATTTTATCGAAATCGAATCGAAATGAGGTCACGATCTCGAGTATCGAAGTCAAAAAGAGGATCGACGATCCCTCCCGCGCGCGCTACGCAAATAGCGCAGCGCGCTACGCAAATGGCGCGGCACCAACACAGCGCATCCTATTCATTTAAATAGAGATAGCCACTGCATGAGCGCAGTCGGCGGGAGTGTGATCACTGTTTTTTATCTGTCCAACGGGGGAGGGGAGGGGAGGGGAGGGGGGGGGAGGGGAGGGGAGAGGGGAGGGGAGGGGGGGGGAGGGGAGGGGAGAGGGGAGAGGGGAGGGGAGGGGGGAGGGGAGGTGGGGGGGGTTGGGCGCGCAGGTTTTGTATCTGTATCTGACGGAGGGGTGGGTGCGCGCAGGTGAGAGCGTGTGAACTCGCTGAAATGCGTGTGTCAGTGTGACTTGAGAACACTGACTATAGATCACAGTGAGGTGGATTAAAAATCTTAAACTTATAATTGACTACACCTGTTGCTTTCCATTGAATTAAAAAAACATCTTTCTCTCAGATAAAGTAAACACAAGCGTGTTTCTGACTAAAATAAAAGCTTTTCAGGAGAGATATAAGTTATGTGTAAATATTTATAAGACAATACCCACATCACTTATCTAACCAGCCTGTACTGATTTCTGCCCCCCAATAATGCTTTCAATAACCTCTTGTAACCCCTGGGAGCCAGGGGTTACACTCTAATAGCCTTTAATAGTCTTCAGTAGCCTTTAAAAGACTTACCTGGCGGCCGTGGTGTGTCCACTAAACTCCGTAGTTATAAACATCCTGAGGTTAGCAGCGCGCTAACTGACCTGTTTATAATGTAATCCGAGCAGTGACTCCGTGTCGGCTGTTCTAACCTGCTGCTGTTAGCTGCTTGGGCTGAAAGATGAACTGTAGTGAGCTGTATTATCCGGTTAGTGGGGTTAAAACCTTTATTTGTTTACAGAAACAGTAAAAACGGACTGGCTGAGCTCTGTAGCCCGTGGCTGGGCTGTACTGAAGTAGTGACTGAGTGAAGAGAGCGGGGCTTGTGCTGCTGCAGCTCCGACTAGTGGTTGGATGAAGAACTGCAGCTTCATGTAATGAGCAGTTTCACCAGCCATCCACACACAGCTCTGATAAACTGCTTGTTTTAATAGTGCACACTGTTGCTACCAAAAAAAGTCACTAGATTGCATTACCATATATATCTTAATAAATAATAATAATAATATTTATAATAATAATAATAATAATAATAATAATAATAATAAATATATTATTTAAATTTTATGAGGCATAAAATAATAACAAGAAAAAAAAACAAGAAAATCGAGAATCGAATCGAATCGTGACCCTCAAATCGAAAATGAAATCGAATCGAGGATTTAGAGAATCGTGACACCCCTAGTTGATATGGCTGTTTTTTTGTGGCTGTTGGTCTCATCACAGTTATGTAACAGTGGCCATGATAAATCTGCAATAATATGATGATTATTTAATTATAACAAGCATCTTAATCTCGAGGCTTGGAGGTTTTATAGCGTAACACTAGTATGATTTGTTGTGTTGAGTTGTTGAGTTATGAGCAGTTATGAGCTGTGCTGCAGCAAGTGAATTTACCCTCAGGGCTGTCTGCTCCACACTGCCGGTATACCCCGGCTTGTACCATGGGGACCTGGGCCAGTGGAGTGATATTATGGGGTGTGGATCTGTGGGGTTGTTAGGTAGCACTGGCTACGACACTGTCAATTACAGTTGCAGCATGAAATTCCCAAGCAGTCTTGAAGGAGGCAGAAACTCCATACACATTTTACTCCATTTGGAATATACACAGTCCAGACAGACTATCCTTATCCGTTTCTGCACTCACTGTTCTTTTTATCAGCTCCACAGAGCACTTTGTAGTTACATAATTACAGACCACACTCTGTCTGAGGTGTTTAAAATCTCCAGCAGCACTGCCGTGTCCACTCCAATGCAACTTAAACTACTGACACAGCATGACCATGTCAATCAGTAGTGTCACTGTAGTGTTGAGAATGACACACCATCTAAATAATCCCTACTCTGTGATGGTCATGTGGGGTCCTGACCATTGAAGAAGAGAGTGACTATAATAAAATAATAAATAAATTATAGATTTAAACAGGATGTTTTTGTTAATGTGCCCTTAAGACTGTACATGCCCATCTGTGGACTGTACATCATTCTGTGGATTGCTCTGCATTGTCCCTTATTCAAAAAGCAACCCAGGCTAAAATCTTCTAATAACTCTTGTGTGAATGGAAGGGGCTAACCTGCTGCAGGCTGACCAGGAAAATATAGTGTATGTATATAAAATTACATTATAAAACTAAATATTATTCAAAAATTATTGCAATGTAGCCTCTGTAAATCGATTGTATGAACTGGTGAGAGAATTGTGCTTTTTGAAACCAGGCTGTAAAGCACATTTTTAATCTATAAATGATTTTAAATATAACTTTTTTACAGTTTAACAGTTATATCTAAACAAAAAAACTGACATTTGTGTTTACTGTACTAACACATTTGAGCTGAAAAAGACTGTATTGGATGATGATGATCATGTTGTCAAGTGATACCTTAAACCAATAAAAAAAGGGTATATTGTGACTTAATGCATGTCATTAAACAAATGCTGAGTTTTGGATAAAATAATTATTGATGGAACTTCAAATAGCATTACAATATTACTAAAACACTATGTAATATGCAATTGGATGTAATTGTAATTATAAACAGTAAGTAATTGTAAATTCTGACTTGCTAACATAGCTGAGATAGTTTCAGAGATTATTATTCAGACATTATTTATTTTTGCTCCTACTCCTACCACTGTTAATTTAGGGACTCCTGAATAAAAATAACTTCACATTTGTAACTCGATATCTTACAGAGATTCAAAGTCTGACTTCTGCCAAAAAATAAAAACATTAGAAAAGGAGAGAATGAGGATTGCCGGTTTAAAGCCCAGAGGCCACTTTTCCTCCACATCATTTCTAATGTGCAGTAGGTGATGTTGGTTAGCAAAGGCATCTTTTAGCTGATGTATGGATTTTTTTTATTTTTGGTAAATTATCCCAAAGAACATGATTACATTGGGGTCACATGGGTGGAACATAGGTTTCAAGTGGGTTTCAAGCGGATTTTTTTTTTTTTTTTTTTACTGGGACCCAATTGGGCTTTCCAAATGGTACCCATTATTACAGCCCACCCTAATCTCACATGGTATGGGTCCCATCTAGGCCCTGTGTGCAATGTACAATACGTATGGGGCCCATGTATAACCTCTCCTGGTCATATAACTGATTACTGACATCCATAGGTGGGGCCGACATGGAACCTGTGGATAAAACTTCCTAGGTTCCTAGTTTGGCTACTCAGAAACTGGCATGTTATCTGGGATGTGGGAAGGACCTGGCTGAAATGTCTACATTGTGGGGGGGTTGAGTGGATTTAAAGGGGATTTAAAATCAGTCTTGTCAGACCTCTATGGCACAGTTTCAAAAAACAGTCCTGGAGAAACACTGAAAAGAAGATTTTTCTAAAAAAAAAAAAAAAGATCCAAAACTTTTGATTGATATTTTTAGTATTTGCAATCAAGTTGACAGCCCATTTAACAATGTTTATATACCACATTAAACTCTTTTATTCAATAAAAAAATTCAAAATGGGAATTGAATTGAATTGCACGGTTCAGATATTTTGTCTTCATCTGATTTATCAAAGTGTCATTTTCTTCCTAATGATGGAATATCTGAGCTTTTTGGGGAAGCAGCGGCGGTAGTGAAGTACCTGAGGGATGATGTGCTTTGCATTATTATTATAATTTTCCTCCATTCAAATTGACATTCATTAAGAACCATAGAAATGATGACTGCATGAGCTTAATTCATGAAGTATCTTTTTTATTGAGGGTGCGGAAAGTGATTAATAACCAAATTGCTATTGGAGTCAAATTAATTCATAGATAATTATAATGAAGATTAATTTTACTTTTCAGAGCTCCTGTGTTATTCCAGAAACGTGAAAAATGTTCAAGGGGTATATATTAGATATTTTCTGCTGGTGTGCCTGTTATTTAATGATTATTTGATATGCTTATATGTGAATATGAGTGAATGTGTTTGATACTGTATTTGTGTCTCCGTTGTTTGGCTGTGTTACCAGTTTTCATCACAGGGGGCAGTGTGGTAAAGCCTCAGTGTGCTGGTCCTCTGTGCTGGCGGGTACAGGCTGACATGCTCAGTGAACTTAAGTAAGTTTCAACACAGCAGTGCAGTGATGCATGAAGGGAAAATGGACCTCTGTTTGTTCATCACAGTTTTCATTCAGGACTGTGGGCTGTAAAAAACGTCTGTTGCTTTTGTGGTGACATTTAACACATTTTTCATGGGTTTTAGTACTTGTGGAGCTTGTAGTGGTTTGGTGGCAGTTTCCCAGAAAGGGATTAGGCCTAGCCCTGAACTACACAGCATTATGAATGGAGATGTTTCATTAAAAGGAGAATAATGAGAACAACTGAGCTTAATCCTTGTGTGGGAAACTGTCCCATAGAGATACCTCTTAAAGATTAGTGAATTTCTTTCTAGTTTTGTAGGCTTTTTCTCTCTCTTTTTTTTGCACGTTACCATAGTCAGTGCTGTCACTTCATATTTTCACTGGAGTGACTGAAGACCCCAGACTGCTGGACTAAACCTAACAACATTCCTGCTGGAACTTTCCCTGTCGAGTGTTACTTTACATAACACACTGCAGTCCTTTTGATTGTTATTACACACAACCTCTGTGCCAGCCATACTTGAGATATTTGGTGGAAGAGACATTAAATGGCCCATATCCTGTATTTTGCCCCCTTTTTCTCCCTGAGCGCACTTGAGAAATTTTAATGCAATTATGACTGGCTAAAAAAACAGTCTGGGAAAAAAAATATGTGTCAAAACTAATGGAACAGCACTCTGTAAATGAATAATGAGGTATCACCTCAGTGAACAGCTTGTGAGTGCCCAGATGTGTATGTGTATAAGTTGTGAGGTGTTTTCTTGTAAGTGAGGTGGAACATTGGCCAGCTTGCTCATGACAAGGCACTGTAAATTATCGAGAAGTTTGAAGAAGGCCTGGTAGTGGGTACTAGATGGGTGGGACATATTATTTCTGAAGTTGTGAGTATATTTAACATTCCCCAATCCATAGTGTCACAGTGTGTACTGGGAATACGTCACAGTGGGCATTACCACCCACAGTGAACAGTGCAATGGATGGTAATGGTCACGACTGGCGAGAAATTCATTCACACATATCCCACAGGTCAGTGCCGTATTCTTTAGCTTCCATAGGACATAGATACTAGTTGGTATATAAGTGTATGTTTTATTTCAGATTATCAAAGGGGTTTCTTTTCTGTAACAAATACAGTTAGGTACATTACAATCATTTTTTTTTCTAGTTTTCCGGGTAAAAAAATAATTGGACATGCTATCATAGTTATACAATAAAGCATTCAGTGATCATCTGAAGTCTGGAAACCATGACCAGTTGCTTCTTTGTGGTTATTTCTTCTGTACAGTTTACAGTTTGTCTTCAGTAAGAGTGAAGAGCATGTGCAGTTAAGTTGAGGTCACATGACTGACTCTGACATCTACAAACATTGTTTATTTGCATTGAGAAGCTCTTGGGTTGCTTTGGCTGTATGGTTTTTATCAGTAGAAAATACAACATAATGCCATCCTATTGGTTTGGCAGTATTTGACCAGTAAATGTAACACATCCTGATGCTTTTGGCAGCATTCACATCATAAATAAACATAGGTGACCCAGTTCCATTGGAAGAAGCCAGCATGACTAGGTCATAACACTGCCTTCACCATGTTTGACAAATGATTTTCAGAGGATTTGCTTCGTGATTATTACCTATTTCTTTCTTCTTGGTGCTCAATGTATTCTTGGATAGGCATGCATCAGTCAAATGAACTTTGTTTCTGAATGTTAACCGTAGTTTACATCTTGAAATAAAACAGCAATATGTACATTCATGAAGGCATCTCTGGATTGTGAACTTTGAGAAAATATGCTTGCCTCATTGAGAGAGTTCTTTACTAAAGGAAGAACTTTACAATCATCTACTTTAGTTGCATAATTTACTTTAGTTCTTCTGTGCTTTTACAGGTCTTTTGATGTTGCTGAATTTCAATTAAAAGCTACCAAATGCAAATTCAGCACTTGGACTTTTTGTCTCCTTAATCTATCATGACATAATGAGTTCACCACACCTGGCCATGGAACTGCTCGTCAGTTACTTTTGAGCTGGAGTTTAATATTTTGAGGGCAGCACTTTTTGTTAAATCACTTTCATTAAAGTTAAAAATAATCTTTAATCTGCTTAATTTTTAATCTTTAAAATAGCTTAATTCCAAATCCGTGGAGGTGTAAAGAGTCGAAACTACACAGATTTCACACTAACCAGCTTAATCACTTTGTTATTTTTACTTTTAATTTCCTGTCATGCAGCTTGAGGTGACGGGGTGGACGCATGCATGACAGGACATTAAAAGTAAAAATAATAAAGTGATTAAGCTGGTTAGTGTGAACAATGGCAGATTGGACACTTTTTGTGAAATTTGGCATTTGTTAAATGAGTGGTTGACCTAAAGTTGTGGACCTGTTGAACTGTTCACTGAGACCTTGCTTTAAAGATACATTAGCTGAACATGCAGCAGGTGTCTTCAGTCCCTTAAAAAAAGAAAAGTGTGAAGGCTGTGATTTTACTAATGTCATAGGATACTCTCTTAAAGGGGCGGTAATTCCAAGACCATAGAGTGGACGGGGAATGCTTGGAGATGTTTACATAGAGTGGTATTTCTATAACTGTCTAAAAATTTCTTATTTAACAGCCTAAAAGTATTTTTTAATTTAACCAGGCATCAACCCACATAAAAAAAACTATATGAAATGAACCAAAGGGGAAGAAGAAGGTTAACATTCCTATATTTGTAAAAATGTGTTTACTCAGAGTAGATGTTGAAAAATGTTAAATGATATTGACCTATAATACAGCTCTGGAAAAAATAAGAGACCACTTAAACATGATGAGTTTCTTTGATTTTACCAAATTGAAAACCTCTGGAATATAATTAGGAGGAAGATGGATGATCACAAGCCATCAAACCAAGATGCCTTTTTGCACCAGGAGTGGCATAAAGTTATCCAAAAGCAGTGTGTAAGACTGGTGGAGGAGAACATGCCAAGATGCATGAAAACTGTGATTACAAACCAGGGTTATTCCACCAAATATTGATTTCTGAACTCTTAAAACTTGAATATGAATATTAGCTTGTTTTCTTTGAATTATTTGAGGTCTGAAAGCTCTGCATCTTTTTTGTTATTTCAGCCATTTCTCATTTTCTGCAAATAAATGCTCTAAATGACAATGATTTTATTTGGAATTTGGGAGAAATGTTGTCCGTAGTTTATAGAATAAAACAACAATGTTCATTTTACTCAAACATATACCTATACATAGCAAATTCAGATAAACTGATTCCCTTAATTTTTTTCTGAGCTGTATAAGGAATAACTTACTGTTGCTTTACTTTATTCCACACAGCCAGAATGTGTGTAAGCTTAATATTGAGGTGACAGTGCTGTTCTTCTTCCAGACACTCAGACAGTCAGTCAGTTGCATGTGTTCAGTTCCCTTCCTTGTCCCTTCACAAAACCACTTGCATAATAAACACAGTCCAATCATAAAAGTGGGTTTGGTTCGAGCCCAAAGAATCCCCAGCTTTTTATTGGCTAACAGTAAACAATCCTGTTCCAGCTGTTTCTCAAGTCCTCTGCTGGTCCAGCCGGTGAGTGGCGCGCCATGCAGCCAACAGGAATATGAGTGGACTTTTGGCCGCGCTGGATTGGCTGTAGCGCTGATGAGGGGGCGGATCCTGAAAACTGAACCCAGTTCCAGCTGTGAGTTGGTGTGGATGAGCGAGCGGCTTGGTGCTGGAGATGAGAGCGTGTTTGCCGAGAAGAAGAAATGGGAGAATTTGGTTTATTTTATTGGAGTGAAGCACGAGCTGCTCGCGCCTGAGCTCGCGCTGCTAAAAAAAAAGACTGAGCAGACCGAGGAGACTGAGAAGACTTTATCATGTGCCTGTTAGAGAGAACGAGACCTGGCTTTTAGGAGAAAACACACTTTTACTGGATTTTAAGTAGCTAATTTAGCTGGAGATGTGAGAGTTTGGTACTGTAGAGCATCGCTGAGAAACTCAGTAATTAGTGCACGTTGTTTTTTGTTTGTGTGTGTTTTTCTGCGCGCGCGGCTCCTGTTTTTCTGCAGTTTTGAGGGAGTTGCTCTCTTGCTCTCAGTCAGAAGCAGAGGGAGAAGAGAGAGGGAAGCCCAGCATCCTGAAGGAGCATCGTGTGCAGCAGGCACGGCTGGACTGAGCTGAGGCTGCCATGCCCGTCAGGCTTATTTTACTGTAAACTTAGCCTAGAGAGAAAGCTCCACTTTCTCACCACAGAAAAAAAACAACCTGGGCTACTTTTCCTGTCTGCACAAATGCTCATGCGATGAGTGAATTCCGTCTGGGCTTATCAGCAGAAGCAACTACAGGTAAGAAACAAAAAACGAGCACTTTTTTAAACCTTTATTTCACACTTGCATATTTCTCACGCGCAGGTATAGTCTGTTTGCCACGCGCTGTATCAACAATGTATCACCGTGTATCAACTGAGATGTGCTGGGCTGTATGTGCTCACTGCTCACCCCTCACCTTTAAGCTATCTACCTAATAACTTACTGCAGGCTAATATGCCCCCATAATATTGTGCATAACAGACTTTTTTCACGGGTGCTTATGTGTTATGCAGTTTTATGAGTTCAGGTTCGAGATAAAGCTGCAGTTAATGCTGTTGCTGGTGGTAAAATGTCTTTGTTTAGCGGTAATTGTTTAGCCACTGTTTCTCCTCCTCTCTGCGCCGTTCGTTTCATTCCTCACTGTCTGTGAGAATAACGACTGTTTAATTGCACGCTTTTCCCGGGGAAGACGCGACCACGGCAGCAGGTTATTATAATCATAATAACAATAAACAGGTGCGTTAAATAACACATGACGACGTTTTAAAAAATAAATAAAGTCCTCGTATAAATAAAAAACGTTGTAGTCAGATATTATTTCAAATATTTATGTTTAGAACACGAGAAAACAATTTGAAAAAAAAAAAAACAATACGTTAGCTTTGCTGTTTGGTTTTGGTCAAATTTAGGGCTCTTATTTTGTAGAAAAGCTTAACTAACAAGTTAAAATTATATATATTTATTATTTATATTTAATCAATATTTATTTACACAACATATATGTATTTTTGTACATTTTTATCACTGCTAAGAAAAAATAGCTTTTGTAAAAAAAATATAATAATTCACAAGTCATGCTTTCTGAAATGGTATGTATTTATTTATATATATTTAGATTTGTGGTTATTTATTTAATGGCTGTATACAGGCTGAATGTATATCCATGTTTATTTTATTTTTTTTTATTTAGCTTTTGTAAGATATTTTGTAAATAAATATAATAATTCACAAGTCTTGCTTTCTGAAATTAGACACTTTTTATTTATTTATTTATGAATGTATATAGGCTGTATGTGTGTCCACGTCAGACTGATTAGACTAAGATAAAGTCTCTAAGATGTGCCTTCTCATTTTATATTCTCCATCTGTATGTCATTCTATTTATCTATCCACCTCTCTGTCTATTTATCTGTCTCTGCATCTGCCTGACTGCCTGCCTACCTACCTATCTATTATGTCCACCTCATAACTAATTTATTCTTATTTTTAACTCCCGTCCTCTCTCCCTGAAGGAGGTGAATGATGGCTGAGGATGGAGGAAACATTTGCGAGGACCACACAGACAGGGAAGCAGAGGGCAGGTCCTCTCTTCCTCGGACTTTTATCCGACTCAATGACCTGTCCGGCAGCGGGGAGCACGCCGAGCAGGAGGGGGCCGAGCAAGGAGCAGAGAGGAGGGAGAGTGCAGCCGACACGGTGGCGGAGGAGGTGACGGAGGAGGCGGCGTCTAACAGCGGCGAGGAGGCTTTACCCTACCCCTCACTGGCACCGGTTGTGTTTTTCTATCTGAAGCAAACCACACGCCCCAGGAGTTGGTGTCTGAAAATGGTCTGCAATCCATATCCTTTCATTCCAAACCCAGAGTGTAAGTCCTGTCACATCACATGGCACATGGATGGCAAAGGGCTTGACATATGTGAGTGTGTGTGAGTGTGTCTATGCCTGGTGCCTGTGTGCCAGAACACACACACACACACACCTCACACCTGTGAAGGTAGGATGCTCGACTCCTACACGCATCTACATATCTGTTTCTCTATTTTCTCTATATGTGAAATCTGTGAATGTGAGAATAATACACATTTTCTCATATATACATACATACATACATATATACATATACACACATAAGAGAAAATTAAATTAATTACTCTTCCTTATTTTAAGTGAGTTAATTCCTTTCAGAGCAGCATTCACACACTAGCAAATGCTGTGGTTCTGAAATCTAATGCCAGCTTAGATAGCATGCTTTCTAATTTCATTAAATAGAAATATTGTTCTCGGTAAAACGACTGAATGAAAAACGAGTCATTTATAGTTTCAGTCACAGCTGATAATGAAGGTGGCAGTTTTTCCAGTGAGGCTGTGCTTCAGGCAGATGCCTATTGCAGCACGGAATATAATCCGGGGATGTGGAGTTTTACCTGGCATGAATGCTTTCACAAAAGTGCCCTGGCTGCTTGCTGCATGCAAATTTTTTGACAGACAAGCCGAGGGCGGTCATTATAGCTCATTAGCCGGCCAACTCGGCATCTGTCTGTGGCAGTTCATGAATCTCCTTGTTTGTTAGTGTCACGTTGATGAGCTCTGTTGCTTTCTATGTGCTTGCGGTCTCTTGAACAGGTGATTACAGTGGTCAATTTGAATAAGTCAGTGCCGGTGTTGTGTGGGTTTTTTTTTTTCCTTCCCTGACTGAATTTGCTGCTTACCCTTAAGCTCTGGATGATGTACCTGCTCGGCTGAGAGAAGGGGGAGTCAGCGGGGCTGTGTATGAATCACTTAAGCACATCTGCTTTGTGGTTGTGTGTCGAGGACTTTCTTTTAGTCACCTGCTGTGTGGGGGGGACTTTGGCTTTCACTGACCACAGGGAAGTGAGGTCAGTGCTTGTTATAGTGCATACATGCATTATACATATTGACAGTATGCCTGTGGGCGTGGAGATATATATGGAAAATTCATATGTGCAGCCATTTATTTTAATGAGTTCTGAGACCTGACGGTCAATAGTGGCATAATTCATACTTATTTACAAGTTATATACTGATTTATTAGCTCTGTAACTGTGGTATTTAGTCTAAAAGCAGAAAGAGTCCAGTAAGTAATTTTGCTCATCAGAATACATATCAGGAACATTTGAAGATGCATATAAAGAACATTTTATGTTTTTTTACTGTATATCCAAACGCATAGTTTAGAATTGTAGCATCTTAAGCATCTGTTCATCCACTTTTGATGGCTTATTATTTACTAATAAGGGTTCCTGAGTGGCACAACTGTCTAACTGTCTAACCGTTGTCATTGGTAGATTTTAACTTTGATACCCAGTAACTAAAAAACTCCCTCAAAGTGGGTAACAGGTCTGTTCCTCTCCCCCATCATTCAGTTCAGTGCCTAGCCAAGCAGGCATCTACTGTCAGTCATTAAAACTGGCCCATTAGTGTTCTCCTGCAAGTATGTTGAGCTGTCCAGTAACATATTTAAAACATTAATTGGTGCTTTATTTCTTGGAGGAAGCACATGCCAGCCTTCACCATCTCAGTACTTGTAGCATCATGTGATGGAGAGAAGCCTATCTAGGTAGGTGGGAATGGCCAATGGCTAAACTGGGAAAAAGTTACTGAAGTGAAAAATGGACATCTGGATCTGCCAGTGTTTCTGTGAATGCTTTTTGTCTTCTGGCAGACAGAATATCAAACAGAAAAAGCAGCTACTTACCATTCCTTAAGCTCTGATTGTTGCACACTCTCTGAAGGTGCCTAATATAATATTAAATCTAGAACTTTTGGTTCTTTAAAGAACATTTCTGTGAACAATGAGTTGAAGAGTAATTTTTGTGGCAGTTTAAAGAAAAATTTAAAACCATTATTCCTAAAGGCAACCCTTTCTGGTATGACTAATAAAATTAAATTTAGTGTGCATGTCCAATAATAGCATTAATGCTATTGTTTGGGACTATAAATCAAAGCAAACATGATTTATTTACTTTTTACATTTTCTAAATTCTTCTTTATTTGTAAGCTGACATTTTTGTCATGGTTGTTCGCTCGTGTCCACTGAGCGAGAAACAGCATGATAATTATTCATTTGTACTCAACTATATCATTCAGCTTTTTGAGCTTCAGCTAGAGTGTGCCAATCACCCAAGAAAAACCTGTTACTGATTGTCTTTAATTTTCTGTAGGATGGAGTCCAATGCAACCATATGACATCATAATGGTGTAATGGTGACCTCTTGTAGAAGAGCATTTCAGTTGTTGTATGCATGAACACATATATACACTGATATAGCATAACATTATGACCACCTCCTTGTTTCTACAACATACATATTCTTCATTGAGCGTATAGGAGCACTTTGTAGTTCTATAAATACAGACTGTACTTTTATTATCTTCCGTTCATCCTGTTATTTAATGGTCAGGACCCCACAGGACCACCACAGATTCACCTTGTTGATGTAAAATCAGAGACAGAAGCTCTAAAGATCTGTGTTGGTCCTCCTCTAGTCTTTTATCAATGGATGTTTATTGCTCCTTATAGGACAATTTTGAAAGACTATACTTAGTCCAGCAGTAAAAATTAGTTGTTTAAAAACACCAGCAGCACTGCTGTGTCTGATCCACTCATACCATCACAACACATACACACTATGCTTGATCGCTGTATATGAACAGTATTGGGAATGTACACTATTTAGGGCAGAGGCTACAGAGATAAAGGCTTCCCCCAGGACTGTAAAGTTGTTGGGTGTGAATAATGTGAGTCAGGCAGGTATGTGGCTCTCATCTGAGCCTGAGGAGGATCTCATGAGTGTAGGTGCAGTGTTTGGTTTTGGGATGGACTCTGCAGCAGCTTCTCTGAAGGAAAGAATGCGCTTTTGGAGCAGCGAGCTGGCTGGACCAGATTGTGATGTCTGGGTGCAGATGCTTTGTTTTTCTTCGCAGGGAAATATGATGAGCCTTGCGGGCTCTGAAAGGCTGCCCAATCAAACACACTCGTCTTACCCCTCTTTCGCTTGTTTCTCAGTCTCCCTCATGCTCACTCCTCCGCCGCAGAAGCCCACATCCCTGCAGAAAGAGCCAGCCTTGTGAAATGGCTCTCAGAAAAAAAAGCAGGAGAAGATTGTGCGGTTCCCTTTGCCTGGGCTATTATAGAGGTATTTGACGTCTGGGATTCCGCGCTGATAGCAGGGCCACATTTCCATATTGTTAAAAGGCCACCATTTTTCTCAAGTCCCCTTTTGGTGCAGAGGTCCCAGGTAGTCTGCTTAAGAATGGAGCAGACCAAAAGGGACCTCATTAAGAGTGCTTTGTGAAGAAAGCACCATCTCCCAGACTCATCCTGCTGCTACACAGCTGTATAGGCTTGTGCCGGTTCGCTTAAGAGAATGCTGTGGAGGTCAAGAGACCCAGCGGTGGCGTACTGGTATTTAAATTTGAAATAAGTTGTTATACTCTTGATAGAATAGCTTTGTAGTGTGTAGGCTAGTAAAATGTAATTTGAATATATGAGTATTTTTACATGATTATACACTATATGGTCGTGTTTATTCTAGAAATGCACCAAAATAAACATTTTTGACCAAAGCCAAACAAAATGAAACAATTGGCTGAAAGACTAATACTATATATATTTTTTGTTTTACTATTATTTAGTTTTCATTAATTTTGGCATATTTTTCACTATTGATAAACCAATTACACTACTAATTACAAATTAAAATGTGTATTAAACACTTACTTTTTTTAATATGCAAGCACAAAACATTTACTTCAGCAGTGCTAATTTAATCATGATTTTACCTCAGCAGTTCTATTTTATTCACATCCAGACTTTCGGTAAACAAGCATCAGCCAGCGTTACCATCCTAGCCCTGTACAGCTTATATCCTTTAACTAAAAAACAGTCAGTTTGTGAAGAGGTTGTAAACACATTCTAAGCATAATAAGTGATGCTCTATTTTTTATTTTGTTTCATTTATGAGAGCAGAGCATTAAAATGAATAAATATTCGGTGCATTCCTAATGCATTCATAGCAAAATATAATATTCTGGGTAATGTCCAAATCTGTGTGTCTCTATATTCCCCATAGGAGCTGGATATATGAAACAGTCAATGGCAAACTTAATATAGTGTGGATTTTTCTGTGTAGAGTGTCGTGTCATGCTTTCTCTTGATATGATTATAGATTGTCTGTGTTCTTTATTGCACTGCTTTTAAACCCCCTATAATACATTCTAATAGAGAAAGCCCACCTTTTAAGTTCTCAGCAGAACTAAACCTTTAACCCTTTAAAGGTTAACGTCTACTCAACCATTAGGTAGAACACATTTGAGCCACTATATCTTAATAAGGAAGGTGTTGAAGTTACCCCAACAAAATTGTGCCATCGCTACCAATTGGTAGAAAAAGCCTAAAACAAACAAAAAAAAAACAGTAGAGATCGCAGTGTCCTTCATTAGTATACCTTTTCAGTTCTTATCCATTGTTTTGGGTAAGCATATAACTATGTAGCAAAGTATAGTTTAAGATGTTTTATTAAATATGATTATGTTGTTGTATGTTGTACAACATACACTGTATTATTATTATTTTGTATTTGTTGTTAGTGTTATAATCTTGTCTTAAGCTTTTGATATATAGGTATATTTCGGAAACTGGGGTCTTTAAAAAGTATAAAGAAAAAGTTTAAAAGGTAAAGACATAAAAAAAAATAATAATTCAGATTTCTTTTGATGTGAAATGCACCATTCTAGTTCAAAACATTTCAACTTCAGTCAGAATTTTTAACAGTGGTGGTGATGAGAACAAGACATCCCAATCTTTTATTGCGTCTAAAAGCTCCCACACTGAAACGCAGCACTTAAAATCATTACAGATCCACTGCTTGATGCCCCAGGCATAGTTATTTCTACAATAAAAGTCATGGAATAGCAGTATTTAAGTCTATCATGAACTTTCACCTCAGGGGACAGCTTGTATAAGTTGTCAGGTGATTCCTTGTTTTAATAAGTTCTTAAAGTTGGTGCCAGGTAAATGGGACATTTTAACATTTAACATTATTTAACAGGGAATTTATCATTCCTCAAAACACTGTGTCTCATATATTTTAGGAAAAACCTTATAGAAGTCATTATCACCCACAGTGGACAGCACAGAGGGTGATGATGATCGTGACCTGCAGCATCTGGCTTAAATTGTCCATGGGCACAGACATAGCACAAGTCATGGAACACAATACTAGTTCCTGTATAGGCCATTTAGCAGCAGTAAGTGTTATCTTTTAAATGTTTTTATTGCTAAATTATGTGTTTTACTGCATTTTATGGCAAAATAGTCCCAAAATAAAACTTTTAAAATGAGGTTTACCATTATAAATTTTGCTTTAATCAACAATGCAAACAAACATTTGTCAGTGTAAGCCATAACTTGTGCCACCACCACTGGAAAATATATAAATTAATAAACTAATTAAAATAATGGGATGTTGCAGATGTTGCAGTATGCGATACTGAGTAGTAGGGGTGTCACGATTTCGATATTTCATCGAAATCGATCGAAATAATGTCTTGGCCTCAAGCCTATATATATCTTTGTTAAATAAAAAAAACTTGTCATTCTTAAGTCTTATTTTTCATGTTTAACTGTTATAGTAGGATGGAGTTCAGTTTGTTAAGGCCTTAATTGTTCTATTATTTTGTACATGACTGTTCCTGTATTTTTTATTATTTATTTTGTTATGTTGCACGTTGCTGTTTTAATAGTGCACACTGCTACTACCAAAAAATGAACTAGATGGCATTACATATATATCTTAATTAAATTGTTTAAATTTGACCATTAGTGCCTAATGTGGTGTATTACAGATCACTTGTATCACTTTGCATCACTTATATCAAGCCCACCTTTTGAAATAAGTCTCTCTGCTGTAAAAAAAAAAAAAAAAGAAAAAAGAAAATGGAGAATCAAATCGAATCGTGACCCTAAAATCGGAAATAAAATCGAATCGAGGATTTAGAGAATCATGACACCCCTACTGAGTACTGAACTTACACATTATTTTTAAACTGTCACTAACCCTGCATTATACTGTACACTTCCATTTGTTACCAGGCCATGTGGAGATGTATACACTTGACATCATTGTTCTGGCTTGGTATGTGGCTTGTTACAGGAGGAAGCTTTTATTTATATATGTGTTGTGTACATGTTTGACCTTTAATACATCTCAGTGGCTATTTCATAAAGGTCACTGTTTTAAAATCCTTTAAAATTTAGCTGGGATCGATCCCACAATCCTCCCAATGGAAACATGTTTAAGTGGCTTCCCTATTTGAGATTCTATGCAGAATCTTAGTGTTGTGCTTCGACTTCTCTCAACCAGTCCGAAATCTCTGCTGTATCCCTGCAGTCTTCTTTTTTTAATGTGAAGAATCAACAATAATAAAATGCCTCTGTAAATTCTTAAACCTTATAAGAATCTCTATCAGTTCTATCATATCAATTCTTTACAGACTTCCACACTACCTGCGCACAATCATAAGGTAATTGCTCAGCAATGCAGCCTATCCATCCAGTGATTTGATTTGCGGTTTGGACTCATCACTTTACCGGTTGACCACTCAGTCTTGGCCTGATGATTAATTTTGTTTATGTCCTCGGTTCATTTGTTGCACTCCCATAGCTCTGTTCTGAATAGCATTTTATAGCCCTGGCTTACGCCTGGCCATGTGACTTATTCTGGTCCCTCCTGGCTGGAGGAGTTAACATTTGGCACCCCTGAACTGTGTTTGTGTGTGTTTAGGAGAGAAAGAGAGAGAGAAAGAGAGAGAGAATTAGAGTGTGTGAGTGTGAGTGGTTAGTGAATGATCCCCTATGTGGTGTCTGGAAAATTCTCTCTGATAGCTCTACAAATGGCTGTGATTGGAGTCTGTGGCAGACGCAGAGGAATCCCATAGGTGTCGCCTCTTAGCCAATGGCCTGGTTAGTGCCAGAGCAATCTTCACGGTTGCACTGCCAGTTTCCCTTCAGATTGAATCTGATATAGCAGAAAGGATTACTGTATGTTCTTCAAACCGCCGGAAAATGGCAGATCACTGATGGCAGCAGCTCGATGCAGAAGCATGGATGTCTGTGTCCAGTCACAGTGTAACAGCATACGCAGTGAAAACGACTAAGCTAAGCTAGGGCTGGGTGATATGACTGTTAAACTTGTAATATCTCAGTATGTTTAAGAGCCATAATGATAAAATAGTGGTAAATCTGATAATATATATGTTTTTTTTTTGGGAGGGGGGGCTGTTTGGTTGTTTGGCTGTAGGGCTGTAACTAATGATTATTTTGGCAGTCGACTAATCTGATGATTATTTTTTTCAATTAGTCAATTAAGTCAATTATTGTTTTTGCCAGTGATTGTCTTTTATCACTTGATGAAATGAAAGAAACATGGGATTGAACATGGGATTAAAATGTCCTTTTAATTCTGAGAAGAAACAGATTGAGTTAAATGTAAATTGTGTGACTAAGCTCATTACCTCTCTCCCACTGCGTTACTGTCCCCAGCACTTCGTTTAGAACCGTGTTTAGAACTTCAATATTAAAAATTCAATATCCAATCCATCTGGCACACACTATTAGGCCTTGCTTAAACTTCAATAATTATCACTTCATTGACTTATTTCCATACAAACGATCCATGCTCATTTTATTTATTATTATTATTTTTTATTAAACCGCACAAATGATAACCTACGTAGCCGGCACAATATGACAATACGATATATTTTAATCTTTTATTAAATATTTTTCAATATATCAGTATTTATGATATATTGCCCATGTCTACTCAAAGCACTTTCTACTTTTCCTCCTTTCTTTTTCTCCTCTCCCCTTCAGGCTAATTTTCTTTGCCTCACTTCTACATCAGAGAACAGGCTGTTGTTGGCTTATCTGATCTGTCTGTGAAATAATAGAACGTTACAAGAACACTTACTTAATCAGCAGAAAATGTTAGGCTGGCAGGCCTAGTCAGAGTGTAGAGCATTATTAGCCACTTCTCAGGGTAACAAAGGGTAACATTTCTCAGAAGAGAAAGCTCTTTTCTGTGTTTTTGAGACGACAGGCCTTTTCCTGACTTTAAGAGTATGGAAATTTCCTTGCGCACATGGCTGCTTGTGTGGAAATCGTGACCCACTTCCTTATATATGTGTAGATTCAGATAATAAATGAATGACATAAATGAATATGACATAGAACAATTATGTGTACAAATGTAGTAAAATTAAGATTTCCAGAATCATCTAAACTCTTTAAAGCAGCATGATGGAGAGAATTTGTATAACTTGCTTCTGGGTCCCTCTATAGCAAGGAAGTGTAATTCAAGCTTTGAGCCACCCGAAGGACATGCTTTACACATGCATTTGTGGCATTTGTATTAAATATACGCTTAAATATATTAAATATAGGTCTCACCAAAGTCACATTGAGCAGTACGCAGCATGTTGAACTTGATAGAGATTGTGTTGTCCCTATAACAAATCAATGGAGCATCACAGTGTTTTAATGCTGTTATTTTAATTTAAATCCTACATATTATTGCTTTAATCTCCTCGACTTTCATTATCAACTGAACTGTGCATTGTCTATCCCTTAATATAACAGTCATATTGTTGTATACACTGAGATATAGTCAGCTTGTGCACACATTCAGAACACTAAGGGCTATTGTTTTTATTGATTATTAAACATATGTTGATAGATGATGCTAAAACTGTTTATCCAGTTGTTGCATCTCATTCTGCTGAGGTGAGCTTGGACCCCATAAATTACCACCTGCAGCTGTATTTATATTTATAGTATTCTTTCAGTAATCAGTAATCAAGCTAATTAAAAGTATATGGGGTTTGGTTATATAAATCATAAATCCAGGTATTATCATTTGTGATACATAGTATAATGTTTCTTACTTTACATGTCATTTTATTACATACAGCTCTGGAAAAATAAGAGACCACTTAAAAAGTTTCTTTGATTTTACCAAATTGAAAACCTCTTGAATATAATCAAGAGGAAGATGGATGATCACAAGCCATCAAACCAAGCTAAACTGCTTGCATTTTTGCACCAGGAGTGGCATAAAGTTATCCAAAAGCAGTGTTTAAGACTGGTGGAGAAGAGGAACCAGGGTTATTCCAAATATTGATTTCTGAACTCTTAAAACTTTATGAATATAAACTTGATGTTTTGTTTTCTGCAAATAAATGCTCTAAATTACAATATTTTTCTTTAGAATTTGGGAGCAATGTTATCAGTAGTTTATAGAATAGAACAACAATGTTCATTTTACTTAAATATATACCTATAAATAGCAAAATCAGAGAAACTGATTCAGAAACAGAAGTTGTCTCTTTATTTTTTCTAGAGCTGTATATTGCAGATGACACAGTTTATATTATTGAACATACTGTGTATAGATATGAAGAAGCCGCTATGCTTATAGGAAGTGTCCCCTCAGGCCGCAAGTGTTCTGGAAGCCTGAGGCGTGTGTGTGTGTGTACATATGGATGTGTATTCATGTGTGTATTTGTGTGTCTGTTTACTGTGAATTAGTTTTTATTCACCCAGGCAGTCAGTGCAGGAGATAATGCTGAGAGCATCAGGTTTTGGGGAGTTTGGGATGGTCACACCTCCACTCTTACTACAGAATGGGCTGTATGTGCTCCTCAAGAGTAGAACTGCCTCACATCCACACACACACACACACACACTGATGGAAACCTTACTTTAAGCATTGAGCATTGAGTCCATGCATTTAAATTTAACATCTGAGCTTCTGAAACTGCAGCAACTAGCAGAAAATTCTTTTTTTCCCCTCTCTTTTGCTTTTCTTCCACCGTCTCTCATTGAGAGCTCCCCCTCCAGTACAGGCCGAGCTCATGCTCCGGCTCTGGCTCCGGCTCTTTGTGTGCCAGGGCCGTGATTTAGAGCTGCTGTATTTTTTTTCAGGATGTGGAACGGTTCATGTAAAAAGCTCTATTCATTAGCAAACAATTCCATCCCGAGCGTTTGGATTCTCACTCTCTTTTTTGAAAGTACTCGAGCCGTTTGGCACCTCCAGCTACTGTCTCTGCGCTCCCATAATATCAGCAGCACCCTCAGCTTGGCAGCTTTTGACTTTCTTATGCATTGTTACTCCTGCTCTAATTGGCCGTTCGGTAGCCAAATGCTATCAGATTGTTGATTTATGAAGAAAGAATTTTGACTCCCGAAGCTGGTCGTTGCTGTAACTATTGTCAATTAATCACAGTTCAGCAGCCGATTTCACCCCTTTTGGCCCGTCAGAATTCCAGCGTCAGTTGAGAGAGAGAAAAAAAAGCCAGTCTAGAAGCCAGAAGGATGAAGCTGGTCTAGTCTCGCCATGCAGAAAATGGTCATTACTCAGTCTTCAATATTTCATAATTCTATCATTTCTGGGATTCACCACCCCACCCCACCCCAACCTCCCCATAACACATTTCAGGCAGGATACCGTATACGCCAGGCCTGGAAATAATGTACAGAGGCTCATTATGGGGCCCTGTCAAAGCCGCCCATCTATAAGGCAGCTATTTGAACAGAGAGGAAAGTTATAATTACAGCTCAGCTAATCTGTCCTTTAAATTACCCCTCTATTTCATGTCTTCCTATCTGCTGAGCTGAGCTGATGGAGTTGTGGGACAGGATGTAGTGTTCTTTGACTTTTGCCACATCGAATGGAAGCTAAAGAGCACTGCACTCTTTGCATGGACAATTCTAGCCAGATATCGCCAATCCCGATCATTACCACCCACTGCACTGTGGGTGGGGTAATGCCATCTATGATGTATTTCTGGTACACACAAGTGACACTGTGGATTGAGGAGTGTTAAATAGCTGCACAATGAAAAACCCAGGAACGATTGTCTCACATTCAATCACTGTCTTACATTTCTTATTTTAAATAATTTTTATTATATTATATTTTATTATAAATCATTTCTAATTTTCTCCCCAATTTACATGGCCAATTACCCAATCCACTAAATAGGACTCCCTCTATTAATAGTCATGCCCCACAACGAGCACAAACTTCCTCCGATACATGTGAAGTCAGCTACTGCCTCTTTTTTCGAACTGCTGCTGATGCAGCTTTGCTGAGTAGCATCACAGCGCGCTCGGAGGACAGCGCAGTGACTCGGTTCCAATACATCAGCTCACAGATGCCTTGTACTGAGCGACATCACCCTTTGGAGTGATGTAGGGAGAGAGCACCCTCTACCCACCCAGAAGGAGCAAGGCCAATTGTGCTCTCTCAGGGTTCCGGTAGCCGATGGTAAGCTACATGAACAGGATTCGAACCAGCGATCTTCTGAACATAGTGGCAGCATTTATCCCATCACTATCCTACCTTGCTCGAACCAGTGTTCAAACTTACTCAGTAGATAACACCTCACAACATGTACAGTATGTGTGGAAGTTCTTAAGCCGTTCCACAAGGCAACACTTCACATCATTTTACACAACTTGTGTTTTTGACATGTTAGTATCTTTAGAAATGCTAACACATATCTACTGTATATTTTTGCACACTGTGTTGTATTCATATTGTTAGTTATTGTTCAGTTACTGTATTCACGTGTCTTCTTATAAAGCCTTTCGTACACTCTGTTTGTGTTTGTGAGTTCGGTGTGTGTGGGGTTACGCCGCCCATACATGCCAGTCAGCCTTACAGGCTTGTCAGTAATCGTTCAAGACGTTCCACATCAAAAAATAAAGGTGGCAACAAAAGCATGACAACTGACATATGTTTGGGAATATGACTCAGCTAATTCAGTGCCTGTGACGGGGTTGTAATAGGCCTTTGTGTGCTGTGTGAATGCATGTGTGCAGTGTGTGTGTGTGTGTGTGTGTGAGTGTGTGTGTGTGTGTATGTATGCCTATACGCAGGTCTTTGCGTATGTTGTGTGTGGTTAGTGAGAGTAGGGGTGGGCAAAATGACAGTGTTTTATTGTATTGTGATAAACTGTGTTATCGAGATCCTTAACACCCTTTTTTGAACATATTGTGGACATTGTCTATATGAAAAGGACACTGACCCACTGCAAGTTTCATTATTAAGAGTGTTACCACTGTATAAGTATGGGAGAGTATTTGAATAGCAGATTTTAATCATTTATCTAAAATGAAGAATGTATTGGTATTGGTGCTGATACTGGCAACTGTATCAGTATCAATACTATGAAGCAGTTACTGATGCTCATGTGTGCCACTAGATGCTTGAATTAACCAGTAAATTCAGTTTTTTTTTTAAGATTGTTAAACATTATTTGGGATACAACAGACTGCATTTACCAAAATAAAACCTGTAAAAAAACAGGCAGATGTGTAAAATCCATTTTTAAATGTAATTTTTTGCACGTAACGTCCACCCGTAAGTAAGCGTTCTCTTGCTCGTCTTTTCCATCTTTCCATCTGCTTGGCTTTTGGCATTTATAGCCCTTTACATTCTGGATTAGTAATGTTCTCTTTCTCTGTGGGTATTCATCTACACATATTGTAATGGAGATGACTGGAGATTGAGGTAATGCTTATGGCTTTCATTTTTCAGTGGAATTTCTCAACTATATTCAGCATCCTACTCTCTCTCTCTCTCTCTCTCTCTCTACCTCTCTCTCTCACCCTCTCTCTTCCTCTCTTTCCCTACTTATTCTCTCTTCTCCCATCCCCCCTCTTTCATGCCTTCTCTCTCTCTCTGTCTTTTTCCTTTACTCCTTTCTTTAATGTGTTCAGTATACTCCTTCTCTCTCTTTCCCTCCCTCTCTCTCTCTCTCTCCCTCTCTCTCTCTCTCTCTTTCTCTCTCTGTCTCACTCTGTCTTTCTTCCTCTCGCTCCCTCCCGTGTTTTTCCCTCTATACCTCTCTCTCTCTGCTCTCTGTCACTCTTCTGTTCTCTCTTTCTTTGTCTCCTTCTTTTCTTCACTGTTTAAAATTCTTTCTCTCTCTCTTTATCCATTTTCTTTACTGTATTCAATACCCTACGTCCTCCCTTCTCCATTCTCTTTTTCTCTCTTTCTCTGTCATCTTCTCTTTCTCTCCCTCCTACCCTCTCTCTCTCTCTCTCTCGATCACTTGTTCTCCCTTTTTAACTCTGTTCGATATCCTATTGCTCTCTATCGCTCTCCATCTCTATCCCCTCTCTTTGTCTCTTTTCTTTCTTTACTGTGTTCAATATTTTTCTCCACTCTCTCCCTCTCTCTCTCTCTCTCTCTTTCTCTCTCACTTCTTTCTTTCTCCATGGGCTTTTCCGTGAGATATCTGTACGTTTATATAGGACTCAGGCCAGGATTTTCTTACCAGCTTTTTCTCATTAGAGAATTGTAGAAGACTGGGGCTGAGGGGAATGGCGAGAGAGAGAGAGTGAGAGAGAGTGAGAGTGAGTAGAGAGAGCGAGAGAGTGAGAGAGAGGGGTTTGGAAGGAGGTTTGTGGGATGCATGTTGGCCAGCTTAACCAAATTCCCATATGGCCTCTGAAACTCGTTACCTTGACCGCTAGTTATGGCCAGTGTGATGGAGGCTGTACACCCTCCCCCCCTTACACACACACACACACATAAATACACTCTTTTTGGATATAAGTAACCACCCTGTCTTATTATCCGTTGCTATTCATATTTAATCCTTGCTGATCAGGATGTGTGCACTGCTCTGTGTGCCTGTTAAAGAAGCCTGTGTATTTGGGAGCTTGCCTTTAACAGATTCACACCTATTTACTGTACACATCCTCCGCTCGGCAGCTCCGCTTCAGAACACTGACTCGTTACCCAGAGAAGTGTGTTTGTGTCTGGAATGCCGGACGTGTTGGGTGGCTATGGACGGTCAGTGTTTGGGAGTGTGTATATTTATGTGTGTTTGGATGTGCGTGTGCAGATGTGTTTGTTTTCACACACGTTCAGGACGAAAAAAAAAGCTCTGGCTGTGTTGGAAAAGCTGAGAAAAACAGGTTGAACCTACAACATCACAATGCAACACCTAAAAACAGCTAAAATGAAAAGTCGAAACTTTCTGCTTGGAAATATTTATGGTTACGATTAAGTTTAGGGTGGTATTTAATCAAATGTCTGTTAAATCGACATGAACTGTTCCATCCCCACTCCAACAGTCAGCCTAAACCTAGTAAACTATGCTGCTTTTCCATTACTTGGTACTTACACTACTCCACTCTTCAACTCCACTCTAAATGGCAAAAAAAAAAACTTTCATTGTTAAGACAAATAGAGACGGCAGAGTGCCAAAAAGGGAGCAGGCAAACGGCAGATTTAAGTTTTTCTTTTTTTTTTACTTGCATAAATTAAACAAAATATAGTGTTCAGCATCACATATCACACTTGGTATCAGTTTACTACTCTTTCACAAACAGGCTGTTTTACATCTGAAATATATGAACTGTGCAGCTGTATATTTGTTTTTGTTCACCAAGAATAAATATATATTTTTTTGTAAATTTGACTTATATGGGACTCAAATACTGAGGTAAATATATGACTTAAATATCATTGTTAGAGTTAAATTCATGGCTCAAATATCACTGCTTTGGTGAATGTATTGTGCTTTGTTGATTTGTTTGCTTGGAAATCAATTGGGTCATTAATTTATGCTATTTAATATATTCAGTGTTAAAACAAGTGCTGAAAATAATGAAAATATAAAAAAAATGTGATTTACATTCAGTATTTGGCCTTCTTACCAAGTGTTTTATTTAGTTTAATTTTGCACAAATATTTTATTTCCATGGCATCTCTACTGCACTCACTTTTTGGTACCTTGTACCCGATTGGAAATATAGTTTGTGACATCACTCCTCTAGTTGAATTACTTTGTCAGCCACCAATCCAAGGAACATATACCTGTTCAAATAAGCATGGTATAATTTTTGAGCTGCAGTTGTGAACGAGATAAAAGCAAATATGAGCACTACAGAGATTTTACAGTTAGATCATTTGTGCTGAATGTCTGCCGTGCATGTGTAGAGTCAAGTAGTGCAGGTAGCTTGCAGTGGAAAAGCACCACAAGAGACTGAGCAGTAATCTTAGAGCAGGCACTGCTGCTTTAGCCTAGCATTTAGCCTGTTTTTAGATAAACCAGGCTACACAGTCAGGTTATTGACTTGTTAAGGTTCTAATAGGATCTATGAACTAAAGGGACAATAAGAATCTCCCCGATTTCTTGCTGGTTACTACTACTCAGATGTTTGGCAGATGTTTGGCAGATGTCTGTTGGACGGCAGTCTCCCGCGAACAACATAACCCCAACCCTGATAACCTACTCAAACTTACCAGATAGTTTGGGTATCTGGTGATAAGCCTGTTTTTCAATATGTTGCTAAAAAGACGTTGGGATGTTTGTTGAAACTACATTACGTTTTGGTTGGAGGTGAAAGTGGAAAATATTTTTCAAGGACACATATCATTAATATGTGACACATTCTTACATTGTATAGAAACAAACCTGTGTGTGTGTGTGTGTGTGTGTGTGTGTAAATTGGTGGTGGGGGCACTCCTCTGTCTGCTCAGTAGGTGAGGCATTCCTGATTGCTTTGTCAGTCGCTGCCAGGACGTCCTCCTACACTCCTATCCTCCTTTTATCCCCTTTTTTGGACATGCCTGGCTGACTGGGGGTCTCAGGTGGCAGTGATAGACCCCAGGACTGACCAGTGCTTATCTGTAGACCACCTCCTAAACACAACCCCCCGCCACCGAGCCCCTCGTGTCATCACATCCCCAATCAGAATTCCCGACCTGGGAAAGAAGTGTCTGGGAAGAGAAAAAGGCAGTTTCTTATTAAAGCTAAAAATCCCTGAGGTTATAATTATCTCTTAAAGTGAGATAGTTACAGGGGGGTTGGATGAGGGTTGCATAGCATCTTCACTACACTGATGTCATTGTCATCTTGTTTCAGCACTCCTTTGATCTTCTACTTTTACTGTGAAAGAATTTGTAGAAAATAGAGAGGTTGGAGTAGAACTTGCTTTTAGTCATTTTAGCCATTGTGTTCCCATACGAGCAGCACAATCAATGAATTTTGACCATATTCAACTTTCATATTTCTTTTATTCATAGTGAGTGTGTAAATTTAACATATTCATTACTGTGTTTAACATATTTATTTTATTAACAAATTATGCGTTAATACTGGGTAATACTGGAAATCATGGGATAGCAGTATGAAAAATAATCATGAATTGTTACTTTTCCAGGTGTTGTCAAGTTGAGCATTGGACAGTATGTTAAGTTAGAACAAGTCCTGATAGTTGGTGCCAGATGGATGGGACTTTCTATTTCTGAAGTTGTGTGGGTATTTAACACTCCTGAATCCACAGTGTCACGTGTCCCTGAAATTAATAAACAACATAAAAAGCATTACCTCCCACAGTGGACAGCTCAGTAGGTGGTAATCACATCCACATTTAATGCAAAAGGCCTCATACGCATAGCCTTAGCTTCCATGAGACATGGCAAAAGTCATGGGATACAATACTAGTACCATGTTCTATGATGTTTGGCTTGTCAGTGTATTTTGTCTATACTTTGTACCTAAATGGACATGCTTTGGTGTTGCTTATTGATTTTAGCAGTCTTTTACCAACATTTTGGATTGAAAAATGGACGAATCCATGATATAATATGGATACAATAGCAGGGGTTTATTCTGTTTTTTGCAAGTCGAATGGACTTGGCATTTAACTACATTCTTATTCTCTTGGTGCTTCAGATTACAGAAAGAACAGCATAAGTCTGGATAATGGTTACAAAAACTTTCTGTTTGGTGTAATGTTAAGAGATAAAAAGGAAAAAGGAGCTGAACGGAAACTGTAGTAATATAAAATGAGTTCTATCAGGGTTGTGAGACATTTTAGTTTAGTATAGATTAGTATAAATGAGTATGAATTACTCAAGAGGAATGGTCCTAATAGGTTTTATAATGCTAAATGATTACAAACTAAATCTGATACTGATAGTAATTTGTTGCCAATTTAGCAAAATTATTATTATTCAGCTCTAGTATGCACATTGACAGAGTTACCTATTAAATTCTCACTAATTGTAGCATTTTAATTCCCAAAACTTGTACATTAGATGCTGCGAAGTTCTTGCTATACTGCAAAATGCACTGTAAAAATGATTCAAAAATAGATATGCCCTATTGTTTAAAAAATCCACAGCATATCTCTTTATACCTCTTTTAGAAATGAAACTCTGAAGCGACTGAGGTGCGAGCAGTCCCATTCTGCTCTAATAATTGTTGTCCGGCACTTATCCAGACAGTCCCCCGTGGCACTTATAATTAAAGAATGGCTTCCAGGAGGCACACCTCAATATTTTCTGCACTCACTACTCTGCCAACCTGAAAAGTGGCTGAGGGGGGGGGGAGGGGTGGCTAAACCATCCCGGCATTCCTTCACTGTACACTAATTACAATGTAGCGCTTCATTGCTTTTTATTGGGATCCATTTTGCTGGTGCAGTGGCGAACAATAAGACAACAGATTTGGAAAAATGCTCTGTGCTGTTGCTGTTGTTGCTGCTGCTGCCTGTTGACAAGAAGCAGTGGTGACATTTATAACATTTACAGCTACCAAACCATTATTGTTAATGACTAGAGCTGAAGGCTTCTGACTGCAGTTTTAATATAATAGGAAATATTACAGGATTAAGGCGGTAAATGTGAGTATAGGTTACATCTGAATGTCATGGTTTAGGCTGAGTAGGCTTAAATGGCATTGAAAGAGGTTAGGGCTGTATTCAAACTGCCAGCCTAAATGAGATTTTTGGCATGTCTAGATTGTATCCAGATTGATTTTTGATAGTCTGGACAGACAGCAACCATATTTGGTGGTGGCTTAAAATGTGTTTGCAGGCAGATTCATACAGATGCATCTCAAACTAAACACTCTGGCTGCTCAAAATGGCATTACGCACAACGTTTGTGATGTCCAGACATGCAAGTCTGACTTGATGACTTGTACATAACTGATCTGATTAACCTGCAGTCTGAACAGTCTTGCATCTCATTTACACATGATCAATTCATGTGTCTTGACACATTCAACAACTAAAACTCTTGCTAGTAGATCTGACCGAACAGGCAATTGCATGTGTTTAAAAAACATGTTAGGAATTATTTCAGACACTATTTACATAAAAATTGCAAAATTAGCAGGGGTGTAAGAAAATATCAATATGTCAAAGTTTTGCAATATCTAGTTTTGCAATATTTTTTAAAAACACAATATTGAAAATATTTTTATTAATTAGTTTACATATAGAGAATGGTGTCAGGCAGTAGCTCATTTTTGCTATTGATAGATTTCACTGCTATAATTTGCATAAAAAGTTAATTTTTTTGTGGATATATTGTGTTTTTCTAAAGTTTGATTTAAACAATCACATTGTATCTTCTTGCTTACGGTACTACAAAATATTGTAATATATTGAATTGCAACCTGTGTGTTATTTATTGTATCGCCATGTTCTTGCCAATACACAAGCCTTTTTTTGCGTCAGTCTTGTTATTTTGCGTGAGATTTAAAACCTTGAGACATCAGAGAGCCTTTGCTCTGCAGAAAAACAGGCTTCTCCATCTGCAGATATTTTGTATGTATTGTTTTGTTATGTATCGACATATTGAGCGCACTCTTCTCAGAACGTTCTCCTTCGCCGCCGAAAATTTGAGCTTGTTATTGCCTTTTTCTTCCTTTCTTCTTTTTTGCTATGTTTTTGATCTGCTGCTTTTTAGTTCAGGGATATCGTGATGTGATTGTGAAGTGATTTAGGGCTTTGCATGCAACAAGTGTACTAAAGCAGTTTCTTGTGATCTGGACTAGATTAGGAGTTGCAGTCAGGCTTCCCCAGAACATGTCTTCATTTTTATATGGTTTCATTTTTCGAAAACCATCCCCCCCGTCCTCCATCCCGACCCTGCTAAACCCCCCACCCCCCATGTTTTATTGGAATTCATTGTGGGGTTGTAATTTTGTTGGTTGGAGTGGTTGTGTAGGCCTCTGAGAAAGAGCTTCTCTGTGCTAATGCTCGACGTGAGACGGTTTATGTGTGTTTTCTGGGGGTTCGCCTCCTCGCCTGTGTGTGCTGCTGTCACACTGAGTAAGAGGAGGAGGGGAGACACGGTTTTGGTGGTTTCTTCGTGTCTCTCGTTAACATTTTCTGTTCAGGATTTCCTACAAGATGTGGCTACGAAAACAGTTCCAGACCCCCTCCAACCTCTCCTACTTGCCCTCAGAAGACAGGGGGAAAAAAGGAAAAAAAAGGAGAAAAAAAAATGGAAGTCTGCTTTTAATTTACAGGAGAGCAGCGGTACGCTGGAGCCGTTCCACAGGGTCCTAACTCCCCTCCCCTCGTCTAAACTTGCCCTGCCAAATGCCTGTTTAAGTTATTGAAAGAGAGGAGGGGAAAAAAGCAAGCGAGAAAGAAAGAAATGAACACAGAAATGAATCCAGGGCCTTTTGGCAGCAGCCTATTGTTGCGAGAGGCTTTTTATTATGTACCTCTTCATGGAGTCTGATTTCAGGCCCAGTATGCAGAAGGTAAAGGAGAGAATAAAACAGAACGTCAGGCTCTTTTGTGGGCTGTGGTTGTTGTTTAGGGTACATGTGTAAGTTTAAACGCGTGTGCATTCTGCTCGCTCTCTCGCTTGCTTGAGACAGCAGAAACAGAGAGAGAGAGGGAGATAAGACAGTTGGACGGAAGCGAACAGATGAAAGTAATTAATGTTTTACATTGTAGAAAGGATGCCTGCCAGAGCTACAGTAGAATATGCTTAAGAAATGTTCTCCAAAACAAAAGAAAGGCTGGTAGTGGAGGGTACTGTATATAAACACTGTATAAAATAATATTAAAGGATAGTGAATGCTCCTTATTGTTATTTATCCCTTATACTCTGAGTATAATCCCACACTTCTACAGATCTAACTGCATTATTGTTATAATTCACATATGTTTCATAGGCCCCTTATATTTAGCATATAATAATATAATATATGCCATTTTATATACTATCCAGCATTGAATGTGAATGTGATTCTTCCCCGAGTTCAGGTTCAGTCCCCTCAACGCCCTGGTAAAATAAAAGTGTATTTAGGATATTTGGTAAAAGTATACTTAACAAGAAAAAGTACATCTTTTTTAAAATAAAAATATGTACTAAAATACATACTAAATTAACTATTTTAGTTGTAATTAAGCCATATTTAAACACAACATAAAAACATTAAATTGTACTTTTGACCGCTTTTTTCGTACAACTTCTGCAAAAGTACACAAAGTATGTGTTTCTTAAACACCTCTTTTAATACACTTAAAGTATATTGTATATATTTCTTGTTGATGCACATATTGTGTACACCTTAATGCTCCTGAAAAAAAAAAAACATTGAAGTGCACGCTAAGCAGCATTTAATGCCACAAATTATATATTTTCTATCAACACAACGTATAATTTAAAGCATATTTTAAGTAAATTTAATGTTTATTTTCATAAAGTATATTGAAAATGCACTTTTAGTATTCTTTACCTAATTTGAACATAGTTTTTAATACTTCCTTTTCACAAGGGCAGACCAGCACACAATCACACTTTCTTACCAACCAATAAAACTCATCAAGCCAAATTCTATAAATGCTGATTGATGGCTTGTAAGCTTATCACATTTAGTTTATTAATGAAGAATATTAAGAACAAGTACATAAAACACAGATTCAGAATTATTGATGTACGGAGAAACTGTATTAGACTTGGTTTCCTGATTATTTAATCTTCTGGTCCTGGAGATCCATTGTTCTGAGAATTTAGTGTTTTTCCTACTTTAACACACCTAATTTAACTCAGTAATTGAATGTTAATCAGCTGATTAGTGTGATCATGTATGCTGGGAGTAGGGAGAATGCTAAGACCTGCTGGTCAGCGGGTCTACATTGGGATCGGCGTTGAGAAATACTGGACTGTGTGATGGAGATTTGAGTACCGGTAACTTACATGTCTAACTTTCTCTATAAAGAATGCAGATGTGGACAATAATTGAGATGTGTATTTAACACTAACTGTTGCTTATGCCAATAGTGATGTGAAATGCAATATATTAAAGCCCTGAATTAGTTTAATCTTCTTAAAGGATTTTCTGCAGTTTGCTTGACTGCACTCATTGTTCCCTGGATAAAAAAGTAGTTTGGTGTGTGAGTTCAGTGTGGACCTCTACCTCACTCTGCCTCCAGCCTGGATTTGACACATAAGCACTGTGAGCAGAGTGAAAATCTGTCTGAGTAATCGCAGCTCTTCCAATGCGTGTATATCAAAAAATTCTAGTCAGCATAATTAATATTGCCTATTTAAAAAAACTGTCGATACTTAAGGTATGTGTATAAAGTTTTATATGCAGATTTCATTGGTCATTATTGGTCATATAATTAATTGCAATGGGAACTTATTATGTTGTATTAAGGCAGAGACTGGACAGCAGGTAATAGACTTAATGCACTGATTGTGCATTGACTAATCAACTAATCAAAAAAGGCATCATCAGTATCAAACTTATCATAATGATAATAATCATTACTATCAGTCTTAGAAAATTCATATTGCAACAGCAGTTGTATAGCATTACTCTATATCTATCTGAAGTTCTGTCCAGGTTTCTAATCTTTTAATCTAATCATACTTACTGGTAGATAAAGACACTGCAATCCACAGTGTCATTTTACAAGCATATTTAATAAGGACACAAAAATCATCACCCAAAATCTATCCTTCTGGGACAGAAAGGTTATTCCACAGTGCAGACAATGAGGATATATTTTGTTTTAGTATCTTTTTCAGTAAATCACCCTTAATGTGCTCACCTGACATGAAGTGCAGAATTGGAAAAGCCCATTAAGCATGGAGGCCAGCGTTAGAGAAGAAAAGGCTGAAAGCATGATGAGGACACGTCTCTCTTCGCTAGGTCACAGGATCTTTAAGGCAGCCCCAGATATGATCTTTAACAATTCTCTCCTGTTCTTCAGTCAAGCAAGAGACAATTTAAGAGATGAATTATTTTAATTAAGTGCTCAGCGAGAGTTGGTCCAGTTTGACAAAGTCAACCAAGCATGAAATTTCATCTGGTCATTCCCTTTTTTTCTCTTGCCCTCTGCTTGAAAGTTGTTTTTGAGTGAGTGTGGAATTCAAACAAAGTTAATGAGATGTAAAATGAACGTCAGAGTCTTGATATAATCCAAATGGAAGAGCTGCTGTGTCTAAATACAGAATCCATTATTGGACATGACGAAGAGAAAAAGTTTTGTGGTGTAATATTATTAAATATTGTAAATTAAGCATTTAAGAGTTTTTTTTCTTGTTTATTTATTTTTGAAAGCAGTTTATTTTGCATTTTTTTATCTTTATACTGTAAAGCTTGAAGGGTGTTTTCTATGTTTGCAGTTAATATGCATGCATGAAATATTCTGCACTTTATTATTGTGGCAGTGTTTGCTACCTTATATTATTAATATTGTGACATTTATTACTATTTTATACAAAATCAGAGTCTTAGTAGGGTAATGTGGTTTGCAAAATAGACCAATGCTATATGTGTGGTTGGTGTGGTGCAGTGGATAACACTACTGCCTGCCAGTGAGCTACCATGTGGGAGACTGAGGTTCAATTCCAGGTCTGGGTAACTGTGCTGTGCTACACCAATAAGAGTCCTTGTGCAAGACTCCTAACAATACATCGGCTCAACTCTGTAATAGAAATAACTTTGTAAGTTGCTTTGGATAAAAGTGTCAGCTAAATGTAAATAGTTTTTTTTGTTGCAGTAGTATTAGGCATATCACAATAAGATTTTTTTGTGGATGATATATTGTTCCAAAAGTTATTGTGATTTTTGTCATTTTAAGACCATTAAATGCCACTGATGTAATGAGAACAGAATATCATAAATAAAAGCAACATTTTGAGGACCAAAAAATTGTATTGATCATAGTTCAGGAATCATATATTTATTTTTTTAACCTACTGCAGTTCACACTGTGTGTATGGAGTGCCAGATATTAAAACAATGTTTTTTGAAGCAGGATTGGCTAAAATAATAGTGTTCACTAATATATATGTGAACAAACATACAAAAAAACTATAAACGATATCACGATTATCAAATCTTATTGATGTCATGTTCATTTATTGTTCGATAAATCGAAAATGTAATTATTGTGACAGGCCTAAGTAGTATATTCCTAAATGTCATCAAATATATTTCAGTGTTTTGACATATCACCGAGAATACTATTATCAATATTTTAAAAATGCCCTAAACCACTGTGATATTATTTTAGGGCAATTTCACCCACCCCTTACAGCATATGTGTACATTTATCCATCTGAGAGTGTCCTGACTGCTATCTGGTTTTATTAACTTTATATTGTATGTACTCACCTGAGGGTGATGTTATGCTTCATGTTGCACTGACCCTGAAAAGAGCAGAGCGGTCTTTTAACTGTGTGCCCTTAGTTGCTCTTGTTGTCATGAATAATTGAGAAGACATCATAGAGCAAAGTGAAGTCATTTTTGAGCTAGAGGTAGTGCTGCGTGGCTCTCGTCCACGTATGCAGCTTGTTGTGTCTTACAGCTGTATCTTCATTACAAATCTCGTCCCTTGGCAATGCAGATTGTCTGTTTTGGAGTTGTATTGCTGCAGTGCAGATAAGTTTAGCTGTCCAAAGTTCAGAGTTCAGTGCAAAGATTTATGAATATGAATTAAAAACCTGAGGTCAGGATTTAATCATTTGGGTCTAACTATGTAGCTTTTTTAATAAAATACACAGATCTTGTGCCTTTATAGATGTAAGCACTGCTTTTAATACAATAAACAACAATGTACTTCTCATTCTTTTTCATCTCATTTTCTCTCTCTCAGTTTGCCGTCTAATTGGTTAAGTCCCACATTACTGGGAGATATCATTTTCCTAGCTCTGCGGCTCTATACATCAAATATTGATACTATTATGGAAGGTGATCTCCAGGGATTAGTGTTTGGCCCTCTCCTTTTTGTTGTTTACATGCGGCCTGTTGGGAAAATCATGCATAGGCATGGTCTCAGTTTTCATTCCAATGCTGATCATACACAGATTTATGTGTTTAAGTATCAAAGCTAAAAAATCTTTTTTACCTTCTTATGTTTCTGTGATATTAAGCAGTGGATTAATTATACTAAACACTGACACAACTGATCTATTTCTCATTAGTATCATAAAATCCTTGTTAGGCAAGGTACAGTATCCCAATTTATGACTTTCTCATTTATTATATTTAGTGTGGAAATTTGTTATTGTAATCTTTAGCATATTGGCATTTAAGGAAAAATATTTTCCTGCATTGGCTCTTTATTTCACAGAGTACTAATTTCAAGGTCCTATTTTTTGCTTCTCCCATACACTCCTGCCTGCTTGTTGAGGTCTTCTTGTACTGGTCTCCTTATTGGTGTTTTCACATTATAAACTGGATTTCAGTATTGATGCTTTTAAAGCATCATACAGAAAATGACTGGTCTAGGTGCATCCAACTGATTTTAGAAGTTCTAAATTTGCTGACTAGTAATATACGTGGTAGTTTAATCCAGCACACCTGCGTTGCCAAGATAGCAATGAACGTCTAACGGTTAACTGTTGTCATTGGCGCGACTGAGTTTTTTAGCTTCCAAGATATCAAGACACCAGAAATGTACCTTTTTTAGAGTAGGGCTGTGTGTTGGCAGAAACTTAGTGATATGATATGTATCACAATATAAGGGTTATAAATCAATATATCGTAACAAGCCACTGTCAGACACCAATCTTTTATTTAAACTAATAATTAAAACTCAATAATGTGTTTTTGAAAATCAATACAATATTTCAAAACAAAATATTACTATGCTTTGCTATTTATTAGTAATGTATTTACATACTTTCCAACACCTCTTCCAACAGTATGTAAAAATGATGATGACAGTTTCTTTAAATGGATCAGTTGCTGGTTCAGTCCACTGGGCCAAGAAAAAAAAAGAAAGGATCAGTGCTTTCTCCTCCCTCACTGTTCACAGCTGAGCAAGGGATATCTAACCTCCCAAGTGCTCCCCAGGCACCGAGGAGCTACCCCTGCTGTGTGTGTCTGTGTGCCATAATTGCTCACTAGTATTGTGTATGTGTGTGGGGGTTAAGTACGAAGGCTGAGTGTACTGAAATCTAACAATTCTAACAATTTGAAGCCAGTCTTTTAATAAACAAATACGTGCTAAAGTTAGCTTAGCAAATGTTACTAGCATAGCCCTGTACAGCTTTGTATTTTTCAGCTGTAAAACAAAAGTAAGAAGAAGTCAGTAAAACTGAGTAAAATTATATCAAAAGTATCAAAAGTGATGGTGAATGCTTTATTTCATTTAGTGTATGCAAGTAGAGCATAAAAATGAACTTAAACCTGCCGTTTCAGAACATGCTGTCAGCTCTCCCTGTCTGCTTTTTCCCTTACAGGATGCCTGATCTGTACACAGCACTACTCTGAGCTCTTTTGCCGCTTCCTAAACAATTGTAATTTTAAAGAAAACACTGCAATATAGCTTAAAAGGGTCTGTCATTGTTTGATATAACTGATTTGGCCATTTCACCTATTCGCTCAAACACCAAAGGTGCTTTTTTTTTCCATTTACGACCACCTTTTTTCAGTGAATCTTTATTAAGTACACTAATTACCTTTAGTAAACTCTGTAATGATCTTCTGCAAACTTCTCCTCCAACTTTTCAATGTTGATTTTAGTCTGTACTTGTGTGTCTTTTTTCACTTGCTTTGCCTGCTTTGCTCCAGTTTTTCTCCCACAATCCTTCACACAGGACTGTCACCTGTCTGCACAGATATCCGTGGGAGGCGAAACATAGACTTTTTACATTTTTTTTCCCCCAAAGCCAGCACAAGATGGACTTTTGGCTATCGAAAAGATTGCTAGGAGAGAGTGTTGGATTTTACGTCTTATTTTAGGCTTACCTTTTTCCTTTAAAAAAACATCAGTAACTCAGAAATGTGTGCTGTCATGAGACACCAGAGAGATTTTCTTCTTGTGTTTGTAGATAATTTTCTTCCTGTAATCTAAAACAAGCAAACACCCTGTCAGAGGAGGAAATTAAAAAGGCCACAGACTTGTTGTGGTACACACACTGTCCCATGGGAAGCAAATGAGAGGCTTGGCTGCTGACTCTCTCATACCACACCATTTATCTTGTCCTGTAGAGTGTAATCATCGGAGTGGTGTGTAGCTGTTCAGCCGGGTTGTGTCCAGGGAACACCCCAGGGGGCTCCCGCCTCCAAACTGCCCTGATTGGCTACAGTGACCTGGAATCCAGCCGAGGCAGAGAGCCTGTCTGCAGTGCTGCAATGAGACAATAATCAGAGAGTCAAGTAAAGTCAAGTTGTAATATAATGTAACTGTAGCCTGTAGTGGATTTAATAGTATGTGGTATAGTATAAAAACTGTATGTACAATACGTTTATTTCACAATGCATGTCATTTATATTTTATGACATCTGTTAAGAGCCAGGAATGACACATTAAAACAAAATTGTAAAAAATGGAACAAATGATTTTCCCTGAACACTACTCACACTGCTGCAATAAATCAGGGTAGCCTGGCAATATCCACAACACTGTGGCATATTAGTATGCGATGTTTTTTCTGTAATATACAGCTCTGGAAAAAAATAAGAGACCACTTAAAAATTATGAGTTTTTTGATTTTACCAAATAGAAAACCTCTGGAATATAATCAAGGGGAAGATGGATGATCACAAGCCATCAAACCAAGCTGAACTGCACCAGAAGTGGCATAAAGTTATCCAAAAGCAGTGTGTAAGACTGGTGGAGCAGAACATGTCAAGATACATGAAAACTGTGATTAAAAACCAGGGTTATTCCACCAAATATTCTGAACCGTTAAAAAAAAGTCAGAGAAACTGATTTAAAAACTGAAGTGGTCTCATCATTTTATCCAAAACCGTATAATGTAATACACGTATGATAATCCAAAGCATTAATGCACTGAAATAAATATATTAAATAAAATATAAATTAAAAAAAGAAATTAAAATATTAATTAATACCTAAAGATTACATAAACTGACATGCCAAATGTGATGGGACAGAGCAAATAAATTAGGAATTAAAACTTTATATTGCAGGTCTTCAGTATTTCTTAAAAATGCTAAATGATAATTTAGCATTTTTCAAAAATGTTTGTAATAGTTTCAGTGGAAAACTCACTTTATATGAGTGAATTTGCTAACTCTGCTTAGTGCACAGTTATGGAAAATAATGTAAGAGTGTGTATGTGCAGAGAATTATCACTTTACCTCCCAGCCCTGAAACGTATATCATCTACTGTAATAGGAATCTGGACACACAGAGACCGGGGCAGTTAAGAGACTGTTTGGTAGCGGGTTGTAGCGTGGCAGTTTGCTGTTTCTGTCTCTTTTTTTTTTTAAGGACCTCAACCTTTTTTGGAAATTGGGGTGTGTTTTTTATAATTGTTAAACCCCTCAACTGTCAGGTATAAACATCTCCTCCAAATCAATTCCACTGAAAGCTTTCATCTGATATGACATGGCGATAAGTGCTCACAAAACATCCCAGCTCTGAGAGCAAATGCCCTCCTGAACAGCAGCCAATTAGCATGCATGGACTGCCCAGACCCTCTTTTTCTTTTTTCCATCCTCTGGCAATGTGTGGAATGAGTAAACGTACTGTAGTCTAGGTTAGTGGATGGTGTTGTCGAGTGAATGTTGTTGTCTACCTGTTTTAATAGAGATGCTAAAAGGGAAAAACTAAAACTCACTCTGCGCAAACTTCCCAGTACTTTGTTTGATTTTTTTTTCAGATGACAAATGTAATGTAACTTATTTAACAGCATAGTTGTTACATATTTAATGCCTTTTTTAAATGCTCCATTACCCAACTGGACTGGTTGCTGTAGATCTGTTTTCTGTAGATCTGTTTGCTGTAGATCTAGTTGCTGTAGATCTGGATGCTGTAGATCTGGATGCTGTAGATCTGGTTGCTGTAGAGCTTGTTGCTGTAAAGCTGGTTGCTGTAGATCTGGTTGCTGTAGATCTAGTTGTTTTAGATCTAGTTGCTGTAGATCTAATTGTTTTAGATCTGGTTGCTGTAGATCTGTTTCCTGTAGATGTAATTGCTGTAGATCTGTTTGCTGTAAATCTGGTTGCTGTAGAGCTGGTTGCTGTAGATCTGGTTGCTGTAGAGCTAGTTGCTGTAGAGCTGGTTGCTGTAGAGCTGGTTGCTGTAGAGCTGGTTGCTGTAGAGCTGGTTGCTGTAGATCTAGTTGCTGTATATGTAATTGCTGTAGATCTAGTTGCTGTAGAGCTGGTTGCTGTAGATCTAGTTTCTGTAGATCTAGTTGCTGTAGATCTGGATGCTGTAGATCTGGTTGCTGTACAGCTTGTTGCTGTAAAGCTGGTTGCTGTAGATCTGGTTGCTATAGATCTAGTTGCTGTAGAGCTGGTTGCTGTAGATCTGGTTGCTCTAGATCTGGTTGCTGTAGATCTGGATGCTCTAGATCTGTTTGCTCTAGATCTGTTTGCTCTAGATCTGGTTGCTGTAGATCTGGATGCTGTAGATCTGGTTGCTCTAGATCTGGTTGCTGTAGATCTGGATGCTGTAGATCTGGTTGCTCTAGATCTGGTTGCTGTAGATCTGGTTGCTGTAGATCTGGATGCTGTAGATCTGGATGCTGTAGATCTGGATGCTGTAGATCTGGATGCTGTAGATCTGGTTGCTGTAGATCTGTTTGCTGTAGATGTAATTGCTGTAGATCTAGTTGCTGTAGATCTAGTTGCAGTAGATCTGGATGCTGTAGATCTGGTTGGTGTAGATCTAGTTGTTTTAGATCTAGTTGCTGTAGATCTAATTGTTTTAGATCTGGTTGCTGTAGATCTGTTTCCTGTAGATGTAATTGCTGTAGATCTGTTTGCTGTAAATCTGGTTGCTGTAGAGCTGGTTGCTGTAGAGCTGGTTGCTGTAGAGCTGGTTGCTGTAGAGCTGGTTGCTGTAGAGCTGGTTGCTGTAGATCTGGTTGCTGTAGAGCTAGTTGCTGTAGAGCTGGTTGCTGTAGAGCTGGTTGCTGTAGATCTAGTTTCTGTAGATCTAGTTGCTGTAGATCTAGTTTCTGTAGATCTGGTTGCTGTATATGTAGTTGCTGTAGAGCTGGTTGCTGTAGAGCTGGTTGCTGTAGATCTAGTTTCTGTAGATCTGGTTGCTGTATATGTAATTGCTGTAGATCTAGTTGCTGTATATGTAATTGGTATAGATCTAGTTGCTGTAGAGCTGGTTGCTGTAGAGCTGGTTGCTGTAGATCTAGTTTCTGTAGATCTAGTTTCTGTAGATCTGGTTGCTGTAGATCTAGTTTCTGTAGATCTAGTTGCTGTATATGTAATTGCTGTAGATCTAGTTGCTGTATATGTAATTGCTGTAGAGCTGGTTGCTGTAGAGCTGGTTGCTGTAGATCTATGGTGCTGGTCAACGAATTAGAATAATTTGAAATAGTGCAATCATGAAATTCTTTGAATGCATTTTTTGTGCAGAAAGCAAATCAGGTGTTCACCGCACCTGTCCTACTCGTTAGACTAATCACAGAACTCGTTACCTGGAAAAAAATTTGCTCAGCTGAGCTTTCCAAAAGGCCCATTTAGGCCATTTAACTGTGACCCTGTTGTTTTATTGAATTAGAATAATGGAGAAACCGTTTCATTGAATTAGAATAAATGCTTGAATTTTTGTTTTCTGTGAAGAGTGTTCACTGTGCAGTATAAAGTCAGGGTTGAGTAGAATTTCTAAGTTGTAAAATCAATCATGGGTAAGCAGCGCGACCTCTCAACCGGAATAGTGGCTCAAATTCAAGCCCTTCGCCAACAAGGCTTGACCCAAACTAAAATTGCTGAGCAGCTCGGCATTCAGCCAGTCTTCCGTCTGCAAAGCTCTCAAGAAAAACTGCAGCAAGCGCACCAACTGTTCCGGCGTCCGAAAAACTTCTGCTCGCAACAACAAGCAGCTGAGAAAGATCGCAGTCAGCAACCGGTTCAAGTCCACTTCTGAGCTCACCGACTTGTGGAACAAGCAGACCGGCGCTGACGTCTCCAGATCAAGCACTTACCGTCATCTGCGCGAACTCGGCTTCAAATCTCGCGTTCCAGCAGTAAAACCGATGCTGAACAAGAAACAAATGGAGAAACGGCTGAAGTGGGCCAAAGAACACGGCGAGTGGACTGCTGAAGACTGGCAGAAAGTGGTCTTCAATGACGAATCACGCTTCTGCATCTCCTTCGGTGACCAAGGTCCTCGTGTCTGGCGTTGTGGTGGCGAAACCTACAACCACGAGTGCGTGAAAAGATCCGTCAAGTTTCCCCAGAGCGTTATGGTCTGGGGATGCATGTCTGCTCGAGGTGTAGGGAAACTCTGCTTCCTCAAGAAGACTGTCAATGCTGCCGTATATCAAGATGTTCTGGAAACGTTCCTGATTCCGACTGTTGAGGAACAGTTCGGCGAAGAAGACTTCATATTTCAACAGGATCTTGCACCGGCTCATGCGGCAAAGTCGACCAAAGATTGGTTCACTAAAAAACAGCTTGAAGTTTTGGCATGGCCGGCCAACTCGCCTGACCTCAATGTCATTGAAAACCTTTGGGCCATCGTCAAGCGGAAAATTTGCGACAGAAAGCCTACTACGCTGGACCAACTGAAGCAGAACATCGCCACTGCCTGGGAAGCTGTGAGTGCGGAAACTTGTGACAAGCTGGTCAAATCGATGCCGCGGAGACTTCAGGCAGTCATACAAGTCAAGGGGGCAGCCACAAAATACTGAGAAAGTGATGATTGTAATTATAATAAAAATTATTCTAATTCAATGAAACGGTTTCTCCATTATTCTAATTCAATAAAACAACAGTGTCACAGTTAAATGGCCTAAATGGGCCTTTTGGAAAGCTCAGCTGAGCAAATTTCTTTCCAGGTAACGAGTTCTGTGATTAGTCTAACGAGTAGGACAGGTGCGGTGAACACCTGATTTGCTTTCTGCACAAAAAATGCATTCAAAGAATTTCATGATTGCACTATTTCAAATTATTCTAATTCGTTGACCAGCACCTGTAGTTTCTGTAGATCTATTTGCTGTATATGTAATTGCTGTAGATCTAGTTGCTGTAGAGCTGGTTGCTGTAGATCTAGTTTCTGTAGATCTGGTTGCTGTATATGTAGTTGCTGTAGAGCTGGTTGCTGTAGAGCTGGTTGCTGTAGATCTGGTTGCTGTAGATCTGGTTGCTGTAGATCTATTTGCTGTAGTAATTAAATTCTGTAACTTTTACTATCTTGCCTGAAAAATGCATGTTTTGACCTATTTTTATCTAAATTATTTCTGGTGCATTACTAATTTGGTTTATTTTACCACTGGGGTTAATGCTCGACTGGATTTTTCTGAAAATATAATACAATAAATTAAATTTGCATTTGTCTGTCTGCCCACCAACAAGATGTAAAGGCACCAGTACTGTGATTGTTGTGCTAGTGTTTTGTGTTCTGATGCCAACCAGAGAAGAATGGGTCTTAATTCCTTTATAGGATTCTTCTTCTCTTCTTCTCTGTGGGTGTGTTCCCTTGCTTTTGCTTTGTCTTAGACCTGGGAAGGTTCTGGAAAGCTGCTTTGTGGCAACACCCATTGTAGAACGGGCTATACAAATAACTTTGAATTGATTTGAATTAGTCCTAGCAACAGTAGGTAGGAAGACTGCATCTGTGGGCGGAGCATAAATGGGTCAAATAGGCAACTTGAAATCATGAGTAGTACCTGTTCCATTTGTTGGTTATTTGCAGTGCAGTTTTACAGCATTACAATGGACTATGGTCATGATGGATGCTTACATGTAAGGTGACCACCCTTTCCCTTCAGAATACGTCGTATATCTTCTCAGTTCTTCTCCGTGTTCTCTCGTCTTTTTCACGCAACACACTTTTCCGTCTAGTATCTGCGCTACTCTCGCTTCCTCGGCCAGGGTTGTCATGGAAATGAGTTCTCCTTCATAGAAAGAAAAAAAACGCTGCTTCGTTCCTCCTGCTCTCCTCCTTAGTTTTATTTTCCATCACACTCCTTTCTTTCCCCTTTTCTTTGCCTCTCCATGTCTTTGTTGCTATGGTTTCTTGCAGAGCGCATAGTTAAGGTGTGTGACAGTCCAGCCATACCTTGAGTTTTTATGCTGCCGATCAGACTGACATCTCCATTGACCATCGCAGTTTGATAACACACCAGGGAGGAGACTCTCTCAGGCATGGTTCACAAAGCAGAGGGACAAATCTATTTAGACCATTTCACACTTTTGGGGCTTCACAGGTCAGCAGACCAACACATCAATATCTACCTCCTCTTCCTCCTTGTAATACATATGAAACTTCTTTCAGAACTGTGGTTTGGTTGTTTTGTGACTTTTACTTCCACCTTAACATGAAATCATCTAATTAAAGACCCACATGGCACCTCTACTGGCCAACATGTGGTGTGTGACAAGTGCCAGTTTACACTGAATGACCACTGAGAATACATGCCAAGCTGCCACTACATATTAGAGTTAAACTGGGCATTTCACTGACCTTTGGTTAAATCCTTTTTGTATCCTTCAAAACTTTTTTTCTTATTATTCAAGCCTTGTTGAGAATATACGGGTGGGTGGGATTAAAAATATTAAGAACATATAACATTCTATGGCTGATATTGATTCAATATTAACATGTGTTGCAATAGAATATATTTTATCTGTAATAGAATATATTTTCTATATAACTAGCACAGTCACATCAATCTGTTATTAAAACTCACAGAAATTGTTAGCATCAACAGTTAAACATCCGGCAGCTTTATATTAATATAATCCACTATTTTAAGCTACATAATAAGAATGTTGTGTATTTAGGCCAGATCTTATTAAAAAGAGATGTAGATCAAAAATATTAAAGAACATTAAGGTTTTTGATTTTATTTTGACTTTACTAAGTACCCTTTTGATGATACCAAATATCTGTCAAATATGTAGATTATCTTAATATTTGCATTATAGGCTGGACTGGTGCTCTAGATTGTATTAATGCAGAGCAACAAATTTTAGATATTAATGTACAAAAATGTAAAAAGTGTAGATATATAATATATATCTACATAGCCTAAAATCTCCTAAAAAAATAATATATAGCATGTATGACCATCTTCTATCTTCTAAAATTGGCCTTGCATTCCAATAGATTCCATCTATTGTTGCCTGGCAGTGCCAGTGTATGTTGACGTACACCACAGGAGGTGGCTTTTATACTGTTTATACTGTATTGATATTGACATTTTATTGTTTATTGACTGAAATTAAGAAAAAATATTGTGAAATACTTTTGGCCATGTTGTTATATATGATGCACCCTACTCTTAGAAAAACCCTTTAACCTTCTGTGTTTGAATGTGTAAAATGTTTGATATCATTTTCTTTGACTGGAAATCATGTTACATCTAATCTTAAGGGACCTCCTGGATATATAAAGGGTAAATAAAAAATAACACATATATATATGCAATTTATTGCTATGTAGAGCCTCCTTTTGCTCTGAAAACTTCCTAATTTTTTGTAGCATGGATTCCACAAGATGTTGGACACGATCCTCTGGGATTTTGGTCCATGTTGACATGATTGCATCATGCAGTTCCTGTTGATTTTTTTATTTTTTTACTCTTGTTCTCTGAATCTCTTGCTCTACCACATCTATTCTATTACATTCAGATCCTGTTACTGGGAAGACATATGAAGAAAACTGAACTGATTGTCAAGTTCGTGTTCAACCAGTTAACATGCAAGAACTAGCCATTAAAAGATAAAAAATTGGAATTTTAAATAACGATTGATTGGTAATAACATGTCCAAGCGAGCAGTGCCAAGAAAACATAAGTCCATGTATTCATTCCATTGGCAAGAAATTCTAACTCTACCATTTCCCTGCTTTAACAGAAAACAATATTTATCAGACCAGGCTACATTTATTTACGGTCCTCAACTGTCCAGTGTTGATGAGCCTGTGCCCACTGTTCTTTTGGATTTTGATCTAGTGACTAGGAAGACTATTAAACGTAAAGTTTTAATGAGCCTGTGCTCACTCTCTGCAGCCTCAGCTTTCTGTTCTTGTCTCACAGAAGTTGAAACAGACATGATCCTCTGCTGCTGTAGCCCATCTGCCTCAAGGTTGGATGTGTCTTGCAAATTCTGAGACACTTTTCTGTTCACCACATCTGTATAGAGTTACTGTTATCTCAGTTACTGTAGCCTTTTTGTTGGCTTGAACAAGTCAACACAGAAGGTGTTTTCGTCAGCAGAACATATCACTATTTCTATAAGCTCTAGAGACTGTTGTGTTGAAAATCCCAAGAGTTCAGATGAAATTACCATAAGGAACAATGTTTGGCGTAAAAGTCTTTAATGTTGGCACTGTCATCGCCTCAGGTCTTCTGGTAAAATTCTGGTAAGACTCTTGCAGAGTGTAATCTGAGGTAATCAGCGTCTAAAAGCAGCAAAGTAGGCGTGTAAATAGTATAGATCGTTTAAAGAGAGGTAAAAGCTGGTAATTGGTTGGTTAAGTCTCTTGGTAGAACTTTCTGGAGCTTTCATTTCTAGAACTACCCAAAGTAGTGTAAACAATATAATTTTTTTGTTGTTGTTTTAACCAGAGACTGTAAAAAAAGATGGACACCATGTCGCCATTCCCATTCATTCAATGAAAGTGAAGCCAAAATCTTCTGCCATGTTGGCGATCCTGAAACTGAGTCTGCGCAGTAGAGACCAGAGGAGGGAGAAAGACTGTGAAGAGACAGCCTACTCATTTAAATAACCCCGCCCCTGAGGGCTGCCTCGCTGTCACAGGCTGCAGAGCGGAGCTGACGATCTGTTATTGGTCCTGCCCATAACCAGCCCTTTTTCAATAACCACCCCTGTTTTGAATAGAGCTGAATAATGTTTTTAAAAAACGAATTATGTGGGGATATAAAAATTTGAGCAATATAAGCAGATGTTACACTAGCTGCTGCATTTAAATAATGGAGGTAGAATTACAGTATATTTAGAAAAAAACGATTGAAAGTTGTCTGTTTTGCCATTGAAACCTATGTGGATGGGTGGGGTTACACAGCTTTCTGCAACCGAGCAGCAGGGGGTGCCCTACCTGTGGTGGCTTCACTTTTTAGAGACGATGCTCTGTCCAGCTATATACAGTCTATGGTTTTAACTGATAAAAATCAGTTAAATAACATAATACCATAATGTGCTGAGATCCCAGAGAGCACACTTTGTATGCTACATGCTGTAGATTACTGCTCTAGAAAATATGACAATGCCACAAAACACACACAACACCATGTTGTGGCATAATTTATCACAATAGCTATAACTATAACAGAACTGCTACATACAGTACTGCTTCTATATCCTTACCTGTCCCTATTTATTGAACATGTTTGTGAACATGTTGTGTGATCCTGTGTTTCTTTGTTTCTCCTCGTCGTCTCCTCGTCTCTGGCTGTGGTTCAGTGCGTCTCAGTGAAGTGTGCTGAGAGCTCATGCTCAGCGCTGTGTGTAATGCTATCCGTGTCTCTGTTTGAGTGGTGAGCTTTGTGTCAGAGTGAACACAAATGCTTCCATTTTACCAGACTAATATACAAGACCCAAGGACCACCATGATAATACGGGCCTGCGGAGATTGGAACCTGCACTGTATTCAGCATACATATGTACGTAGTGATTTTTTTATTAGTATTGACATTGGAGCATGTTTGAGTGCTGGATTCTGGCAGTCGCTGAAGTATGCTGTGATGCTTCAGGATAATACACTCTGTACTGTGGGATCAATTCCTTTGCCTGCATCTTAACTCAGCGCCTCTGAGAATCGATATGAACGCTGATGCTCAAAAGAAGCGGTGAGCTGTATATTGAAGGGAAAAGATTTACTACCTTTCCGTGGACCTTTCTTCACTTTTGTTCAGTCTCTGGCCTTGTGCAGGTACTAGACAGCAGCACTGACGTCATCTATTTCCTCTTTGCAGCGTGCTGGAGGCTTTATATTAAATAATTTCTCCTTTCCTTTGGAACAATGCTTATCACATTGACTTCCATTGGTCTCATCACATGTTAAGTCAGACACTAAAGGCTAAATGGAGGAGCAGTGGAAGGAGAGGTGCTAATGTGACCTATGGGACTATGAGAGAATGACAGAGGAAGACAATATCCCACACACACACACACCTCTAAAGATTGCTATTATTCTGACAGTTATACTGTCAGTCAGCTGGGGTAATCACGTGTGCATTTGTATGTAGAAGCTGTATATATTTTAAGCTTAATAAAGGTTTGTCCTTCTCCTCTCCATGCTTTTGAGTAACTTTATTGATAATATGATGCCTTCATATAATTGTTAATATGATGAAGGGATTGTATGAGAATATGTGGAGAGTATGTGCTGCTACACATTCCAAAAGTACATAAATAAATTAGATCTGTCTTCTGTTGATTCATCAAAACACCCTGCTCTTTTACATACTGAAGCCTTTTGCAAAGTCATCGATAACAGTATTGCATAGGTCAATACAAACAAAATATACATGCTAATAAATTAAATTTTACATGTGCCTGCTCTAACCGCTCCTCTGGTAGCCGTTTCAGCCAGTAAAAATTTATAACTAAATAAAGGAATAAATGTATTTAAATCAATTCCTGCAACAAAATTACCTTTGGGGGGATCTGTGGAAAGAGACTACAAGGCTGAAGATTCTCTGCAAGGAGGAAAGGGGGCTAGTACTGAAAAAAGCATTTGATGTTTCAAGTCAGTAAAACTCAAACATTCAACATTAGTATTTTGATCTGTGATTTGAAAGAACTTACAATGCATTTCAGTAGGACCTGTCACAACTTATGTTTGGCTAATACATTGTTCCAGAAATAATTGTGATAAACAATAGAGTTGTCATTTAAAAAACAATTTATGCAAAGAGATTAATGATAATATAACTGCAAAATAACAAAATTACAGAGCAACGATAGCAATTGAGATATTTGAATTAGAACATGTTAAAAAATATAGATATGTTTTTCAATTTCCTAAATAAATACAACACAAATAAAATAAAATCACTTTTTAGCGAAAAAAAGGTGATTTTATTTTATGCGAAATCACCATATTAATCGGCTCCCCTCGCTAAAAACACAAAGACAAAAAGTAAAAAGACAAAATGGAGGTTTTGTACATAAACTGTGTGATGAATTGATAAAGTAACTACTTTGGCAGGTCTAATGTGTTCATTTTTTGATTATTCTTAAGTTTTATAAAGCTTAATTCTAGCCATATTTTAGCAATTAGCCTCATTAGCAAAAAGTCTAAGAAAGAAGTGCCAGTGTCTATGAGCAGATTATTGTATTGCATTAATGTGTGTTGAATTGTTTAGGTGCACTATTTTTGGGAGTTCAACAAAATCATTGAAGGTGATTTACATTTAAGTTATGCTTCAAAATGAGCAGTCAAAATGAGGGTTGATTCTAAATAAAACAAATCTAGATGAAGAAGTGCATTCCTTTAATATTAGTTTAAATGTAGCAGATACTGACATAACCTAATTACTTATTTCTGTATCTGTAACTATCGGAAATAGTTATTTCAGATTTCAGCCTTAAGAGCTACGCATATGTGTACACGAATATCAGTTTACAGTTAATATGCACAGTGTGCATATACGCCTGGGAGGCAGTACTGTCATCCAATATGATGCTCTGAGCCTGGGGAGATGAACGTGTGTGTAATGTACACATCTTAAGTAGTTCATATGTGTTGCAGTGTGTGTGTGTGAGTGTTTTTTTTACTCTCAGATGAATGCGTGTTTACTGTACATGTCTGAGTTGATATGCTTTACATTATGAATTATGTGTGCACAGTGTGCCATCCATTCTCGTTAACAGTTTGTAAACAGCAACAATAGGGATGGTAGCAGATGCTTGAGCATAAATTAGAGCACACGGAGGCAGGAATTAAATATTGAAAGACAGAGGAGTAGATGAGGATAGAGAGATGAGCTCCTTTTTTTCCTTTGTAAAGAAATCCACCCAGAAGTACAATTGTAATATTATATTAATTTAGAAAACTCTTGTATGATGTGTTATGAAGTGTGTTACAAAGCTGTTTGTAAATCATGGTCTTTTTTTGAGGGCATATAGTTATATAGCACAACACTACTGATGAAGTAGAGAAACCTTTTGGTCAAAGCCAAATGCTAGTTAGCATGCTACACAGTAAACAACAACAAGGATGAAATGTAAAGTACCATGTTTCTCAATGTAGACTAAGAAGACTAAAATATTTTGTTTAAATTAAGTTTTGGTTTTAATTCAGTTGTTAAGAGGAAGTAGTTTGGTGTGTGTGTGTTTCCTGTGGACCTCTACACTGTCTCTGTATATACACACCTCTCTCTGTATATCACTCTTACACACTCAAACTCACTCACTCTTTATTTACCACACTCTAACTTGCTCTACATTACTCTTCATCACTTTACCCCACTCTACCTCGCTCTATATCACTCTACCACACTCTACCACACTCTACCTCTCTCTACCTCTCTCTATATCACTTTACCACGCTCTACCTCACTCTACATCTCTCTACCGCTCTCTATATCACTTTATATCACTCTATCACACTCTACTTCTCTCTACCTCTCTGTATCTCGCTCTGTATCACTTTATATCACTCTACCACACTCTACCTCACTCTACCTTTCTCTACCTCTCTCTATATCACTTTACCACACTCTACCTTACTCTACCTCTCTCTATATCACTTTACCACACTCTACATTACTCTGCCTCTCTCTATATCACTTTTTATCACTCTACCACACTCTACCTCTCTCTATATCATTTTCTATCACTCTACCACACTCTACCTCTCTCTATATCACTTTACCACACTCTACCTCACTCTACATCTCTCTACCTCTCGCTATATCACTTTATATCACTCTACCTCACTCTACATCTCTCTACCTCTCTCTATATCACTTTATATCACTCTACCACACTCTACATCTCTCTACCTCTCTCTAGATCACTTTATATCACCCTATCACACTCTACTTCTTTCTACCTCTCTGTATCTTGCTCTGTATCACTTTATATCACTTTACCACACTCTACCTCTCTGTATCACTTTATATCACTCTACCACACTCTACCTCTCTCTGTATCACTTTACCACACTCTACCTCACTCTACCTCTCTCTATATCACTTTATATCACTCTACCACACTACCTCTCTCTATATCACTTTTTATCACTCTACCACACTCTACCTCTCTCTATATCACTTTACCACACTCTACCTCACTCTACATCTCTCTACCTCTCGCTATATCACTTTATATCACTCTACCTCACTCTACATCTCTCTACCTCTCTCTATATCACTTAATATCACTCTACCACATTCTACTTCTCTCTACCTCTCTCTATCTCGCTCTATATCACTTTATATCTCTGTACCCCATTCGATCTCATTCTACCTTTCTTTACCCTTCTGTACCTCACTGAACATTACTGAACCTTACACTACTTCATCAGAATATACTTTAAAGAGCTCCCCCTGTTTCAACACATAGATAGTGCAATTTGAGTTTGCTGCAGCTACAGTGTTGTTGCTGCACTTTTGCTGTGAAATAATTTCATAATAACGATAATCATGATTATCGTGAAATCATATCATGATAATGATATCAAAAACTGTTTATCGTACAGCCTGAGTATTGACTTAAGTTATGAAGCAGCATGAGCTGCCAGTTCAGCAGCAGTAACCCTATTCGTTCAGACTGCAGTGTTTTTTAGTGTACGAGTTGTTGCTCCTTCGCTGGAGATGTAAAATAGGATTTGTTTAATATGACAAACTTTATTTGGAACTGAGTGTCTTCCCTCATAAGGTAATGATCACTCCTGCGATGAGAAGCCTGCGCCGCTCCCCTCGTTCACAGCACACTGCGCCTGCATTTCTTTTCAACCTCTCTCTGCTCACTCAGTCTTTAGGGAGACGCGGGTGTTTTTAGCCGCGAGCTAAAGCTCGATCACTCTTATCTAACAGAGAAGTCTGTGTATGTTAGCGCTCGTAAGAGTGAGTAATACACAGGGAACACTGACAGTGTGTTTTACTTTTATGTTTTGTGTTTATAACAACTCCACATCATTTGTCCCCTGAAAGCTTGAAAAGGTTGGAGTGTTTACATGGTCTGTCTGTTTTATTCGAGACTTTTTTTTTTTTTTTTTTTTTTTTACCTCTTACTTACTCGTGTCTACTGCATGAGTGTCTCTGCAGGCCTGGTGTTTCTACCTATTTTTCTGATATTCTCATAGAAATAGTAAAATATTGTAGATGGAGTTTTCTCTTATTCTCTCCAAATAGTTAGAATTATTACTAACAAGATTAAAACAATATAATTCAACCTTATTATATTCTGGTCTTTAAACAAGTGTAAAATGTGTGAGTGAATTTGGACACAATTTGTCAACATGCTCCTGGCAAGGCTAAGTGAATTATCTCAGTTTACAATGTGAAGCCTTATAGTGGGTGTTGTACAGTTAGAAATGTAACATGTATGTCAGGAATGTACTACAAATTTGTCATAGAAGGCATTACCACACACACTAGACAGCACACAGTGGGTGGTAATGATTGTGACCGGCGACATCTGACTAGAACTTTCCAGTAAACAGCCAAGTAACCACACCCACATTCAGTGCAATATTTTTTTTGCTTCCACAAAAGAAAGCAACAGAAATAGGACATGATAGTAGTCTCCGTCCCGTAAATTCTGGCTTTTCTTCATATTTAATGAATAATGGTTAAATCACAAACAACTTTACAAGGTACAAAACAGTGTTGATTAGGGCTGCATGATATTAGAAAATGCCATTGCAATATTTTGTGGTTCTGTGATATTTAGTGTGATTTTTTAAAATTGTGGCATGATATGTAGGTTTTAATTTGCCTTATGTGAGCTACCTAGAGATTTTTTTAATAGGATTTTTGTCTTTATATTTGAAATCAATTTTAAGCCTCAGTTTTGTGATTTGTCCTTGTTCCCTGCTTTACAAAAATCACAGAGCCCTACATTGCATGTCCTGCGATGTGAGTATTGCACTTGTGCACATTGCGCAATGATATAATTTGTGGACCTAGTTCTGATTCTTTAGTCCTGTAGAATCAGAACTTTAAAACTGTAAAATGTATAACCCTTTCTGACTGTATATCTAAGATATTTCTAATAATATACAACTTTAAAAACTTTCATTTTCTTAATCTGGATAATAAAATCTAAAATAATAATGTCTTACCGCAATATATGTGGTTTCTTTTTTATTTCCCCCAATAAATAAAGCATCATAATGACTGAGTTTGGCTTTAAAAAGTATATGCTTTGTACTTTTAATTAATTTTAAAACTCTGAAGTTGTGAATTATGAATTGCATGTTCATTTATTATGCCTCTGTGTGTTTCCAGGCACCTTTATAGTGCATGGCCCCCTCCTTGGCCTGTAATTATTTTTTTGAATAATGAAGAAATATGCTGGCTGTCGAGGGTGAGCCATTTCTGTCCAGCATAATGGAGTGTGGATGGTGGAGCGCTTTGCTAAGTAGGCCGCTGGGAGTGGGGGATCTTGGCCCTTTGTTTTTATCAGCCCTGACATCCCACCGCAGTTAGGGAAGACGTATGCGGGGGCCGGCGTGAGCCGGGCTAACCTGCTCCTCAGCCCCCCGCACGTTAAAATTTTCTGTATTCAGCAGAAGTGTGGAGACAGTGCTATTCATCACGAGTTTATGAAAGTGGGACAGCGTCCCCCTCCTCTATGTGTCCTGCTCTTTCTCGCCGTCTCTCTCTGGGAGGCTCTCGTGTGTCCTGGTCATGTTGGATTAATGGAACTCTAGACGCGAGGTTTCGGAGGGAGGTCGCAGTGAGTGTGACCTTACAGTGCTGTTGCGTGTGCTTGTGTGTTGTTATTGCTTTGCTCTGTACGCTGACACTAATGTGTCCATTAAGCTATGAAGAGGTTTAGGGCTGAGAGAAGACAGCGGTGGCCCTTTAGATCAGTTTAACCTGCACCCACAGGGCCACATCAGGACTATAAGCCAAGCACCTTTAAATCCTGTTGAAAGCATCTCAGATTTGTGAAGGGATTTCAGTCCAGATCCTGTTTTCTGCTGTATTTTCAGGTGGTGCAGGAGGAACATAGACAAGCTACGCTTCTCTGCATGAGTAGATGTAGACTGTAAATAATAAAGCTGCTGAAAACAGTTCTGTATGTTCTGTTGAGTAGGGCCAAGAAGAACTTGTGAAAGTGAGAACTTGTGAAGTCTAAGAACATGTGAGTGAGAAGTCTGAGAGTGAGTAAGAAGACTCAGCCTCCATACGATGCACATGCTGTACGTCAACACATAAACCTATATCTAAGCAATAAACCTCTATGAATTAAAAAGGAGCATCCAAAAAGTTCAGGTCAGACCAGTGCTTTTGTCCCACAAATGAAGGTGCCTCCAGATTACGTTAATGTTCTACATCAAGTAAGGTTCACTCATTGACAAATATATCTAAACTATAAACCAAAAGCTAAATGTCTCAAAAATAAAAAAAATCCTGTTCAAAAAGATCATTAAAGTTCTAAACGTTTAAAGTACATGTACTTTCCGTAACATTTTATGGGTTCTTTCTAGATATTTTAAGCTTTCTAAAGCTTTTATTATCTGACTGTTTTTAAGGAACTTTGGATGGTGAAGATGGTTTGCTCCCCAAAAAAGTCTTTATAAACAAGTCAGTTCACTCTGTGGGCATATTTGCAACGTGACCGTGCACTTATTTCTACACATGCAAGACTTTCATTTGTTTGAATGGGGATAGACCAAACTACTGTAAACCAAAGATTGAATTACCAGTGATTTTGAATCACTGTTAAAATCTGCTGAAAAACATCATGACCAGTTTAACTGCGTTCAGTGCACAAAAAACTCTCCATCTCTCTCGGCACAATCAGCAAGCTGATTGGCTGTTTTTGCTGAAGGGCTCCCATTCATACAGCAGTTAGTGGCTTGTATCTCTGTCCCAAACCACTGTCTGGGAACCAAGATTGGATGTTTCCATGGCATGTTGACTCAGCTAGCAGAGAATATTTTGCAACATTTTAAAAATGTTCCAGGAAGGTTAGCCTGTAACATTACAGAAAAAAATGTTCCAAAAACATTCTGAAAAACATTTAACATGATAAGGGCTTGCATCACAACGTTATTGAAACATCTCTCTCACATAACATTCCCAGCTAGACGAATACTAACTTTATGGAAACGTTAAAAATCACATTCTCAAAACTAAAAATGCAAATTGAAGCAATGATGCAGCAGCAACATTACCAGAATGTTTAAAAAATAACTCTGAGAACATCAGAAATCTTGAGAGATTGAAGGTTCTAAGGACGTTAAATGTAAAGTTTTTCTGAAAACGATCTACTAACCACAAATTGTAGGTCCAAGGGGGTATTGTGGTTTTGCTTGAATATAAAATAATAGTGTACTCATTGATTTTTCATATAATTTTTGAACATATGTTCCTATGTTCAAAACATAGGATTAATAACTATGTGTAAGACAATGGCTCAATATAAATATAATGTATTTCAGTGAAAAATGTTTATTTTTTTGATAATTTATTTGAGTGTTATTTATGGCATTTTCAGTAGGAATGTTGTATGATGAATGCTCTTACGAGTTTTTAAAAGCGTGTAATCTAAGAATTTGTATTTTTTAGTTGCGTTTCTCTCTTTTATACCACTAGAATAAATACAAATCCCACCTCCTCATTTAAATGAGCTAAAGTTGTATAGTGCAGTAGCAGCTTTTGGACCTGGACTGGCAAAAATGGAGAAGCCATGGTAATTATTACTTATTACAAGTAAGTGTACCATCAAATATTTGGAAGTTAATATTTTGGCAACTGATTAGCTGAGCTTTTATGTTGTTGGAAGGAAAACTTTCAGCCACAGTGGCATTTTTGGATAAAGTTAGACAGCCCTGCACTACATATTAGTTATTTCTTGGCAGCATTGCTTGAGGACTTGTTTGAGGTTTGATACATTTGTGGCACCTCACAATTAGCCTATTGTATATGTAAACTTAATTAAATATATTATAAATAATATACTAATAATGGCAGACACAATTTCTATATGTATAACTGTCCAGATTTTACTACCGATTAGTTAATTTGCCATTTTCTTTATGGTTTGGGTAGTTCAGCAGCAATGAAGTAAAAGCACTGCCACTCTACCTGTGCCAGTCAGCAACCACAGGCACCAGAGCCAAACACTACATCACTAGATTAGACCATGATAAAGCTCCAGAACCTCAGCCTGTTCTTATATCTGGACATGAAACAGAAAGAGCTGTGGGGCACTGAGAGCACTTATGGTGGAGGCGCTGTGCGGTGGAGAAGTGGGGAGGTTGAAGCAGCCTCTGCCGTCTCTGGCTTGAGAAAAAAGTGACTAGTAGCTTCGGTTTCGCCTCAGAAGAACAATAAAAGAGAATGTGAAATTCCAGAGCAGATTGTAATGCTCGGAGACTCAGATCTTTTGCCTGTGCCTCCCCTGCAGAAGCCCCTACCTCTCTCAGCTTCTCACTGAAATCAGAAACGAGCTCTCCCTGTGTGATTCTACTGTTTCTTTTATCTCCTGCATTAATGCAGTAATTGCCTGCACGTGTGTCTATCAATATACAGTCTCTTTCATAACAAGACCTGGAGAGAGAAAAATATACATCCTGAACATCAGGGTAGGATATTTAATAGGATATTCATTCAGATACTAATTCTTGCATTAATACACCTAAATACATTAATTAAATACAGTTACAGTACAGTGGATGTACCAAAAGAAGCCTGGAGATGGATTTTCTATACTTGAATGGGAAATAAGGATACAGATGAGTCTGACCTTTTTTCTTACAGAACTTTAAGTGTAACGCTTACAGTGGCAGATCAGTGGATTGTAGATGTAAAAGGAGGAAAAGGGTGTAATATTGAAAAAAGCAGTCCAGAATAAAGAATAAAACAAAGGCCAGATTCTAAGTAGCTGGTTTTGAGTACCTAATCTAAGTCTGGGTTTAAATATAAGTATAAATTATAGTAACAATATTTTTTGCATATGAAAACACATTGAAAATGATTTTATTTTATTTTTTTTTTACTGCAGTTGAATCCTATTTATAAACAACACTAACACAAATTTTATTTTGTATACAATATAAAATGTAGCAAAAAAACAAAGAGGGTGTATAAAATCTGCAAACATAAACAATTATATTCATTTCTTTAATCACAGTATAACTTTTTTGCAATATACTGTGTACAATATGATATGGCACATCCCTAACATAAATCAGGGCAAAAGGGATAAGTGGTCAAAACCAGCAGGATTCCAAACTGCAGACAATAGATCCAACAATTAGGGCAAAACTGAGTCAATACAAAAGAGTAAATACAAAAATGAAATAAATAAACATGTTCAAATAAAAGAGAAACGGTCAATATGCTGAGCAAAAATGCTGGCAATTCTTTGCAAATTGTGAAACTAACAGAGTATTTATAGAAAAACAACACAACAGAAAGGAATTAATATTCAGGTGATGTTGAGCATGAAACCTTTCCATGATTGGTTGAGGGAAGTCATGTGACTGTGATGTGTGAGGAAGAGATATTGTGGTAAAGAAATCTGGAGTATTTAAGAAAGGGGAAAGCCGAAAGCGAGACAGTAGCCGCGTTTCCAATAACATTTTGCGAAAACTTTTTTTCACTTTGTTCACTTTCATTAATGGACCAGTAAAATGGTTTAAAATTATTTTAAGTAGCATATTTTTACACCACATTTTCTTCAAAGTTTATTATTCCTAGCCATATTCCAAGCTATTTTTTGAGTGACAGATTTGTTATGAAGTTTGACTGTACAGTGACATGATTTTTATTCTGCAGACATTTGATTGCCATTTATTTGAATGAGTGTAATATTTCCTTAATGACGATAGAAGTAATATCTCTGTAATAACTCTGGATCCAGTCCCATTCAAATCTCAAGTCACTAACCCAGGAATTTTAATAAAGCTCTGCTCAGTGTTCTCCCTCTCACTGTGTGCTGGATTTGGGCAACACGTATTGACTCATTTGTTGCTATGTTCTTAATGCTCTTTTGCGTTGACTGTGGCTTTAATCTGAGTACAGCATATTTGGGGTGCGTATCGAATCTGAGTGTGTTTTGGATGGAGTGCAGATTGTTGTTAATGTGATTAGCTGTAGATCATGTTGTGTTGTACTTTGGTCCTCCTTTCAGTCCCTGCAGTCCTTGGCCGCAGCTGCCCTGAGACTCTGAGATCAGGCTGAGATATGAGGAAATACCTTCTGCCAGTTTAGCAAGCAGAACATTCTTGCGATAAAAACAGTGAGCAGAAAAATGAAGAGAGATCTTGTTGGTCGCCGAGCCAAGATTGTTTAAATTAGCAACATTGAATCGTTTCTGGCCACGGCACAAGAACAACAACTCATTCTGGTGTTTCCTTGGCCAGAGGGGGAAAACAAAGTAAGAGGGTCTAATCGGCCTATTTTAGTCCATTCACTTCAGCTCCTCGCAGAGCACTGAGAGAAACAGCAGCATGTGTTCTGTCAGGAACATCAAGCTTTACACTAAAGAGGAGGATCAGGAGATTTATTAGTGCCCATCGATTTATAACAAAGCATCACTTTTTTACTTTAGTGCTCCAGATGGAAACTTTGGACACTTATAATTGCAGTCTTTGAGACGCTCTTAAAGGCAGGATTACTGTATCTTTGTGTTAAAAGGTGCTGCGATGTACTAAACAGGTTCAGCATCTCTTTAGCCGCAATAAACAAGATTAAAGAGGCACCTGATGTTCTTTTGTGCTTTTACCTCATTGCTTATGCATTTATAGGCATTGAATTCTCAAAGTGCAGAATAAAAGAGGCGTTTATTATAATTAAGCAGCTACTTGATTTACTAAAGGTGGTTGTAAACCTGTCTGTTTGATGTTTGTTTTAAGTTTTTGACCGTATGCATTGATTTTTGATGAGAAAGAACAAATTGATTTAGTGAAACAACATTTTAAACTGCTGTTTATTCATACTACTTTATAGTCCACAATATTGCAGCTGATTATTGATTTAAGAGTTTTGTTAGGATTGCATTAATGGAGTAATTTGACTTTGGTTGAAGTAAAAATGCTATAATCTGGATTTAAACACCTTTAATTTGTTAAAAGAGTCTGTTACTTTACTTTTACCATGAGCCATACCTGAAATATGCTCCTATAACTTCACTTTGACACCCAGACGACATAGCTACTCATGTTTTGTTCATCTTCTAGTCCTTCAGGCCACACAGTATGCTGTTGGTTGGAAATTTCTGATTGGTGGACTATTTTCAGTCCAGTAGTGAAACTGCGATGTTTAAAAACTCCAGCAGCACTGCTGTGTCTAATCCACTCATACCACCAGCACAATATACACTCTCTCACTCGCAAACAACCACAATTTCAGTGTCATTGCAGTGCTGAGAATGGCCACCCAAATAATAGCTGCTCTGTTGTGGTCCTGTGGGGTTCTGACCATTGAAGAACAGGGTGAAAGTATACAGAGAAACAGATACGGGACTACAGTTAGTAATTATATAACTACACTGTGCTCCTACAGTATAGGATCAGCGAAGCTGATAAGAGTGGACAATATGAGTGAAGAAACAAGGAGGTAGTCATAGTACTTTACATATAGCGCCACATATATGCAAACAGTATAATATTTCATGCAATTAATTATTTTCCTCTTTCTCATATTGCTATTTGTCTTAAAAAATTGGACTGTTGATCCACACCCGCTTTGTCAAAGAGCTGAATAAACATTCATCATCTATATGCAACACAAGCATCCTGTATTGAACAGCGTAGTTGTGTAACCTCTGCTAATCAATTCTCTGCACTATTAATGTCCAATATAATCCATTACTTTACTGTTGACCTGGTTTAGTTAATTCATGACCCTGAGTGCAGAGAGTGGGAGGAGCCTGGCCTGTCCCAAGCTATGCCTTAGAAAATAATAGAGCTCTAACAGAGATTTATTTCCTTTAATAGTCCCCACAGCCCATCAGGGTTTTATATTATAATGAGGCTACCATCTGAGTACTTGGGGACGGAGTGGCTATTTATAAAAGCAGTGAGTTCCCTGCATGTCGGCAACCTGTCAGTGCCAGGGGTCAAGGAGCTAAAGAGTACTCAGGCTAAAACGATGCTTTCCCAAGTGTGGGGTAATAACACTGATGAGGGTACACAACAGACATCTGTCTGCCCAGAAGCAGATGGTTTCATGAATATATGTATATATATATATATATATATATATATATATATATATATATATTTGTACTGAAAATAATAATACCAATAATGCACCTCAGATGTTCATCTTGTGAGAACTAAACTGATTAAGTGGCATACTGTACAATGTGCATACTAATTGCTAGTTGTATTCGCTGTGTATTGTCATTTATTATGCAAGGGTTATGATTCAGTATATTACAATATGGTCCTTTTATAATTTTAGCAAAATGATGCAGTATTTAAAAATATATAATATTGTAACACATGCATAGAAAGTGCAACAGTGACCTGTCGTTTTCCAAATAGTGATTTCACACTGTCAAACCTTAGATCTTTCTGGATACTGATCTTATATTTAATAACTTTTATAAATTTCCTTAGTTAATTATTTATCTAGTAATTATAATGCATATTACAACCTATTAAATAAGACTAAACTGACTTTCTATTTATTTTATGAGATATATATGTTCAAATGGCAAAGCCCCTAAACCTGGGTATAGGAGTCTGCAGGATGTCTATCTATATCTATCTATCTGTCTGTCTGTCTGTCTGTCTAAACGCAGGACTTTCACAGTTTATGTGAATCCCTGCCCCATAGTACCGTATACCACAGTCATTTATGAAGTAGCCATGTTTTAAAGTGGTAAAAGCACAAACAAATTACACAATGAAGCACAGTCTGACACCTTTTTTGCATTCAAACTATTAAAATCTATACTGTGTCTTAAAAAAAAAACAACAACCTTGCACTATTACTAAACTTAATATCACAATATTTCAACCCGTAATCACAATGGGGTAAAACTTCTGGGATAGATATCAGAAAATGTCACAGAATTGCATCACGTTAAGTGAAACAAAAGTAGGTCACGTCACAACAAGAGTTGTCACATAAATTGTGATGCTAATTAAATAGCATCAGCCTATATTTTTAAAGCTTTAAATAACTTCAAAAAAATACTGAAAACAAGGTCTTTCCACTTCTCCATATTGGAGCTTGAGCTTCTTTTTACCAACAGAAGCAGCGAATCTCTTTTTTTCACAAATTCTCATCTAACTCAAAATAGTTATGAAATGTTTGCATTTACATTTTAACATCTGTAAATTCTGTGTTTAAGCCTTGATTTTGAAATAAACAATAAATGAGAAGCTGTACCAATACTTCTGTCAGTAGAGTGAATATTAATGTAATCATTTTATCAAATATATAGTAGGTGCACGCTAATTACTCTAAAGTTTTCTACTTCAGTTCTTGAACATTTTGAACTTGAAGGACCGGTGGATTCATCAAGTCTTTGGCGCTGAGAGAGAGTGTGGGCTGTGGAGGTGTCAGGAAGCTGTGCGGTGGGCTCCCTTGTGCTTACTGTGTAGCGGGCTCGCAGTGTGTGTGTGCTGGCTGGAATTTCACCCAGCTTTCCTCCCACTAATCAATTCCTCCAGCAGTCAGTCATGAGGGACGGCGAGCCAGCAGCTGGGTGATGCTCACACCGCCTGGCTCGCTCTATCCTATTGATGTGCCCCACTTTTACACTTTGCTAAAGATTGATGTGGCGCCATTCACCTCGCTGTGTGCTTTCTTGCCTTTCTTTCGCCTTTTCTGACATTTCTTTAGGCCTGTTTTTGTTCTTTGAGGGATGGAACGATACACACCTTCAGGTGTGATGCCTGGGTTTTTGATTCCGAGGTCAGCATTCGATTTGAGTTGTGATATTTTATTTATTTGGTTCAGTTGATCTCCAGTTCTTCTCAGATAGAACTTTTTGGAGGCCTGCTGTGCAAGTCCTCTAACGAAATGAACCCGAAATATCAGAGCTCTCTGAATTTGCAAGTGACTTCTGAGAAAAAAAAGATCAGATGGGGTTGGAGTCTAAGTGTGTGTGTGAATGTCAACTGGGATCTGAATACTTTCTGCATGTTTATTTTTCATAAATTCATATATTTGCCTGTATTTGAATGGTGAACGTACACTCATCAAGCATTTTTAAAGGGGGTTTACACTACTCCTGGGTAAGCTCTCAATTTGTTCACATAAAACAGTAGGGGTGTGACGAGACACTAATATCACGAGACGAGACACGATACTGGGTTCATGAGAACGAGACGAGGCGAGATTTAAAAATAACATTTTAAAGAAAACGTCAAAAATGAAAACTACAGTTTTATTTGACAAAATCATATAATGCAAACTTAACAGACTGGTTTCACCTGTTTCTTAACCATATCCCAAAATTTTCTATTGGATTCAGATACAGTGACTAGAAGATAGACAACTGAACCAAACAAAACTGATTATCATGTTTCATGTATCATGAAACCAGTTGGAGGTTTGGTGAGCCTTTGATCTTGGAATCTCATGTGGTCTTCATCTGTAGAGAAGAAAAAGAGATGCCTCTTGTGCTCCCTACAATTGTTAAAAGTGTTTATTTAAATTACTGTAGTTTTTCTGTTAACTTCTACCAGTCTGTTAATTAAAGAAAATTTAATAGGTTACAAAACCTTCAGAGTTTCCAGAGAGTTGCCTATTATCGTTATCCAATGGATGGATGATTAAAAAGCTGTATGGTATTTGTATTGTTAAAGTTTATATTATTTCAAATTAAATATTGCTTTCACATTTAAAAAGACATTTTCTACATCTGAAAGTCTTGGGATCATGGGATAGCAGCTTATAAATGATTATGAAGTGTTACCTCAGGGGTCGGCTTGGGGTTGTGAGGTGTTATCATAACAATTCAATAATGTAATGTGAATTATCAGAGCCAGGCCTGATGCCATCTGAGTGTGATTAATTTCCCAAAATCAGATGGTGTGTGCATAGAAATGTCGTAGTTAAAGAAGCAAGATGACAACTTTGTTTCTCAAACATAATCCAATTAAATAGTTTAAATAGTTTAAATAGTTTTATTTATGGTGTCATATTATACTTTGTTATGGTTTCAACTTATGGTGTCATGTATATATCGCCATATCTCTGAAATATATCAAGATATAAGTTTTTAGTAATATTGCCTAGTCCTCTCTCTCTCTCTCTCTCTCTCTCTCTCTCTCTCTCTCTCTCTCTCTCTCTCTCTCTCTTCCTGCTTGCCTTCTCCTTCAGTCCCCTGCTGTGCGTTGCAGAGGCATGGGAACCCAGCGGTTAAGCCAGTGAGTTATTGTTTGTTTTGATATGGTGGTATAGATAGTAATGCCTCCCTCAGTAGCGTGGTCCTGACGGAGAGGGGGTACAGTATGCTGGAGTGCTGCATTGGTGGCTTCAGAGTAGCGTGCCTGACTCATCCCACTCATCATCTTCTCCTGATGATAACTCAGGCTCTCTGCTGAAGCTCCTGCGTTCTCCGAGTGGTGAGGTAGTGCCGTAGGGTCAATTGTAATATCAATTTACAGCTACTGTATTACGCGCTTATGAATCTGCACACAAACTGAGTGCGTTTTTCACTAAAGGCCAACATTATTGTTTAGTGGTAGCCATGAGAACAGCCCCAGGGTGGGCTCTCTGGAGAAGTCTGAGTGTCGCCCCGGTCTACTTACCCCAGGGGGCTTGCCCGGTATGCGGCCTCCGCCTGCTGTGTCTCCCCTGCTGTGGGATTTTAGCCATTTTCTTTTTCATGTGTCTGTTCATGCACTTCTGTTCGCCTTCGGAAATCAAAACCCAAGATAAAAGAAGTGGACATTGATTAGCGATGCTGGTTTAACTGCTGGCGAAAGTCCAATTGTCATATGGGCTTTGTATTAGATCTGTTTCTTGTTTGCAGATGTGGGTCTGTAGTCTAGCACAATTGATTTTAAATGAACCTAAAATTAATAGCTGGCCATAATATGGACAGAAATGTCCAAAATTTTATTTTAAGGGCAGTTCAAAGTGCAAATTCCACTTCCTGGCTTTAGGGGGAGGCCTTACTGGTACATTTGTTTTAAGTTTTGTAAATTTGTTTTCTGACATGTTCATTTGTTTTGCACTTCAGGGCCATTGTAATTTTAGCATGTTCTCCTCCACCAGTCTTACACGCTGCTTTTGGATAATTTTATGCCACACTTGCAAAAATAAAAGCAGTTAAACATGGTTTGGCTTGTGATCATCCATTGATTATATTCCAGAGAAAACATCATCATCAAGTGGTTTCTTGTTTTTTTTCCAGAGCTGTATCTGTGTTACACTAACACTCTGAGTCTTGCTAAGACTGAACCAATGTTCATGTAATTGTATATGTTTAGTGAACATGATGCTTCGTGCATATGCACAAGGGCCAAAGGGCCAAACATCTGTCAGTATCAGTAAAGAAGGGCAAAAAATAAATCAGAATAAGTCTGTCACCCAGAGGCTAGCCAATAGATTAGAACTATCAAAACTAAAAATTTTGTTTTACAGAAAAAAATACTTTACTTTAACTCTAATGTAACACTCTAATGAAAATCATTTAGGTTGATATTCATTTAGGGAGAGGTGGTTGTATGCAGTAGAGGCGAACACTGACCTGCATCAGACTGATGAGGAAATTATGATGAAACATCTACTCATTATCATCCCAAACAAACAAACGTCTCGTCAGTGTGAGTTGGAGCCGTGAACATGTGTGGCCAAATGGATTTTTACAGGTGCAGACATCCTAAAACCAGTCAGATTTCTGAGTTGGTTAACAACTGGCAGTAAAGAGAGCACTGCATCCAATAAAGCTAGAAAAACATGCGCACTGTGGAATAATGAGGGACTGAACAGTGTGTTCTGTAAGTTCGTCCAAAGGTGGACGCTGGCTTGGATTGTATGCATGCACGCTCCTGGTCTCGCTGACTCTGTCTGGAGCTGTGTTTGTGTCTGAGAGTTTGCCCACAGCACTCAGCTGAAGAAACACTCTCTCACGCTGACGTCACGCCCCTGCTCTGGTACTGTAGCGTCCTCGGGGGGTCAGGGGTCACTATTTTAGAGCCGTCTAGGGTATTCTCAGCATAACCATTAAGTCTTTTCCACATGATCCGGCCCCTCGGCTCTCTCCCAAGCAGCAAAGACACTTCACTATCCCAGGACCCCACATCAATCAAGCTTCTCCTCCGGGTCTTCCTGTGATACTGTGGGTATAACCCCACCCACCAAAGTGGTTCTTTTTGTCTGTGCAGAATGTGAGCAAAATTCTCGTTTAATCCCTCAAAACCTGTGTCTGCAGTAGTTACCACTGGGAATTCACTCTTAGAATGACACTGTTACAATTTACCACAATGTCAAACGCCCTAAAATGTAGCCCTGAGGGATGCCAAGCGGCATTATTCAGGATTATTCACTAAATAATTATTCTAGGGTTCAAAGGGTTAACAACAACTTAGTCATTTTACATACTTTTACTGTATTTACACTGAACCATTACTGTGTTTCTTTATTTTAAGGACATGATCTTGAATTTGAAAATAATAGTAATCATAATAATTTTGTTTATTTAGAACTTTCCATTTGTAAAATGTGCTTCAAAACATATAATAGAATATATATCAAAAGAAGCAGCAAAAGAAAAAAAGTATTAAATATTAAAGTAGAATTAAATAAAAAAGAGAAAACATAACAGTAGTTATAAAAATAATGGTAAATAAAATATGAAATAAACATAAAACAAGATATAAAATAAATATGAATCAGACATTAATACAAGTTAATATGTCAATACACTAATCATTTAAAAAGCCTACATTATGTAAATAGATGTTTTCCTCTGCTTCTAGTGTTATATATAATTATAGAGAATCAAAGACTGACAGGCTGGAAAGAACAATGTGATTTTACACACCGCTATTGTGACTTTATTTTAGAATTGGTGGCCAACTAAGCACCTCGAGATGCTTGTACCAATAACCGGTAACCTAGTGGTAAAAAGAGGTGAGCTGGCAATCAGAAGATTATGGTTTCAGGTTATAAGTCATTTTCAATTCAATAAAAAAAAGTCTGAAAATTATAAATCAAACATAAAACATATTATTTTGGCAGGATGGAAATGATATTGCATGTATACACTATACTATTACTGTCTTCTTTATACAACCAAATCTGATCTAATCTAATCTGTCCTAACAGGGTGAACTACTATTATATCAAAAATGTAAAATAGCAATTCTCAAGAAAAGTACACATATTAAAAACTACAATTAAAAAATGTGTACCACTGCTGATCAAATTAAATTTGAACACATATTTCCATGGCTTCTGGAACGACAGGGGCTGAAACATTTTACCCCCTGCACTTCAAAGACCTTGGATTATGTCCCACTATTCCCTGATTGAGTTGAGATCTTATTAAAAAAAAAAAAAAAAAAAAAACATTTTACACGTATATAAAGAAGTGACAACAAAGTACTTTTTTTACAGGTTGGTCTGATTTACACAAGACTGTTCTGGAAGTAATGACAGAAACCGATCTGTCCAGTCACTGATAAATATTGCCATATTACAACCACTCTAAAAGAGGACGGTATTTTACCCCCCACTGCCCCAGGTGGCACTGCAGTGCTGCTTCCAGACTGAGCCTAGTCACACAGTAAAATGAGTATTAATCATAGGCAGAAGTATGAACATTTACTTTAAGAAGAGAAAAGGAAGTGATTTTAACTTGTTTTTATTCAAATGACATTCCAGTTTCTCCCTTAAAGTAAAATATATTGCAGTTTTACTGCAGTTACAAAATGAACACAGCAAAAAAAACCTTTAATTTAAATAAAAATGAAAAATTTATTTTTGATATTGAAAGTTTTGTAGTATGAATGTGTTTTGCTGTATGCTGAAGAGATTTGACTCTGTGGGCTTATCTGAATGGCTTTTTAAAGCACTGCATGAGCTGCACATCACACCGACTCTTACTGTTGACCACTGTGACCAGTCAATTCAGATAAGTCAAGTAGCGCTGAACTACTGTGCCATGTTTTAATGCTCTGTAGTGGGCTGCCTACTGCATTCCTACAACTCATCCCTTTAAAGCACAGCAGCAAAAATCATGTACAGTTTTGTTTGACCACATAGACTAGCATTCAAAAGTGTGGATTCATTATTCACCTGTAAATAGGAATAAATTACTTCAGCCAAATAAGGAAAAACACTGAATAATCTGTACCATACTAAATACAATATAGTGCTTTGTTGGTATGTCTACTGGGATAGCACTACTGTTCAGTATTGTTTAATAGTATTTAATAATTCTTTGTAAATTAGAGCTTTGTAATTGCTTTTCTTTTGAAAGGCTATTTAATTTATGCTGTAGTTTAGTTTGAGTTTGGGGCAGTGTTGGACTGGGCCATTAGTAACAATCTTGTGGGTTCATACCTAGGTTTGGCCGGTCGCCACTGTTTTGCTCTTGAGCAAAGCTCCTAACCCTCGCTGCTAGTACTAGTAGACCAATTCCGGGCTTGTGTTCTCTCAAAATCACTGTGTGTGTGTCGTCTAAGAGTACTCACTAGTGTGTATGTGTGTATTCACTGCATGGATGGGTTGAGGCCAAATTCCATCTGTGCCCAGAACATTTGTGGTGTATATATGGTTGTCTTGTTTTCAGTTAGTCCATGGTGGATTTTGAACTATATTTTAGATCATTATTATTTTTATGATCTACTATGTGTTATGATCACAGGTGGTTTTGCATTTAAATCCAATTTCTGGTTCTTGGCAGTAATATTGAGATTTGTTTTGCCTGTGTCACAATTATAAGATCAGTTGTGCTTAAGAGTTTACCTTTTTGGATCTCATCTTGACTTCCACAGTTCCCCTGAACTGACATGTGCTTAATACTAGTCCACACATAATACTAAAACTACACACACTATGGCTGAAGAGTATAGTGAGCTGTAATGTATGAAACTCAAAACAATAAACACTGTAGATAATGGATCAAAAATCTGGTACCACTTTAAAATAAGACTACCTTTATAAAGGGTTTATACATGGTTTACAATTAGTTTATTAGTGTTACTAGTTAGGTTGTAAATGCCTTAAAAAATTATAATTAATAATCAGTTATAACACATACATAGAAAAGGCAACAGTATAGATGGCCGTGGGTTCACTATTTGGCAAACAACAGGTCATTGTTGCATTTTCTACGTATATGTTTTAACTGATTTGAAATTATTTTAAAGGCATTTACAACCGCATTAATAACCATTAATAAACTAATTGTAAATCATTTATAAACCCTTTATAAAGATGGTCTTATTTTAAAGTGGTACCAAAAATCTTGTATTTGGAACTGTAATGTAGTATCATAAGTTTTAAAGCAAAATCCTATTAATGCAGTGTTAACAGTGTTCCCCTGCTTCTGCAGCTCTGTATGTCATTTTGCGCATATCAAATACAGCAATATTGTTATTATACAGCAGATTATACACTACAGGAATCTATACAGTAATTCTGAAGTCATTTATTAAAGGGCTGAAATTCAGAATGCTTCCATGTTGTATAACACTGTTGATCTTGTAATGAGGGAATATACTGTATGTGCAAGAGTCTGAGTCATATCAGCCGTCGGGTTCACAGACAAAACGTTCTCTCCAGTCTGCATCGGCGCACCCACACACCCCCAGTGCTGCCTGGATGGAGCTTGGCATCTCCCAATATGCACTGCAGTATACACAGCGCTCTCGGTGGGATTATCATGTCATGAGCGCAGCACAAGTGTAAATAGTTGGAGCTAAGCAGGGTTAAAGTCAAATCCCGCACTGCCTCTTCAGCACTTAGCCAGCACAGCACTCGCGCCTGTCAAACACTCAGCTCTCGCGTCACTCTGCCAGTTCATCAACTCCACGCTAATGGCTTTAACCCTCAGAAGTCTAGATATATTAATAATAACACCACTGATTTCATTACGAGTTACGCAGTGCACATTCTGTATCAGCAGCTTCAAGTCTGCATTTCTCACTTTTATTCTGTTGCAGTGCCAAAAAAATGTCAAACATTCCAAAATTATACATGATGTTTATTTGGTAAAGCTACACTGCACACACAGGCTTTTTAGTAAAGCTCAGATAGATAATTTATGCATGCAAAGCTGTCACAACAGGATTTTAGTTGATTTTTGGTCATATTTTGTAAGGCGTTCCTCACAATTAGAACCGCAATATTAAACCCTTCAAACTGTCTTTCAAAGGCCTTTCCCTTTAAAACATTGCCCTCAAACATCATTAATCACAAACTAATTTCATAGCTTGTATGAACCATTTATAGTAGCTACTGAGTCATATTTAGTAGATGCTGAATCATTTATAGCAATTATTGAATCACGACTAGACACTCACACTCACCACACTTGTGTGGAACACACAGAGTGTGTGTAGCCTCTGCCTTTAATCCATTCATGCAGTGAACACAGACATACATACACACTTGTTTATTGTACATACTAAATCATGTATAGTCAATGTAAAATCATTTATAGTAGATGCTGAATCGTGTATAGTAAATGTAGAATCATTTATAGTAGATGCTGAATCGTTTATTGTAGATACTGAATCATGTACAGTAAATGTAGAATCATTTATAGTAGATACTGAATCATGTACAGTAAATGTAGAATCATTTATAGTAGATACTGATCATGTATAGTACATGTTGAATAATTTATAGTAAATGTAAAATCATTAATAGTAGATACTGAATCACATATAGTAAATATTGAATAATTTATACTAGATACTGAATCATGTATAGTAAATATTGAATAATTGATAGTAGATACTGAATCATGTATAGTAAATATTGAATAATTGATAGTAGATACTGAATCATGTATGGTAAATGTAACATCATGTATAGTAGATTCTGAATCATGTATAGTAAATATTGAATAATTGATAGTAGATACTGAATCATGTATGGTAAATGTAACATCATGTATAGTAGATTCTGAATCATGTATAGTAAATATTGAATAATTAATAGTAGATACTGACACATCTATAGTATATATTGAATGTTTATAGTTATAGAGACTTACTGAAGATAAGCTACATGTAATATTCAGTCGTTTTGTTATTGCTGGTGATTAGTGGGATCTCTGAGGGTCAGTGTGTGGGCGTGTTGGGGTTATACGTAGGGGAACTGAACTCTGAGGTGATTTCTCGTCCCCTGTGCGCTCTCTTTCTGTTGGGGTGGTCTCACACTGGGCAGTATTTGGTATTGCACTGGGCATTGATTGGTGCTCCACTGCTGTGTGGTGAATGTCAGTGTCCTCTAAATGATCATCAACTGAGCAGTCTGGCCACCGGCGCTTCCTGCAGTAGAAAATCTGCTGGTTCCTCTTTTAAATGCCAGCAAGTGCAGGACATGCAGAGAGAGCGCTCAGCCGCAGAGCAGAGGGAGACTGATAGATAGAGGGAATGAGCATAAAACGCTGGGTATCTCCTGAGGGGGGGATTCTTTCATCACACACTCTCTCTCTCTCTCTCTCTCTCTCTCGTTAGTGTTCTCATGTTCTCTTTCTTTTTTCTTTCTAACACCTAGCTCTCCCCATATTTCAGTCTCTTTATCTCTCTCTTTCTCACTTTGATTTCCTCACTTTCTTTGTTTACTCTTTCTGTCTCTCTATCTGTCTCCTTTCTTGCTTTCTGTGTCTCATATTATGTTTGTTTATGTCTCTCTCTTCAGTCTCACCATCTCTCCTTTCTGTCTCTCTCTCTATCTCTTTTCTTTCTTTTTGTCACTCAGCTTCTCTCTCTGTCTCACTTTTTGTCTCACACTCTTCTCGCCTTGTTCCCTCTCCTTTTTATTTTCTCTATGTCCCTCTATCTTTTTCTTTCTCATTGTACATTTCTCACATTCTGTCTCTCTCTATATTCCTTTACCTTTATTTTGCAATTTACATCTCTCTCATATTCTGTCTCTCTCTATTCATGCTCCTCTCTTTCTGTCTCACTTTCTGTTACTCTCTTTTCTTTTTGGCCCCTTTTTTACCCTTTATCATATTCTGTCGCTATCCTTTTGACTCATTGTCCCTCTCTTTATTTCTTCTTTTCTGACACACTCTCTCTCTCTTATTCTCACTTTTTTCAAATTCTGTCTCTCTATTTACCTACTTTCTTTCACACTTTATGTCTTTGTCCATGCCCTTTGTCACTGTTTCTCTTTCACTGTTTCTCTCTTTTTTTTGCATATTATCTCTTACATTCTGTCTCTTTCTATTTCTCTGTCTCTCTCACTTTCTCTTTACTCACTTTCTGTCCCTCTTTGTCTGTCTCTCTCCTTCTTTCTCCCCCATTTTTCTGTTTCTGTCTCTCACTCTGTTTTCTCATTTTCTGTCACTCGCTGTTTCCCACCTTCTTTTTTCTTGTGTTATCTCTAACATTCTGTCTCTCTCACTTTCTCTTTTCTCACTTTCTGTCCCTCCCTGTCTGTCTCTCTCCTTGTTTCTCACTGTGTCACTCTATTTCTCTCTTTCTGTCTCTCACCTTCTGCCACTCTCTGTGTCCCTCTCTTTTACACTTTCTTTCTCTCTTTTTGACTCTGTCTCTCTCCCTTTCTATTACTCTCTTAAACAGTCTGTATTTTATTTCTCTTGCTGGAATCAGAAAGCATGGTGTTGTAATACTGGGGTGGCTATTTTCAGCTGAGCGAGAGAGAGCGAGCGAGCGAGCGTGTGAGTGGTAGTTTGCAGGAGTCATTATCACGCTCTCCCAAAAGCCTGTTAGAAATGGTAGAATTTGGACAGCGCGCTGATATGATGTGTGATTATGACTGTACAGAGGAACAGTTGTCTGCTAGGGTGAGAGCTGTGAACTCTAAATTGTTCATCATTCAAAGAACCTTTTGTGCATTTTTATGAAGGTAAACAGAGGCATCAACAGCTGCCTTCAGCTGATTTACTCTCATAAATCCATAAGTCTAGCCTCATGCTGGAGAGATGTGTTTAGAAGCTGTGGTCTTGTATGTTCAAGTTGGACAGAAAAACGTATCAGGATGTTGAATTGCAGCCTTACCATGTTTACTGTATAAAAGAAGCACAACTTTATGGTTTGATGCTCTGAGATCAGTAAGTGCGTATTACTGTCTGTTTTTGGTATTGGTTAATTTAGTTGCTTGGAAAAAACATAGTTTTTACTAGACAAAATGAAGACACTAAAACATTAAAACCTTTAAAAAATATTGAAAACAATTTTGAGAGATATTATAAGAAGAGAAATTATATAACTTAAAGTTTTATGCAGTTTTCTTATCGTCTCATTTGGACACTCTCTGCCCTAATAGCTGACATTTCCAACTGAAATGTCCCACTCCTCTTCTTTCAGCTGTATACTGTTTGAGGGGTTCTTGCATTCACAGTCTTTTTTCAAATCACCCCATTGCCATTTACTTGTCCAATAACACATTTTTATATTCTATTTTTTATTTTTGAGCCAATTTATGGTGTATTGGTCCATGAACCACCTCCATTTGAACTTCAGTTTTTGCCAATAATAAACATGGTGTGTCCTAACTTTTCCTCAAAAGATATATGATTTTTTTTGTTCAGTTACAATACCCCACTCACCAACTATTGTTGTTTGCATATATTACAAATGTTAAAAATGCAAAGATTTTCATAGGGTGTCCTACATTTTGAGACATTTGTAATATTAATAAAATCTCTAAACTTGATAAAATTATTAACAATGAATGAAAGGTACAACTATTGTTAAGGTTAAGATCTAGATTATCTTTAAGAATATTGCATAAAAAACATGAATTTTCCATTGGAATCTTGAATTCATTAGACCTTGCTTCGTTCAGTCATCCCTTTTTGGTATTCTCTGCTTTGATTTGTATTTTATATTGCATGTAAAATGAATTCTACTCTGCAGTCACTATAAATAGTACATATATAAACAGAGTTGATAGATGTGAAACTATTACTATAATAATCCCCTCAGCTATTGATGAATAATAGCCAGTCTAAAACCTGTTCCGCATGAAGAAATCACAATACTGCTGCTTCCACTGGAGCTTCTGTAAGTGTTTATCCAATCCAGTTGGAGAGCTATGAAAACATTGCGTCTACAGCAGCTGGAAGAGTGAAAATGAATGTGTTCCCTCAAAACCGTACAGTAGTTTTAACCACTTCAGTGTGAGCGTGTAATAAAACATGTTTGGGAAGAAAAAAGGAAAGCATTGCTGGTGGTGACAGTTTGAGATGGTCTAGCGTCTTCGGTTGGTGATATTGCGGTGTCTTGGCTGTGATTCCAGCCCGTAGCCCGGGGACTGTTCAGGCACTATGAGAGCATCAAAGCTGAGCTGAATAATTTGGTAATGTATAGCGCTGGGGATCGCTGTAAATGGCAGGAGCAGACTGATTGCACACCACTAACACACTGCACATGTTTCAGCTTAGGAGTCTGTCTGCAAGCCCTGACTTAACAGCATGTTATGGCGGTCGGGGAGTCCAATCTCCGCTTCAGACCTACAGTATGAAAGAGGGGGTCTGGGGGGGCTGGGTGGGTGAGAGTGTGGTGGTAGGGGGTGAGTGCAGAAAAAATACTATGAAAAAAGACAATTGATTTTTTGAATAAATTGTATTAGGGCTGCTTTCATCCTGCTTGAGCAGTCATGATTACCCCGTTAACCTTGATTAGATGGTTACTCCTAACAATTACTCGTTAACCTGCGGATTAGTTGCAAATGATTGCTTATCAATTTTTCATGATTATTCACTTAAACTTGATTTTCAAAATATCATTGATCAAAATGCTTTTGTTTAATGAGCAATAACAGTGATTAGATGCTAGTTCGCTTGATGATAATGCATATTTAAAATTGTTCAGATTATTTCCAGTAAAATAAAATATATATTATTTATTATTTACTTTTGGTATCAGATTACATATGTTATAATTCCTGCAACTGTTAAATAAGACAATTATTCAAAAGCAGTCGAATTACTGTTTATGCTGAGCTTATTTGTAAGCCTTTTTTTTTTTGCATTGTTCAAAACATTATTTCTCGATTATTTGACTAGTTGTCAAACTCATGATTATTAATTTAATCAGTAAAGTCTGACTGATATTGATTGGACATACATCCTGCTTTTACCATTAAGTTATTAGTTTTAATGCAGAAACTACTGTGAAGCTACTGTGCATAACTGAATAATTTGATAACTGTCCCACAGGGCGCTCTTTCATTAGAATAACAGAAACTGTTATTATTATGAAACTGATATTATTAAGGTGTAAAAATCTGAAATGTGGGTCAATGTACTTAGTTTAAGGAGTTAATACTGAGCATTTCTGACTATGTATTTTGGGAAAAATATTGATCATAATGTTGAGACTTGTGATCTAACAGCCATGCCAGTGGGAACCCAATATGAATTCTTTTTTGTTTAACTCACAGTAATATCAATGTAATCAGTATAAACTAATGATTAAAGTTATAATACAAAAAAATATATATATATATATGTATAGCTTTGCCCCCAGCAGTGTAATATTGGTACAACTTATGACTGGTAACTTTTATTTTTTCAAGCTGCTAGTTATTTGAAAGGAACACGGTCATTTAGATGGCAGTTTAGCCTGTTAGTGATTAGCCTGTTAGCAGCTAGGCTGTTGGCTAACTGGAAAACGGTTGCTGGGCTGGTGGTTTTTTGGCTAGGCTGTTAGCAGCTAGGTTGTTATCTTATGTTATGTAGCTATCTAACAGGTACATGGTCGCTAAGATGGTGGTTTAGTGGCTAGGCTGTTAGCTGACAGTATCTAGTTATCTAGCTAACTAACTAAGACTTCACTCTATCTGAAATTAGATTTTATCATCAGTACTCAGGTTAGTTATTAATAAAAATATGCTGAGCTATAACTCTGTGTATCTGTACTATATTCTGTCCATCCAATTGCTCTGTCATTCTCCTCTAAACATTTAACTATAAGGGGAGTTTCAGTGTGTGCACAGGACTTAAACACAGGACTTGTGCAATTTACTGGTAACACTGTATAACTTAGTAATGTTTTTACAAGAACCGTATACCTCGGTGATGTTTTGACAGGGTATGACTGTATAAAAAAAGTTGATACCAACCCTACTAATATCTTTTTACTATAATAGTAGGACAAGTTCAATTATATTAAATACAAATTTCATATTAGCCCAGCTAAAGGAATTCTTCTGTAAATAGCCTTACTTGTTATAAGTAGTTTGTCAATACCTGAAACACTGACTATAAAGTAAATCTATGTGTATATAAAAAGTGAACATTATTCCAGTGATGGTATATGTTTATATGTATTCACTGCACATTCACATTTGACCTTGTAGGTGTGCATTTTTTATTTATGCTTTTATTACTCCTAGCGTCCTTGAGCCGTATCATAGAGATTCTTTTGATTCGGTTTGTGATGAATTTTGTTGACCGAAATGACCCTACCATTAAATCTGGCGTATTGCCAGAGAGTGCGTCTCATTGGTCCTGACGCTGTGAGGAATAGCTGAATGAATGTGTGAGCTAATCAGTTTCACTCGGAGCACACTGTGTTTTTGGACTAAACACACTCACTATTTTGAATGACATTCCTGTAATATAAACACTTCCTCAGTCATCTGCCATGTTCTGTGTGTGTGTGTGTGTGTGTGTGTGTGTGCTGTGGAAGTGGGTGAGGTGGTGGTGCACTGCAGGGGCCACCGTGTGGGCTGTGGACGATGATGAAGTGTCATCTTCAGACTAGACATCTTTTCATATATACGGGAGAGGCATGCTGGTTTACTCTTCCTATACAGTATGTATATACATTCAGAGAGCTCTCGTGGAGCTGCAGAGAATCCTGCTGTAATGGATTCAGCGGATGTGGAGGAACTGCCTTGCACATTACACACACATTATGCTCTTGAACCGGGTTAAGAGTGTGTTATGTTTTCAGTAGAATGGGTAACAGATTCATTGTCATTGCGTAACACTCCACTGAAAAGGTGCCACCATTGGCATACTCTAGGGCTCTACGATTTATCATAATTTTATTGTTATCGTGATATCGTGATCAGCTTTAATGACACAATGAATAATATATCAGAGCACCTTTGTTTCAATAAAAAATAATAATATTTGACACCACTTATTGATGTATCGCAAACAAAAACAATATTGATATATTAAAATGTTCCAAAACCTATTATCAAGGTCATTATCAGATTTAACAAATGATTATATTGATTTGAGGTCATATCTACCAGCATCTGTTTATGCATTAGAGAATAAGAAAATTGCCACAATAAAAAATTCTAAATTCTAAAGTTGAGTTAAATTCAATGAGTGAATCTATTGTGTATTATATTTCTATTAATACCAGACTACTATATTGACTGTTTATCTTGGCTGGTATTAATAATCTGCATTATCAGTTATCCATGTTTAGACTAAAACTGCAGGTAATTACTGATGTTTATATCAGTTGGTGCTGGGGAATGCATGGTGATTAAATCAGTCAATAAAGTACCTTTTAATTAAAACGATTAAATTAAAAACCAAGAAATGTACTTATTTTTAAATCTTGGCTTTTATTGCTTTCTTTGGAACTTTGGAACTAACAAGTCACAAAATGATAAAAAAAATATGATTTATCATCATATATATCATATCATATATCATAAAAACAAAACAAACTTACTAAGACTCATTTTTGTATGAATTAATAATAGCGTAACACATAATGTAACATAAATATATGTATTTTTTTTGTAGTGTAACACATAAATGAATTAGCAAAAATCTACCTCAACACTAAAGATTGTAATATTTGTACATGTACAAATGTACAAATGTAATGTAATCTAATGTACATAAACTGCAAACATTAACAACTATAAAAAATACTATAGCTTTAAAGTTAATAATAGACTGATGTTATTAATACATATTCATTTAATAAGAATCAGTTTTTATTATTGAATTAAAAATTAAATAAAACACTGTGTCATGATATATTGTTTACAATACAATATTGGTCTATTTATCATATAATTCTATGTTTAAAGTACAGTGGATGGTTTAAAACTATGTGTAAAAAAAATAAATATGTTAAAAATTCAGAATAATAAAGGTTGTGTTCTAACAGTAATGAAATACCCTGTATTTTTAAATGTGTGCATGTGATTTAGATTAGAGTTTGCTGAATCTTTTAGTGTCGAGGTGAACCTCGCTATAAACTATTCCCCTGAAGGGACCCTGCAGCCCCGTCTTTTAAAAGCGCAGCTTTGTACGGCTTACGTTGTCTTTGCAGATTTTACAGCCGTGATCTCAAGGATAATTGCTTAGCCACTGACAAGCAATAACCTGGGTTTCACTGAAGAGGTGTTTTCCGACCTTGAGTAAAGCACTTTCTAATCTAAAGACTGGATCTGACGCCTGCTGCTGAGCAACACACAAAGAACACTCTGGCTGTTTTTCATGTCATCCTGTTGCCTGCTCGTTCTGTGTTAAGATTACAGCTATGTTAATGATCATTGGACTGTGGCCATCTGCATTAGCTGAGCATCTCCGTAGCCAAGATGATGTCATATCTGGAGCTGCATGGGCTTTCAATCTTCTACAGCAGGTTCTGATCATAGAGAATAAGATGAAGCATAATGATATCATTGTGGCAACCTGTGGTAACCTACAGTACGTCTCAATTACATCGTGAGATGGTTATAAACATGGTCATTAGGACGGTTATGTGGATTCCTCTGCCGTTAAAAATCTTACGTTGCGTTTTCTTTGCCCAGATAGTGTCATAACTGGCTCATCGTTCACATCTGACGTCATGGCTCGTGATCATGCAAAGCATCCAGCTTCCTCCATCATCAAGTCTCAAGCATCTGTGCTCTCGCTGAGCCACTTGTCTAATGGCGTCTGACATGGGCTCATCAGAGTGAAGATGAATGAAAGCTGAGCTGAAATGATCATAAAGACATTACAGGCAGCCAGCCAGCCTCTCTGCTAATCAACTCCCTGCTCTTAACGCCCAGATTTTCAAATCTTATGCTGTCAGACATCAAAAAGGGGGCTGCCGTTCCCCTGGTCTTTCCTTTCCTCTGTCTCCTCTTTCCTCCCTCTCTCTCTCTCTCTCTCTCTCTCCCTCTCTTTCTCCTACTCTTCTCCTCCCTGGAGACAGTGCAGATCTTTTCTGGTCAGATCCACAGGATGTAGAAGTGAGGACTTGAGAAGCTTCTTTTACTTTATAAAACACTAGACTCATCTGAAGTATTGTCAGTCATGAGGCCAGAATAAATGAACTGGGCTAAGTGCAGGGTTCGTACAGTCATGAAAAACCTGGAAAAGTCCTGGAATTTGAAAACAGCAAATTCCAGACCTGGATAAGTTTTGGAAAAATAAAAATACCCAGAAAATTTGGGAAAAGTAATGGAAATTTGCTCTACAAATCTTAGTGTTTCCGTTTATCGACTAAGAAAAGCTATTTTGGTGTTAAAAATAATTGAATGTTTAGGCAAATCCATCGTGTCACATCTGCACTGATATTTCAAGGACTGTACGGTCATGAAAATTGCCGCAAAGGTTTGGAAAAGTCATTGAAATGTATTAGTAAAATAGTGTATGAACCCTGTAAGTGGTACTGAGAAGTTTTTTACAAAAAAAATGTTTCATGTAAGCCATGAGTGATGCAAAGAAAACGTTGAAGTATGATTTGAGCATCCAGACAGAGATGCATTTCTACAAATCAGATTGTAATCAAATTTCAAACCACCTCCAAACGTGGATTTCTTGTGATTTACTGCTGCCCAGACTAACAAAAATATATCTGAATACAAACTGGATACAGTTCTCAAACTTTTTTACTTTTAGGACCCCTTTGTGGATGGTAAGGGTTACTGCGGCCCCCAATCCACCACCTTACACAGAATAAAGAACAAAAATCACAGGTACTCTGTGTTTTGTTTTTGTTTTTTAATCAGGCACCACTTTTTAAGAAAATACCTTTTAAGTCATATGGATAAGGATAAATGGACATATTATATATAGATGAAATACAACCTCCAATACTTTTGAGTACTGTTAATCTAGCCTTATAGGTGTAGCAAGTTGTTCTTGTCCCACTGTTAAATTGAAACCTCATCTGTCACACACATGCAATGTTGTTAAATATATCCATTTCAATAAAATAGCACAGAAAAAATATTGTCAAAATGTACTGTTTGCTGGTATAGTGAGTAAAATGCTTTCCAAGTAATTTTGGAAGCAAATTTTGCAATATTAAACCAAACCTCCAGTAAAAATTATACTGGTTAACTACTGTGTATTTCTATGCTTATTTAAGTTTCTGAGATAGTATTAATATTAATTCTATTCTATTACTATGTATATAAAGACTTGTATACCTTTACTTTTCTTTTTAATAAAAATAGGCAATTTTTCAGTATGTCAACAACATTTCAACTCTGTGTGTATTACAGTCAGTATTTTCAGGATTGAAAGGCAGAGTTTAGTGAAAGGTGTGGTTTGACTGGTTTACCCTAATTTGGATGCATTATATCCCATGCATTATATCCCTTTACATTAATATGTGATGACCTGTGCAAAAAATATTAGAGTTAAAAAAGTAGAATGCAGAATACTCTCCACTCCTGGTTACAAAGTGTTATTCTCTTCCAAAACACCCTAACCCAATATATTTAATGTCTGTTATCAGTACGCAGCTCTGTCTCAGTCTTCTCTCTAAGTGATAACACACATGTCGTCTTTGTCTTCTGTTCTTGCAAAGTGGCTGAGAAGATGAAAGGAGATTTACACTCTTTTAAAACTGACAAGCGCTCCCCTAGCCGGTTGTGTTTAGTGCATGTGTTATGAGTGAGAGCAATCTGTGTGATTGTGCAGCAGCAAAGCTCTCTGCAGCACATTTGTCCGTCCTCAGGCGTTCCTGCCTGGGCACCACTCAAGTGCCTTTTGTGTGTCAGATCTTGGCGCAGTGTTTATGTACAGTGGGTGTTTGATCAGAATGAGGTTTAATGGCACACACAGATGCATGTTCTGTCATTCAAGTTCAGCTGTAGAGCCTCTGTGTGTGTGTGTGTGTATACTTCATTCCAGGCCAACAGATGGCACCATCTTGGTAAACTGCTTTTTGGAAATCTAGGAAATTCAGGAGAAAAACTAAGAAATAAAGAAATATGCACAGGCCTGTCCAATGTAACTCCAATTTCAATATCACTGTAATCATTGTAGCTAACTATATGTATTTACCCTTTTTTCCTTTTCAATTATTACCTACCATGTGCTTTCTTTAATACACATGAAGTGGCACAGTATTGGGTTGGGTTTCCTAAAAACTTTTCTTATAACAGAGATGATTCTCAAATGGCTGAGCAGTAATCACAGTAATATGCACTTTTTCTACCATATACTTTAAGGAATATACTTGTCAAGAGCTAAGCTGATCAACAAGCTTGACCAGCAAGTTGTTTTGTTCAATAGAACGCATCATTTTATATTACGGTTTAGATGACAGTAGTAATTTAGTTTATTTAAACCAGGGTTACTGTAGTATGTGATGTCAATTGCATGCAGTCATAAAAAAGTACATTTACATGTTCAGACACAATATTACAGACTATTAGCTATAAAATTGTGGAAAAGCTGCGTATCAATGTTAAAAACAGACATACTATAGCAGCCATTTTGGCTGCCTGAATTTAGCCAGTACTCCTATAGAAGAAAAATATATTTGAACTGCTTCAGACCCCCTTTTCATCCTGGGATTGTTGCTGTTGAGAGCGTGATGTGTTTTCTTTAGGCTTTGCTAATAAGAGACTCAGTAAATCAATAGTGACATTTTGAATTCCACTCCTTCTCTTTGGAACGCTCATGATTATTTTAAAGAAGGCAGGAAGTCAATGTATATGTTTATACGTGTGTGTGTGTGTGTGTGTGTCTGAGTCACGGTCTTTTCTAATTGCTGGGCTCTTTTTCAAACCGAAGCTGCCGCACGACCAGCTACTGAATTGGCTTCTAGTTAAGAGCTGAGTGGTTGAACGGAGCTCCTCCAGTAGCGGTTAGAAGTTCAGCATGGCGCCTCCATTGCACCGCTAGCCCACTTCGCATGAGCACGGGTCTGCATATTTTTGCATCCATCCCAACGTAATGTCTTTTAATGGCTTTAATGGGGGCTGCTCATCAGTTTCGAGTGCGTACTAATCCTTTGTGAGGGGCTTACCCGCTCACTAAACCAAAATAAATAAATCAGTGTCGGCTAATTTAGCTGCGTTATGAATTGCAAATGAGGACCTCATCATGCCTTCGCTGGTGCATCATTACATGGTGATAATGTGAGCCACGGCTGTTTATGGCCTGTGGTCCGGGACCGCCCACGCTTCCTCCTTTCGTTCAGGGCTACTTGCTATTGTTGTTGCTGTTCTTGGCCATTTTCCTGCCAAACTATCGCTGCAGTTTTCCCTCTTTACCCCAGGAGAGCTCCGGAGCAGTTAGCGCTCTCTCTTTTTCCCCCATTAGCATGTTCACACTATAGCTGGGCTTTAGAACATAAAGGGTCGGCTTCCCAGACAGGGATCAAGCCTAGCTGTAGACGGTATTTTCGTTTCAGTGGACCTTGTCTGTTCAGCATGATGTGAAGTCCAAGACTAGGCTAAATCCCTGTCTGAGACACTGCCTTCTACATTCACTGACACTACAAGTCATAAAATACATAATCATACTCCTGACTTTAGTGATAAAAACTCAGATTTTAAATGTGGATGTGTGTATATTTAGGGTTTTATTACTAAAAATGTACTAAAAGTGTATATAAATGTACTCCTTCTAACATGATGCCTTTAAATAATCCAATATGAGTAATACCTAGAGTGTGCCATATAATATGGTATGCAATAATATCACCAATATTTTTGAGTATTGTGAACAATTTTTTTAACTTGAAATATCGTGCCTAGTGAGAGATCTGTCCAGTATCATTTATTTGACTGTAATCCTGGACATATGGAGGCATTTGAAGTGCATTATTAGTATCATGACATTCTGAATCATTGGTTTCTGTTACAAATCTGATAAAAAATGTTGTATTTTTAATATCTCAGCTAGGGGTTTGCCATTACATATCATGTGCAATAATAAAATTACATTTTCATGTTGTAGCACTGGTGTATTCTTGAAATAATTGTTTAATTAAGTGTTTTTTTTTTAATTGCCAATACCTTTATTGCAAAAATACCATGAAATATTGTGACATCATTTTAGACCCATATTGCCTAAGTGATACATTTATCAACTTAGTCCATCATATTATAGAGTATCGTACAGCAGTGAAGAGCAAGGCTAGTGTTAAGGCCACACCACACCCATTTTCATATGTCAGGACTTTTAATCAAATCAACTGTAAATGATAGGAGATGCCATTGTTGGTGTTTAATTTTGTTAGATTGACTTGAGGCAGAACAGGTTCTGTTGAAAAAAGCAAGAATATATATTATAAAAATATATAATATATAATAATATCTTTTGGAGAACTTTTATTAATCCTATCTGGATTTTGTATATAATTACACCCTCAGTGTATAGAATTAGACCTTTTATGTCATTCTTATATGCACACAGTTGCCTAGTTGTGAACATTAATGGTGCCCTTCATTAAAAACAGCATAAAGAGGCTCTTAGAGAGCTTTAGTACTGTCTGTAGTGTACAACACATTTTTACCCAGGTAGTACATTGTTTACCTGAAATGTTCCTCATAGGCTGCTGTGTGTTGTTTAAAATTTTAGAATTGAAAACCCTAAATGTTAGAGTAGTAAACAGACATGTTAGGCTAAAGCTAATGTTGGCTATCTGTTGGTCAGCTGTTCAAAAGCTGGTTAATCAGCTTTTTTTTTTTGAATGACCACCTTTTAACCACTTTGACCACACAAAATCATCAACCCACAACATTTGGTATTGAACTCAGCAGTGTTCAGCAGTGTCTACACAGAAATTTGCACTTTTTATTTAGGGCAAATCATTAGCATTAGGCTAAGACAATGCTACTCAACAAAACCTAGGCACAGCATAGTAAAATACCCTGTAGAATGTGTAAAATATCTGCATTAGTTTCAGAACTTTTCTTCATACTTACTTAACTTCAGGGTGATATTCGAGGTCAGTGTCATAGCTAGGACGGACACTGAGATAGAACCTGTTAAGAGATAAGGCTAATGGACAGTGTTTTACACCTTAGCCTCTCCAGTGGATCCTCTGTGCTAACATGGCTAGCGACTTGCGTAGTCTGCCATACTGACGTGATATTCCTAGCTTCTTCTCTCTTGCCATTTACTTTCACACTTATAATGTCCTTTCCCCTTTTCGCTGCTCCTTTGTTCTTATGGTTTCTTTTTAAAAAACATGTTTCTACAGAATGAACCCTAGAGAGCTGATCAAAGAGCAGCTGTGGAGTTTTAAAGGCTAAACCGACTGAGCTTAAAGGTTCAGCCTCGTGGTGATACTTTAAAAATTGTCTCTGGTCTCTATAGTCTCTGATAATCCTCCCTCTCTTTTTATTGTATCTCTACAGTGTTTTTTTATGATGTGGTCTAGTTTTAATTGCACACAGTGTACCACCAAACAGAACTGGAGAACTGCCTTGAATTGTGGTCTGCTTTATTCCAGTACAGTTACAGTAAATTACGATTCAATATGTTGCAATACATTGCTAAGTCCAATTTTAGGAAAACTCTTATAGTATAAAAACCCAATCATATTTATAAAATTGACATTTCATGCAGTCTAACATGGTGGGATACAGCACTACTATATAGAATATTTAGAAGGTGGGGTTAAAACAAAACACAAAAAAGTAATAAGCAAAAACTCTGCAGAGTGTAAAAAAACAAAATATTGCGGTACGTTGAGATATATCTATATATTAATATGTTCTTACACCCTAACATCTGTGCACAAAATGGACAAATAATTAGATGGGTGATCATGCTGTTGGATTACACAATATCAATGTAAAAAACAACATTTGGATAAATTAGTTTAAGCTATATAGTAATTAGTCTGTGTTACGAGGGAGACGGAGGGATGGATGTAAGTGCAATATATTATTTATTAAACAAACAAGATAAAATAAAACAAAGAAACTAAGACTAGGATACATACGGGCAACAAGGATACATACGGACTAAGGATGCAAAGATACAAAAGATACAAAGGATACAAAGATACAAAGATACAAAAGACTCGACACTGAACATTCTAACAGAGGGGCTTAAATACAAGAGGACAGTGAGAAACACCTGGGCTTGGGTGACGAGGGGGCGGGGTAACAGACAGGACACAGGTGAGAACACTAACTGGGGCGGAGCTAGGGTGGAGACAGGTACAAAACACAACAATAGCACATGGCTGGGAAACATGACAGGTAAACAGAGGGGCAGGAGCACAAGAGACAAAATAAGGGAGAAACAGAAGACAGACATGGGCTAAGGTGTAACAGTCTGGCTGAACTCATTTTTCACAGGAAAAAAGAAGACCGGTTCAGGCATTCAGTGTGAACCTCTACCTCGTTTTATTTCTCTTTGTCTCATGTGCTCTATGTCTATGTCGCTCTCCTTCACTCTATGTAGCTTTACCTATGTAGCTTAGCTCTACCTCACTCTGCCTCGCTCCAGACTCATTATGTCATGTAAGTACCGTCTCCAGCATGAGGTGCTTCCTCTGTAATTTGAGTGTTCTGTTCTTTATAATATTACTGCAGCTTTTTTAAAGTGTTTATCATAAAATCTAATTTCCTGATAATGATAATAATATGATTTATCTTACAGCCCTAACCTCTACAGTAAATACAGAAAGCCACCTCACTCACTGTGTGTTTTTATAGCTTGCATTCTCTTGGTGCGTTCCGGTACATCTTCTCTTGGACTCGCACTTCTTCTGGGACACTGATATTGCATTTACACCCAATACACTACATCCATCCTTACTCAAATGCCAGAACAGCAGAAGCAATCTGCCAAACACGGCCCACCGACTCATCCCTCAGCGGAATTCTTCATGCTGTCAGAATGGCAGTGCAGTGCTCCTGTTGGTTTCATTCAAGCTTATCCAGTACAGTGTTTTTACCTTTTACAGGATACAAGACATTGCAGTAAAATCAATACTTCAAAGGGTCTTAATTGAATAGCCTCTTTTTATACTGTTCCTCATGAAGTCAGGGCTTGCTTCTGAATTTCCTTTCAAACATTGTGTTTATAACATTCTGTGTCTTCTAAGCAGTGAAGGCTTCTGCAGCAGGTAGATGTGGGGAACAGAAGTAAGGCGACTGTGAGAGACTGTGTGGGCGGGGAAGTGTTTAAAATCATGCATGGAAAGCCTGATTAGTACCTTTCACTGGAGCTGAATGTGTCTGTGAGGACAGCTTCACTTATCTCTGAATGGAATCGGAAGCAGGCATCTTTTTTTTTTGTCACCCTTATTGAACGAACCTCCCCGTGGTTAAATCTCAGGTTCTGAGCAGAGCTGCAACTAATGCCTGTTTCTGTAATCGATTATTTGCTTCATTCCAGCTTAGATTAATTGATTTACCATGAAAAAAAATCTGTCAATGACGAATATTTCAAGTTAACAGTGGAAGGTTTCTCATTCTTTTCTGTTAAACTCTGTCAATTATATATCAGTCAGGTAATAAGTGTTTCACAATTCCACTGATTCTACTGGAACTGTATACTCTGAGTTTCTATACATGCCAAAAGTCACAGGAGAGCAGTATGTTAGAGAGCTTTGGAATTCCTAAGTTGTGAGGTGTTACCTTGTGAGTGAGGCTGAACACTGGCTGGTTATTGGGGTTCTACTACTAATTGGTGCCAGATGAATGGAACAATCTGTTTCTGAAGCTGTGCAGGAATTTAATTTACCATAATCCTTGGTATCACATGTGTACTGGGTGTATACCAGACAGTGGTAATGATCAGTGGGTGGTAATGATCATTTACACTTGGTAGTAGGGGTGTGATGAGATCTCGCGAGATTAAACGTGGCGATATTTCTCGTCAAGCTTTAACCTCTCTCGCGGGAAAAAAAATAGTTTAGAGTGGACATTTTAAGCGGGATCTGGCAACACAGCAAACTACTTTCTGTTTGTGGTGTATGCAAACATAGTATCAGCCCTCCAGCGGGGGAGGGAGTGGAGGAGATACTCCTGTCATTACTAGCCCACCACGCTCCGCAAAACCAGCAAGCTGATTGGCTGTGTCTCCTGAGAAAAAAATGATTTGGGGCTTTCATTTGGCGCCCCCTTTAGTGCAGTGCTATGCTTCGCATAGGCTGCATACCCCTTTTTAAGTTGTATGTCTGGCTGCATTTTGGCTCCAGTGGAAACAATAAACGGTAACAGAGTGACCAACAAGACACAAACCATATATAAATACTGTAAGTAAATCGTACACGTGACTGTTTCATAGGCAGCTGTACTAATCCCTTAGCTCTGTACTTTATTAAAAAAATGTTCTGTCTCTGTTTGCACTTCAAGCATAGTCTTAATATGACTGCTTGTGGTTTGCACTTATTGTTTGCACTATATAAGACCTATAAAAGTGTTATTTTTATTTTTTATTCCTATTCTTATTTTTATTTCTTATAAAATCAATATTTGAGAGAAAACAGTCTGTTAAATTAGCGTTATATGGTTTTGTCAAATAAAACTCTAGTTTTCAAGCCATTTTTTATTTTTGAGGTTTTCTTTAAAATTGTATTTTTAAATCTCGTCTCGTTCTCGTGAACCCAGTATCATGTCTCGTCTCGTCTCATGATATTAGTGTCTTGTCTCATGATATTAGTGTCTCGTCACACCCCTGCTTGGTAGACAAACGCATCTCTAGTTTGTCAGCCTGAAATATGATTGCTGTGTGGGACAGTATATGCCAATTAACTTGCTGTGTTGCAAACATAAATGGTGAGTTTTGGTTGTACTGGAGAGAGTGTTGGCTGTTGAATGCGACTCGCAGAGGCAGTTCTGTTTACACTGCTGTAACATGTGGCTTGACCATTTCTATGTGGCTTGGTCTTATCTAGATATAATCCTGAAACCCAGATAGGTGTAAATGAGGTCCTTTATTTAAGGGAAGTATCTGTTCTTTTTCTGTCACATAAACATGGAGTGGGGTTTCACACTGGCTCGGTGGTTAGCACGTTCACCTCACAGTTCTGGGGTATTGGGTTCAAGACCAAGTCTGGGTAGAGTCTTCATGTCTCAGTCCAACAGGGACTGTGTCTAAATGTGTTTCATCCCGAAGTCCAGAAACAACAAGTGGTTACTCTGGTATATATGATTGTATGCTCAAAGTATGTTGTCTGTGATTGGTTGCAACTATTTGCTGTTGTATGTTGGTTGAATGTGAGCGTGTTGCATTGCGTAAATTGTGGAGTGTTGATTGTAAAGCATCCTTGGGTTCATTAAAATGCACGACAAAAGTGTAACTAATTCATTCAAATGGTTTATTGGCAACCTTTTACTTTCTTCATTATCTACTTTAATAGAAACTGTTCAGAGACACTATGGCAAAGTTTCCTTGTATGTAGGAAATCCAAGTGAAAGTCATTTCTTATTCTGGATGTCTGATGTATTTATTGCAAGCCCTTGCAGTAAGGAGCTCGTTTTAATGAACTGTGCTGCAGATACTTTACTCCTGCTGGTATTAAGTCTTCATATTAGGAATTCTTTCACATCTTACCTCATTTTTTTCTACAAAAATGACCTGAAAAGTCCTGGAAAAGGAAGCAATGAAGGGACCTTGATCCTTGCAGAAAGATACTTAAGCATGGAGGATGCTGGTTGCTTCCTTCAGAGACCCTTTTAACCAGAAATAAACTGTACACTAGCATAGAATGACTAATTGCTTCAGCTCAGTGACTGTAAGCTGACATTTTTCCTCCCAATCTAAGAATACAGAAGAACTGGAGAGCACTATATTAGGATGACAAGAAGTGCTGCTGTGAAAATGCCACCTACACTTCTTTCATATAACGGTGCTGCTGAGAGAAATGGTGGCTTTGGTGTGTGTGTGTGTGTATAAATATATACACACACTGATATTAAGCATATGATTATGACCACCTGTTCCTGTTTATGTACCCATTATTCATTATCCACATGTATCCACATGTAGCCATTTTCAATGATTATCCATATGTCAATGATTAGTCAGGGCCCACATAACCACCACAGAGCAGGTATTATTTGGGCGGTGGGTCATTCTCAGCACTGTGTTGTGCTGGTATGAATGGATCTGACACAGCAGTGCTGCTGGCATTTTTAAACACCTCTGTGTCACTGCTGGACTGAGAATCATCTATTAACAAGGGACCTATGGGCAGCATAGACTAGAGGATGACAACACAAACTGTGCAGCAACATTCAACAAGATTTTACATCCGCAAAGTAAAGCAGCAAGATAGGAGTGTCTAATAGGGTGGACAGTGAATGAACACAGTTTTTAAAAACTCCAGCAGCACTGCTGTGTCTGAGAATGACCCACCAACCAAATAATACCTGCTCTGTGGTGGTTCTGAGGGGTCCTGACTATTGCAGAACAAGGTGAAATGAGGATAATAACGTTGGCAAAGAAACAGATAAAGATTACAGGTTACTGTCTGTATATATAGAACTGAAAAAGTGGATATTGGGTGTAGAAATACAATGTTATGCTTGATTGATTTGTGTACAAGCTACCAGCTAGCTTACTTGCTAACATCTAAGTTGTACAGATGTCTGTAAAAATCCTTGCCTGTGTGTGTGTGTGTTTGTGTGTGTGTGTTTTGCTTACAGTGTTTAGAACAAGAGACGTGTCAGTATTTGGTTGTGTGTGATGGAGAGGGTAAGTGGACTGGGCAGACATAGAACAGAACAGTTAATTGTTTATTTCGCCTCTTGGCCCCCTCCAGCTGCCATAGTGTTTCCCTTTTAGTGGCCTGTTTTGACACTGTTTCTCTGCCCGCAGAGCATGTCCAGAGACTGGAGCCCTCTTTGCCCTACCTCAGCGCATCCATAGGCCCGCATTGATAGAGTGCCAGAGGATGAATAGATATAAATGTCTCCAGAGAGAGAAAGAGAGAGAGAGAGAAAGATCGAGCGAGAGTGCGAGAAGTGCTGAGAAGTGGATGTTGTAGGTGTTCACTCGCTGAGCTGATGATATAAATGCTTGAATATGATTTCGGGGGAAAGAAGCGTTCCTGAAGTTGAAGCGAATAATGAGAGGCAAATTTTGCATTTTTAGATTTAATGTGCTGAATGAACACGCTCCAACTCGCCTTTGATTTCATTTGCAATGCACATCATATTTGCAATCTTGGTGAACTTGTTACTGTTCTCTCCTGAGTGCCGTGTTCCCGTCCGGGCTGAATAAAATTCAGGATTTTTGGAGGTTTTTTTGTTGTTGTCCCTGGATGTAAAAGAAATAAACAGCCTTGTTTTGAAATCGATGTTCTTCGAAGGAGCAAGCAAGTCAGAGCGCAGTTTATTAAATTAGCGGCGAAGGAAAATGAAAGCCATTTCTGCTGATTTCTGAAACGCTTCAGTCAAGCTTGGATGATTCAGTCACAACACAAGCGCACGCACTGCCCTTCGGTTGCTACACAAACACAGCTTTGCCAGTAAGTACAGTAAATTAGGCCTGTTTGTGTTGTGTTGGTGTTTTGTGTGGTCATGGAAATGAAACTCCACACTTGAGCAAAACATTTCCCCCTCCAATCACTTCCCCAAAAAATCTGTCTGTGGTTCACTTGTTTTTGCCAGTTCGGCTTTTAAACACAATAATATGTGCAGAAGCTTTTAGTGTTTGGCAAAGTTTGGCTTTTAAAATTTGGGTTCTCACATAGGTTCAAGTTGTTCTTGATTTTCTTTTAAGCTGGATGAAAATTAAAAAAGAAAAAAATGAAAAGAGGGAGAGTAGGCCCAGGAAGGCAGCAAGCCTCATTTTCTTTTCATTTTTTGTTTATCCTTTTTACAAAAAAAAATCTTCCCGAATTGGCATAGTCTATTAACTCCACATATCACTTGCAAAGATCAGAACTAGAGATAGACTGATCAATGTTTTGGGGTCATTTTTTATCAGCAAGTCATCTTTTGGCTTGACCAAACAATGGCAAACCTTGTAATGCATAATCATGCAGGATGTGTGTTTATTGCCTCCGGCTGAGAGGGCCGTGGATACTCCAGAACAGAACCATACTCTGTACGTCCAAGTTTAAACCCAAACGAAAAGGACTGCTTATCCAGCACTAAAAATTCCATTACTGTTGCTTCTGTACTTATGGTGGAGGTTAAATGTGCTCTGCATTGTCTGCACTGTCGGCAATTGTTAACAAGCTCTGCTGCGTTGCTGTGATAATAGCTACTCACTGTATCAGTCAGTAAAATCTCTTGAAAGGGGTATCCTGTTAGTGGGGTTAATTGTCTTTTGCGATTGATTTCAAAACAGTTGACACTGTGACAGTGTTGCAAGTGACAAATACATTTAAGACTGTCGTCTGAAGTTGTCTGAGATCATTCTAAACTGATTGGTCGAACTCATTTTTAGACTAATAGCAGACGTGGGGGTCTATGGTCCCCAGTTTCTGTCATCTGAACTTTTGGTTTCTATCCCTTTTTGTTTGTATTCTAAACACTGATTCTTAACATGTAAAGGAAGCTTATAACTTTTGTTTCATACTTTTTTTTGTTTTATGTGCCAATTTGAAGAAAAAGGAGACATGGAGGAAAAAAAGCGGCTGGTTCGGTGCAGTAGCTTGCTAAATTAGCCAGTATGCTAACAGCGTGAACACAGGGTCAGAGTAGGACCACAGGGTTCAGGGCGCCGATTGGAGCTGGGAGATCTGAGTTCGCAGAGCCAATCTGAGCCCGAAAGCCTTGGCTTCTTTAAAAATGACTTTGATAAATCAGTGTAATGACTATCAGCGATAAAATTCTAGGTCTGTATTTACAGAGAAACACAAGCTCACCACTGAAGAATCCTTCGAGCTTCCAGATCATTTTATCAGCTATTAAAGGAGAATTGTCTGGCAGTCAGATTGACTCCACGATATTGAATCTTCCTTTATTGACTTTTTCAGCCACTGATGTTTTTTTTCTGCTCCCTCTGCTTGATCTTTTGTTTCTCCGACTCCCCCGCACTCTTCCAGTGGCCACATTTCTGAATGAAGCTCCAGAATAATACTTAAAGGTCACAAAACAAGCCCGGATGCACACGCGCGCACGTTGTCACCTCCCTATAGCGGCTGGAAATAGCCATTTTTCATTCTGGGAAGAGATGAATTGGAGATTGAAAGAGATTCCTCTTGTCCCCAGACCTCTTCTCATAAATATTGTACGAAAGTCTAAAAGTTGGTAGGAGAGAAGGAAGAGGAGAAGGAGGAGGAGGAGGACTAGCAGGAGGGTGGGGAAGAAGAATGGAGCTGAGGACGAAAGTAGGGCAGAGAGAGGAGTGAGTTAGAACAGCCTAAAGTGATGATGGGGGGAGAATGGGTGCTTATTAGAGGGGTGCGTGGATGGCAACACTTCACATGTCTCGTGCTGCTATTATGGTAGACAGCCTCAGTGTGCCTCATGTGCAGCCTGTCCCTTTCTGTTGGAGGAAAAACAGCACCTAGAGCAAAATCCTGCTCATTCCAGAGTCTAAAGCATTGGATGTTCGAGCAGCATGCCTTCACTGAAGTAATGTGAGGTAATGGAAGCACAGGCTGGCTTAATGAGGAGCTATTTCTTATTATTCGATAGAGAGCATCTTTAGCCTTTAAAACGTTAAATATGCTCAAACAGTGTATTTTTCATTTTTATTTATTTTTAATGTAACACACATAAAACACATCATTTGAATCTTGAGATTACATCAATATTGCCTCGTAAATGGTCCATTAGAAACACTCCAGAAAGGCATGACTGTGACAGTATATACCTACATATCACATATCTTGGAATAGGAACTTGGACAATTCCAGGCAGATACTGCCAGTCACAATCATTACCACCCACTACCCTGTCCACTGTAGGCAGTAATGCCTTCTATGATGTATTCCAGATACACATTCCAGATATCAACATAGCATATATATCGCACTCATTATCAGGCCATGAGAATGTTAGTCAATTTTTAACCTCACTCATAAGATAATACCTTACAACTTATACACAACATACTGCTGTTCCATGAATTTTCTTTGCCATAGTTAAGTAATGAGAGTTCAGTGTCATGCCAGTGTTCATTTTTATAGTAGTCCATGTGAATTTTGAGCAGCTAAAACTACAAAGATTTGGATGAATTGATTCTGTGATGTCACAAAACCCCTTATGCTTACTAGGTTTGTCATGGTACTTACGTTATTGACTTATCGTACAATAAATTAATATGATCTAAATCATTTTTGATAATCGTGATATCTACTGTGATGTCTACTGTGTTTATTTGTTCACATATATAATGGTGAACATTATTTTAGCCAGTTATATAATGATCAATGCTTCAATAACTGTGACTTCATACACACAGTGTGGACTGCAGTAGGTGAATAAAAAGTATATATTTTACAAACTATGATTAATTAAACTGTGTTTTATTTGAAAGGGTATATTTGTTGTATTATTCTATTCTATTATTATTATTATGTTACTAGCATTTAAATAGTCTTAAAATGACAATAATATTCTTTGTTGCAATAATTTCTGGGGCAGTATCGTCCACAACAATTTGTTATTTTCACAGGTCTATATTTATATATATATATATATATATATATATATATTCATATATACATACGATTTTGGCTTGCAGTAGTTCAGCTCTGCCCATTTGATAAAGAAAAGAATGCTGGAATGTTTAAAAAAAAAAGCATCAGTACCGCCAATCAGAACAAAGCATATAAAATCATTAAATTATTATAAGCCACAAAACATCACATGTAGACTATTTAAAACAATAAATTACAAGAGCAATCTAGAATATGCCCCCTTTCATTCCTCTTTATTTGACCCTTTGTTATTTTATCTTGAATATGTTTTGCAGATGCCACTGGTGTTTCCAATATGTTGTATGGTGGATTAAATATAAGCGCCATATAGAAACACAGTATCTAGTTAAATTTCGTTTATTATTCTTTCTGTGTGTGTGTGTGTGTGTGTGTGTGTGTGTGTATCTGGCATGCCTGAGAAATCAGGAAATCAGCTGTGTGAAAAAATACCCCTTTTTTCTGTGCCTGTAAATATGTTTACAGCATCAAATCTTCTCTAAACATCCTCAGTGCTGAGGGTCTGGTAATTTCACAAGCATTGCAGCAGACCCCCTATTATTAGGGTAACTGAGGAAATTGTACGAAAAAAGAGAGCGGCGTCTCGATTTATGAAAAGACTAATTTAGTAGTGGCTCCTCAGGCTGAAATGAAATGGTGGGCTGTCGGCGTGCTCCATGCGAGCGTCGCGGCTGTTGATAGTGTTATTTCTGTGCTTGTTCGCACACAACGCAACAAAAACACGCTCATTTAATACTCAGATTTCTCTACTAATTACCCCCGTTTCTCTCTCCCCTTTTTCCAGCCACCCCTCCTCTTTACAAATCCAGAAGTGGAGGGTGGAATACTCATTACAGCTCAAATCAGAATTCACTGATGGCACTGCTGCTACAGGTGCATTAATACACTGTTACCAAACTGCATTTACTGTATATAATATAACTATACTGCTAAATATTGTAGCACTGCTGCTACAGGTGCATTAAATACACTGTTATAAAACTGTACATACTGTATATAATATAACTATACTGCTAAATATTGTAGCACTGCTTCTACAGGTGCATTAAATACAATGCTACAAATCTTCACTTACTGTATATAATATGCAGTGCTGATAACTACCGGTACACTCCTAAATACTGATGAAGGCAGGTAAAACCTTTTAAATATAGTCAGTATATGTAATATATTTCATTCTGAGCTTGCTTTCGGAATACTAAGATTATTCAATCTATTTCTAGACATTTTGCATCTGGACAAAACAACTTGAAAAGCATAAGAAGTAGCAAATAGCACCTGTTTTAACATTAGAAATAAAGATACTATATTAATATAGTGGTAATTTGTTGCATTATTCTGCGGTTGCTGTGGAAAGGAAACCTTAGCTGAAGAATGAAGAAATATGAGGATGTTCTGGTCAACACGTCCGCAGTATCCAGTGCGTGTTGACCTGCAAAGGAGATGATTAGCATGCTGGCCTCTGTGTGTCCTGAGCTCTTCAGACAGATAATGGATATAATGGCTGTTCCCACTTCCCTGCCCTCCTCAGTCTATCATACATCACTTACTGTTGGTCACTCAGACGCTTAAACCATCCTTCATTATGTGTTTTCATATGAATGGGTTATTATCGCATAAGTACAGTCCTGAGCAGCCCTCAAGACCTGATTACATGATCGCTGACAGGTCTAGATGCTACACCTTCCAAATATTACCACGTGCCTTGTAATTAGTAAATTTTGCTACTTTAGGGTGCAGCAATTACTGACACAAGGTGTTCAATTAAACACACATGGCTTGCCTTTTCTGATCTCAGTGGGAAAGCACCGGCAGAAGTATGAGCCGCACTCAAGCCTCAAGGTCAAGCATCTTTGGAGGGATAGAGCTCTGTCTAATACTTAAGGAAGAGTTGGAGTTTGTGGGGTTTGTGATCTTTAGAATTATCCAGTATCAGTACCTGACCACACAAATGCTCATGTGTCTGAGTGCAATCAAACCCTCTAAAAAAATTTCTAACACCTAGTGTAGTTAAAAGAGTAGAGGCTGCTTCTGGAAATAGTAGTAGTATATTGTGCAAGTAGTGCTGTCACTACTCATATTATTGCTTTAGTACTCAGCACATCGCTAGTGTTGGAGAAAATAATAAAAATATAATCAAATCATATAATCATGTAATTAATACTAATAAGTATTCAAATACAGCTCTGAAAAAAATAAGAGACCGCTTCAGTTTCTGGTTTTGCAATTTATAGGTATGTGTTTGAGTAAAATGAACATTGTTGTTTTATTTTATAAACTAAGGACAACATTTCTCCCAAATTCCAAATAAAATACTGTGATTTAGGAGTATTTATTTGCAGAAAATAAGAAATGGCTGAAATAACAAAAAAGATGCAGAGCTTTAAGACCTCAAATAATGCAAAGAAAACAAGTTCATATTCATAAAGTTTTAAGAGTTCAGAAATCAATATTTGGTGGAATAAATAATAATGTTTTTTAATCACAGTTTTAATGCATCTTCGCATGTTCTCCTCCACCAGTCTTAGACACTGCTTTTGGATAACTTTGTTTTTTCAGAGCTGTATATCCAGCAGTCAGTGATTTGCAGTCAGGTGCCTGACCAAAACACTGCCTTTGGTCTACATAACAAAATAGCCTAATCTGCAATCTGTGCCACTGTAATTGATCTGTGCATATGCATACCCCACCAGTAGTTACTCTGTTATTATATGGTTTGTTATTGTGTAACTACACAGATATTAGAGACACTTATTATTATGAAGTGGGACCAGCAAGGGACACAATACTATTTTTTATTATTTTTATTATAAATAGGGATATGAAGGAGTGTGTACATTAAGCATTGCTCTTACTATAAGAAAGTTATAAGAGAAGTTGAGAATAAAGCAATCATTATTATCATATGAACTGCTAACTATTCACTTTTTTTTCACAATTTTCTTTCTTTTTTTTTTTGAGTAATTCAGCCCTATTACAAACCTTCCCTCTGACTCACGACACTCTTCTGTTTGTCAGAACTCAATGTTGTCCTTTAAATGTCAATATTCCAGTGACCTGCACGGCTGACACACGCATGACTCACTGGACTGACTGTGAACAGTTTGTGTTTTTTTCTTTTTTTTTTTTTTTATGAAATGTGCAATGTTTGGGTAATAGGAAACCTTTCTGCTTTATTAGCACAACCACTTCCAGTCTTTCTGCACCTCAGCTCATTAAGCACAGAAAGGGAATTTGTGCTGCTTTGTTTCTGTAATGAAGACGTTTAGAGAGTATTCCGAGTGTGATGTGTTTGTATTTTATTTATTTTTTTATTTTTTTTAACTCAGGCGCGTTGTAGTCTCATTATAGGGGCCTCGGGCATACTGAACTTTATGGAGAGTCAAACGCCACCAAAGCCCTGCTGTCAACCCAGTTTCCATCAGCCTGCCTTCTCCTCAGCCTCATTAGAGCCTACCAGGCAGTCTCCTGCTCGGGCCCAGCCTCTACTTCAAAGAGCTGCCTCTAAAAAACACTCACTCATTCACTCACACACACACTTACACACACAAAAACTCTCTCATGTGATCTGAAACACTCTCAGGTACAGTTTATATATTTCTGTTTATATTTATATATATATACACACAAACCTAAAATTCTAACACCTGCTATGTTTTTCAGCTGTAATGTGATGTGCACAGCTTTCGACACGTGCGTTTACAAGCACGTGCCCAGCCATGTGGATGGAGGCCATGTGATTACCTTGTGTTTACTCCTGACCCCCCCCTCCCCCCTTTGCTTCTCAGGCAGCAGCAGCCTCTCAATTACACAGACACAGAGACAACGCTGTGTATATACTTCTTGTGTCAACAGACTGACACTAGATTGCCAACACCGCAATATTGCAATTTATTGGATGTTGGTGCTCTTTGTGTCCTCAGGTGGTACTGCATTTAAAACAAGCATGATTTTATTCTGAAAATCACTGCAAAGTGTAGGGGAACACTTGGAGCTAGTGTTGGGCATCACTAGTGGCCTGAAAATTAAGCAATGCTATTTTTATTTCTTTTTGTTTTGACAATGTACAGGTTTTTAAAAGATTGTCACATGTCTTAGGGGGTGAAATTTCAACCACTTTCCTTGTAACTCTGTTCAGATGGGACAAAGGTACAAAGAGGGGTATAAATAGGAAATAGGCTGGGCTTTAGTCTCCACTGGAATGCATTCATCTTTGTTATTGGATTCAGAATCATTTAGAAGCTGTAATACATTATAATGTACTCTGTACAGCAGAAGTACTCTAGACTGGACCAATTGCTCTTCCTAAGGAGCTGAATGGCGAGAGCCTGAAACAGTAATGCTTTATACCTTATTCCACAGTTTCAAACAGACAAATGGAAGTTAGGGATTATTGTGCTGAGTGAGGTTCTTGTTGAACCAAGTGCTTTTTAATGATTCATTAGACTAGAACATTATCATTAGAAACACTTGCAATTATAACTCAGTATGGAGATTGTAGAGATCGGAGATCTGATGTAATTTGGTTCACGAGTGCTGAGAGTTCAGAGGTATAAATCTTAGAATAATATGATAGCTGGCCCGGCTGTCTCATTTTAAGACTCAGAATTATTGCTATAACTGCTGCAGATCAGACCAAATATCTCACAAGCATCATGCTATTAACTGATCTGTAAGTAATGGAAAAAGTAGTGAAACAACATTGTTAAAAGAATGTGTCTTATATATACTGTATATGTTTATATATGCATAGATGTTAAATTACATATTTAAAAAGAAACAATATTTTTTTTCTTTTAAATTAATAAAAAATATATTCAGTTTTATCCATTGCAGGAACTTTATATGTTTCAGGTTTTCGGCCAAGAAACCTGTCACAATAATAATAATAATTATTATAGCTAATTAACATATATGCACATAAGTCATTTTATCAATGTTGTTTTTCTATTACAATGCCTAAATTTTCACAATTCTTAAAAGTGCCTTGCTCTTTAAATGTAATATGCATATATGTTTTAATTATCCATCAGTGTTATACAATGGTCTTAATGTCTTATGACAATAATATCACAATATCGCTTACTGCAACTATTATTGTTTCTTGGACAATATATCATCCAAAAAAGAATATTGTGACAGGTCATATATACATACATATTAACATTAACAAGAATAGCTACAAAAATGCTCCTCAGTCGGCTAAACTTTGGCAGCATCACCAATTTTCTTTTTGCCATGTTGTGTGTACATATCATTCGTGACTGATGGAAAAGCATATTAGCGCTATAGCCTTGCACAACATGAGGATTTATATATATCTAAGTCTGCCAGTGTAGAAGAATTATTTTTCTTCTATGAACCATCAGAAATATTGTTCACTGGCCAATAATTATATTATTTGAAAACAGATCACGTTCCTTTTCCTCATAAAGACAGGCTTTTTCCTTTCATTCTTTCTTTCTGTTTTTTTCCCCTGGAGAGCTTTCAGCGAGTTCTCTTCCTCGGGAAACCTCCCTCCGCCTGTCTCCACGTGCCTCAGTCCATGCTGAGCTTAAGTAAGCCCATAAGGGCTGTCCCGCTCTAGAGAGGCCCCAGGCTTAGCGTCTGTCTACGGCACCTGACCTCAGTTCAGCTGTACGCTGCTGTCTAGATGTGGACTCCAGCTGCTGCTGTGTGCTTGTATATGTGTGTGTGTTTGTGTGTTTCTGGCTGCCTTCTGGTAACCTGTGGAACACCTCATTGTTCTGCATCTTCTACAGAATCCTAAGGGTCCCATTTTTCTCCCCCATGAGAGTATTAATATCTTTGCTAATTGCACAAACACAAATTCAAACTTGAGGGAAGGGAACTTTATTTGTGAGAGCACCACAGAGAAAAGTATGTCCTTCCAATTATTCCAACTTTTGAAACTTTGGCCATTGGTTCCATGTTCCAGAAAAGGCCCTTACAGCTCCAGAGGGGGTCTGTTACTCAGGAACCAATCAGAATCGGAGGCACTGGCCTCTCCTGGCCAACTACAGTACAGAATGTCTGCACTTCCCTGATGATTCCAGGGTAACACGAACCAGATGAAGTGAGTGTGTAATGGCGCTTTGTGTGCCCGGGCCTCAAAAAGAGCAGGCCTTGCAGTTTCGTTAAGCGCTGCTGAGGATCCTCCACAGAGCTGAGCATTCTTTAAAAACCGCACTGTTTCTGTGCTGGTTGAAATATTAATCAAGGCGATGTCTTCAGCATCTCAAGCTTTAATCAAACATTCAGCTTCTCTCAAAGCCAGCAAAGGATGCGTCGATAAGTCGCTTAATGAGCAACACTCTGGAGAGAATCAAGTGCTGGCTAATTACAGTTTTTTTATTCAGTAGAGAGAAGCATTCTTGACATTCTCTACTGTGTGGAAAGCAAAGAGATTTTGTGTGCTACTGTACCTCATTTCCAGTTAATTGTTTGCTCTCAGACAGTGCGGAAGTTACAACAGATGAAAAGCCCTGATTATTCACTTTTGTGTTATAAAGCCTGGAAATTAGATTGTCTTTGTTTGGGTTTGGATCCATTTCATTCAGAGCTTTTACAAGTATCTTGTTTGCGATATGGCCAAAATATCATGATATAGTGTCTAATTTTGCTCGATGCGATATAATTCCAGTATGAACTGCCAGCTGGCTAACTGCTAACGGGTGATACTGAACTGAGCTGGATTAATCTTTAACAGTTGATAACAGATCAATGGCACTGTACTGTTTAGATGTATTTATTTCACATTTCAGTGCATGATGCATCTGTACGAGCAAAAAAACATACACTGGTGATTGCTGTATCTACTGTAACTGTAGATTATTCCTCATTTTTTAAACAGAAATAAAAGGAACCCAAACGTAATTTGTTGCATTATTCTGCTGTGTGTCACACATGCACTTGAAGAGAGGAAGAATTTGGCACAACATCTTTAGAGGCAACTTGCAACATGTTGCCATCTAATGCGAACTCTTCTACAAACCAATTAATAGCGGATATAGGGAGTTATTAAGTACGATCACTTAACTGCAATGTGAAACCAAATTTAGTCCTGACATCTTTTTTTGTTTGGTTAAATTTAATGTTTGGATGCAGATCAAACTCTGTAAAATGGTTTGTTTGTGGTGAGAATGTTATTTGACCTTGCCCCAATCCAATTTAAAGGACTCAACTACTCTGTAGGCTTGAGTTAAGCAGCTCTGCAGGTGCAGTTTAACCTGGTATAATGCCCATATAATTTCTACATTTATGAAAATTTCTGTCTCTGCTATTGCTTCATGTTAAACATCACAGATTTCTGCACTAGTTCACAACACAGGATATTCTTTTTGTATTTACTTTTCATGCTCCCACCCTCAGAAAGGTCTGACCAATAAGTGGAGAGAATGCTGTAACATGATTTATGTTGCACATTGTTGTGCTCTTATTATTGTTGCGTTGTGAAAATAGAAATACGCTAAAATTAACTTGTTCACTGATTTAGACCAAAGCAAGCAAACTATAGGCGTGAAAACACCCTAAATGTAGGCTACAGCATTAAATACCCAATTAGCATTGCTAGCAGTGGCCTGTGTACTTTATGCAATATTTAAAATTCAGTTCAGGGACTAAAAGTCTGATGCACACTGCTTTATCAGAGTTTAAAGACAGAAGCGTGAAGTTTCTGCTGCTGGGGAACATAAAACACAGCAATATATATCTTGCATGATGAAATCCAGCTCAAATCAAAAAAGTGCTTCAGGCAAAAACATACCGTTTTCATGATTCCTCCAGTCCTCTATGACTAAGCGGAGTCTCGCCTTTACTCTGGATCTTCTATTCCCTTATATTGAGCTAAATTGCGCGTATGTATTCAGTAGAAGTGTGAAGGCAGAGTTCATCAGTCTTCCTCTGTTGAGCGTTCCATTTACTTCTCTGGCCTGTTTACACATTCATTACCTTATCTTCCCAGGATTCCCCAACAAGCCCTGCACTCTGCTGTCAGGGAGAGTGGTATTCCTTGCTGGCACTGGCGTTCTACTTTCCATTCTGTGTTTCTGTGCTGTTCTTGTTTATCCCTGGGACTTGTGTAGTCATTGTCCTTATTCATTGCTGAGCTGCTGAGGGTGCTGGTGAGCCTGTAGTTTTTTTTTTTTTTTTTTGCGAAGTGCCTAAAAAACTTTTTATTTGTCTTGCTGTTGAGAGTAGATGGTGAAAATATTCACTATGGTTATATGCTCAGACAAAAAAAAAACTAAACAATTGTCTAAACAATTGTCAGTTAAAAAAAAAAAATGACTTTCATTATTTCATTTGTATTTGATTAATTTGTCCTTTATATGGTTTCTACAGTTCTTGGAAGAACTTTGACAATAGACCTAACACAGAATTACATACGAATAAAGGTGACACATTTTACACATACATTTCTGGACAAGCTGAGAAATAAAAACAATCACTGGAAGTGCCAGAGGCATGTAGACTATCACAGTAGAATAATATTACATGATTTTACACAAACATGACACAAACAATAGTGATGCTGTTTTCATTATTAGAAGTCAATGGAGCTTGTTGTTTAAAGGTAATTGTTTTTTGCGGGTTTTATCTGGGTATCCTTGGGATATGTCCCACCCTACAGAAAAACACATTGTAGATGGTAGGAGTGAGTATGAGTAGGGCTGGGCAGTTTAAATGATAAATGAAGCCAAACTACAATGTCAGTGTCATTTTGCCATGTTAGTTGCTTTTTTTTATTGGAAAAAAAATATATATAATTATTTTATAATATATACAGTAGTATAATTATATACTCTCGACTCGACTCGTGTTTATGTACTGTTCACTTCAAAACACACTACTATGTGTAAAGTCACATTAAAAAATTTCAATTAATCATGCCATATTGGCCAGCAATAATTGCAGCAAAATGAGTATATCCATCTAAAATACATCACTAAAAGAGTTTAACATACCTATTACCATCATGCTAATTGCTATCTAATCACAGCGGTTTGTTTTTGTTGATTAAGAAATTATATTTAATGGTGTTATTGTAGCAGATTAAATATTACCAATAGCAACTACAATAATAAATACAATAACAAACTAAAGAACCCAACTTCTTTATTGCTTCTTTATCTGATAGCTTTCTTTTTCACATGCAGTGTCTGTGCCAAAGCATCATATACATAATGAGAGGGAAAGAAATCACTCACGTCAGGGGGTTTACATTGAATTCTTCCAGTGTTTCGTCACTGTTTGGTTTAACCGCCGACCACAAGCATGGAATCTCTCCTTGCGTCCTGAGAAGAGGGCCATTGTTCGCCTGGGCTGCATCCGAAAGTGCTCAGATTAGCTCTAATAGCGCAGCGCTGCAGTTTGCTGAAGCTCAAGCTTCTTATTAGATTAGGATCCACAGGAAAATATAAGTGAATCAGTCTGAAGGGCTTGCACTCTGGAATATGATCTGCTGGTAGACGTTTGATGTTTTTTTGGGTTCATACAAGACGCTCCGAAGGTTTACCAGCTTTCCTGAGGCAGGTTTCATTCTTTTCTTATCAAATTAATGAAGTGACCACTGTAGGCTCAGATATTCTCTGTGAACAGCTGGAAATCCATTTCCTCGTTACATCACATGTTCATCCACTGCTATTGATTGTACTTGGCTTTTCGCCTCTTTGGAGAGGAATAGCTGGTGTGGGGTGGTGAAGAGAGGATGCTGGAGATGAGTTATGGTGCTTTGACACTGGTTGGAAAGCGTCTGTGATGAGTAAGATGCAGTGAGTGGGATTCGCAGGGGGATTGGGGATGTCTGGATGGCCTCAGGGCTTGTATCTCGCATCTGAAAGGGATCCTGTTATTGTTTCTCTGTGATGAATGTTTTGTGGAGCTTTGCTTTGATACAGCTGACCAGCTTTTTTCCCTTTTAACCTGGATTGATCAATGACATTAAAGACACGTTCTGTCTTGTCGGCTCAGTGTGATGGGATTGTTTTGTGGGCAGTTGTAGCCGGGGATTGCTTTAATGGTTCCAAAATAGAAAGCAATGGTTTGAAGAAATGGTTGCTGTGATGATGTGTATTACCTGACATGTTGAGCTCAAATGTTCAAATATCAGATTGAATAAGATTTTAGCACAGTCAGTTAACTGTTCTTGGGGTCTGCGTTAACAATGGGGGCAAGCTTGGTAGTCGGTGTGCTAATGCTGTAGTAGTGATGTTGGATAAGCCAGGTCACTGGCATGCTGACATGGAACCTCAAGTGAGCGAATGAGGCAAGGAAGATTCCTCAGATCTGGAGGAGAAAGAAACCTTGGGAGGAACCGAGGCTCACATGTACCTTGTACTTGTACTATCAAATGTACTTAAAAGCTAACACATTAGAGGGGTCCTCCTTTGGTCAAACCACTTTTAAATGAATGAAGTCAATAAAAAATTCAGAAAAATCCTAGAGTTCATGTAAACTTCCATGTAAATGGTAGTAGAGAGTGAGCAAATCTTCCGAGGCAGGTGGTGTAAACTGGGCAGTGGGCAGCTGATCTGTGGAAGGTGACAGGGAAGCCTGATCTCCAGAGACTTCCATCAGTCTGGCCGGACAGGTAACAGAAGAACCTAAGGCTCGAAAACATCTATCAGAGTGGGCCGGACCGGTGGGCAGCAATGTTGGATGAGCCTAGTAGCTGGCATACTAAGAGTTTGGATGTTGGATGAGGCCATTTAGTTAATACTCTTTGTTTCAAAAATTAACATGTAGGAAAGAGAAGGAGCACATCTCCACTGACGAGAAAACATGCACATTCTGGTCCTGATTTAGCAATGCAGCAAATGGAAAAAGAAACCATAATCAGTTTTAAGACTCTGCACTTTGCACATAGTATGTTTTGCAATAGTGTACTAGTTCTCAGAAACACTGTATTGATTTTTGGTTAGAACTTTCATTCAGTCACAGTCATTTCCTTGATCATTTTATCTAAAAGCATGTATCAGCCAGGTTCTTGCCATTAAGGAATCCCTAGTCTTTCAGTTTGTAATGCTAGTATTGACTTACCAACGATACCACGTGACCATTTAATCCTGTCAACATGCACTAATGGTTACAGTAAATTCTTACACTGACTTACACTGTCAAATCTGATCAATTTCTCACAATCACAGGGTTTATACATTTATGACCAAATGCATTATACCAAGCATCTATAGTGATAGCACTAGTTCACCCTAGGATGCAAGCCATAACTAGAATAAGTTTTGTTTTGTTCATTTTTGTTCAATTTTTTTTTAAACACATTCCTTTCCTATTATGCAGAGATAATGCTGTAGATTGTAATCATATATTCAAACAAAAAAAAATCACTAAAATAATATTCTGGCTTCGTACTTCTAAAAGCATTGCTTTGGCACTTCATCAGTAGACCTTCCACCACAATGAAGGTTCTTCAGGAAGAGAACCGGTAGAGATTGACATTGGCGGGAATATAATCATTGTAAATGAAGGACATCCACTTGTTTACCTTCCATCTTTAGGCAGTTGGTGGTAAAGAGCTGTTGGCTGAATATAAGCCAGCAGCAGCAGCACATTTCCTGTGGCCTGTCTTACTCATGTTCTGTCCTTGCTAGCAAAACATGAAAGCCTTTTTTGGCAGTTGTTCACATGCATTGGTGGTGCGGATATGTAAATAGCGGTGTATAGATAATTGGTCTATTTTAATGAAGGCCAGGTTTCGTGCTATAATTGGAGCTATTTCTGAAGGTCTTGTGAAACTGGTTGTAATGTTTCACCAGCAGTTATACAGAAACCGTGGACTGGAAGCATTTGGAGGTTTAACAATGTTTCTGACGTAAACAGTTAACCATGTCAGTGTATTCTTGTCCCTTTACATTTCTCTTAGATTAATTTATGAATTTATTTTGTTTAATTTTCTTTTCTTCCTTTACTTGTTGTTCATTTTTCTTTAATTACCCTTTTTTAGCTATTTTCCTATGGTTTTCGATATTTTCCAATCATTACTTTACATTTAATATATATTTATGTCGTATCTAGTCCTGGTATGTCATGTTCATATGCTTTTGTTTCCTTTATCATTTATAGTTTGTCATTTTTTGTTCTTTTTTCCCTTTCCTTGTTTCTCTTTCATTTTAGGGTTCCTCTAATTTCCTTTGATTACCATTTCTTTTTATTTCCTCTCTTTTACATGAATTGGCCTTTTTAATGTCATTTTGATTTCTCTTTACTATTTCCTTTTACATTTTGTGTACTTTTCTGTTTCTTTTTTCTTCCTTTTATTTAATTTCCTTTTATTTCATTTCTTTCCATTCCTTTCTAATTTTTCTCCTTCTCTTCCTTTCTCATTCCCTTTCTTCCCTTTTCTTTTTATTTCTTCTTCTTCTCTTTCCTTCCCTTCCCTTTTACCCTTTCCTTTTATTTCTTCCTCTTTCCTTTCCTTCCTATTCCTTCCATCCCCTTCCCATTTCATTTCTTCCTCTTCCTTCCCTCCCCTTCTCTTTCTTTTTCTACCCTTCCCTTCTCTTCCTTTTCCTTTTCTTTTAATAATTTTCCTTTCCTTTCCTTTCCTTTCCTTTCTGTTTCAGTATTTCCTGCTTTTCTCTGAATGGTCTGTTGGGCTGTGGCTGGAAGGGATGGAGAGTGAGTGGGAGCGGGATTAAGAGGTTTGATTCTTAACAAGAGAGAAAGAACCTCCCTGTGGAGACTGGGATCTACAGGAGTCTAAATCTACAGCTTAATGAGCACAGGCCCAAATGCAGAGCGGAATTGATTGGTGCTGCTGGGTTTGTCACCCCGCGTTCAGCTCGGCGTGTTTGTGTTTGTACTTCACTGTGTAGCTCATAGTTTGTTCTGTGCCAAAAAGCTTCCAGGAAAATGTGTTTGTATGTGTGAGATTTATGAAAGTTCTGACGCATTAATTAGCTTTTAGCCTGTGTATCCAGAGCTGCTGGATCCACCCAGTGTCTGTGTTGACGGAGACAGTGCAGCCGTCCTGTGGGGTTAAGAGTGACATTTAGACAAGCCGTTGGAACAAAGCTGACATTGATCAAATCAATTCAAACATATAAATAAAGATGTGTCAGGAGCTGCTGCTGCAGACCTCTTTTCCACGGGGTTCAAATATAGATTTTTATGCACTCGTATAAAAAACATAAATTTAAATATGTCACTTTGTTAATGTACTGTACTTTAGTTTTAAGTGGTAAGACTTTTAAACTGCGTGAAAAATGTAAATATGTAAACATATGGTCTGCAGTTTCACTGACTATAATAACATTCAGATAAGCAGACTCACTGTATGAAGTATGTCAGTGTATTTAATCTCCCTCTTCCTCTCCTCTCCTTTGCATCATTTCCATTCCTCTTCTTTCCTTTCCTTTTTTCTTTTATTTACTTCAATTTCTTCAATTCAGTTTAGTTTCTTTTCTTTACATTCTCTGAGTTTCATTTCCTTTCCTCCCCTTTCATTTACTTTCTGTCCATTCATGTCCATTCCTCTTCTTTACTCTTCTCTTCTTTTGTTTACTTTCCTCCAGTCCCTTTTCTTCATTTTTCTTTCATTTCTTTCATCTTCTTTAATTTTACTCAGTTCCTTTTATTATGCCCACTTCTGAGATATATTGAAACTATATTAAAATGTTATGTTTTGAGTATATTCTAAAATATATAACACTTCATTTCCATAGGTATTTCTCTCTGATTGGCCACATAGATGAAAGCAGATTTGGCCAGACAGTATCAGTTATGACCAGATTAACTCCTCTTACCTTATTTTTGTCATTTTAGTAATAGATTCTTTAGCATTTGCTGCCTTTAGTTAGTCACAAATATTTTATTAGGGCCACTAGGAGGTGCTATATTTTAGTCATTTTAACATCAAATACTGAAACATAGTTTAAAAGTGTGATTTTGCCTAAAAAAAACATGTTTTTTTAGCACAAACAACTGTATCAGACTTCTGAGGACACTGAGCTTCAGCTTTGATAAATAATTCATAAGGCATAAATGAGAGAACTTCAGACCTTTAGATAGATCATAGTAATGGTCTTTTTTGTTTGTGCTGAGGTGAATCATCCAACAGCAAACCACAAACCAGGCTTCCTGTGTCCTGGTCGTCCCGGTCATTGTTCTGCCCCGCCAACATTCTCACTAATGGTGCTTTTTGTTCCATTTATCTCAGATTCTGGATGTTGGAGCTGGGAAGGATGTAACAATTTTTGAGGCACCAGTTAAATATATTCAGATATCAGCTGTCACTGCTAGCATTGTCTTAGGTTAGCACTTGTTGTCAGTTGTTAGCGATACCAGTTTACAACAAAGCTTTATGCAGTTATGCTAAATTTTAACAACTGAATATTGTGGAAATATGTCCACAGTTAGAAGTTACGCAGTACTGTGTGTGTATCATTTGATTTAATAAAACACAAATAGATAGAAATGATAATAAACTGTATCTTACTGATGCTTTTACTGCTGTTGATGTGCAGTGCAGCCATCTTGGATTCTGAACTCGGGGTTGGTGAGGATTTTCCTATTTTACTAGTAGAAAATCCGACCTGTAGTTCAGATTTCCTACTTGGAACTAGGAAATTCCGACATCCAGGCTCAAATGGAACGCAGCTTTACTTCTCTGGTTGCTCAGCTGTAGGCTGCCTAAAAGAGACGGGTGCTGAAAGAGACACTGAGGGGTTGGCAGACCTGCAGTGAGGCTGGTGAGGTAAAGAAGCTGTCTGTAGATGAAAAAACACTGTGCAGCTCTGCCCTGCAGGGGATTTACCTGGCAAACTCCTCCACTGTTTATCCCTTTCTTTTTCATTTCATCTCTCTGATCCAGTTCATTCATTTCTCATATACTTTCTTTGTGCACCTGCATCAATCCGTCGCTTTTAGGTTTTGTGTGCAAGAGACCGCGTTTCCTTTCGCCCATGTTCGCTGTGTTGTCTGCTTGCGCTTCCCTTCTGTTCGTTCTTCCTGCCTTCCTCGCCCACACAACTCCTGTGCCCTGAATCTCTTGAGATTGTTTAGTCAGATTGCATGTTCTGTCTGCATTACCTTGCTTAGTTTCCCCCTATCATCACACTGGTCCCTCCATCTCTGTTCTATCGCTCCATCTCTCTGGGTTTCCCTACACATTACCCCCTCTCTTTGGAGCTTTGCTGGCAGTGTTGATTACTGTTATTGCTTCGTGACTATGGTGGATGGCTTAAATTGCTTGTTGGTGTTTTAACACTGTGTTCTGGCTGTACTTCAGTGCACTAAGTAAAGTGTCAGTTGAATGTTTTCATGTGTTTTTACAATATTTGACAATACTTTGCAGTAGGATATTGAATATATATTCATATGTATATATATTGAATTTTCTTTTTTTTTTTTTTCATTTCCTTCCCTGCCATTTTTCCTGATTTTTCTTCTTGTTTATTTATCTTTCCTACTGTTTCCTTTCTTGCCGTTTCTTTTCCTCTGCTCTCTCTCTCTCTCTCTGCATCTCTCTGGGTTTTACTATTACTACTGTCAATTACTATTGTTGCTTCGTGACTATGGTGGATGGCTTAAATTGCTTGTTGATGTCTTTACACCGTGTTCTTGCTGTACTTCAGTGCTTCAGTAAGGGGTCAGTTGGATTTATGGGGGTTTTCAGTAACTGGCTTTGCGAAGACAATAGAATATATTGAATATATCACTTTCTCAGACACGTCTTGATGAAGAAAGTGGAAACTGTGGTGTTATTATGGTACGTCATGCTTTTACTTTGAGTAGAATCAATGTACTTCATCTTTAGCCAGAAAGAAGAAGAAAAACCAGCCCTCTCCTGCTCCGTCGGTACGAGTGAGATGCTGAAGTTAATGATTTCAGCATGTCTGCATAACTGCAACGTGACCAACTCCCTAAATAAGAGGAGCGTCGGTCTAAGCGCAACAATTACCATAGAAACTAGATCTCCTAACAACCAGGAATATGAAAAAGGACCAAGTTCTCCAGAGCGTAAACATACTGTCAAACTCCGCCGTGTTGCCATGGCTAGGCTCTGTGTGTTTACATGCATGTCCTGTTCACTGAAATTTGATTCAATATTAGTGCGTATGTGTATGTCTGACAGTGTGTATGTCTGAGAGTGTGTATGTGTGTGTTTTGGTGTGTGGTGGAGATTGGGAATGGCAGTCAGGAACCATGAGATTTTGAGACCATGATGTATTAATAATACTCCTCATCCAGTCCTTGGCATTGAGAATAGTCTAGTATAAATGAATGCAGTCTGAATTGCTGGACTGCTCTGTGCACATTGTAAAGACTGCAGATCCCTGCTGGTTTCAGAGAAAAGCTGGTGAACCTTCAGTAAACTTTAGGAGAAGAGCTTAAACAATGGTAAATGTGGGGGTATTAATGAAGCTGACTAGCCTTATTTTTCAAAACCAGCTAATTCAATTTGAATTGGAGCCGAGAAGTTCTTCTTTAACAGCAGTTCAGCTCTCAAATATTAAAGTTAATATTTGATGACATGCTGCTTGCTTACTTTGTCATCTTAGTTATCCTTTTTAATGGGTGTGTGGAAATTGCTATCCTGTTAACCTAAATGATTGTCCTGAATTTGGCTAATGCATGACAGCTGGCATGTTGGGTGTGTTTGAGCTCATTCATGTATTATACTTGGTAACCGCGGTTTCGACATGTTGCTCATATTATACACGGAAAACAAATGTGTTGACACATGGCCGATTCCTGCATTGTACTCTGCAGTATCAGGCCAACCCCAGACAAGCATTTGGACCAGAATTCAAACTGGGGTCAGGCCGGTATAACCCCTGCTCGGCGTGTGGTATCCGCCCCGGAAATTGCCCGATTGCTTTCTGCTATCTGGGTAGCTTGCCATGGTGCTTCTCTGAAGGCTTTGTTCTCCTGTGACTTATTTAGGGTTCCTTTCTGTGAACAAGCAAGTGCTGGGCTTTATTTACTGACTATAATGGGCTGTGAGATTGGCTGAGCTATTCCGGTCTCTCCTCCCTTTCCCCGAGTCTGAGTCTCTCATACAGGAGCTGGTACATTGAGAGCTGGTGTGGTAAAGTATTTTTTTTCAAGCTATGTAATCTCTAGCTGGAGATTTTCTCAGGATCTTTCCAAGATTAGATGGAAGAGCCAAGCTTTTCCCAATGAAGAAACAAGTCTGCTAGTCGGGTACTCTGAAGACAGTGATAGATAGAATGGATTCCAAAGCAGACAGAGGCCTCTTCACTGTAAAGGACCACCCGGCCTGCACGTGGATGTTCATCGGTACACACCCCCGCCTCCTCTTTACTACTTGTGGTACGAGGCCACTGAAATTAAGCTCCATGTCAACCAGATGGCTCCAATTCCACTCGTACGCTGGAATGCCTGTGTTGTCTTTCCTAAACCAAGAGCCAGAGGAGTTAACAATGTTGTTAGCATGCTAACAGATGAACGGTTGCTATTTACACTTAACAAAAAAAAGTGCTGGCCGGCTACTGCCGCCTCACACATACACACATTCTGCGCTGTTTGGATTAAGGGATATATTTCAGACGTAGCTACACTGTTTTGTTGTGTTTTTTTTTTTTCTTCTGCCGTCAGGCATGCGGCTCTCAAAGTGGAGGAGACTGTTTTATGCTAATGCTAATAAACCGGAGGAAGTGAAGCCGACAAGGAAGGAGAAACGTTTAGAATGTGTTTTATCATGCCTGCGATCTGAACCTCAGCTCGATAGTAATTCTGTCACTCTTTCTTGACCTGGGCTTGAGGTAGGTGGATTGGCTATGTGCTAACTTTAATATTCCTCTCTGCCTGGAGTTGAAAGGCATTTTAATGGACTTAATAAAATGATACCCTCTGTCATTTAGTCCCAGAGATATCTCCTCCATATGCCCCTGACACCCTGAAGTGCCTGTGTGCTCTGGAATGCTCGTGTGCACCTCACTGCTTTCTTGTAAACGTGCCAGACAGTTGGTATGTGCTTCTGTCCCTATAAACAGTACAGATTACACTAGCCGAGGCCCAGTTTCCCAAAAGCATCTTAATGTTGAGATTTTCTAAACTGGGAAAGAGTATTAAGTGTGATGCTCACTTGACTATTTAAGAGGCATTTTTGTGATACGGTGCTTTTGGGAAACTTGGTAGCACTTTATTTGAAGGTTACCTACATATACACTTTGGTACCACTTTAACATATGGCTCCTTTATAAAGGGTTTATAAATATCCATTAATGGTTATTAATTAAGTTGTAAATACTTAAAAAACATTAATAAGCACCTACAACACATAAAAAGAAAGAACAACAGTGACAGTGTCTTTTTTAACATATGTAATAAAATAATATAGAAAGTCAGTTTAATCCTTAATCATGTTAAAATAAATAAATAAAGTTATTAACAGAAGTGTTAATGCTGACTGATGGATACGACAAAGATAAGTTAAAACTAAGATAAGTATCTAGTAAGATCTGAGGTTGAATGTGAATGTGAATCACTATTTGATACGCCACAGGCCACTGTTGCCCTTCCTATGTATGTGTTGTAACAGCTTATTAATGGTTTAAAACCTAATTAATAACTTTCATTCTTAAAGACCAGCTAACCAATCAAACTAAAAAAAAAAAAACACACCCTGTACTGGTCAGGAGCTAAGCAGATCAACTAGATTAAGCACCATGATCAAGATTTTATTTTATTTTTTATTTTTTGCAAGGAAGTCACTAATATTATATATTTGGATAACTAACACATGAAAATACAATATAGATATAAACGAAAATACAACTTTTTTAGCCTAATCATTCTAAACAATCCATCATATGTACTTGATTTGCCACCTTTTAGCATTGTTCTCTAACAGCCGAGTTACAATGATACTCAAAAGTTAGAGGAGTTTGCCATTTGGCTGCACACTGTCTGCTTCTGTTTTTATTATAGCTTCAAAGCTTTGCTATGACATTGCTCTGAATGCCAAGCGTTTAATGTATAATGCAATCAAAATTGTTCTGCATTATGCTTAATAATGATTTCGCCATTTCCCTCTTTTTGCTGACGGCTGCACACAATCATTTAGCGAGAGTTACAGATAAAATATTCCAATCAGGCTGATCTTTGTAGACGATTAATGTGTAAAGAGGATAATGCTCTTTTTTCCTCTTGCTTTATTAAGTAACGCCTGCATTACTTTCATCACTTCTTATTTAGTGTCTCGCAATACCAGCTTAGACGCAGCAGTGTGACTGCTAAACGCTAATAAGGCAGAGCTGTGGATGCTGGGATTTGGGAGTGTTTTACTCAGCCATGTCTTAAGGCCTGAAGCTGCAGAGCTGGCTTAGAGAATACTAGCACGCTCCTGGGCATCACGTTAAAGTATTAGCTCTGTATTGTTTTTTCAATGTTGAATCTTTTGCTGAAGAACTTAGTTTTCTCAAGGTGTTTCTAAGAGCGTGTTTCTAAGAGTGCCATTTTCAGTTTCCTTTTATTGCTTTTGATGTCATCACCTGATCATATTTTATGCTAATATGCTTTTATGCGCATTTACTCACCAGAGGCTGAAAAAGTCTGTGGGCATGATTTTTTGGGAACTTGCTTCGGTCTGCCCTAGTTCCAGTTCAGCTGGCTGCGCCATCTGGAGGAGAGACATGGCCTCCCTTCACTGGTACAAGTCTGTGCAAGCCAGACCAGCCGGTCTAGCGGAAATCAGTGAGATGGAGAGGATATTTGAGGGCAGTAATTAATTAATAAATTGTACAAATGGATATTACAAGTTGTTGTTGTTGTTGTTTACTTGTTTTTCTGCTCTGTCCAGTCGGCCAGTCTGTTTTTTGTCTTTCTGAAGGAAAAAGTGAGTGAGTGTCTAACATTGTTGAATGCACATGTGCCATCAACATTCCTCAAAACAGTAATAAAATGAAACGGTAGGTGGCACTATACACCTATGATGTAACCTGCCTACATACTTCTATGTGTCTTTTACATTGGAATGGATGTTAAGCAATAAATTAACTAGATGTTCAGTGCAGTCAAACAACAAACAGCTGCTGCTGTACTTGCTGCTAAAGTGTGGTGCAAAATACTGCAGCACCATCTGAGGTCTTGTGGAATCCATTTTTAAAAAAGTTAGAACTGTTTTAGTAGCATGAAGGGACTGTCATGGTCTCGTCCTGTTTTGTGTCTCTCTTGTCTGTCTCTGTGTTTCTCCTCTACTCATGTTTGTTTATTTTACCTTCCTCTGCATGTGCCCTGTGTGTTTTTTCTGTGTCTCCGCCCCTGTCTTCTGTGCTTACTTGTTCATTTGTATCCCTGTCCCCTTGTTACCCAGTCTCAGGTGTTTCCTGTTTCCTGTCCCCACCCATATGTATAAATAGCCCCTTTTGTTTCAGTGTCCCTCGTCGGTGGTTGTACGTCTTTTGTCAGTCAGGTTACTTGTTTTTTCTTTAGTTTGTTTGTTTTGTTGTCTTGTTTATTCCAAGAAATACTCACAAGTGCGTTCGCTCTCAACGTCTCCTTGCTGCTCCCGCCCTGAGTTTTAATGTTATGCCTGATTGGTGTGATTTGCTTCAAGACTTCAAGAGGAAAGAGTACAACTGCTTGAGCCTGCACATGATTCTAGGTAAAAAAACTAGGTACTTCCTAAGTAGTAAAGTATGTAGGTCATGAAATATTGGCGTCTGCATCCATACAGAGTATTGTAGTACAGTATGTGTAATATTAAGCCATTAATATTCAGATTAATAGCAATTTATAGTTTAATACATACTAAGCCAAAAACTAGTTTCATGACATATGTAGTGGACTAACTAGGCAGTACAGAGGTAGGCTTGGCTTTTCACAAAACAGCAAATGGTGACATGGGGCATCATGAGCACTTAGCACTTGGTTTGGATGTCTGTAACTCAGTTAAAGCAGCTTTTAATGATTATGTGATACAAACGCCATGTAGCCAATAGCGGTCCTAAAAAATAAAACAGGCTTGTCTTGTTTGTGCTGTTATTTAACCAAAGTTTATTGCAGTGTGTGTATGTGTGTGTGCGCATCTGTGTGGAGGGGGAGTAGTGTGCTGTCAAACAGCTCACTCAACTCCGTATGTGGGCGAATATCCTACCATGTTCTTTTTCCCATCCAAACAATGCCTCTCCTGTCGACAAATTATGTTATTTGTTTATAGCTAATTACATTCTGCCAGACAAATTTTCTAAAGACAAATACTGCCTGTTGTTAGCTGGTGGTTGACTGTGGAGATTTTTCTTCTCTTACTCACAACGAAGAAGCTGGAGTAAGTCAGGGGTTAACTGCAGGTTGCTTTTTAATTTTCATGTCACAAGCCTACTCTGATCAACGAGAGCTCAAAAATGAAAGAGAGCCATGGATCATAAATGCGTTATTTATCCTTCTCCTGCTGCCAGGTTCAGTGTTCCATGCAAAAAAGGGGCTTTAATGGTCAAAATAGTTCCTCATTAAGTTTGTTTCTTCAGTTTCACAGTAGTCGGAGTTCATTGGTGCACCATATCATGCAGCAGAAACCAGTCTTGTGTCCCATAACTTTCACCCTATTCCTTATGAGTGTGTAATATAGTGTAAGTGTGGGGTCTTCTGCATTGAATGTGGATGTAATTTATGTGAGTCGCATGAGTTGTCTGTTCACATGGACAGTTCTAGACAAATGTCACTAGTCATGGCCATTACTATTTACCACACTGTGCTGTCCACTGTGGGTGGTAATGCCTTGTATGACGTATTCCTGATACACATGTGGCACTGTGGCACTCATTCAGAAACTTTACTTCAACTACACACTTTGTTTTTACTGTCAGTGAATGAGCTACTGAGCTCTGAGTTTCCCTTTCTGAAGTCTCCATTGCTCCACCAGCCGCTCGCGATCAGAAAAACTGAGCTGGATCCTCTTTTAGAGGCTGTACATGTGACGGCAGTATGTAAAGACGCGTGACGTGGCCAGAAGAACTCCCGTGAAAAGCAACCCGACACCCAAGTTTTTATAATGAATACATTTGGCTTAGCAGGGATGGTCGTTCCAACACACTGGTACCATTAAACACAATATTCTGACTCTTCTGCACCCAAAATGTTTCTACTTTCAGTTTAAAAACAAAATAATATAGACTACCACTTTAATTTGTTCTTAGAATGTTAGTTCTACAAGTGACAAATGGCTTTTCCTGGTGTTGTGACGAATTCTAGCTGTCTGTCCGAATCCGATTCACCTTTGCGTACTAGTGCATCTTGCAGCAGAATGAATGGTTTTTAAATTGTGTTCAGACTGCTGTGTGATACACCTGTACACCGGCACAACACCAAGTTTTATACCTTTGGTTTGTTTAAAGACTGCCTCAATTTTTATTAATTGGTCCAAAATCTGAACCATCTAGAAAAGTGCTTTCACACTGCAGAAGAACCAGACCATGGTTCAGTAGATCCGGACCAAGACCACCTCTTATGATTGGGTCCTTTGATCTGGGTTGTGGTTTGCAGCACTTCCACACATACTACTTTTTTTTTGGACCAAAGAGAAAAGTTTGAAATTTGAGACAAAACAAGGTATGTGTAAGCACCAAAGTGACCAAGCCAACCATAATGACCATGCTGATTTACCAATAGGATCAGCATAAAGAATGTTATTAACCAGCAGGATCAGCCTGGTCTGTTTGGCCAAGGTAGTCTTATGTTGTTTATGTTGGTAAACCAGCATATTCAATCTGGTCATGCTAATTGATCAGAGAATTGGTCACACTGGTATATGTGTATATGATCAGCTTGTTGACCAACTTGTTTGAACTCAACTGAACACAACACCATGCTGGTCAAGATCTAAACTAGCTTACTAGCTTTCTTACCAGCATTAGGTATGTGTTCACCTGGATGACCTGAATGACCACCGTCAAAGACCATTTGAAAACTAGTATTTAACCACTCGTTGTTGGTTAAGAGACTGGGAATAGGTTTCCACCATGTTAATGTATGACTACAAGTGCAAAACCAAAGAAGCAAACATAATATGGCTAACCACATAAAAGATGAGGGAAAAACTGTGTAAATTTACCTTAGATTACAGTAGAATTTGGGAGCATTAACCCTAGCAGGCATCTCTCCTGTGTATATGTGCAATAGAAGAGTTAAATTTAGCTAACATAGCTTTAACAAACTTTCATTATTTGCTAGCAACATTAGCCTCAAAGCTCCAGTGCAAACTGAAGTAACAAACTTGCTAAAATACTAAACATCTCATGGCTTACTGTATTCAGGATAAGGTAAAAACTGTGTAAATTCACCTTTACTTGCAGAGGGATTTGAGGGTGTTAACTCTAGCAGTCACTGATCCTGTGCATATGTGCAGTAGAAGAGTTCAGTAATCTAGCATAGCATAGCTTTATCTTAAATCTGTGCCTGTGTTTAATTTGAGCCCGTGTGTTTACCTCAGAGTGCAGCAGCAGCTCACTGAACTGGGACCAGTCTGCTCTCAGGATCTTCCCCGCCCTCAGCTGTCTGCTCTGTGATATAAAAATAGCCGTGTGCGCTCCCTCACGTGTCGGCACATTGTTCCAAATGAGCCTCTCTTCATATTTTGGCTTCAAATGTTTTATTCATCCTTCCCCAGCTCAGGAGCAGTCCTTGATTTGTTTCTCTCTCATCTCTGCCACTGTAATATTGAATGACTGAATAGATTTAATAGATAGAGTTAATGCCAGACCTAGCGCTAGTCTCACTAACTTCTCAGCTAAATCTCTTAGATCTTTGTCTCACTTTTAGTGGAGTGTGGAAGGTGGTGGAACAAACTTAGAGGTTGGTCATCACAAACTTCGATGTCAAACGTCAATAAATGGTCTCTGAAATTGATTTTTTTTTATGTGTGTGGTGTTAGAAATTTGCATTTGAGATATTCTAGTGGAATCCCTGCTATCACATGAAACGAAATATGCTCTCTGGCGGTAATGGAATAGGATCAGGGAGAGACCTTGAGCTGTCATGTAGAAGCTGTGTATCCCCATTCTTAACCACTACAAATGATTTAAAATGCATTGCGGTTCATTCAAGAATGGCAAAGTGCAGTGTTGTACTACTCACCTTGAGGAGCAAATCATATATTTACAGAAATACGTGGAGAAAAAATGAAAATCTGACCTTTTTGTGTTCTCACGCAGTGTCTATTTCTTGCGCATGGCAATGATGCCCTTGAAGGTGAGGGTGATAGTTCAACAGGCATTTACTCAGAGAACTCACTACAAAAAGTACAGTATTTGAACCAAAAACACAAGCCTTATTAATAGTATAAAATTCAGCTAGATGTTCTGAGAAGCAGAAGCAGCAGAAGATCGTCATTGATGCTTTTGTTTTGTTTGATTTTGATATTCTGATTATGTAAGTTATATGCCAAAAATTAATATACATGTGTACAGTTTTCTTTCTGTACCAAAATGTATTTAATTAGGTTTTTTTGGTTCCATAGCGTATTTCTGTAGTTCTGCAGTAAACATATGTCCTACTGAGTGAATGAGTGTATATACAGAGAATACTGCATTAGATTATTAGAAAGAAAACGAGGATTAGAGTTCCCTGGGGCTTTACTACAGTTAGTACAATCACAAATGTACGTATACAGTACAATTACACAAAGTACAGTGTCTTCATAACCAGTTACAGGCCTCGGTTGTGTTTTTACTGCTTCTTTACTTGTACTTTCTCGCGCAAGTGGATTATCTGTTTAGATTTGTCAAACGTAGCTTTAACGTTGTTTTAAAAGTGTAAACACGCCGTCAGACTACAGCCGTTAATACTCGCCTCTGAACGGCTAAATAGCCAGCATGTTTAGTGGCTAGTGCTAATTCTGCTCCAGCAGTGCTTGCCAGGGTTAGCAGCAGGCTACAGGCCAATAATACTTAACTCTTTTAGAATGTTGCACCTCATTGGAGTGGCTTTACTGCTGTCATTATAAAACTGTAAAGTGTTGTATGTTGCTCAGTGGAGCTGAACAAATGTACAGGGAGTGTTGAAGAAGCCAGGAAGTGTTCATAGTGTTGCGTTTGTGTCTGTGTGACTAATCATAACTTCATGTATAAACTGGGTGGAGCTGAATTAATGTATTATGCTCTGTTATTGTTATTTTTTCTCTTGTTTTATTGCGTACTTTACATGTTGTATTGTGACTCTACATGCGACCTGGTTCTGGCAGTTGTGCAATAGTTTAGGTTGTGTTGGACAGAGAGAAGGTTGTGTGGTTGCTATTGCGGTTTCTGTGATTGGAGTGGTTATTTGACTGTAATTGAAGTGGGGTTTTAGTGGATTGTAATAGTTGTGCTGACAGGAAATGCTGATGAACACGACTCTAATTCTGCTCCCTGCTGGGTGAAGGCCTGAGCCGGGCTGCGCCAGCTTCTCTGACTCACTCTTTCTCCTTTCACATTCATCACAACATCCTAAAAACACACGTGAAGGATCTCCCTAGAGACAGTGGAGCACTGCATTTCTTCCTCTGCATGTACCTCTGATCCACTGTTTGAAATTGTGTGTCAAACTAACCAGTCATAGTATACAGTGCAGACTTTACATTAAAGGTATTTTTGTTATACCATTTTAAAAACACAATCATTTTTAAACACATTCACCTTTCAGTGCTGGGGTCTTGGGTTTAACTCCCTCTCTGGGTGGATTTTCTATGTTCTCCATGTGTCTCTGTGGGTTACCTTAAAGATTCTGGTTTCCTTCCACAGTCCAAACACTTGGAGATCAGATTGACCAAAATTTAGCTATCATAAATTGCATACATTGCAGCTCTGGAAAATTAAGAGAACACTTGAGTTTCTGAATCAGATTTTGCTATTTATAGCTATATGTTTGAGTAAAATGAACATTGTTGTTTTATTCTATGAACTACGGAGAACTTTTTTCCCAAATCCCAAATAAAAATATTGTCATTTACAGCATTTATTTGCAGAAAATGAGAAATGGCTGAAATAAGAAATAAGAAAAAAGAAAAAAAGCACAGCTTTCAGACCTCAAATAATGCAAAGAAGACAAGTTCATATTCGTAACGTTTTACGAGTTCATAAATCAATATTTGATGGAATAATCCTGGTTTTTAATCACAGTTTTCATGCATCTTGGCATGATCTCCTCCACCAGTCTTACACACTGCTTTTGAATAACTTTATGCCACTCCTGGTGCAAAAACTCAAAAAGTTTTTCAATTTGGTAAAATCAAGAAAAAACATCATGATTAAATGGTCTCTTATTTATTTCCAGAGCTGCATGTGTGTGAAGTGTGTATATCTGTATACTAATATGTAAATTTGTCCTGGTTTAAAGCTCTTTGTTCCTGATGCTTGTGTGTGTTGGTTGAGTGCTGATTGTAAAGGGTTGTGTGTAGAGTGTTGATTGTAAAGCATCCTTGGGTTTCTAGTGAATTAGCTACACCCTTTACCCTTAAGGGGTCATTTTCTCTACTACACTATAAAATACAGACTAGCGACTCTTCACAAAGTGAAAGAGTGTCTGAGTTGAGCTACTCATACCTGAAAAACTTGAGAAAAGTAGTTTTGCACTGCCAGCATCCTGGGGCATCAGAAGTCTAAAGGAAATAACGGAATTGATGTGAACTGCAGGGAAACGGTCTGAAATAGCAGAATAATCCTACCACCAGTAGTCTTCACAAGCCTTTATGTTGCTTTTTATGAACATGCCTTCTACCTAAACAGCTGGTTTCACTGAGATTCAGAATCATAATGAGGAGAGCATGAATTCTGGCTAGAGGGCAGCATCTTATTCATGTACAAGTCCCAGCGGGGAAAGGATCAGCAGCTGCATGGTATTAATAAAGCATGTCAGAGTCTTCCACACAGTCACGAAAACCAGGATCCCCCTCACGGTTTCTGCATGCTCGCTCATGATAATCTTGCATAACTGAAAAGAGCTCGCAAACATCCGAGTGCAGTTGAAGATCTGCTTTTTAATCCTGCCTTTAGCCCACTTGGTGTGGTGCGCTTGTGTGATGAGTCCAATTGCTTATCAGTCAGCACCTGTGTCCCAGAGTTAGGCTGCCAGTGGGTTTGTGAAGATGACGGGAGGACGGGTGAGGGAACCTGATTGCTTTGTGCCGAGAGGGCCCTGCTGGCAAGAAAAGAAGAGCTGCCCACTTCTGGTCGAGCCAATGGCCTAATATGCTCTCGACTTCTCAGACACAGTGTTACTCGTCACACTACTCTCAATCAATGGGATCAGTCGACGCTTTACAGGTTTTCTTACTGTATTCCTGTTAACTCTGTATGAATTTCTGTGTTGAATTTATGAATTAAGGGACACTAACCACATTTAAAACCAGTTGAAACAGTGACACTTGAAACAGTTGAAACAGTGACATTCTGGTCCTGGTGTAACATCTCCTGCATTGTTTAAATGTGCCATTGTGCTAAATTCCAACTTATGTACAGTGGTGTGAAAAAGTATTTGCACTCCTACATATTTCTTTTTTTTTTTTTTTTTTGTGATACTGATATTATTCTTAATGTTGGTTTCTCCTGGGATGTTTTGCCAGTGTTCCATGCTTTCTCCATTTGTGAATAGTAGCTCTCACTGTGGCTCTCTGGAGTCCCAAAGCTTTAGAAATGACTTTGTAACCTGTTCCAGACTGATAGATGATCAATGTTTTTTTTTTTTGTTTAGCTGCTTCATGTGGTCAGAAAGGTTCTATTTAAGTGATTTCTTGATTCTACAGGTCTGGTGGTAATCAAGCCTGGTTGTGGTTAGTATTTAAATGAAACTCAGCTTTCCAAAAAGTGTGATTAATCACAGTTAATTTATGGGGGGGGGGGGGGTAGACTGATTTAGATTTTTCCTTAATAAATAAAATCATCATGTAAAAAGTGATTTTTATATTTACTCTGGTAATATTTGTGTGATATTAAAGTTTGTTTGATAATCTGAAAAATGTATGAATAAAAAGTATGACAAAAATGCAAAATAAAAAGAAATCTGTAAGGGAATACTTTTTCACGCCATTGTAAGGCCTACCAATGCTTTGTTTTGCAAAGTGTGTTTTCGGATGCATACAGTTTGGTTTAGCAGCAGGTTGGAGTCGTGTAGTGAATGATACCTAGTCGTTTAGTGTGTGTGCAGCTGTGCAGGTTGGACCTTCAGTTCCACAAGAAAACAGCTCCCAAAAATGTAATGTACCTTAACAGATTACAAAATTACATTTGTAATTAATACCATACCCTACAATTTGATTTTGTGAGTCTAATTTGTAGGTTAAATGGAAATGACTCAACATTTCATAGCTTGTTCAAACTAGCCAGGGATACACCATGCGATTTATCTCAGAGTATTAGTGCTGATTCTCAGTCTGTGTTAATTGGCTCTAGTCTGCAGGATTTTAATCAGTCAGAGATGCAAGAGAGAATTTGGGTATTGTGTGAGATGGGCAATGGCTTTTTAGACGATTTTTGGCCTCCCAGTCATGTTTAAGCCCAGTCAACGTGTCTCAAACATTGTTCTTTTTCTTTTATTTTCTCTTTGATTAAACTGTGAGAATACTCTTATAGTGATAAGCAATTCAGTAAATGTGCCATCAACAGTCAATTAAACCACATTGCACATTTTTATTTCATTGTTGTGTTTCATGTTAAATTATGTGGCATACACATTTGGACATGAGTACATGTCTGATTCTGCAGAACCCTTTAACCTGATGTGAGACATGCGTTTTTTTTTAGTGTGTGATAGAAAAACTCAATGGAAAAGTTTGAGATGCTCTTTTATAGTATACTATGATTTTAAAAGCTGTGTTGTGTGCCCAAAGCTTAGGGTATGGGAATAGCATGAATGCAGTCCAGTTTATTAGAAGCCTGGCCATTTTCTATTCTTCTCATTATGCCAAAGAACATGATTACAAAATGTTAGCAGACGAGCAAATCCACAATGCAGAAAGATTGTGGTCTTTAAGACATCTGCATTACTGCTAATACTGAGTATTAATTTAATGGGAAGCAGGTCAAGCAACTATAAAGTGATCTGAAATAATTAAAATACTGAATGTATAAAAAGAAATGTTGCAGTGTCTTAAATTTAATTGTAAAGCTTTGTTCAGTACAATAAACACTGCTAGACACTAATAAAGTATCAAAACTTAAGGTGCAATAAAATTGATTAGAAATAGAAAGAAATGATTAAGTAGTTTAGTGATTTAGTTAATGTATTTTCTGTGTAAAACAAATCTGTCATTTTTAATTTGTAATTTTGCACAAGAACTCTATAGGTCACCACTTTTTTAGACACTCAGGAGCGCCTTCTAGTGTGTGAGCATCCCAGAACACATTATGAAACAGCATTCACTAGCATTCTCTTAACTAGAAATTCTCTGGCATGAATCAGTTGGTTCATCAGTGTAATCAGATAAATGGGAACACTTCTATATAAGGAACAGTGGCTCCAGGAAGCAGGACAAAGAAACACCTCATTAGAACAATATGTATGTATTACAAAATGAATAGCAGTGCAGTAATGTAATATAAATGAATATAATTCCCACTTTTAGCGCAGACACACTTCGCCCTATATACTGTATACTCCCTTCCTCGTCACGTTGGAGAAAGAAATGAAAAAAAAAAAAAAAAAACTTGCAGCAGACTTGCTTGAGCCAGGAAACACCTCTGTTCCTCTGTGCTCTGAAATGTCTGTTGCTAGGCAACATTGGCTTTTATGAGAAAGACTCATGGTTCAGCAAAATAACGTCTCAATTACTATTTTGATGACAGTCATAGCAATGGTACAGCGGACACTGATTGGTTTATAATTGGAAGGAGTACAAATGCAGGTGTTAATGAGAACAAGTTGTATAGTTGAGCTCATTTTTATGTATTTAATAACATTTTGAAGAGATGGCAGCCTTGTGTTTGACAGATGCTTGTGATCAAACTGCACCTTTAGCAGTTACATTTATTTCTTCAGGATCTCATTTCATTCATCATAATACCAAGAACTAGATGTTCCTGCAGTTATAAATATATATTTCAAAAGCGAGTTTTTCACGGAAAACACAACAAACAAAGCAAGGTTTTTCACATTGTGTTGAGTTTGTGGGCTGTGAAAACATTTCTGATCCATGAACGATTCTGAGAATGAAGGTTCGGCACAGAATGCTTATTAACTGGCCTGGGCCCAGTTATTATATTTCTTTATATGCTTAGTTAACTATATTTGGGGACAACAAACTATTCAGGATGAGGGTTTACACACTGAGAGATCTGCCTACTGGCCACAAAAGAAATGTGGGACAATCCCGGTCGCTGGCATGTTAACATCACAGTAGTAATATTGGACAAACATGGTTGCTATTGTGCTAATGCTGTTCGTAGTGTTAGTTAGTTTGCTCTGCCTCAAACACTGCTTGAGCTGATTGTCGTATTATACTCAGCAACTGGGGTGTTGGCACATGCAGCACTCGCATTTGGGCAAGAATCAGGCCTAGATTCAAACCGTAGCAGCCGGGCTGATATAACTTATGTGGATGTGGTTAAAATGTCATGTTTTTGAATACTTCAACCCACTTTCACTGAATTGATGGCCTTGATGAGGGTTGTGTGTAGGTTCTGCTCTGGGGCTGGTGTTGTATCAGCTCAAATCATTGATCGATTGTCGATTAATTCTGGCTGAAGGTAGAATCTCTCAAAGTTCGGCTGAGGTCAGCTTCTTCCTGTGTGTCAGCTGGCCATTTTCCTATCATCAAAGAAATCAAAACTGCTGCTGAGAAACTTCACTTTCTTCATTTTCTCCTGCTAAGATCAGGGGTGTGCCCTTCCCTATGCCATGCCTCTCTGGAACAGGGCTTGTTTTGATGTTCTAGGCTGGTGAACTTCCTCTTCAGGTGATAAGGTATAGCTCACGCAGGGCAGGGCTCATCAGCAGAACTGTGACTCAATGGATGATGGTGGAATTATCCTGTGAAGGATTTGATGGGATGCATGACTTGTGTGCTGTGTGCTGAATTGTAACACATTTCTGTCTGTATAGCCAGTAGTTCAGCCTTGAATTTCAGTTACGGATACTCTGATATTATCTGATCGCTGAAAAAGACAAAAAAAGAATGGCAACTTTACAGGAGCAGGCTGTAGAAACAGTTTATTCCAAGTAATTTTGGGGGATTTGGGGGACTGTTTGTTTGTTGCTACAACCCAATCTAGGGTCAGGGTGATGACAGAAAGTGCAGATACTGTATTTTCTGAAGTATCATCAGTCAATGGAGAAAACATGAGTTCAGGGGTACGCATATGCTGCTAATTTTCCCATAAAAGTAGTAATGACAACCTGAAAAATTCTGATACGAAACAGAATCAATCAATTTAAAGCTTTGGAAGCCATATGAAAATGAAAAAGTATAGTGACTACATGTGACTGAAACATCCCCCATATTGGATGTTCAAGACAACAATTCCTAACAACGTGTAAAAAAAAAAAAAGCATTTGTTATCATGTAAAAATTGGCTGCTAATTGAACTGAACACAGAAAACAATTCCTGCCCAATTCCCAGTAATGTAAATTAGCCGATGGGTCGCTGAGCTGTCTCTAATCTCATCAACAGTTCCTCTTCTTTTCCTCCGCAAACAGAAAGACACACTGCAATCACAACAGCAGCACTCACTGATTGTGCTTCTGTGGTGTTCATCTGATTGCTTACATTCGCTTGGTGCTCCCGTTTTTATTGTGTTGTTCTTTCAGTTGATTGGCTGCCAAGATGATCAGTGCGTTTTAGACTTTAGCAGACGAATGGCAGACCGGAACTGCTCTGAGATGTTTTGAGATGCTTGCTTATACAGATGAACTGAAATGACACTCCAATTATCACAGCATTACCACTGCATTGGCAAATTCTGAAGTTTGTAGAGACAACTTTTGAGCACAGCTACAGTTATATGCAAAGATTTGGACATTCCTGGTAAATTTGTCTCAGTAATTACATTATGGCCTTACAATAAATTAACATTACCTCAAAGATTAATGGAATCCTCAGTGATGTCCGTTGCATTTACATGTATGTTTGTTTATATAAGGTTTTAGACTTATTTTAGTCTCACTTAATGAAAAGTACTGAAAACTTTTGACATATTATTAATAACTAAAATTGCTCTTTAAAATGGTGTAATGAATTATTTACAGAGAAATCTTTATGCTATTATGTCATCAGTATCAGTGCAAGACCTTGCAATAGTCTTAAATTGACAGTCATTTTTGCACAGTTCATCATCCATACAATGTAGCTATTGTTACATCCCTTTAAAGCACAATTTATGTGAACAGTTTGCTTTGGATGTTACTTGATTTCACAGTATTATCAGTTAAGCAGTTTTTAGCACTAATTTCACACTTTCAGGTTCTTCCTCTGACTCCCTAATGTCTGCTCACTATAATTCCCAGAATTGGGAATCAGTAATTGTGGTTTTACATAATCTGTCTAATTTTGAAAGGTTTTGTTTGCCAGTACACTGATCAGCCATAACTGTCCATAACCATAACTCTCTTTCCTCTGAGCATTTTTGGTAACTATTGACCACAAAACACCACACAAGACCTTTCTGATATTTGGGAGACTCTGAGCTAATCTTCTTGTCAGCACAATTTGTTCCATATCAGTGTGCCTGACCAGTTTTCCTGCATCCAGCAGAGCGGACTGTTCACATCCTGTATGTTTATATGTTAACAGATTAATAATATAAAATAAGATAAGCAGTGTTTGTAATGTTAAAGATAACTGATTGTTGTAAATCTCTCCAAATGCCCCTGAAACACTAAATGAATGAAATCTTCATAGCTTTTCTCAGTATGTTCTAATCAGCAGATAAACAAAAAGAGAAGAAAACACATTTTAGACTATTTTTTCCTTCAGCAGACTGAACTGCTAATTTTGACCACTCCGTTGGGGAGTTGAGTCACGGATCGTAGAAGTTCTTGGATTCGGCATGCATACAAAGTGGGTTATACTTCATGTTGATGTGTTTCTAGTAACACATGGTCACATATGTTAGTGAATAAAACATTTCACCCGCATGATTTAGATATGCTAATGGGCACATCTCTGGCCATCTGATACAAATTAGCACATACAGTTTGATTTGCCTTTGGGCAGAATACAGCATCAGCACAGTATTGGCATTGGACTGAAATAGAGAATAAAACATATTTTTATTTTAAACAAAGAAAGATCATTTATTTCAAGCAAGGGAGGCTGAAGGTCAGAGTTCAGTAGGGTTTGATAATCACCCTGTTCTTACATACCTACTAAACCCCTGCAAATAACTGCTGAATTGGATCAGGTGAGCCTGAGAAGGAAATTTAAAGAATATTCCACTGTGTAGGAATCTGAACCTCTGGGACTCGAGGACATCCTCTTCCCTGTTCTGTATCTTTGAGGATTCTGTGTTCTAGGTATGCTTGAGAACTTCTGTGTGGGTATTATCCAGTCTGGTTTCACAGTTGAAATGTCTACATTGGTTGTTTGTTAACTTTTTGTGAAATGATTAATTCCTGAATTTAAGGGTATTGCAACTGCTAGCACTGAATAAAAATGATTCTTTAAGGCCTCTTGTAGGTCATTGCTGTATCTCCAGTTTACTATACGTTTTGAAAACCCAAACTGTCCCTTACACTGTGTCAAAATGTATTGATAAATAAACCAATATAAATTCTTCAGTATTAATTGAAATTAATTATTTTTATAATGAATTTTATAAAAAGTTAAGAAGAATTTAACTTTCTTCTGTAAAGTTCTGTAATGTTTTTCATTGGACAGTGACAATTTATTCCTAAATTTCCTTCAGGATAAATAAAGTATCTATCTATCCATCTATCTATCTAAAGGGTCCTTCACTTTGTGACAGCCTTTTACAATCTAACCCAAGTTTAGGATTTAGCAACTATCTTCTAGTTTGCTTTTTCAATTCTTCTTCAAGTACATGACAAAAATAACACCAGATAGCTTGTAGATTTGGACTGGAACTAAAAAAAACTGCATTGACGTTACTTCGCGAGATCATTGTTGGTAGCAGCAGTGGTGAGTGCTGTCCTGGGAACAGTGTTGCAGCTTGGAATGGGGTCTAAACTCTAGTGGCCCATTCATCTTGACTGGCCTGAGCAGACTCAGCAGCAGGAGAACACACAGGCCACTTTAGAGACTACAGGGCAGCTAAGAGTGTGATAGTAAACCTTCAGTGAGTAAAGAAGCTAATACCCCGTGACAGGAAATCGTTGGCATATGAGCGCAGCGTGGCCTGGGCTTGGCTAGTAAAGAGCCGCCTCTGACCCGTGGTTAGTGTTCAACTCTAAAGGATTTGTCACTTCCCACTTATTGCCTTTTTAACTCATCAGCAGGGCTCTTTGATTCTGACTGTGGCGGCACGTTCCCTGCAGTTCGGTGTGTGATGTGCTTTAATGTATGTGGGAGCAATAGCAAAGGTCAAGAAGCATCAAAGCCATGTTGAAACGGATTCATAGCTTATTGCAGTTAACGTGGCTTCTCTTCCATATGGTCTGAAAGCATGCAATTACTACTGTAGAGTATAATGAAGCTTTAATGGTCAGCCTGAATGTGAAGCACCATGTTCCTGTGATGGTGTGTTGGGATCATAGAACTTTTACCTTTCCCCCACACATGCCAGCTCATGTGCTATATGTTTTTTTTTCCAGGCTGAATTTCTAATTTCGACGGCTCAGTTGGGGAGTTGAGTCACAGCTTTTAGAAGGGCTTGGCTTTTTCACACTGCTGAAGTGTATTGCATTAGCTCTTTGCACTGACGGAGAGAGAGCTGCTCCCTGGTGTAGAACACAGAGCCGCTCTATAAGCTCTCCTGCAGTGTAGAAACCCTCCTGTCAGAGTTCCTCCTCTAAACTTTTTCCTGCAGCATGAACGGTCTAGAAAGCTGGGAGATGAGATGAGCTGTCATTTTTAAGCACTTGTTGCAGAATGCTGCTAACCGTGGTAGAAAATACCTGCTAATGTTGCAGCAGATTTGAGCAGCTTGTTTATGAAGGCCTGTTTAGGTTATCAGATTTACTGGGTTGTACACGGCATATGAGGTATAGATGGGATAAAGGTGGGCTGTATTGTTTCTGCTTATTTGAGAATCCCAACATATGTACAAAAGCCAGTGCAATTCAAAGCCCATGCATACCTGAAACCAGGGTTCCAACAATTAGTCGACATAATTAACAATGTCTATTTGTGTCCTCCAGTATATTATAGAATCTATACCCTGGCAAATCCAAATCCATTCTGTTATATATTGTTCTGTCTGGGTCGACCAGAGGAGAATGGGTTCCTCTTACTGAGTCTGTTTCCTCCCAAAGTTTCTTCCTCACAGAGTTTTTCCATGTTACTGTTGCCACCATCGTCTTGCCACGGTTACCACTCTCACTGTGGCACTCACTCCATAAGAGGATTCTTCATTCTATTGAATGCATGCTGTTCTTAAAAGGCCAAGGCAGGCAGAACATGCTACTGGTGACTCAGTCTGTGTATATATAAATATACTTTTCATTTTGACCTGTTTTTGATATGTTGTTCAGATTGATCACATAACTATTGAGTCTGTCTGAGTTGAGCTGAACGTCTGACAAAAACAACCACAGAGTCGCAAAAGTCTGTCTGTCTGTCTGGGGAGAAAAAAAACGGAAAGATATTTCCAGACCTATGAGAGACCCCTCATGTTTGTTTTCTTACCCTAGGGCAGAAAAATGCCTCCGAGCTCTGTAAACATTTGGTTATCTGTTCTTCTCCTCATCTGTTTTTCTCTTCGCTGGTAAAAGTCCGTCTCTGCCAGCTAGGAAAACGTTGGAAATAGAGGGATGAGTGATAATTACTTCACTCATCAGTTACCACCTGAAGACTAAACTCTTATAGTCATAGTCAGTCCATCTGATCACATCAGTCCATCCAGCCATTCGACCGGTTTTCTTTACACAGCTTACTGAAGGTCCAGGGTGGTATGTTACAATCACAGAATGTATGTATCCTTCTTTTTTGTTAGTGTTTCATTGCTCCGAGCTATTTTCATCTCTAAAACTCTACAGAGTGCCGAGGGAGAAGAACTTAGTCCGACGCGTGGTAGAAAAACGTGCCAATTCCATACAGACTCTCCCCTCTCTCCCCAAAACTTCCCCAAACCCACTTTTTCACTTTTTTTTTTTTTGCTGTTTTACCCTTTTTCTCTGCACTAGATTGACAGACAGTTGCTCTTTAAAAAAGGAAAAATGAGAGTGTGTCAGAGAGAGAAGAGAGTGAGCCAGATATCTCATGAAATATTGACTAAAGTCAGCCTCGTCTTCTGTTTGATCCATCCCTGCCAGCGTGGAAACGGTGGAAATAGAGGGCTAGATCTTGTTGGATATATTCAAATTATTTAAATGATTCAAATGTTTGCAGAAATCTATAATTCAAGCTGTCATTTATATAGTAGTGTAGCCCAGTTAATCCACACTTATTCCTTTTTTGTATAAGCCCATTTAACCTACTGACCAATTAAGTTTTTTTTATTATAATGATGAATTGGCTTTCCTGTACTTTATCTAGATAATTACATCAGCATTGTCTGTTATTTGTACCTTAATGACTTTGAATAAATCTTTTGAACCACATGGTAATAATTCTGTTATTGATCGTAATACAGAAATCACTGTGAACTATTTGATTGAGTCCCACCGAGTTCTGCAGTATATAAGGGCCTATTAAAGTGAGGTTAAATAAGATAATATGAAAGAGTTAGAGTAGAAGCATTGTGTGAATTGAGAGTAGAAAAACAGTAAACTTAAGCTTGATATAAATGAATGACTCAGTAGGTTCTATGATTCATGAAATAGGCAGTTGAAATGAATCAGTTTGGTAAACTTCTTATTTTTACTGTTGTTGAATGGGTCTTTATTGCTTATGTTGTAGCTCTGAGTACAGTCTGTGCCCAGTCTGTGGCTCAGGGCTGCTGGGAAGGGATTTAACATGGCAAGGGTCCGGCTCAAGATGAGGTCAGGGAGTGTGAAGCCTGAGGCATAAAACAGACAATGCCAAGAACCTTCAATTAAAGAGCAAGCAGATGAAGAGGCCATCAGCCAGTGCTGGAACTGAGCCACCGCGGCCCACAGGAGCCCCAGAGAGTGAGGACAGAACAGCGCAACACACACACACACATTAACGCACACACACACACACTTAACGGTGGAATAATAAAAGAAAGACAGAATGTTGAGAGAGAAAATGAAAAGCCATGGTAGCAATTTTTCCTTTTTTTCTAGCGTTCTCTTTACAGAGCAGTCTGAATAACATCAGCAGTCCATCTCCTGCACTGTTCTGATTTTGTGGTTTTCTTGTTTTGAGAAGTAAAAGGTCAGCGTATTATTCCCACTTACATTTGAATACGCGGTCAGGAGAGTCTAACCAGCCAACTTTTTCTGCTCGCTCTGGTTAGAATGACTTTATTCTGCTAATAGAGCTTGTTGAGTCTGGAGGAAGATGTTTTATATTACACTTGCCTTAGTGGGAATATAGAGTCCTCCTGCAGACATACTGAGATGCGTGGAAATGCAGTACTAGATAGAACTGGGTCAGACCAATTTATCACTGAATTCATGGGAGCTTAATTTTGAATGAAGGTGGAGGAGCAGTTGTCTTCTATATGAGGTTTTTAATGAAAAAGTGGTCAAAATCTTGAAAAACTAAAATGTGTTTTGGCTAAATCATATAGAAAGAAAATGTCCTTATTATTTTATTACTACCTAAAGTAACAACTCTGGAAACTAAGCAATGTGTATGACTACATAAAAGCTTAACATTCTAAAAATTCTGCCATTCTTTATATTTTTGAAAAATCTGACTAAATATCTGTTTGACAGTAATAAGGGGCAGTGAAAATATGGGCTAGTAATATTCTTTCTTTGGCAGAATTGAATGTTAAGTGCCTTTTTCAATGGAGGGTTATGAAGTATAATTTTGAGTACTATATTTCAGTAGTTGTTTACACTGGAAGTTGACCATTTCAATAAAAAGTTAAGGAACAGAAGATAATATTTGTTCTCACACAACATAAAAATAAATAATAAAATAAATGCAGCCTTCAGTTGTTTTTAAATATGTTGGACCAAAGAACCAGATGTTGATTCCAGACTCTGTATGACATCTGCTGATACGAACCAATAAGCTCACCAACAGCAGCGTGTCTTAAATTGTTCATTACCTTGTCAAATGATGTTCCTTATTATAGCATTCAATATATTTATCTGGATTTTCTAATTCAGGGATAAATTTAATTGAGCTCAATTTAGGTATTGAATGGTAACTGTATAACATCACTGTCCAATGAAAAATAAGTATAAATATAAAAAGAGTTTATTTTACATAAATTTAGCACATTCTTATAAGCCTTTAAAAAAAATAAGTTTCCAAGTTCAAATTATGTAACAAACTAAAAATCAACAAAAATGGAGATGCTTGTTTGTCATTGGACAGCGTTGGGCCTTACTTAAAAAGAGCATTGACAGTAAGTTACACATTCACTCATATCAATCATTCTGATACAAATTAATGCTTACTGTGCAAACAGACCGTTTAAATCTCAATTTCTCAGATAATATTTAGTTCTTGATGGAATGAGGTCCGGTGGAACTTCCAGCAGTTTATGTATTGTCTGTATAATCCATACATTATGGTATTCTGTAGGAAGGTATAGGATAGATGGCAACCAAAAAAAATACTGCTGTGTTTGATGGAAAAATATTTCATATAAAGGCGTATTGTGATTTGTTTTTTTTTGTTGTTTTTTTTTCGGCTGGGATTTTAAAATGTTTAGTGTTTAATACATGTGTTAAAATGACCTTCTCTTTAAAAAGTAAAAAAAAGAATATAAATCGAAATAAGTGGTAAAAAAAAAAAATGGTTTGGTATTCAGTATATGGCTTTATATTACTTAAATTTGAATTGTACATCAAAACTAAAAAGGTCAATAATAAATAAGTGGTATTTTTAACTGAAGTTTATAACTGGGTGGATATAATGTGATATATGTTTACATGTAGCAAATACTGCTAAGAATGAGTTAAAAGAAACCATAATCCTTTAGCTGAATTGTACATTGTATTCGGGTCTGTCCAAAATGTTTCATTTTGGTACATCTCAAATATTCTGTGACTATATTTCCAGAATAGAAACCTTTACCCATTCACAAGACCCACAGAGCCACATTCCTCAGCAGAAGCTGACCTGTTCTGACGCCTGTCACCTTTTTCAATTACGCTTGGCTGCTGGATTTGTGGTGTTAGTCTGCACAGCACACCTGTAAATGGGGAGCTAGCTGGAGACAGTAGCAGAATCACAGGCTCACCAATCTCCTGCCTGGTGAGGGTTTTTTTTATCTTCTTCTCCTTCTTTGCCTTGTTAGAGGAGTGAGAAAAAGCGGCTTTGGAGCATGAAGAGACCCCCATCAGGGAATTTGGCTATAAAGCGTGGGGTGTTGATGAGGTTTTGATGCTGCTGTCATCTGTGAGCGAGTTTCCACCTACACTCTGTAAGCGATGCTGGAGCTGTGAGGATGTCCACGTGAGGGAGCATGCCAGTGTTTGGATGTGCTTGGAAGCGTATGGCGGAGGAGAGGAAGGAGGGGGGAGTTCAGTCAACCTTCTGACAGAACACATCCGTGTACGTACCCTCTCCGCCTGAGCACATATCAGAGGAGATCATCACTCTTTAAAGAACACACAGATACTCGGATCTTTCCTTCCCTCTGGCGTATACCCTGCATGTCTGAGATTTAAAGCTTTCCATATGTTCTTATTTCAGTCCCTACTATATGGAGTCATGGCAACAGGCCATATGATGTATTTGGATGCACAGCTTTATTGCTGAAGGCTTTTTTTAGGTTTATAATTTCCAGTTAAATGTTTCTATTTTTTATTGTTTATTAATTGATTTTTTTCAGTTTTCCATTTAATATATTACATTGGGGAGACATGGGGACTATTTCCCGTATAAATGAATAAAGTTCATCCTTTTTATCTTACAACAATCTAATTATCCACATGGACTACCACAGCAACCATCTGGCAACCAATAATTAGCACCATAGCAACACTATAGCAACCAAAAGGCAGGTAACTAGCAACCATATAATAATCACCTGGCACAATAACCACAACTAACTTCCCCAGCAACCTTGTATTTACTCTATAGCAACCCTCAACAACTACTTAGCAACACCCTAGCAAAATACCATGCAACCACTTGGACTACCACATGGACTACCACAACTATTAAGTAACACTGTACAGTAGCAATCTACCAGCTCTCACATAGCGCCCTTATAACAACCACATGGGATAAAATAGTAACTAGCTGTCAACCACTTAGCAACACCTCAGCAACCATGTGGTGGCTTTATAGCAACTTCCTAGAATACCCATCAAACATTTAGCAACACCTGAGCTACCACCGTGACAAATACCATGCAACCACTTGGACTACCATAGCAACCACCAAGCAACTATTAAGTAACACCCTACAGTAGCAACGTACTGGCACTCACCTAGCAACCTTACAACAACCACATAGGCTACTTAGCAACTAGCTGTCAACCACCTACCAAAATCTTAGTAACCACTTAGTGACTCAATAGCAACCACCAGCAATACCCGTTAAGCACCTAGCAACAACCTAGCAACTATTAAGTAACACCATAGGAACACCATACCGACTAACAGCTAACTAGCAACCACCTAAAATACAACCACTAAGCAAAATCATAGTGGAACCATCTAGCAAAACCATGGGAATCACATGACAATGCTAACAAAACTAAGCACCACCCAACAAAGCTACATCACCCCCAAACACACTGCCCTGACTTTCTTGACCCTGCCTACTTCCTGAGCTTCCTTAGAGTTCTCTGTCCCTCCACCAGGCTGTTTAGGGAGTGGTCTTCACTCACACACACTGCAGGTTCTAAAGCTTAATGTCTCCAGTCAAAGCGAGATTGTTTCAGTGAATAAGTGCCGCGCCCTGTACTAATGTTGATCTTTCATTTAGGACACTTTTCAAAGGTGCTTCATCACCTGCTGGATTGTGCCCACCCTGTAGTTCTATCGGCCTCCACCGAATCTCATCAGGCTGAAGCTCCAGAGCAGTGTGGAGATCAATGAGGCCCATCAGCAGTTAGCAGCTTGTAATTAGTTCCTCCGCTGACTGCTGGAGCGAGACATACTCTTTTCTACATTATTCATGAAGAATACATTACTGCTTCAGCTGCTCTCTGCTACCAGGGGCTTTTTTGGGCAACTGTAAGGTACTGTAATCTCACAAATACGCAGCACAGCACTTGCCCTAGGTGTGGCTAGCCGCTAGGATAGAAGCGGCGGTTCTTCCTCCATCCGTCTACGCTTAGGAAGGCTAGAGGCTTCTTTTCCGACAAGAAACTGCTACAGGAATGGCGATAAAAGTGGTTCTCAGGAAATGACGAGTCACGTAAGCAATAGGGAAATCCTGCAAACAGCACTTCTGTTCATGATACCAATACGACAGTATAGCCAATGGCTTTGTTGTGGACCACTGAGACGTACAGTGCATCTTTTCTGCCAGCCGGCTCCCCTTTAGAAGTTTCCCGTTTGATGTTGTATCCCCTCATCTGTCGTCTTTGCTGTTTTAATTGTGTCCCTTTGGTGTTGTCTCTGTCAGTAATTGAGAAAAACGAGCTGCTCTTTGTCTGGTGCCACAGTGTTCAGACAGCACCCTGCCTGGGGATTAGCATTGCTGTATTTAATTTAGATGTAAATGCGCGAGCACGACCCCTGGCTGGGCATCTGGGCTGCTGTGGACCGGCGGCACGACACTCGCCTACTTGGTGATCAATTACCAACAGCGTGCAGAGGATCCTTCTTCAGCGTGGCGGAAGATCAAGAGTAGTAGTGACTAACCTAATGACAAAACCATTATTTTATTTTTAACCTGCTTAACTGCGGTGACCCCGCTGTAGGTGAGACAGAGCCATCTGTAAAGGCATTTCTGGACGCTGTGGCAATTCGATTATTTGGAGTTTTCACTAAAAGCTTTCTTTCATCATGTGGGTAATAAGATTTTGAGATTAACTTTCTTTTATCGAAGGTGTTTATAATTACTGCTGATACATATGGCATGTTTTAATGCTGTTACTTTGAGGTATGTAAGCCCATGCTGTCTGTTGGGTATTGTTATTAGTGCCTAAGTTCTTGGTTTTTGTAGTTGTGGTTGTGATTATAGCTGGCAAAAGTCATTGGCATGCTCATGAAACCAGTTTGAGGTGCTCTGTGATGTTCTATGGTTGGAAGTAGTCATTAGAAGATGGCCATGAAGGGATGCACATGGTCAGCAACTATCAAACTAAAACTTAACGCTTTTGCACTCAAGCGATGATTGGATGGACTGTTGACACAAGGAAGGTTAGGTGCATGGACTCATGCTGTTGGCACCTAATTCTGACTCAGGCATCTATGACCTTTAGCAGAATTTAGCAGAGGCAGAGGCAGCAGACCATGCAACCTTTCAACCAGTCTTTTCTTTGGTGCTGTGCCCACTGCATCCTCAGCTTTCTGTTCTTGGCTGACAGACGTGGAGCCTGATGTTGTTTTCTACTGTTGTAGCCCTTTCTCCACAAGGTTGGACGTGTGTTTTTTCTGAGATGTCTTGTTTCTCACTACAATTGTACACAGTGGTTACTTGAGTTTCTGTAGCCTTTCTCTCTGCTCAAACCTGAGTCTGGAAAGTCTCTGTTGACCTCTCTCCAGAGCTGGGCATTTCTGTCTGTAGAACTGTCCTGTTTTTAACTTGGTGTTTTCACTTTATTGCACCATCCTGAGAAAGTTATTTGACACATTCACTACTTTTTTACTACATGATACCTACATCACGCTACACTACCCAATACATACACTGCTCTACACTTTTTGTCAAGATTATTCTTGGTCACAGCCCAATATACAGCTCTGGAAAAAATAAGAGACCACTTAAAAATAATTAAAAACCTCTGGAATATAATCAAAAAGAAGATGGATGATCACAAGCCATCAAATCAAACTGAATTGCTTGAATTTTTGCACAAGGAGTTGCATAAAGTTATCTCAAAGCAGTGTGTAAGACTGGTGGAGGAGAACATGATGCCAAGATGCATGAAAACTGTGACTAAAAACCAGGGTTATTCCACCAAAGATTGATTTCTGAACTCTTAAAACTCTTAAAAAAATTCAAAGTTTTTAAGCAGTACCACATGTTTACTGTGTAAAGAGGTATTTGTTTATTAGTTTTATGATAAAAAAAGATTGTTGTGTAAATATAGTCTATAATATATAAAGTTAGGGACAACCCTTTTATTTATTTATTAATTTTTTATTTTGATTTTTAGTTCACTTTTTGTCATTTGTTGACTGAGAACTTGATACAGATTGTAAATGTTTTAAAAAATAAGAATGTGGGCTAATTATATATGTAATAATTGTGTAGCTATGTATCAATTAATGCAACTTGTTGACTTTTAAGAGTCAATGCCCCATTTCTAACCACAACACATTTTAAACATGATAAATTAGACTGCATGAAGAGTGTTATATTGTTATATTGTAGTGTTATATTGAGTGTTATATTGTATGTTGTGTTTTTTGTTTTCATACAAAAGTTTTGTTCCTTAACTGCTGTTCTATACATGGTTTGAGCGTGCCAGTATGCTAGTGATCCTGCTGAACTGTGTGACTCTGGGCATGTTCCACCCATGTGAAGACAGTGACTGTGACTCCGAGCGCTGCAAGATCCTGGAGGTGAGTACTGCCACACACACACACACACACACACTAAGAAAAGTAAGTACAGATTTGTGCCTAAAAAAAGAAAGTTTGTTGCTGGGGCTATACCTTATACTGAGGTACAAAAAAAGTACCTTTCAGTGAAAGTCCTTTTTTGTACACATGATTTTTGTGCCAGTAAAGAGTATAAAGATTATAAACATTATCATCAACTAAATATGGCTCAAAAACTTGATGATGCAAAATTGACTGGCTTTCAAATGAAAAATGTGCAATTTAAATATATATATAGTTTATTAGTACAGTCATACAGAATACTGAATGTACCTTTTGTCTGGTTAAATGGTACAAATTTGTACTTATCAGAGGGAACAAATCTGACCCTGTAAAGACCGATATTGTACCTTTGAGGGTACAGTTATGAAGAATGTATCTTTGAGTACAAAAAAGTACTTATATCGTACCTCTGTTTATTAGAGTGTACACAGCATGCTTTAAACTGGTTCTTTTAGGCTACGTTCACATTACGAGCCACATTGCTCAAATCCAATTTTTTGCTCAGATTGAATTTGGCTGTCGGTTCACATTTACAAATGTAAGTGACCTGTATCTGTGTGTAATGTGAACGAATCTGTCTCTGAAACATCTTACGTGCGCACACTGATACGTGTATAAACGTGACCTTCATTACCAACAGCAAAAAAAACGTCATATTTGAGAGACGACTCGTAGCTTTATAAAGGTAAAATGGATGACTTAGCAGATCATATGTGGAGCATCTTTTGCTGGAGTGGAGAGTAAACAGCTGGTCTAAAGTGCATTCTCAGGTCGAGGAGGTGAATAAAGGCCAGGTGGTTTGCTTTTGCTGTTTTTGCAAATATAGTTGCCAGCTGCACCAAGAGAGAGAGAGTGTGGGTACGAGAGAGAAGCATATAGCGCATGTGTAAAAGCTAAAACATGCATGAATTCTGATTTGACAGTTCACATTCATGTTGCAGGAATTTGACACATTTACAAAGCCATGAAAAAAACAGATCTGAACCACATTGAGTAAAAAGTCGGATTTGAGTCACTTCAGCTTGGTAATGTGAACGTAGCCTTAAATAAATGTTGGGAGCTGACTTACACACATAAATACATTTTATGTCCAAAAGTTTGTGGACACCCCTTTTAATAAGTGAATTCGACTACTATTACTGAGACAAGCTGACTAATGCAAAGACATACACAAATGTACATACACACACACACACACACACACACACACACACACACACACACACACACACACACACACACACAGAACTGAGATGTACTGTCAATAGAATGGAATTCTCTGCAGCGGAAAATCCTGAACCTGTTGCCACCATGTCTAATACCAGGTGTGGTTAGTAGTAGGTATAAAGCCCTAAACCTGAGTTGTGGAGCAGTGGAACTGTGTTCTCTGGAATTAGGGTTCTTCATCCAACACTTTTAGGATTAGTTTTGGAGTTGGAGGGAAACAACTATGATGGTGACCATCCAACATTCTGACCTCACTGAAGCTCTTGTGTCTTTCTGTCTAATTGCAATCAAATTTTCACAGCAATCTAAGTCTAAGTTGAAAGTCTACAATAGACAGTAGAGTCAGTTATTCCAACTTTAAAAAAGAAATAAGGAAAAACTCTTCTTAATAATAGCTTTTGATTTATTGCGTTTCTTCTGTGAATCTTTCATTAGATGCTGCTGATATAGATTTTAACTATTTTACTTTTCAGTTAAAGTAATTTTTTTTATAAAGGCATTAAGTTATAAAGGATTATAAAGGAAAGGAAAAAAAATCTTATATTCATAGTATCTTTAACTTTGGCTGATACTGAAAAGAAAATCAACTGGCAGTGCTTTTGAATGAAGAGCTGCTGAGCTGACTCTTATTCATGTGCTGAGCCAACTGATCTGACTCACTCAAATACGCTGGAATTCCCATCACTACAATAACCCACATAACAAAGCTAGCCCTAAATAAAGTTCTATAAAATCAGCACAGGGTTTCACTCCAGGCCTGCAGTCTTCTTCAGCTCATTCCTCATTGGACAAGTGCTTTTATTATTGTTCACGCAGCAGCAGTGTCATCTGCACACAACACTGCGGCCCTCCAGATATCCTGCAGCATGTTTTGTTGAACACACTCCACAAACAAATGTCCAAAACCTTCTGCGGTGATCTCCAGTAATTCAAGACAGCTCCAGTAATCCGCTGGGAAAACACAGCGCTGTTTTATCTTTCACTCGCTGAGAGCAGGGCTCAGCTTAAGGACATGGACTTTGCTTTAAATCTTCTAAATTCCTTTTTGCTTTATACCAAAGACAAGTGTTTTGCCTGAAGGTTAAATGAGAACTGTCTTTCTGTTTGCTCTCTCTCTCTACATCTCTCTATCTAACTCAATCTCTCTGTATCTCAATTTCTTTCTCTCTCTCTCTCTCTGTATGTCTCTCTCTCTCTCTCTCTCTCTCTCTCTCTCTCTCTGTATCTCTCTCTCTCTCTCTCTCTCTCTCTCTCCCTGTATCTCTCTCTGTATCTCTCTCTGTATCTCAAACACACACGCATCTATGTGGATCCCTGAGATAAATGTGCTTAAACTGCAATAAAAAAATCTAACTTAATCACATTCATCACTGTTTGCTAAGAACCTATTTAAAACTGCACAATTTAAATCAATTTTAGCTTTTGAGTAAATTAATTAATAAATATTTACCTGTAATGAACAGACACATGTCACATGTCATAGTTTATTTTCATTAAATTCTAGGTTTAAAAATGTCTTAAATATGTCATTTTGCAAATTTATAGCTTAAATATCTTGCTCTACAATAATGCTAGCACATAAGATGATATTTGACATATTAGATTAAAAGTAACATCCAAATAAAAGATTCCAAATAAAATAAAAAAAGGAATGTTCTTTATTATTTTTAGTATATATCTTTTTATTAATATGATTTGCATTGGCAACTTTTATGATGCATCCCAAAATGGCGAATTAACCATGATGGCTAACAGCTAACTGGTGATGCTAACTGTTTTCTAAGCTAAATAAATGGCTGATGTCGGATAACAGATGGATGACACTGTACTGGTTTGATTAGTAGGTTCTGTTATATGTTATGATATGTGGATTATGGCTATAGTTTACAGCAAGTCTTTAGTTTTTGACCAAAGAACTGTTTTCCGAGATTAATTTACCACAAATTTTGAATTTAAATAAGATGTTAATGTGCTTGTTAGATAAAGTTCTGCTTTTTTATATGATGTTTGTCTGATGTCTGTACGTTACTCTGCTCTTGAGCCGTTTCATTTCCCTCCATCACTTTACAGTAACCGGAATGAATCAAATAATGAATTAACATGGGCCCCAGCATTGAGCTGTGGAGCATAGGAAATGTGTTCTTAGGTATTCTAATGCTCCACCATCCAATACTTCTGAGATGAAGTAGGGATCATACAATACCCTGACCTTATGACCTGGGAGCTGGTTTGGTCCTAGGCCCACCTTAGGTAACAGCTGTATTGAACCCAATTTCAGAACAGTTCGTCTCAAAGTAGGTGAAACGAAAAACCAAGAAAAAATATTAAAAAAAATTAATAAATAAACACTCCACTCCTTACACGAGATCGAACCCGGGTTATCAGAGTCGCATCCCAATACACTATCACTGCCCTGGCTAGTAAATTAAGACACGGCCGGTTAAAAAAAAAAAAAAGTTATAAGGAGACAGGGAACCTGAGAATGAGCGGAAAAACTAAAACAGGCGGAAACTAAAGTCATGTCAGGCGCAACAGGGAGAAAGGGGAGGAATATAAACAAAAGCTGGCCAGAGAAGCATTTTCATTTTATATTTTTATTTATCATTCATTATAGTTACTAGTTAATAACCTCACGGGCCAAATGTTTCATGCTTGTGTATAGGATATTAAAGTAATTTGTTAGTCATGGTAAACTACTCATGCATAGACTTTCCCCCAAGGGTCAACAAATTCAGACTAACTTGCAGCCCCCAGCCTCAACATTCCAACCACTATGGAAGCCCGTATTTCCCCAGTGTCCTCTCTTGTGAAAGCCGATCCATGTTCTGCTTAGTGAAACTAGCTACTAATATTGTTTAACGGTGTAACAACTTCAGCTGTTATAGCCAGCTGAGCGAAAGTTTCATTTGTAAAGCCAGACTTCCAATGGCAAAATGAGGATGACTCAACCGTGGTCATGAGATTGTGTGGGTTAACAGCGATTACCCTCTCTAGCAGCGCTATCATATCACTCTCCCGCTTACCATATGGAAATACCACATCCTCGCTGAAAAAACACGATAAAACCAGCCGGCAGGTAATTCACAGAGACAGCCAATCGGCTCCCATCTCTGTCAGGCAGATACCGGAGTCTGCAGAGCCGGCGGGACTCGGGTTAACCTCAGCATGAGCTGGAGAAAGAATGCCTTTGGTGGAATAATAGAAACCAATGAGATATAATAAAGGCAGTGAGTGTGCAGGACCTCTCTCTCTCTCGCTCTCTCTCCATCTCTCTATCTCACTCTGTCTCTCTCTGTCTTTCTCTCTCTTTTTTCCCTCTCTGCCTCCGCTTCTCTGCCCACACAACAACACATCCTCGTTTATTCCTCTGCTGCTTCTCTCGCTCACTATCTTTCCCTCTGCTGACTCTCTCTTTCTCTCTCTCTCTCTTTCTCTCTCTCTCTCTCTCTCTCTCTCTCTCTCTCTCGCTCACATACACCTACCAGTCTAAACACAGCACTAATGCTGCTCTGAATACCAGAGGAATCAGTCTGTTTATGCTTATATGGGTTTTCCTCATTCAGTATCATTCAATGAATGATAGCAACTTTGACAGAATCCTGTGCAGCTTTGCATGAATGTGTGTGTGTGTGTGTGTGTGTGTGTGTGTATATAAGTAGGGCAGAGTTGCTGGGTCAGATATGCATGGGAAGCATATTCAGACTCCGGAATAGTCTTTATAATAATAAAATATATATTTTTAGAGATATAACGATACACTCTACCCACAATATGATTTGATTCACAAAACTAGGTTCAGAATTCACTGTTCGCATGTATTTCACACATAATTAAAATAAAGAAAAACAAGCATTGTGTCAGTGTTGTTGAGTCTACTTGGGTCTATAGTAATTAAAGTAGAGTGACACAGTGGAAGGAGTGTCAGATATGGCATGACTGTGCTGTTGTGGGTTGGTTGCAGTTGCACTAAGTTTCATCATTCTGACAAACATGTATTATTAAGTCCATACATGCCAAAACCTTGTACCAGCATGCCAAGTATAGTAGACTCTGGACTAGTTTACTGTTTGCATGGACAATTTCAGCCAGATACTAAAGGTCATTATCATTATTAGCCCATTATTACTGCACATGCATCTTGTCATTGTTGTTCTTCTCCACCAGTCTTACACATTGCTTTTGAATAATTTTATGCCACTCCTTGTGCAAAAATTCAAGCAGTTCAGCCTGTTTTGATGGTTTGTGATCATCAATCTTCCTCTTGATTATATTCCAGAGGATTTCAATTTGGTAAGATCAAAGAAACTAATCTTTTATAAATGGTCTCTTATTTTTTTCTAGAGCTGTATGAGCACCTCTGCTATCTTCTGTATGCTCCCTTTAGTTTTTGCAGGAAAACATGGCTAACAGACACCGTTTAGGTCACCGCCAGTCACGCAGAATGTCTAGGCTTGTTTTGCTCAGACTGGAATGCTGATCTGTAGACTCAAGAGCAGTAGGATCCAGTGTGTTTACATCAACTCTAAGTAGTTTCTAGAATTTAAAGACTGTTACTTGTAGGACATTTTGCAGTATTTACAATTTAAATGTACCACCCTCCTCATAGTTAACTCAGTTTAAATGCTAAGAACGTGCTGTATAAACTGTCTGAGGTGTCCGGTGATCTCCACTGTCAATGAACTTGATGAATTCCAGTCATTCAGATCCTAGACCAGTGCTTACAAAATTCCATCAGTCTGTGCACTTTCCAACCTGTTGCTCTTTTCCTTATGATTTCTCAGGAAAGTAAAAAATATAGGTTAAAAAGTTCAATAAATAGACCAATATTGGCCAAAATTGGCTCATGTTACGGTCTTCTGAAAGAAAGAAAGAAAGAGGGAGGGAGGGAGGGAAAGAAGCGATGTTGGTCTTAATTGCACTGACTGCAAGTATGAGGTGTTATCATCCATCACCACAGCTCGCTGTCACCAGAAGATAGACACACAGCTCTTAATGTGTGTATTAACATAACTGATTGAATTAACTGGTGGGACTCCTTCCATTTCTTTCTCTCTTTCTTTCTTGCTTGCTTTCTCTCTCTCTCTCTATCCTGTGAGAACATGGGCAGATATCTCTGAATGAGTCTTGTATGCATGGGTTGAGCTGGGTATGTGCTCTGCAGTGTGATCTTCCCCAGTCTCTAAGGGAAGTGGAGCTGAGTTTTTCTTATCTTTTTCCCCAGGTGCTAGAAGCACATGTCTGTCTTTTGTGCTGTTTCTGTTCAGGGAAATCCCTTTCTTCCTTTGAAGAATTTAATCTTCCAATTTAAGTTACTGAATGGGAAGTTCTGCTTGTTCTCTGCAATATTGCTCTGTGATATTATGTTCTCTTATGTGTACATTTGATTACTCTTGCTTAGATTATATTTTTCTTACCAATTACACTTCAATTACACTGAATTTTATAACCATGTCGCAGTTAAAAGTTCCTTCTTATGACTCTTGCATGAAGATTAGAACTATATCTATGCAAGCAACACTGCACAGTGAAATAGTTTACCCGTTTTTTTGACTCTAAGATAAACTTTTCTGAAGATTTACTTGTTTTACCGGCACATTAGTAGTTCTCTGTGAGAGGTTCCTGGTCTTTCCAGTCTTGAGCTGACCTCCACATTTGCCCTGAATTGCTATTTGTTAATGACAGTTCATCCTGCAGAAACTGTAGTCTGAGCTACAAAGTTACAAAGTTACTGTGCAACAGGATTTGCAGTATGGTGTGTTTTATTTTAAATAAGCTATTGAGGCTATGCTTACTACTTCTTAATAAAAAGACAAAACAACTTTCTATAGTTTAGGTATTGACATATTAAAAAAGAGGCATATTCTGCGTAAAAAAAAATATTGATACTAATCAGCGTACATTTAATGCTTACAAACTTCAATTATTCCTTTCATTTCTTGGTTTTCATTACATTTTATGGTTATGATTTTTCTGTGTGAAGATGTGGTGGGCAGCAAAAACTTTAAAGTACAGAAATTCAATTCATTAATCAACTAAATGAGGTGACCCCTACTGGCCTGGAGGTGATGCTGTAGAATAGGATTTACATTTTGGTCTATATTTCCAGGACCATGAGTTATGCTGCAGGAGTCTTTGTTCCCTAGATTCCTTGGAATATGCCAGTCGAAAATGCCTCAAGGGCCTTGCACTTGGATTTCGAATTCTGAGCCAATTTGCATTATATGCAAAACCGACTTTTGCGAACTAGTGCACAGCTATTCATTCTCTCTGCATCAAAGTGTGCTCACTGAATGAGAACTGACTATAGGATTTGGCAGAGACACGTTTAGAAGTTTGCAGATTAGCTTAATTGTGTTAATTGTCCAAATTGTACTAATCAAGTGTTCCGGAGTGTGGATAATTTATCCTAAACAGCTGCTACTCAGGAGCTTTTGCTCCTGTCTTTAAACTTATTTTGTCTTTGCCCTGTTTGTTTAATCAAGTTGGAGTCCTAATGTCAGAACATGATGAATGGACCAATAGAAATGTTGGAATACAAATAAAAAAGTATTCTTGGTCTCCCACTACCACCTTATAATACCTGTCTCTAATAACTGTTTAGTTACACGTTCAAAATCCTTATAATAATGGTGGAGTATGCATTGTTATAGATTAATTACAGTTAGATTATGCAATTACATGTGTATAAAGGTCAGTGTGTCCATCACAGCTACACACAATATTATAAAAAAAAGCATACACACACATTATACCCTGTTCAATGTATTGTTAATGTTTAACTACATAGTAACTAGTGGCTTATATATTATACCACAGTTAGTTCCGGCCCTGCAATATGATTGGCTGAGTGGTGATCTATGAGTGCTGTTATCAGCTGGTAATGCACTGGAACCGAAGCTCTCCATGTATTACTCCGCCACATACAGATAACTTAGCAATGATGCAGCGCTTACAAGCCAAACAGAGCAGCAAACTTGCAGAGTTTTTATAACCAAAATCAGATCATCTTTTCTCATTCTCTTTAACTCGAAATCTTTCAGTAAACATCAATAATGTTAACATCAAAAATGTGGTACAGTTAAGCAATAATACACTCAAGGTTTGTGCTATAACGTGTAATATTGGCACTTGTGCCGCAGAACAGCACAGCAGTGCCAATATTACACGTTATGGCGCGAACCTCCTGTAAAGTTTGCATTTTGAAAAGTTTACAAGGCTTTTGTCTTACTGCACAATTTGCTTTGTGATAAGTACCCAATTTTTCAATGTTTTTTATTTTTTATTTTTACTTTTTTTCTACATCAAAATTGAGATGACATAGGCTTTGCCTTTCAATTTAAATGTTTATAGTTCATAAAAAGACATGAAATACGTGATATGTGCTTCGCACCCTCCTATTAGCCTTTACTAAACTATTGTGGACTTACTATAACATTAATAGAAAATTGATGCTTGGGCCCAATAATTGCCACTTTAGGATTTTTCATTTTCCTTTTTGATTCTCAATGATTTAATGCTCTCCAGTGGTGGAATGTTAGCATTTACTCACATGCGATGTGAGCACTGATCTGTTAGAAGTTCTGTACGTTCATCTGCTTTACACACAATGACGCATCATCTGCATAGCAACTGCTCTGTATACACATGTGATGAAAGACACTGTCGGTGGATGGAAATGCTGCTGAGAAAAGAGACAGAGAGAGAGAGAGAGAGAGAGAGAGAGAGAGAGAGAGAGAAGGAGAGAGAGAGTGGTGACCATATGTTTCTCCACCCTGGTGTGTCTGCATGAGGCACGCGTGTAAATTCGGATATGTGTGTGTGTGTATATGCATGTATGTGTGTGTGTGTGTGTGTGTGTGTACTGTATGTATGCAGCAGAGAGAGGGTATCACTCGCACTGGAATAACCTTCTCCACCAAGCAAAGGCGAAATCCTATCAAATGCATTGCGTAGGCAATAAACGTCTAAGCTGCTCGGACAACAAAGGGGACACCATGAGAAGATTTATTCGGTGCCAAAAAGATCACAGTGCACAGATGAACTCCCTCGCCTTCAGTCACACCACATGCTACTCTCCCCACCAACTCCGGCTATTTTTAAACGCTCGGCACAAGATATGAACAAGAGGGATGACAAGTCTTTAATAGAAATTGCTGGATGAGATGGCGGGGAGAGAAAAAAAGGAAGAGAAGGAGGCAGGAATCTTGAAAGAGATAGATGAAACAATGCCATCTGAGAGAGGACGGGAAGGAAAGCGGTAGAGGAAGAGATGCAAAGAAGGAGCGAGTGAGAGAGAGAGAGAGACAGATACATAGGAGAATAGGAGATCATTAAGCATGCTGGCAGGCTGTGTGTGTGGAGATTCTTGAGCTGTGCTGTGTTGAGGGGATCCCCCAGTCTGCGCTGTTTATCTTTAGAGAACTGCTGAACCATGGAAGGTCCGTAGAGGCGCGCACACACTTGTGTACACACAGTTAAGCAGACCAAACACCATACAAGGCTAAGAAAAACTTGTTTTTCCTAAAAAAAAGAAGAAAAAAAAACTCTAAGAAAAGTCTTTTGAAGAAGCTTTTTAAGGATTGCTCTTCTTTTTAGCTTTTTATTATTTAAAAAAAAAACATTTTTTATCATCATCATATTTACTCTCATAAATAATATATAAAAGGCTATCTCTTGTTTTATCTCCTGATCTCCTGTGTTATGCTGTGTTTTGCATGCAGTTTGAAACATACCATCAGAATGCGATTGCTTAGAAGGAAACTAAAGGGAGTGGTTGAAACTCTTTGGGCTGGAGTTCAGGTGCCCGGCCCTCTTTAAAAAGGTGGAGGCAACAAGGAGAAAAAAAATGTAGAAAGTTGGGATGGGGTGGAGGAGGGGTGTGAATACTTGTAATAGACTTATAAAAGTATTTATTAGGGGTGTAACGGTATGTGTAATCTTTACAAACCTTCATGGTTCGGTTCGCGCAAACACACACGCAGAATACACGGTACAGTCTACAGGAGACTTGTGGAACCAGTGAACGCGGAAAGTGTAGCTGTAGCACTGTTACTATTAGCAAATCGATTCTGACTTAGCCTATAGCCTGCTCTGAAATTTAGCTGCACCTGAGAGTTCATGCAGGGTCTGGCGCTCGTACTGTCTCTCTCTCACTCGCTCATTCGCACTCTCTCTCTCTTTCTCTCGCTGTCTGTCTCTCTCTCTTGCTTGCTTGTGCTCTCTCTCTCTCTCTCTCTCTCTCCCATTTTTAAGTGATTAAAACCACTAATATAATTTAATTTTAACAATCTAATACTGCTATTTCTTAAAAAGAACATCCAATAATATGGTTAGAAAAAATATTTGTAGTTTAAGCAGTTAAAGTAATGCTGTTGTTTTTGTTCTTAATAAAGCACCACAATCAGGCTCATTGTTTGTTTGTTCCAGCAAGATCCAAAAGATGGATCCTCTCATGATGACAGTAGGAGAGAACCCTGGTTTCAAGCATTTAATAAAAGTGCTTAAGCCCAGTTTAAACATTCCATCCCAAAATACAAAACATGGTTATAATGAAGATTCATTGTTATTATAAAGTTAATAAAGGTGAGGCTATACAGAATGCCCGCCTCTTTATTATTTTTTTTTTACCAACCAGACCGAAAACAAACCGAACCGTGGGATTTATACCGAGGTGTGAACCCAACCGTGAATTTTCTGTACCGTTACACCCCTAGTATTTATAGAATATTAGATTAGAAGTATGGCTTACACAAACCTTTGTGAACTCATAACACCATGTATATCCTGTCTGATATCCTGTCTGTTCAGTATTCCTCATTCCTTCAGCTTTTTTGCTATAATGAAGGTGAGATTCTTGGTTTTGATTCAGTAATCTCTAGGGACTGGCATAAGAGCTTAAAACTACATTAATTCTCAACATTAAGCTGTTCTTATCTAAAGATGAGTCGAATCTTTGAATATTAAATTAAAAGATGCCACAGAGTGTGGACTATCTTTAAGTTAGAGGTTCTTATCTGTTGTTTCAAAGATAAGGAGTTTGTAATTTCTGGAGTTTATAATTTCTTTGGTTTTGTCCATAGAAAGTAAAGAGAGGCTGCACCCGCAGCCCACTTCTACTGCTACTAAAGACTGGTGCACACCAGAGCAGAAGCTTTATGCTGTATTTAATGTTGTGCCCCCATACAGACACAAGAAGTGCTCCTGGTCTGGGTTCAATACAGTAAAGTAATAGTAAGATGTCAGGATGAGTCTATGGATTGTCTATGGAGTGTTGGTTTGTAGTAACCCATCACCATAAAGTCCTGAATTTTTTGTGTTTGTAAAAGTATGAACTCTATGGTGGTAAGGTAATTTTTTGTCCCGTCCGGACGCACATCTCTGAGTTTCTTCACCTCGAGTTTAATAAAAAAGCTATTTGTCCACTGCCATGCACTTAATTACACGTAATTAAGTAATTACACTTTGGCCGTGCGTTTTCACAGAGATCCATGTAAACACAACAGAGAGTGGAAATAGAGGAGCTACTGAACGCAATGTCAGATGACCAAGAAAACTCACTTTTCCTCTTGTTTTTTGAATTGCAGTCCAGCTGCAGGAGTTTTATCACTAAGTAGAAGTGTAAAATATTTTACACAGATGTCCCCCTGAGAAACTAATCCTGTCCAGTGAGGGCTTAATTGTGTTTTGTGTCCAACTTGCCTTTATGAGCATTTATGTTTGAGAGTTTGGGTGACTGGCTGATGGCCACATATTAAAGATGCAGACGGCAAATATACAATATGTTAACCAGAGTATGTGCCTGCCCACCAAATCCAGTTGTTATGTTTCCACTTCTTTCTACATAAGAATACATTGGGAGCTCATGGGAAAAAACATATTTTCTAAATTTCATTTTTTAACATAGTGGTCCTACTAGAATAGACCCAATCCTCCTGAGGGTGTTTTCACACAAGCACTGTTTAATCCAGTTAAAAAGCACTTCGTTTTTCCAGATGTAAAAACAGTCATTTCACTCAGGTGATGACCAAACAACCACCTCGATGTCCCAACCCAAACAAACTGTGGAGCAGTTTGTGCTGAAAACTTGATCTGACCTTGATCCGACACAACTAACAAATAGACTCAGGTTTAAGCTAAATGGCTGTTCAGGTGCAGGTTAATCTGATGTGTTACCCAAATAAATACTACAGGTATTATCTCCATAATAAATTGCTCTGACTCTAATGTGCTAATCCTGAATATAGGACCTTTTTTCTGTATTTACATCTCTAACCCACATTTTGAAGTTTCCTTGTTTGAACCCAATCCAAACCAAACCAAGCGGGGGGAAACACTCCAAGTTAACACACTTGTTAGCTAATTAGGACCAGAGAAATAATGTACGTAATGTAAAAAAAAAAAAAAAAAAAAAACCCTAAGAATTAATCTCTAAAACAATTTGAGATCTTTTCAACCTTGTTTTTTTTGAGGGGGGGATTAATAATTTATTTTTATATAAAGGTTCAGTTTGTAGCTCCACAATAGAAGATGACGGATTGTTAACAGTATTGCTTTTAACTTTGGCTGTGCTGTAAATGTGAATGTGGGAGCTGTGGGATTTCATGTGGTGTTGATGGGTGTGGTGGTCCAAAGTTGTTCATAAGTAATGAAAAAAAAAAAAGGCCTTTCTTGTCTATAGTGGCTTGTGTGCGTGTGCTCCCTATTTCATTCTTTATTGTCTACTGACACACCATGTGGGCCGCCATATGACCAGCGCTGGTGTTCCCGAGCCAAACATGGAAATATTACTTACAATTTATGGCCTTTTCATTTGATTCAAAAGCACTGTGGTCCCAAAGCATTCATGTTAAATGACTTGTCACAGTTTGGTGCCAGAACGGGCCTCTTGACAGTATTCCCTATAGAGAAACTGTGCAAGAGCATTAACTCTGAATGACAAAAGCGCCGGTCCGCAGTGAGTGAAGGCGCTAGAGTGGCCAACACTTTACTGCTGGAGTAGAGATGACGCAGAGCTTGTGACAGTGTGCTTATCCGCTGCAACTTAATTAATATTCCCTGCATAGCGAAAACGTCCTGGCTGGAGGGATTCCCTTGCTTAAGAGTCTTCACCGCTAATGCTCCAGCTGGCTCAGAAAGCCCAGGTGCATTTCCCATGCGACCACAATTACCCTTGAGGGAAATGAAGGGGTCACTGAGGCCAGACCAGCCCCAGTGCCTCCGCCTATTTCACGAGTGATTAACATGTGCACCAGCTGCCTGCACTCTTTCATCTTTGACCAAGTGAAGTGCAGGAGTGCAGTTAACCAGACTGTATTAATAGTTAATACGGTAAAAGGAAGTAGTCTGCAGTAGGGCTGTGCCTGATCGTATCATACAGAATAATATCGCCGTCATATTTTAAATAATGAAAAATAAATCCATATTGTGATTATGGTGGTATTCTGTTTTGAAAGTACTATTTAATTAATTTAACCCTTTAACAGACATAAAAATAATAGAAAATATTCAAGTAAATCTGCAACTGTTAAAATATATTGAATAAAATCATAAAATTGGCTCTTTCCTGAACTTCATTTTAAAATCAGGATTTTCCTGAATACAAATCAAACAATTTATGTCCTCCAAACCTTTCGTTTCGTTATGTTTGTCTAGTTTTTATGTCTATTTTCAAACCTGCAGAATTTGGGTTGATTGCTGTTACTGATCTGAAATCATTAAGTGGGGTAGAGCTTCTACAAGTGTCCTGTAGGAGATTTCAAAGCCCTTAGATTTTTTAGAATATAATGAGTTATTTCACTGCAGTAAAAAGGGTTTTGTATCACCTACACCTGTAGCATGTATACAGGTCAAAACATGTTAATAGGTTAATCTTTAGGGGTATTTTTTTGTGCAATTGTTTATATTTGCAGTTCCTATTAGTGCTGTCAACTTCAATGCATTGATGGCTCTGGTCTCCGCCTACTGAAGGCAGAGACATTTGCTCCGCCTCTCGTCATGTCTGATTGGTGGTTTAATATGTTAGTTATCTGCCTCTTACCTGTAATTTGTGGATTTCGTCTATGAAACTGACCAATAGACACTTTTCATCACAGAGCTCCACAGAGCTGCTGGAGTCTCTGCTGGGCTTTTGGGAAGCAGCTGTAAGACCTGAGGGGTTTTGATTCACATGATGAAGAAAATACAGAAATTTAAAGGATCTATTTCACAATAATTACTCTCTCTCACACACACAAAATATGAGCAGGGGAGTAACATCATTAAAGTTTTTAATCATGAGTTTAATTGTGATTAATCATATTATTATTGACAACACTGATATAACTGATATAATAATTTTAATTGTGTCAATCTGAAGTTAATTATTTTATTTACATTAAATATCCTCTATTAAAATCTCAGGTCTTAAGAAGAAAAAGTACACATTTATTGTGATTTATCACAGAATATTGTTGTGATTAATTCAATAATGGTTTAAATTGACTGACACTAGGAAAGCACGAAAATATCGGAAATTATATCGGTATCAGTGATATATGAAACCAAAACTTGCTGACATATTTATTGTATTCTGGAACAGGACCAATCGATGCTGGCTGCACCACTACAGAGGCAGTGTTACTTTAAAATCCATTGATTTAAGCTATTTTTATTTATTTTTATTATACATCTATTGTTTTATTTAACATGTTAACTATAAAAAGAGTATTTAAAGCTGTGAGCAGTCCATGTGAGGACCAGTTAGCTAAGTGAGTGTAAAAACAAATGTCTCACAAAAAATATTTTATTGTTGCTTTTATTGTAAGGCAAATAAATGTTACATTTTGTTGTACTGAGGTGTAATATTGAATATCGACCCAGAATTCTCACATCAGTGAATCTCTAATTGACACCACAAGTTTATATGCATTAAGTAATATCCACATGTTTTGTCATAACAGATCATTTTTATGTTAAATTATTTACTTATTAACATTTTTGTTGTTTTATACAAATTCTGAGTCTGGTAATGCACTGTTGTTTACAAAACAGATAAAACAGATCTTTTAGTTTCTGCTGAATGTTATTTTTTAAAACTGTGAAGCATGTACATTATAGCACTGTTATTTTGTAACAGTAGTGTATCCTTCTAAAATGAATACAATGTTCTTCCGCATTTTGTCATATTGCCAAGAATATCATTACTTCAAAAATAGACTAAAATATTGTGATGTTATTTAATAGTCTGTAGTATATTATGTTCATAATCCTGCACTAAATCATACAGCAGAATACAGACATTCAGCTCTGAGATAGAAAATAAATATCTAATGATGGAGGGGGATAAACAGAAAAAATCTTTTTTTTTTTCATCCATTGATTAAATTCTAAATGAAAGTACAGGATGTACTGTGCTTATTTTATGCCATTCTTATCATTCATAATAGATCCCCCTTCCCTTTCATTTTCTCTATTTAGACTTCAAAAATATCCCGTTTTTATTAGAGGCCCTTTTGAACATCTCTGATTAAGTTAGCGTAGCGGCGGCTATTGTCCAACCATATTGTATTGTTCATTTGCTTCACACATCATTACAAACAAGTGTTTTGTGAATAATAGAATGATGATGTTTTTTTTTTTCAACACTGTGTCCAAACTGTGCCTCGACTGCATCTTTCATCTACATATGGAATACAAAATAAAGGGAAAATAAATTGGCACCGGGAGCAAATATGCCAGCGCAGAATGCAAAGTAAACTTAATAATTTCTGCTATAAACTCACTTTTTCACTTAATTGGTTGGTTTTGCATTAATTAATCATTACACTCTGTGCTTACATGCGGATCTTTTACACTGTGTTCCTCGAAAAACTCGGGTTTATCATAAATAAATAAGGCATTTCCTGCAGAGAACATTGTGAACTCTGCATTTGGGGCATCACAGAAGGGCCTGGCTCAGGATTTGCACAGAAAATACATGAGTCGGCTGTTTGAGTCAACTTAGAATCAGCTTATAGATACACACACCCACCCACACACACACAATCCACCCCCAACACACACACACACACACACACACAATCACACGCTCTATACTGTGAAGATGTTTTTTACATGGGAAAATGTTTCTTCAGTCTCCATATGACAAAAGGAGATGTATTATATTTTAAGTAGTTCTGTATTGTTTGTCCAATCAACAATTTAGACAGCATCAGAGAGTCTGTTTGTCGGGCTCCGAGTGGTCCAGCAGAGATCGCTGGTTCGAATCCTGTTCATGTAGCTTGCCGTCGGCTACCGGAGCCCTGAGAGAGAGCACAGGGGCCTTGCCCTCGCTGGGTGGGTAGATGGCGCTCTCTCCCCACATCACTAAAGTGTGATGTTGATCAGCACAAGGCATCTGTGAGCCTACTTAGCACTGTGATGCTACTTAGTAATGCTGCATCACCAGCTGTTTAAAAAAAAAGACGGGGAGTCTGACTTCACATGTGGAGTCATGTGCTAGTCTTCACCCTCCTGGTGTTGGAGTATTATAAGTGATAGGGGTCCTAATGAGTGGGTTGGGTAATTGGCCGTGTAAATTGGGGAGAAAATGTCTGTCTGTCTGTTCTTCAGGGTTGAAGTTTCATTTAACCCTCTGCTTTTCTCATTGCAGGACTTTGACGACTTCATCTTTGCCTTTTTCGCTATTGAGATGGTGATTAAGATGGTGGCACTGGGCATCTTTGGCAAAAAGTGTTACCTTGGAGATACCTGGAACCGGCTAGACTTCTTCATTGTGTTGGCTGGGTGAGTGAGGACAGACTCGACTAACTGACACTTTCTTAAAGCTCATTATTTGAGGTGATAATATCACCACTCTCAACTCACAACTTTCATTCTCAGTTAAAATTCATTGTTGAAATGTAATTATGGTATATATTACAGTATTTAGCACAGTTTGAAGATTTGACTACACAGTACTATCTATGTTGTTTACAGAAACTCTATGAACTGATTGCTTAGTTTAACTTATTTTACTCATATTTACTTCTGCCTGATCCACAGCACAGGGTTTACAATTATATCTGTAATGAAGTAGAGAACCTCTGTATTCATCAGCATTAAGAGACTATGTGTGTATTTTACTTACTAGTGTCCAGGCATGCTTATTCTATAGTGATACAAGAGTAACAGTATTAACTCGTTTCTCACGTGGGGTGCGCTTTAACTGATGTTGAAAAGGTGAGAAAACCTCACACCAAAAGGCATTTGTCTGAATAACTGATTTGTTATTCATCAAACACCCCACACTACACAATCTGCTCTGAACGAAACACCACACACTTTTTCAGATTATACACGCCCAGCCGACACCTCTGATCCTCAAAATCTTGCAGGAGTTTCTCACAAGATGTTGTATCACAAGATCAGGTGGGAAACTGGATGTAAAAAAAAAAACATGCCAGACGAAGAACCAAACATTGGAAAGCGTAAGCTTTGTCCAGGGATATTCAGATATTTTCATACAGCTTTTTATTATTCAACCACAATGTGTTTAATTTTTTTTAAAACAGCCCATATATTAACACTTATATATTAGCACACAATAGCTGCATTCATTCATGTTGGTCACACATATGGAGCAATCTAGCAAGGCTACAAGGTGAGGTCAATTGAAAGGCCCAAATTATACAATGTTTGTGTAAAACCTGTGTGCATTTAGCATTTTAATTTTTCCTGTTATGATGTAAATGTTCAGTGTCCTATGGGTAACTGATACAGCTGTATGTCTTGAATATATTTAAAGTTTACGTCACTTTTTGGAACTGACTTCTACAATGTAATGGCCAAGAAATGTGCCCTATGATTAATTAGGACCTCCAGAATTCAGTTTTAAAATGTTCTGCTATACGGTAAGAAGACAGGGTTGCACTTAATTATATCACAGTTAGTTCAGACTCTGCAATATGATTGGTTGAGAGGGGCTTTGTGAGTGCCGCTATCAGCCAGTAATGCACTGTAAATGAAGCTCTCCATGTATTACTCCACCACATACAGGTAACCTAGCAACGATGCAGCGCTTACAAGCCAAACAGCACAGCTACAAACAGAGCAGCAGTGGAACTATTTTAACTCGTGGAGTGTTTAGAACCAAACCGATCGTATTTTATTGTTTTCTTTAACTCAGAACCATTCAGTAAACTGCAATAATAGAACTGTGGTATAATCACAGTAATAGACTCGTGTATTATTGCTTGAGTAAGTCAATTCAGAGCTTCTGCATGGTTAGCTCAATGAAGGCAGCCTGAGACACCTGACCTGGGAAAAGGGTGTGGGTGTACCACTGAGTAGTTGAGTCTGACTCGACAGGTCTTTACTGTCTGCTGACTTACTGGCTGTAAATTTAACAACAACATAACTAATCATAACATCTTTTTTTATTTTCAATTCTATCAGATGTATGGAATTTAAACTGCAGGGTCCATGTTTTGTAGAGTCATTGATCACAAACAAAAGTTTGTATCTCACTTTTTTAGTATTTCTCTGTGGCATTACACACATTTATTTGGAGGTATTGTATGGTTCTAGTCTGTCAGTTTATGTTGTCCAAATTCTTATTTGTCAGCGTGTGCCCAAATTTTTGCAGTCCAAAACTTTAAAAAAGTATAGTAATTGTTTGGACACTTGTAAATGAACAATTGATCATTTATTGACTGCTGTGTAATTGAAAAATGGAAAATAGGCTGGCAGTAAATGCCAAATCAACCTGCATTCTCCAGCTTTCTGAGCTCATAATTGTTTTATTAGGTGTAAAAAAAATGTTTGCATCTTTTTAAACTGTCTTCAGTGTCTTATTTAAGCCAGTTTTCATGGAAGCCATGCACTTTTTATATCTATAATTTGTTCTTTAATCTTAGATTTTAATATAGAAACATATGATAATAAACGTGACAATGTACTCTGTGTGTGAAACAGTCACAGCAGTCACATTTATAAACATAGACTTCCAACTATCGGTTATCTTTTCATTGCACAAATGAGCCAAACCAGCTTGAGCACATTTGTCCGTTTTCATTGCCTGAGCTTCATCTGCCCCAATCTACAGACCTGATGCTCTGTGCTGCCAATCAGTGCTGGCAGAGTGAGACTCTTGCATGTATCGCTGAGAGATGCATAGGATTATGTTTAGAGATGGAAATTACCCCAACATATGGAGCATATGGAAGGATATCCAGGAGCCATCAGCCAAAGTGTGTACACGAGAGGAGCGTGCAGGAATGACAGGATGCTGGCATGTTCTCCTGGCATGCTGGCAAAACCAGTTTCTCCACGGCTGTTTTGATAGCACTCCAGATGACATACTTACTGTCCGCGCAGCTTTGGGTGAGCGATGATAGGCTGTATCGTATTATGCTTAGTCAGATTTCTCCACAGATAGCATAAGTAGTGCTATCATGTTTATGGATGATTTTGTAAGGTTAAGCTGAAAAGTTACTTTTTTGGGGGGAAAATATGCTAAGATTTGCGATGTTTATATACCATATACTGTATGGGTAACACTTTACAATAAGGCTACAATTATTAAAAGTACTGTCTCAACTAATCATTCTTTGATATTAGTTAAGATGTTATTAATCATTGCAATTTTTAACTCTTGATGTCTTAATTCACAATTATTTACAGCATTCTTAAACATGAACATTTTCAGTAGTAATGGTTAATAATGTCTTAACTAGTGAAAATTAATAATTAGGTAATATGTTCCCCGTACCATGACCATTTAATAATATTTATTACTGTTGTTTGTACTGTTTTACCCGTGTTATCAACATACAATGAATGCATTTTAATAAAAAAAAACCCATCAAAAATCAGAACAGATCAGATCAGACATTTTACAAAGGACTTCAGTAAAATAGCATTTCTCCATCTTACTTTAATCCGATTGGCTGCACCAAATGACCAATTTTGATCACTCATAGTCACCTAGGGTTATGTTAACTTTCCATTAAAACTTTTTACAGCAACCTGACTTTATTCTCAACCAAAACCAAACCCTAAAACCTAAACACTTTAACCCAAAACCTAAACCTAATGCTGACTTCAACCTAAAACCTAAAACCAACCTTAACTTCAATCCAACACCCAACCCTATAGCATTCACTCTGACTTAAAACCTAAACCTAACACTTACTTTACCCTAAAACCTAAACCTAACGCTCACTTTAACCTAAAACCAACCTTAACTTCAACCCAACACCCAACCCTAGCATTCACTCTAACTTAAAGCCTATACCTAACTCTCACTTTAACCTTGACCTCAACCCCAAACATAACATTTAATTCAGGCTAAACCTCAACACCCAAAACCTAAACCTAACACTATTTCTAACCATATTCTTAAATTCAACCCCAAGGACCTAAACCTTTCACTGTTTCTAAACCCACCCCTAACCTCAACTCTAGAAACCTAAACCTGACATTTGTTCTAATCCTAGCCTAAACCGCAACCCCAAAAACCTAAACCTAACTCTTATTCTAACTCAAAACTTTACCCTAACATTAAGTCTAACCCTAGTCTAAACCCCAGCCCAAAAATCTAAGTAGATCACTCTCTCTAATCTAATTTTAACATCAACCCAAAGTTAAAACTCACTTGTAATTGTAAAACCTGAACTTTAGACTAGCGTTATAATCCAAATTCTATATTTAACACTCACCCTACCTCTCTTACTGTAACTTTAACCTTAGCCCAGAATCTGAAAATAATATTTATTCAAATCCAAAACCTAATAATCAGACTAATTCAAAGTTTAAATCTTAACTTGATTTCAAAATTCCAAATTTAGTTTTGTAGCTCTGTAGTTTTGGTCCTAAAATCAGGTTGTTTTCTAATAATTTGAGTATTTGAGTTTTAATTGTCTAAAAATATAAGTGTTTGTATGAATGTATGTGCTTTTGCTTAGGGTTATATTAAGATACACAGTACATATATCACTATTAAGAGAATGATTTTACCTCAGTGAATAAACAGTTGAAATATTAGATGTATTAATTATGTAATGTAAGCAGCAGTATATCACCCAGGCTTCAGCTTGTATATTTCTGTCAGTTGGCTGGACAGTGTTAAGTAAAGCACTTCATGCCTGTGTGAGGAGAGCTCCTCTGTTTGACACCATTAAGCCCAGTCTGATGTATCAGAGCTTCCTGTGTTCTGCTGAGCCAGGCTGCTGATAGAGCGCTGAACGTTTGGTATGCATGCTTAGAATCTTATGTCTGTGTGTGGTTCAGTTGGAGAGACGTTTAGAGCGCCTCTTAATCTTTAAAAATCCTCGGAGAATCCAACGCTAACCAGCAAAGGTATCGGCCTCAGACACCCCCAGCTGCTTGGCAACGAGTGCAGACTCATTTCAGCTTCCAGCCAAGCCGATTTACCCTTTCGCTCCTCCACAATGCCTTTATTCACACTTAGGAGCTCCGGTTGATTGGCCCGAGTTCACAGAGGCACGGGCGTTCTTCGCGCATTGGAAATGTTTCAACAGTGGAAAGTTCATTTCAAGTCAAACCAACTATAAAGCGAAAGACTTCAGCACAATCATGCTCTCGCTCATCAGGCCAATGAAGAGCTCCTCTGCGTTTAGAATTTGTAATTGTTTATTGCGCACGCCGTTCTCACCTTGGGAGAGGTGAGATTGTTTGGGGACGGAAAATAAAATGAATTTGCATAATGCGCTGCCAAATAAATTAACTTTGACATTAGAGGCAGTCTGTTAATATTTCAGCCACTGTTTTGCTTGCTGTAATTTTTTTTTACTGAAGACTGGTGTGATTCTGCAGTGTCCTTGAAGCACGTACAGTAGGCTTTCACCTGGAAACCAGATAAAGTAAAGTAAATCTATTGATTTTGAGTATGAGTGATGTTTCTCCTCACAGCTGATACAATAATACTTTTTTTTATTCCTCAGAGCCCCAGAATGTCAAACTGTATTTTCCTCAGCATAGTTGAATGATGAAAGTTTAATACATGGAAGTGACACCCCATAAACCTCAGACACTGGTGTGTTCTCCTTCAAAAGAAATCTGCCCTTACCAAAACAGAGCTGGAAAAAGGGGCCAATTTTAAACTCCAAAAATGTTATATGAGTATTTGACACGTTATATTTGCTTTCTCAAAATATGCATGAGCCCAGGCAACTTCCAAGATTAAAACAGCAAGAAAGACGGCAGCTTTCTTGCAGCAGGAGAATGCGACACTGTTGATACTAGAGAGCAGCACATCACCACCACTTTGCTAGTTAGGAGAATATGTGTTGGTACGTGAACCAGACCTTGTGACATAGGCATTTCCCATTTTTCTCGTGACCATGAAGCAAAAGGAAAGCTCTTGAGAAATTTGTCATGAGATGAATCGAAAACTGAGGGATGGGTGCAAATAGGTTTCTTTGCTAAGCTTAAAGCAAAAACTACCAAATTCTACAGGTGGTAAAGACTAGCCAATGCTAGCTTTTACCACCTGTTGGAGTGATGTGGAATGTTTACTTTTTTACAAACACAGAAAGGGTTTTTTAAAGGTTAAAACCCTTTTATAATATTTGGCTTCTGTTAGATAGTTTCAGTGTTGAGAACTAGTTAGTGAAAACTGAGCTGATTGTATTGAATTTCCTTAAATAATAAAAATGTAAATAAAATGCTTATGTATCATTCTCATGTAAATTAACAGGGTTATAAATAGGCTTGATAAACAACATCTGAACATTTTGACCAAATCTCATACTAATTATTTATACATGAATATGAATTTCTATGGCAATTCTTTAAGCTTGAATATGAACTACAACACTGCCTTATCACTGTCTTGATCAGTCTTTTGTTTCTGATTTTCCTCCTTCTCTGTCTCAATTGCTATGCTCACATTACATGCCTCATTTTTGCTCAGATCAGATTTGGTTTTCTCAGTGGTTTACATTCATAAATGAAGGTGACCTGAATCTATTTGTAATGTAAATAAATCTCTATATGTGACACCTCTAGGGGTGTTATAAACGAGGAGAACAGTCACTAGTTGAGCTATGAATGGATGTGTTTGTAAAGCACAGAATGGTGTCTGTTTATGGATAAAGTTCTGCCTTTAAACAAAAAGACACTATTATCTTAGTAGCATGGCAAATATGGACGCTAAGTGAACAGACTTTACTATAAGTATGTTGGCCTTAGAACTAAGCCAGTAGCACTGAGCACATGTGAACAGGCAAAAAGACACATGGAATCCAATCTGACTGTTTACATTTATGTCACATACCAACACATTGAATACGTATCTGATCTAAGACCACATATGAAAGTGACTCAAACCTGATTTGAAAAGATCAGATTTGGTTTGTGCACACAGCCCTGAAAAAATCGGTTCAGAAGACCAAAAAAGCAGATTTAAGTCCCGTCAGCTCGGTAATGTGAACGCAGCCATTTTTCTTTCCTCGCTCTGTTTCTCTGTTCCTCCTTTTCCTGCTTCTCTCTCTCTTTCTCTCTGCTGCCTGTCTTTCGCTGATATTAGCAGGCTGACAGAAGCGAGTGAAGGCAGTGACAGGTTGTCTCTGAGCATTGCTCTCTCTCACTCAGGAAGACCCTCTCGCTCGCTCGCTCTCCTCAGGCACATACTCACACCTCATTATGGACTTAAGCCCACCAAGCCCAACCTGAGTCCCTGCTTCTGCTTTCATAACACGCTGTTTCTCAGGAACGTGGCTTTAGTTAGCCTCTGTGGATTTACCTTGTTTTTCTAAATCACATTCAGCCTCTTTCTGTCTCTGTTTCTCTCTCTCTTTCTCTCTCTCTCACACACTCTCTCACACACACACACACACGCACACACTCTGGCGTGTATGTTACAGTATGTGCAGTAGCTCCTTATTGTGAGAGATTGATCATTTGTTTAATGCTCTCCCTGGAGATCTCTGCAGCCGTCTCTCCTCGGCAGTGCTGGAGGCAGACAGGCGACAGTTGAAGGGCAGCCATTTTCTGGTGGTCATGACAATAACAATGAGTGCGGCTCATCCTGTCAGCTTAATGGCCATCACTCATGTCAAGAAAGTGGACGATTACCACTGTATGCTGAGTAATGTGAGACTAATAATAATAATAATAATTATTTTGATAAACCTATTTCAGTAACACTTTCTAGAATAGTCATGTCTATAAGACTCTATGAACACATACTTTACTTGTAATCAGTGCTGTCAATGTCAGTGTGTTAACACATATAATTAACCAGGACTCTTTAATACGCTTATCAAAACTACCCAGAGATATTATAAGTGTAATAAATAATGATATATATAACGATCCAGATTCTTTTATTTACATTTAAACATCCATTTTAACACATTTAGTCTGAAAGGAAACTTATTATACCTATTTTTACACTATAGAAATTATTTTAAAAATCTCAGCAACTGTGTTCTTCCAGTTTCAGTCCCTTTCACAATGAGCTGTTTAAGGGCTCTGTCATTTTTATGCAAATAAGCTGTTGCTGGACACGCAATGGTTATGCTGCGAATTTACCACATTGACTGAAATTGCATTTTTTTCAACTGATCTAGTGTTTGGGGCTCTAGTGGGAGGTTAACAGGTGAGGGGTGGTTCCATGCACATTTTTTATTATGATGTTACAATAAGAGAGGCAACCAAAACGCTTATAGAAGCACATGTTTCCACCATGGTTCAGTTTATCCAGACCGAGACCACCTCTTTTGGTTCTTTAGTCTGGGACGTGGTTCGGCCCAATTTTTATTTAGACCAAACCTGTTCAGGAAACTGTGCCTTAGCTATTAAGCCACCTCATGCTATTTTTCTCATTTTATCTTTTGAATTTCATACATTTTCCATTGACTAGTGCATCTCCGGTCACTACTGTATGTCTGGTATCATTTTAGCACATTCCTGTGAATAGTTTTGACTTTAATGTTGCCAAATTGGCCATGGGCTATCATTCTATTATTATATCATTACTCTGCAGTGCGCACGGTTCTCCTGCAGGAACCTGAGTGAAGTATTTTAGGCTTTACTCCAAAGTCTGAAGCCTCTGTGGAGCCTTTTGGATCCTGGTTAAATTCTACTGAACGTCAGCTATAATAATAAATGCTGATCATCATATCCAATGGAAGCCACATAAGCAATCTTAATAGAGTCTCCCTTCCCCAGGCCAGATTGAGGAGCTCTCGGTAAGGTAATAGAGGCTTCAGCTTCAGGAATGCCATTTGGCCAGAAGTACTGATGACACTGGACAGTGTCCAGCACTTTCATCTGAGAGCTCCTTCATCTCATATTTGTATTTGGAGGCGCCTGGAATCGATAACACCCATTCACAGGTACTTGCAGATGGCAAAGAACGTCCCCATATTGATCACACTGCTGTTGTTTTGGTGTCTCGCTATGAGAGCCATTGGATGATTTACTGATGCAGTTCATATTGGACAGTTACTTCCGTTGCTTTTATAGACTGCAGTGTTTTCATGTGTACTTAAATCGCTGTTGCTATTACAACCCCAAGCATGTAGAAAACAGTATAGAAAATTGTGTGGTGTTACTTACATTGGTTGTGACAAAGTGTTTCAGGTGTTTTAGTTTTTTGGGCCATTTTTCCTGAAAACATATTTTTTAGGTTCTCTACACATTTATAATGTATGCAGCTTGTGGTATGCACTATCTTGCTGAAAAAAGCAGGAATCTTCCTTAAAAAAACATACAACACAACCCCATTTCGTTAACGCTGTTTCTGAAAATAAAACTTAACATAAAACTTCGAGATCTCGAGTGTTCAGCTTTCCCTTTCTGAGAGAATAATTTGTAAACCCCTTAAAATTTTTGTAGGATCCTGATTTTCAATATTTTTTTCTAAAATGTTTTGCATTTTCAATATTGTCTAAACCCTTTCTGATTTTGGGTTATAGTATATATTTTTAATTTCTGTCGAAAGGGCGCAGAGTGGTCCAGGAGTCTAAAGCGCTGCCACTATGATTCAGAGATTGCTGATTTGAATCCAGGATATGCAGCTTGCCATCAGCTGCCGGAGCCGTGAGAGAGCACAATTGGCCTTGCACTCTCTGGCTACAGCTGAGTAGCAGTTAAATAGGTGGGACAATTGGCCTAGCTAAATTGGGAGAAAATTAAAAAATAGAGGCCTGTAGAAGTATTTCTGTACTCTCTAGAATCATAAATAAAACCACAGCTACAGCCTTTTTGGCTTTTATTATCTGGCAGATGTTGGTCTTTAAATTTCAGTAACATTTACAGACCAATTACAATAGCTGTAATACGTTTTGGATTAAAAATGAAAAAAGCTGATCTACACCCTGAAGAATTTTAGTCTGAGAAACTAGACTAATAAAACTATTTTAGCTTATAAATTAGCAAACGATTTACAAAACAAACACTGAGACAAGAACCACTACAGAACCACTGCTCACTGCTTTCACCTCATTTACAACAGCTCTGAACTGAGGAACAGAAAACAGAACTGTAGTCTGCACCCAAATTCCCTCTCCTCTCTCTGATTTATTGATGCTCCTCAGACTGTATCCAGACCTTCTGCTGACACAAGTTATGTGCAGAATAAAGCCTCCTTGGTGGGAAGAGACAAGGGCAAAGTCATTAGAAACAAAGGCCATCACATATTTGTCCAAAATAAGAAAGTGTCCAAAATATATTTCTAGTTTATTTATTTTTTCCCATCTGGTCAAGTGTTGTTTGATCATTACTCACAGACTGAAGCTTCTGTCGATCCACACAGAGATTATATAAACACCAATAATCCAATGCTCTGTCTTTACTAAGTTAAGTTTTCTAAGTTGTAATTTAATCTTACAGTCTATTACACTGAGGCTAGACACGCACAATTTAATATAAATTATAAATAACCAGACACGAGACAGCAGGCTGGTGGGGATGACTATACACTGATGGTGAGTGTGTACACAAGTAGTTGGTGCCAATGAGAAGGAGCCAATGATAAGGTGTGAGATTTAAGGTGTGAGTGTGTTTATGCCATTTCATACCTTAGTGTGCGGAAGTTTAAATGTAAATGAACATTTAAATTATTATTAGAGTTTTTCTTAACTTCTCAGGTAAGTTGTCAAGTTAGAAATCAGAGTTATGTTGTGAATGAAGAAATAAGGGGCTTTCATCTCACTCTCACTCTCAGCTAGGGTCAGCTCATCTAATTTTGCGTGTAATCAGTCAATCAGTCCTATCTTATTAGGAGCAGCCCACTGCTGGAGAGATAGTAGTTGGGAGGGCATAGAGGAAAGTAGAAGATAAAAATACAGTGCATAGTGGACCAAGTATTTATTAATAAGCAGTTATTAAACTCATATTGTGCACAAGGCTGAGTTATTATGGGAAATTATAGTCAGTTGAAATGTCAAACACTGGCCTTTTACACTTCTACAAAATCCATGATTAAGATTAGAGTTGGACTGATCAGTGTTTTTGGGGCCATGACCAATGTGGGGGCTGGATATCACTTAATTTGTTTCATTGTGCACGGTTTCTGTAATATTCTTTGTTGTATCTGAAGATTAAATACACTTTTTTGGAAAAGGACTGAGTTTAAAACGCTATTTTCTGTGTGATTAGTGGTATTTATTAGATCTACTGTGTTTTGATACTCACTATACTGGAGCCATGCACTTTCAAGAGGGATATCCAGTTAGTGATATAATGAGACTTACAGTACAGTACAGATCTGCTGTAATATTTTACATCAATAGATGATATGATTGATCTCTAATAATGATGACTAGTTATAGATGTATTATGCTCAACTAAACCAGGATCTCATGTAAACCATATGCCTAATATTAGATTGATCAGAAATACCTAGAAAATAGAAACATTTACTCCAAAAAAGCAAGATATATATATATATATATATATATATATATATATATATATATGTAAAATATATATATATATATTGTATCATCTGTAAAATACCATCTGTGAAGCTGTCAGGAGAGATGCAGATTAGGAAAATGAGTGATGCACAGATTAAAGGTAAAGGACAATGTGTGGACAGAAAGAGAGAGAGAATAAGAGAAAGAAAGAAACAAAGAAAGAAAGAGAGAGAGGGGAGCGTTTTATCTTTCCTCCATCTGAATGTGGCTGTGGGGAAGTGAACCTCTCTGAAGCTCGCTTCATTAACCTGCCAGGTGGTGGAAGGCACCAGGCCCCGATTGAACTGAAGCCAGGACTGCTGCTTTGAAGACAACGAGGGACAGAGATAGAGAGACAGACATGGAGAGATAGAGATAGAGAGAGGGAGGGAGAGTGGGGAGGAGGAAGATATTTACTCAAACCTAATTCTGCAATTCTGACACTGTGGCTGGCTGTGGCATAGGCATAACCTGTGTCTTCAATACAAGCTCTTGAGATGACAGCGCAAGGTGGATGAGCATTGTCCTGTTGAAATAGTGTACCGGAATGTGCACATTGACAAACACGGCACATTCAAAATGGGACAAAAATCCCTGTAAACCATGTCCCCCTATCTCGCCCGAATGGGTCTCAAGTCAAGTAAACAGCAGTGGTATGGAGGGTTAAGGAATATTCTTCCTAGATAGAAGGGTGCAGCTGGTGTTTGCGTGCTTTCTCTCATTCTTTCCTCCAGTTGCTGCTGCTGCTAGTGTACATGATGTTCAAATAGGGCATGGAAGAACATAGTCTCTGCTCTGTGTTCTCACTTGGGGATTGAATTGAGCTGATTTCTTACGGATGCTGAAGGTCAGAGCTGTTTTGAATCGCGGTCTCTGGCCTCTCTCATACTTTTCCTATTATAGTGCCCTCCCTGCTGGCACTGGTACACCCGGAGCAGCCATTGTTGACTGTGTGGCCATTGTTGTCAGGACACAGAGGGATTCTGGCAAAGTGTGCCATCCTTCACTAGAGTTCTGCCATATACAAACAGATAAGAGACCAGCAGAGTTAGGTGCTCAGCCTTGGCCCTCAGCCTCCACTAGACACTACATAAGCTGTTTATGTTTACGCATGTATGCGTGTGTGTGTGTGTGTGTGTGGGTGTAGAGGGTGTATAGAGTGTGGGTGGATTCGTTGAGGGGAAGTGGGTATTACACTGACTTTTACATTTACATTTACAGCATTTATCTAGAGCGACTTACAAAGTTATTCCGAATACAGAGTTGGGCCACTGTACTGTTAGGAGTCTTGCCCAAGGACTCTTATTGGTGTAGCACAGCATAGTCATCCAGACCTGGAATTGAACCCCAGTCTCCCACATGGTAGATCACTAGCAGGCGGTGGTGTTATCCACTGCACCACACCAACCACTAGAAAGTAGAAAGTAGATTATTTTGTACAAAGTAATTAAGAAGCAGGTAGATCTTCAACATCAGGACCAATAAAAAGTGCCCACGTTTAAAAAAAGCTCTGTTTGTAGTATATACAGGGGTTGGACAATGAAACAGAAACACCTGTCATTTTAGTGTGGAAGGTTTCATGGCTAAATTGGAGCAGCCTGGTGGCCAATCTTCATTAATTGCACATTGCACTAGTAAGAGCAGAGTGTGAAGGTTCAATTAGCAGGGTAAGAGAACAGTTTTGCTCAAAATATTGCAGTGCACACAACATTATGGGTGACATACCAGAGTTCAAAAGAGGACAAATTGTTGGTGCACGTCTTGCTGGCACATCTGTGACCAAGACAGCAAGTCTTTGTGATGTATCAAGAACCACGGTATCCAGGGTAATGTCAGCATTCCACCAAGAAGGACGAACCACATCCAACAGGATTAACTGTGGATTCTGTAAGAGGAAGCTGTCTGAAAGGGATGTTCGGGTGCTAACCCGGATTGTATCCAAAAAACATAAAACCACGGCTGCCCAAATCACGGCAGAATTGAATGTGCACCTCTCCTGTTTCCACCAGAACTGTCTGTCGCCACAATAAATTACTGTGGGTTAAAACCAGATGTTTCAGTTTCATTGTCCAACCCCTGTATATATTTATTAACTCCTTTTTTTGATGACCTCATATTCATAATTTTTCGTTTTTCTCCAAGGTCCACTTGACAGTTGACAGTGTTATTTCATGTACCAGGAGTCATAAATCGTTTTTCCAAATCTCAAAGAGCAAAAGTTATGGTTTTCTTTAAGTTATTATTTTAGAGTTAAGCTCAGATTTAAATTCATATCACATATACTGTTGTTGCTTACATACACTGCTATGTCCAGTGGCCTTTAAGCTAGACAGTACAGTACATATACTAGTACTGGTACAGTGTATGTGTATATAGGAAAGATGAGGATGATTTTAAATTAAATATATTTTAAAATATATTTTTCTTATTTTAACTGAATTGATAAAAAAACATGAATTGTATGCTTTTGGAGTTTATGTTGTATATGTTGTGTGTGTGCGTTTTGTGGAATGCGTGTGTTTGATGATGGACCTACATATAATCATTCCCGACATTAGTGTTTGTTTGCTCTGATGTATGAGAGTAAACGGGTGGATTTAAGAGTTTGTTGATGATGTGAGCATTTTGTATGATCACATGTTCCCTGTGTTTATCTCTCTCTCCCTCCCTCTCTCTCTCTTTCTCTATTTCTCTCTCTCTCTCTCTCTGGCTGCCTCAGGAGCAGTTTGTAGAGTTGTGGAGTGTCCTCACGCAAGTCCTGTCTCACCAGCCAAACACACACTCTCCTTCTGTCTGTCTCCTTATGTCCCTCCCACTGTCCTCTAGCATTTTCTCTCTCTCTTTCTCTCTCTCTCACTCTCTCTCTCTCTATCTCACTCTCTCTGTTTCTCTCATCCAGAACTTATTTGAAATGATTTGAAGTTAGTTTCTTCAGCTTGGGCATATTCAACACAGTAATTTATTTATTTTATTTTAGGGTTCTACAGGCGAGCCATCAACCGCGCACAGCACAGTTTGATTTAGGGAGAGTCAGTGTGTCTTTGGTATCATGAGGACACGATAATATGCCTTGCATGATTAATTCCCTTAATTAATAGATGTGTTTTTGGCATAATGTGAAACAAACTAATCAGCTTGGGTTTGGCGAATTGGTATTTTAACGCTGCAGCACTTCTGCACTTCTCAGCAGAGGATACTGACCTGCACGCTTAAGCTATCTGTTTGTGTCTTATAAGATCAGTTGTACTGTCCAACACAGTGCTGTTCAACTTCTATCTGTGCTAACCTGGAACAATGCTAACAGTACTGTTAGCTGATATCTAAACGTTTAACTGGAATGCAGTAAATTTGCTTGTGACTTCATTCTTAGCTTCAACATCTGACATTCAAGGTAAATGGACAGCAGCACAAGTGGCAAAATTAAGGAAAAATTGTAAAATAACAATGTGTTCGGGATTTTACAAATATTTACAAATGTTTGATTTTTAACATTTATTAGGTTGGCGCATAGATGCTAACCTAACATTTAACCTTCAACATTTCAAGTTAATGGCTATAAATCATCACCCTGACTTAAACCTTAATCTTAACCTTAAATCTAACCCTAAAATTAACCTTAAAATGTTAAGTTAGGTTTAGGGTTAGAGTGGGTGTAGGGTTACATTCAATAGAGAACCATTTCAAACTTTCACCTCATAGTTTAGTTGCATTTAATAGACATAGAGTTGAATGTTAGTTGAATGCTATCTATGAGGCATCTATAATTGACCATCCAAATAAAGTGATATTGTTTTATTTAGTCCAGTTTCGACCAAAAATCTTCAGTTCTTAATCTCTCTCTCTCTCTCTCTCTCTCTCTCTCTCTCTCTTTCTCTCTCCTATCTCTAGAACTGTTTTTGTAATCAGAACCTACATTGTTCGAGGTTCTGTCCTTTCCCATCCCTCCGTTTTTACCCTTAGTCACCGCTGTTATTATTTTTCTACTCCAGCCACCAGCTGGTTTCCATCAGGTCCAATCAGCGTCCTCAAAAGCTGCTCCGCAGATTTCAGAAGCAACAAAAGCGGAACACATTTCTTCCGAGCGCTGCTTGCTTAATGAGGCTCGTAGTGTTTGCACATCACCATCGGCACCATCTCAGTCCATGTATGATCTTTTGAAGGCACTGGAAATGCCTTCTTTGTGACGCCACGTCTGTTGAGCAACAGATCCGATCGGCGCGCGTCACCGTCCTCCATGCATCAGGGCTGAAACCTGCGCTGAGGAGTTCAAGCCCATTTATTTTCAAGTAAAATCAATACAGAACTGATTTATACTGCTGCCATGTAGCCAGACAGTTTGTCGGAGACACGGCTTTGACTGTAATCTGTAATTACGTAGTTTCAAGCACGCAAACACACACACACACGAAACTCCACTCGCCTGCTGCTGCAAAAAAAGGAAAAAGAAAAGAAAAAATAGGGAATTTTTCATCTACCTTCACATGTGTTAAACAGCTGTGTGCTGTGTGCGGGTATGTGTGTGTGTGTATATGAATGTGTGTATGTGTGTTTGCTGGCATGTGTCTATTATAGGAGATCTCATTACTTTGACCTCCACTGGATACCCCTGTTTGACCTGCCTGAAACGAATCCAATTGAATTGGTAGCTCCTGGGGCTCTTTATTGATCTACTATGCACTCAGGCCGGTGAGCCTTTGAGCCTTTGATCTGGTGTTGATAACTCTTGAGTGAGACCTCAAATTTCCAAGCTGGATGCAAACAAAATGCTCCCAGTGCCACCAGTCAATGAAATCTGAACCAATATTTGTCACCATTCACCACTTCTCCATTCTTCTCTTACCTCCTGCTGGGGGGAAAACGCCTCTTACGCTTCCAGGGCTTCACTGAGATGCTACTGCAGCCTTGATGTCAGATAGTGACCAGAAGCTGATGTTAAATACTTAATTATTTTATGTCATAGTGTTATAACAAAACCTCCTATATCCCTTAGAAGATCAGAATGAAGATAAGAATCTGCATTCATGCTGTTTTGTGTAAGTTCCGTGGGGCCATTCATTATGAAATGCTTAGTATGAAATGTATACATTGATTGTATTTTAAATTTAATGCAATACTCTTAATGTTTCCTAAGTAAAGTGTAGGTGAGTGTAATAAAATTAAATGAGCTATTAAAATAAAGCACAATGTTTCTTACATTTACTGTGATACTGATATATATACAGCTGTGGAAAAAAATAAGAGACTTCTCAAAAATGATGAGTTTCTTTGATTTTACCAAATTGAAAATATAATCAAGATGAAGATAAATTATCACAAGCCATTAAACCAAGCTGAACTGGCATAAAGGAGTGGCATAAAGTTATCCAAAAGCAGTGTGCAAGACTGGTGGAGGAGAACATGCCAAGATGCATGAAAACTGTGATTAAAAACCAGGGTTATTCCAACAAATATTGATTTCTGAACTCTTAAACTGCTAATTAGTTAATAGTTCTAAATCTAGATCTAAATCTTTTAGGGTTAACCACAAATAATTTGCTACAGAATTTTGTGTCAATCACTTCATTCATTGTCGTGTGTGTGTGTTTTCTAGGATGCTGGAATACTCTCTCAACCTGCAGAATGTCAGTTTCTCTGCTGTTCGTACTGTCCGAGTGCTGAGACCTCTCCGAGCGATCAACCGAGTGCCAAGTGAGTATAAATCCAACTCTGTGCTCTCTAACTCTGTGCTTTTTGGATTTGGAGTGGTAGTTAAGAAACCCACCGATTAAGGTGATTAACTGCTTTCATAGCTGTTCAACATTTCTAAAATATTGCATTATGCTGAGATCAGACTTCAAAAATTCAGCCCAGTTTTGACTGTGAAATTGTAAATTCACATTGACGAATGGGTCATGTAGCGTGATGTAATTGAAGAACACCATTCTGACATGTTGGATGCCACATCACACTGTAAGACACCCAGAGTCTAGCATTGTTGGAATATTTTGTACTTTCCACCCAATCTGACATGTCTTACAACATGTTTCTTGACTTTGACCATGAGGACAGAGTAATATGGTGAAAAAAAAGAGGGATAGTGCCTCTGTAGCAGCTCTCAGATGGAACAACAGAGCTGAGGAAAGATTCATAAAGCTGTGGGAACAATAATCCTGCCTTTTTAATCTTTCATTGAAGGATAAAAGAAACATTTTCCTCCAAAAGATGTTCTGTCCTTACATACCATCATACATACTATCATACTATTATTGTACTATCCTACTATCATATTTGTGACACCCAGAAATCAGTCCCCTGTCACTTTTTTATTCTTATGTTTGTTTGTTTTTTAACACAAAACTTCCAGCATCATACACACAGTATAGTCACTTTCTTGACATAATCATAATTAGATTTTGTCAGAGGAGATATAAAATTAGATATAAAACTCTGAACAAAGAAACAATCCTACAAATAAATGAATGCATTAACTGAGAGTTAAATTTGATCCATTGTAAAGAAGGAGCTGAGGTAGGCTGCATGTCCAGACTCAGCAGGTCAAACACAGGAAATCCAACAGAAATGAGAAAGCTCAGAGCTTAAGTATAACATAGAAACAGTAACACAGCAACATTGCAAAGACAAAGTAAAGCAAATTAGTGATGTGCTTTTAAGGAATACTAATTAGCCTGTGGACATAGCCTGCAGCTGTGTCTGATTGAATGGCCTCAGGTGTTGCATGCAATATACACTGACTACATGCATGACGAAACACCACGTGATATTTCACATATGAAGTGCACAAATATGCTTTGGGTTAATTTTAATTGTGTGCAGCGTTCTAGAGGTTTCTGAGCAGAAACAGTACATTATTCAGTTCAGTCCTCTTGCTGAATATACATTCAATAGGCCAATAAACATATTGACAAACAGCTTTGTATTAAAATGTAGCAGTAGCGTGCAAACTCTACTCTCAAAACTTTGTACAAGTAGATCAATTGCTGTATAATGCGCAATGTTTCATGTTCTAAAAATATTTCAAAAAATAAAGCGAGAAGCTATCAGAGCTAAAAGTAAGTATGTAGTCTGTGAAAGTCTACAACAATAAGTTATTTGCATTTTTCTGTACACAGGAAAATGCCTTGTGTAGTACATAGGTGTAGTGTCCAGTCCCGATATAATGCCATACTGCATCTTGTGTGAAATAGATTTGATACTTGGTAGAATACCAAAACTAACCCAATAAAAAAATAAGTAACTCAAGCTCCTCTCTTGCTTCAGATCAGAAATCTGATAAAAAAAAAAAAATCTGCAGGTATTTTTCCTTACACTGTGAGAAGTCAACAGTATAGATCTGAAATGGCCAAGAAGCTCTTCTTATTGATAAACCAGACAAAAGACAAAACAAAGAAATTGCAACCGTTCTGAGAACAACAACCTCCCCTGAGTCTAGACCTCAATGTCATTGAATAAATTAAAAACTTGAACTTACTGAATAGCTGTATTGCCTGAAAGTGAAATACATTAAGGGTATTTCTCACTTTCATCTACACTGTATAGATAAAAAAAAAGAATGTGTCAAATTGTTGCTCATCCATTACGGTGCTGCCAGTTAAACATTCATTTTCATTCAGTTCAGTGGCAGTTCTTAATATCTCAACCTGTTAACACTCCACAGTGAACCAGCTGCTGGGTGTAGACAGCGTGACGTACAGCCGGACCCATCACGCTCCGTAAGCGCATAATTCTGATAGTGTGGTAACTGAAGATGATCTAATTGACATTTAGTGCTGAAATGTAGCTGCTCAGCGGCGTGAGGTAGCAGTTGCACGCCTATCGGGCAGCTAAAGGCAAGTCCAGCCAGCCAGCAGCTCCTTCTTCTATTCTCCAGCCAGAATCGCAGCAGCCGCCTCTGTTCAGCACTCGTCTTGTACCATTCAGGGTTTGGTGACCGGAGATTTATAGATTATTTTCTTCTTCAGTGCCTTTTACAACATGCCTGCACACACACATCCACATACACACACTTCCAGGCTGGAAAGGAGAATAACAGGAGTGTTTCACGCAAACAAAGTGTGAGGCAGGGCAAGGACCATTCATCTGCTTCTTTACTGCTTACTGACTGTTTTTTTTATCCTTTTCTATTCTAGGAAATCACCCACTATTCTTCTTTTTAATTTTCTGTGGAGCCACATTGGGCTGATTCTTCCCGAATTGACTAAATAGGAGGGTGTAACATTTAGATTAACCCTATCAGAAAGGCCATCCCATTAGAGGATGGGACTCCGTGTTATTTTGTCATGCTTAACATTGGCAGATAACATCAAATTACAGTGTACATTTTCAGAAAACAAACAGTTTGTCCTACAGTTTTGTTGGATGGCAATCAACACTCTTGAAAATGAAGGTATCTCACTATAGAAGAAAAAAAAAAAACATCATGAATCATGGATGTAGTTATGGCACCACATCTGGCAGCTAGCTGACAGACCAATCACAGCAGGGAAAAGAAAGCACCCATCACCACAACTTCAAAAAAAAATCACCATTCTCACTCTTTTCCATGACAACCTTGCTTTTTTTTTATACCTGCACTTCTCTAAAGTCTTGCTCCATAGCCATAAAGCAGCATCACACAATCATTATATGTCAGTAATGGCTCCATTTGTTTTATATTATAAACATTTCTATTGAATTATTTCATGTATTGACTCAGCACTCTTGTTTATCATGCTGCCCTTTTTAAATCCAGATTTTGCTCTAAACGTGGCGCCAAATTTCTCTAGACCCCAATATCACTGTGCTTTACACTATTATAATTGATTTTGCCATTATGCAAAGTGGTCTTATGCCTGAGTGCAGCTGCTTGGCCATAAAAACTTGGCCATTTTATTTCTGAAGCTCTAAATTAATCATTTGAATCTGCAATTGAAATCTAGCTTTAGCTAGCATTTTCAGTTCCACCTTTCCAGCATAAATTCCACCTTAATTGCCCAAGACCAGCAGTTTCAAAACATGCCATAGAAACTTTAGCGACAAGTAATTTATAAGGTAAATTTGTATCTCCCTCTCGTTTAGCAAACAAGTTAGCGCTAGCATTTTCCCTGAGTCTCTGTTGCAGCAGTTTTAAAACATGTCATAGTTTTAGAGAAGTTACTATTAAAAAACAACTTTTAGGTTTTTTTTTTTTTATCTCATTCGATGTGTTTCATTTTTAGGACAGTTATATCTTACTCGTGTTTATCAAACAAATCCATACTTGTTTTATAATAAATTCAAAACATTTTTCAAGGACTTATTTGACATGGAATTCTATGAAAGTGTGTGAGAATCTGAGCCAAGTGTATGTTTACATTACATTACACTGTTGTTGTTTTTTAATGTGGAAACATTAAATAATAATAACAAAAACATTAATAAAACTGTCTTGGGTGAATTCTCAGTTCATATGAACACTAATATGTTTAATAATGGTAGATTGTGTGTTATTATTGTGTAATTAAAACGTTAGTTCTCTAAAAATCTCATTTATATATGAACAAAAACCTGTAGATAACTGTTACTAAAATATTCCAAAAGAAATCAACATTGCCTCAAATTAAAACTGAAAATCGAAACAAATTAGGACCTTGTGAATTGCAATAAAATCAAATTAGATTCTGAACACCAGTGGTGATATCAAGCTCTAATAGAGTATAAGAGATGTGAGTGCTGAGTCTAAGAATATACTGTAGCTTTAATATTTGATGGTGCTGTCAGAATGACATGATAATGCATGTGTGTAAGGGCTTAAACTGAGGTAAAGTTCAGTTAAAAGTGGTGTCACTGATCCAGCTGGGATCTTGGTGAGGGTAATTAGATGTGAAGTCTCGTTTGTCCACTCATATTGTTCTTTATCCACCATTTTATTCCATTCCTTTCCTCTGGCTCTCCCCGGACTGTACTCAGTGTTTTCATTATAGCTCCCTGAGCACAGACTGAACTTCTCATAAACTTCCTCACTTTTCCTGGCCTTCTATCAGTGTGAGACCCGGCATAGTGTGAGGCAGCAGCACCCTGCTCCTGCAAAGACACAATCACTGTCATTTTTGCTTCGGTGGTCCCGGGGTGGCAGTCAGAGGCGTGACGGGTGGGGAGTTTAGGAAACATTAGGAGAAAAGAAGAGTACATCTATTTCTCACAGAATTACTACATAATTAATACCTGTGCCAATCAAAAGTACAGGGCCAGCCAGGTGGGAGCAGGAAGGCTTATTTGTTATTCAGGAGTCACTCGGGCTAATTAGTGACTTAATGGCAGAATTAATTTGGAAATAATTCTATCTGTACTTCTCCTGCTGTGGGATGTTTTTTTGAAAAATGGGAGTTGTAGGGAGTTTTTTTTTTGTTGTTGGGTCTCATTTGTCATTCGAGCACTTATTTTAACAGCTCTAATCAAAACACGTGGCAATGTAATAAGAAGCAAACTCACGCCATCCATCACTGGGCTGTCCACAGTCAGTAATGACACAGTCAGTGCTCAGAAAACATATATGCATTAAGCCCTATTTGGGTGGGATTAGTTTTATGTGGGGAAGAGGTGTAGACTCTCAGTGATTCTACTCATGTCTAAATGTGCCATGTCAGTCATACTGTGCAGCACAGTGAATTCACACAGGCACTTACACAGTCCAACTTTACGTTAATAAGGTCCTATGAGGCAACAATATTCCAGACAATGCTCGTTCACATGCTGCTGCTGTCTCAAAAAAAATAGATAGATGATTAGAGTCTCAGTGGACCAATTCTGCCCTCTTCAGTTCCAGAAAAAAAGAAAAAAAAAAAAAACAGTCTTGTGTATGTGCGATGGCTGTAGCATCACATTTTTTTTTAGAATTTTGGTCTCAACTTGGCGACAAATTACTCTAGACCCCAGTGGAACTGTGCTTTACACTACTATAATTGATGTGTGCTATTATGCAAAGGGTTCTTAGGCCTGAGTGCAGCTGCTTGGCCATAGAAACCCATTTTAATTATGAATCTCTAATCATTTGAATCAGTGGGAATGTAGTGTTAGCATTTAGTTCCACCTCTTCACAAGACCAGCATTTCATTTTCAAAATAACTATTTTACTAGAGTAATTAAACAAGATGTGTCTCATTAGTCTAGCAGACTTTAGTAACATTGAGTGAAAGCTTCTCTAAAACTATTCTAAAACTGCTGGTCTTGCATTTAAGGTGGAATTTTAGGTGTAACTAAGAAAAATGGAAATACTAAAAATTTACTCCGTCTTAAAAGCATTTTTTTTTTACTATTTCCATTTTTCTTAGTTACATCTTAAATTCCACTGTAAATGCACAACAACAGCAGTTTCAAAACATGCCATAGTTTTAGAGAAGCTAATATTTAGCCACATTTTTTGTCTTCTTCAATGTTACTGAAGTCTGCTAGACTAATTGAACAAGATGTCTCATTTTAGTGAAATGTCTTGTGTTTAGTGAACAAGTTAATATTATAATTTTCTGCAAGTTTCCCAAAGTTACATTTTTTACAGTTTCACCTTAAATTCCATCTTAAATGCACACAGCGGTTTCAACGCAATACTTCAATTTCAATTCAATTCAATTTTATTTATATAGCGCTTTTTACAACAAAGGTTGTCACAAAGCTGCTTTACAGGAAAAACAGGTCCACGCCTCTTATGAGCAGCCCCACAGAGATGCCAATTTTATGGTGACACAGTGGCAAGAAGAACTCCCTTTAAGAGGAAGAAACCTTGGAAGGAACCAAGACTCAGTCCGAGGAACCCATCCTACTCGGGTTGACCCGCTCAGTACAAACAAGTAACAAACAACAAACAAATAACAGAACAAAACAGTACAGAGAATTAATGTGAACTATGGCTAATATAACAGGTACTAATTTATGAATATAAGAATGTGATGGGCACAAACTATAGAGCTATGGCTAATACAGAAACAGATACTGAGTGTGCTAATTTTAATCAGTGCAGGGTTGCAGAGCCGGAGAACAACACAGCGGGCAGTGGAGAGCGAGGCTGGGAACATCGGGAACAGGGCATCTCCATACATGTAAAAGAGATAGATAGAGAAAACAGAAAGGAAAGGAAGAGAAACAAAAAGCAGGAGTTAGAAAGGTTGTGTAATAATTCTGACGAGTAGAAGGACAGGGCTGATTCCTGAAAGCTGGAACCACAAACGGACTGATCCAGGTAGACCGGCCGGGCATCTCAGCACATGTGAGAAAGATAGAGAGAGAGAACAGAGAGGGGAGGGAAGAAAAAGGGGTTAGAATGGTTTTATGAAACTCTGCTGGAGTGGGATGGGCACTGGTAGCAGCAGCTCAGGACATGGGGAGAGAAAGAGAAAGCAGATGATTAGGACAGGGTTTATATTTGCTGGATAAGCTGTAAGAGGAAGAAAATTGTAATGAGACGTTACTCAAAAGCTTGAGCAAATAGAAATGTTTTGAGTCTAGATTTAAAGATTGAGAGTGTGTCTGAGTCCCGTATATTAATAGGGAGGTTATTCCAAAGTTGGGGAGCTTTATAAAAGAACTCTCTTCCTCCTGCATAGTTTTTCCTAATACGCGGGACTAATAACAGGCCAGCGTCTTGGGAGCGGAGTGAACGCGGCGGATTGTAAGGAGTAAGGAGTTCCTGTAGATAATGCGGGGCCAGACCATTTAGGGATTTATACGTCAGGAGGAGTATTTTATAATCTATACGAAATTTAACAGGTAGCCAATGTAGGGATGAAAGAATAGGTGTAATGTGATCAAACTTTCTGGTTCTAGTAAGCACTTTTGCTGCTGCATTTTGAACTAGCTGGAGTTTATGAAGTAATTTATGTGGACTTCCAGCCAGCAACGCGTTAAACATATAAAGAGTAAAGAGTAATGGACCCAGTATTGATCCTTGAGGGACAGCATATTTTACTCATATTCGTTATTTAAATAAACACACTGGAAACGATCTCTCAGATAAGATCTGAACCAGGTGAGGGCAGATCCTTTAATTCCTATAAGCTTTTCTAACCTATCAAGCAGAATAGCGTGATCTACGGTGTCAAAGGCAGCACTTAGATCTAGCAGTACAAGAATGGCATTTGTGCCCCTATCAAGAGCTGAAAGTAAATCATTAGTTACTCTAAGTAAAGCTGTTTCAGTTCTATGGTTTTGTCTAAATCCAGATTGAAAAACCTCATGAATACTATTACTTTGTAGGTACAAGCGCAGCTGGTTAAACACGATTTTTTCTAGGATTTTGGCTATAAAGGGAAGATTGGAAATTGGTCTATAGTTAGCAAGCTCGCGGGGGTCCAGATTTGGCTTTTTGATAATGGGCTTAATGACCGCCAATTTAAGAGAATTGGGTACGTAGCCCATGCTAAGGGATGAATTTACTATTTCTAGTAACGATTTTCCCACCTTTGGCAGTGCCTGTTTAAATAATTGTGTGGGTACTGGATCTAATATACATGATGTTGATTTTGATGAGTTAATTACACTAAGTAAATCTTTTTCTGTAACCGGGCTAAAATACTCTAGGTAGGCCTCAGAGCTGGAGCAGCATTCATCTGTATCTTTAGGTAAGTTTTGGGAGTGATACTGAATTTTTTGTCTAATGCTATTAATTTTATCATCAAAGAACTTCATGAAATCATTACTATTAATGTCGGCAGGGATAACGGAGCTAGTTTGTTTTTGACTGCCGGTGAGTTTAGCCACCGTAGTGAAAAGGAATCTAGGATTGTCTCTATTTTTCTCAATAAGCGATGAAATACACTGGGATTTTGTTTTAATTAAGGCTTTTTTGTAGTCTGTGAGACTATGCTGCCATGCTAGCCGGAAACATTCTAGTTTTGTGTGTCGCCATTTACGTTCAAAATTACGAGTGGTTTGTTTTAATGTGCGTGTGTGGTCGTTATACCACGGTGCTAGTTTTTTATCCCTAATTTGTTGTATTTTTGTCGGCGCTACGCGGTCTAAGTTAGAGCGGAGCACAGTTTGTAAATTTTCTGTTATGTGCTCGAGATCATGGTCATAGGACAGAAGGGAGATGGTTAAGTCGGGAAGTTTATTTACAAATTCATTAGCAATTGAGGTTAGTATTTTACGCTTGCTGATATAGCGGGGCGGGAGGAGGATATTTTGATTAAAAACTATTTCAAACATAATTAGACCAATAGACCAGCTAGAGTAATTAAGCAAGATGTGTCTCATTTTTGGTAAAAAGGAGGGGTAGACTCTTAGTTATGTTGGTGCAGTGTCTTCATTACAGGCACTTACACAGTCCAAAGTTATGGTAATAAGTCCTGCAGTGAGTGGTTCCACCTTTCCTGAAAGCACACAGTGTGCTATTCCAACAGGACAAAGCTCGTCCACATACTGCTGCCGTCTCAAAACATTGTCTTGAAGACACAGATGTTATGCCATGTCCAGCTGCTTCACAAGACCTATTCCTGATTGATAATATGTGGGATGCTATGTGATACAACACTCCACTCTACCCCTTTATGTTACCAGTATTTAAAACAGACCCTTGTTTTGATACATTTAGTATCCACTTCATTGCAACTCTTCTGAGTCATCCCCTAGTCTCTCTCTCTCTCTCTCTCTCTCTCTGTCCCTGTCTCTGCCATTCTCTCTGTTTTTCACTTCACCTTCTTGTCCTCTGTCCCTCTCTGCTGTCCTTTATTAGCCTTTTTCCTCCCTGTCTTAATGAACTGAGTGTCCTGTTGTTCTCCAGTCCTGTGGTTTGATTGATGATGGAGTTGGGCGCACCTGTCAGGAGATGCATATCCCTCACAAATCAAAATATAAGCCACAATATACAGCAAACCCTGCTTCCTCCTGTTGGTGGATATTTGAAGAGAAGGCTGTGAATTGATTGCAATATCCCAGTGAAGATCCTCTTACTCAAAGGGACGGAATCATTGTGCACCATTCACCAAAAAATCTGAGTTGATTTTACTAAAGTGTTTAGTGCTATTAAAACTAAACTCCAAGTAAATTATCTGTCAAATGAATACTAGCTTGGTTATCATTTGCTATGGTAGCTAGATAATATTCCAATAAGCCTATGTCACCTTCTCATTGTGTTCCTTGTCTTTTCTGGTCTGTCTCTGTGTGTTTTTTTTTTACCGGTTCTTCCTCCATGTGTTCCTTAGCACATGGCCCTGTTGTGTCTCCTCCTGTGTCTCCGCCTTCATGTGTCATTTGTAATTCTGCCCCCTCATTACCTATCGCCAAGTGTTTCCTTTTTCCTGTTCCCTTCATGTGTATTTATAGCCCCTTTGTTTCAGTGTTTGTTGTTGGTTCTTGTACATTTTTGTGTTGGCTGGGTTGATAGTTCCTTATCTCAGTTTATTTCTTGTTTTTGTTAGTTAGTCATGTTTGTTTATTCATCCTGTATTTGTCTTTATTACTGCTGCAAACTACGTACTGAATTAAATGCAACATATGGATATGTGCTCAAACAATTTCACTTTACAGGGAAGAGGAATTATGTTACTGCACTTTTCAAACATATTTAACAAACTAACATTTTAAAACAAACTCTGCTCCAGAGGCTTTTTTCCCCTTCATTTTTATGGTTTTCTCTCATGTTCATCTTTACTCTAGTTGTGGGTAATTGAGAGCCTGGAAGGACAAATCAATTGCTTCCTTGAAATTGCTCTGAACGTAGACAGCATTCTTAGCAGTTTGGATCACAGCTTTTTATTGCTTTTTGTGATATCTCAGAACATGCTGCTTTTGCAGTTAAAATCTCATATATGGGTTTCATGGATTTCTTAGTGAATCGTATAAAAATGTATTAAATAGGCAATATTCAGTTTTCTACAGGACAAGTCCTTTAATTTGCATAAAAAAGAGGAGTAGACAGTGAGGTAACCTGAAATATTACATGGACTGGATGAGTCTTAATCTAGAGGGCAGCTGGAGGTCGAGTGGAAAAATCCTGGGTCATTCACTCGAGTGTCCATTATTCTTTGGGATGAAAAGTGCTACGGTCAGCGTGTGTTGGGGTGACGGAATGGTCATGGGTTTCGGAAGCCGGGTCGTAATTGGAAGGGTGGACATGTAGATTAGTGCCAGAAAAGAGAGCGAGAGGAGGGCAGCTGACGAATGTTCTTGAGACGTGAGGTGATTAGACTGCTGGATTATGGAGATGAGGGTGTAGCTGTGAGGGAAGGCAGGCTGGAGCTCAGGAGAATGCAGACAGTGATACAGATACAATGTCTTTGGCCAGTCATGCTTTTAACTGCGGATGAGAGAGTCTGTATTAGATTTTGCACCACCTACAAGGCGGGAAGGGGCGTTGCATGATTCGATTACAGAAGAGCGATTACAAGCTACTGACAGCTTCAGCAGCACTCGAGAGTCTGCGTGACGCAATGATAGCAGTTCACCGACTCACTGACTAGAAGATATCTCGATGCTAGAGCACGAAAATAAGATTAGAGTGAGTTGGTGGGCTGGAGGGCAGGGCATGCCTCCCTAAATTCCTTGATTATACTTATAACTCAAGATGTGTGTTTTGTGGCAAAGCTAAAGACAACGTGAAACCTGTTGTTTTTTGATATAGTGAAAATGGTACATATAAAACACGCAGAAACAGACATAAAACTTGATACACCATTTACCAACAACGTTTTTCAGATGTTTTTAATTAAATGCCTTTCTTTTTCACCATTGAAAAAAATGTATATGGTAAAAAAACTATTATAGAGCTATAATAAAAATACAGGAATACTTAATTTTGTTTGGCAGTGCAATTATAGTCATTAATTACTTCATTATTAATTACTGAATACATTGCAGAGATAAAGCTTATGCAGTTCTTAGTTATGAGCTGGACAACAGACATTTTGAAATCCTACTAATACAAAAAAATGAACTTAAACCTGCCGTTTGTCGGCTGTTTTCCATTTGCCTGCTATCGAGGAGTGGGAGGAGGGTGGGTCTGCTGCCACAGCTGAAAAATTTGGCCATGATGTAGTAAGAAGTACTGGGCCCCAGTCATGGGAATCATGGGATGGAAATCACAGGTCATCTTATAATATGATATCACAATATATTGCCCGTATATTGACTGTATGATAAAAATACTTGCTTTATCGCTATACATTTCTCTTCAATACTTTAGGCATCTGTGATACTGAAAAGGATGAAATACTCTTTGAATTTGATAACCAGTATTCTTCAATGCAGGTTTACCCGATTCATTTGATTAGTGAGTCTTATGAAGTTTAGAGTACATATGTTTCAATACAAATATTGGTATTTGACACCACATGCCTATCGATAATTTTGCTATATATCATAAACTATGCAATATATCGTAAAATTGCTATTTTATCCAACCCCTACTCAGTGTACTTGATATATATATATCTTGATGCTGCTTTAAATAAGATTCAAAATGATAGAGTTTAAGAGTTTTTGTCATCTGCACAGTTAGGAAACAAGTTTTTTCTTTAAATAAGGCTTACAACCCCATAGAAAGGGTGATTCATAAATATCTGGTAATGTGTGTATATAAATCAATACATTATTTTTGTTGAACCATAAGTATATTATTTGTAGTGAATTTTACTTGGAGAGAAAATTGAGTCAAATAAGCTACACTTCATCATTTTCCAAACCATATGGAGATAGTTTAGGTTTAGAGTTTTTTTATATATCAGACATTGGGTGTACTGTCAATTATGGATGCCCTTGAGCTTTAAGTGTGATACATTCCCAGCGCAGTGGCATGGATTTTCATGTTTTTAGCCCTCAAAGTGTAATTAATTTACCACTAAAGTTTCTCCTTTCTAATCCGCAGGCAGGCAGAGTCCGGATAAAGGCCAAGGCCTCAGATCCCAAAACATGGCTTACAGTTTCTGGTTCCCTTGTGTTTTTGATATTAGACTTGTTTGGCATATATGAAGGACTCAAAAGGGCAGGCTATCCCAGGGGTCTCTTTCCACTCCAGCACTGGGACCAGAACAGGCCTGGCTCATGCAGTTCACCCCTGGGGAATGTCTTTTTAAGGGAATGGATACAGCTAGCAAAGCAAAGGGTATTTAAAGGTCCTCTTTAGGGAATAATTTCTCCTCAAGATATTTTTCAAAAGGGTATTTGTGAAGATACTTTATCCACCTGTTGAGTGCTAGAGCAGCCATTAGTGTCTCTTGTTTGCAGTGAAATATTACTGATAAGGCGTCCTCTAACTGGCAGTTGTAGCCTCAGATGGGCTATCCTCTCAGAACCTCCTCCGAGGTTCACAGACTGTCTGATATTTATGAAGTTCTAAGGCGGCTAAAACTGTTGGGACAGTACTGTCCTCCGGACAGTAGGATTGGCCTGCACAGAGCGCATTTTGATGCCTCCGCTATTTAATAACTTTCAATAAAGCTGTAAACATGTTATTAATATGCAAATCGCAGAGAGAACAGAACCCACCCAGGCACTGTCCATGTTTCAGGCTCATTCTGAACAGGCTAAGCAAAAAGCAGAAAAGAAACAAAAAGAAACAAAAAGCAGACATTCGCAGACTCGCTATATGAGGTCAGGATTTTCAGAAAGCTTTATTTGTCCCGGTCCACAAATCTCCTCCTTGGAAGGCGTTTTTGAAAAGCTCAATTTTCAGTGACCAAAATTGCCTTAAAAATATCTGGATTCATGTAGACGCGTCCTCAGTCTTATGTACTTGGAGGCACAGAGGTTCTGTATGGCATCATACAGCAAATTAGCCCACCACAGTTGTTTGCAGCAGGGCCTGTAGATCCTGCAAACTCAAAGTTTCCTGAATCTGGCATCCCAGTCAGTCCCAGTGATGCTTGATTTGTTATAAATTGTGTAACTGAACAGACCAAGTCTTGCAATATGAAGGAAACCTTTCTAAAAAATCCCCTTGCCGTGTGTGTACGAGCATTATCCTGCTGAGAAATGCCAGCTGGTAGCCCTGCCTTGAGACGCAACACATATGTGGCCACAGCATGTCCTGAGCATCCTTAGTATCCCTCGTATCTCTACTAGGGGTGGCCAACTGTCCTAAGTGATGACCTTCACACTCAAATACTGTCATTGGATCCCAAACAGAACCTGGATCCATTGTATAAGTCAATACAGTTGTTCTAGTTTAAAGCAGTTTAGGCTTCTTGTACCAAAGACCACTGCAAATAAAGGAAATTGTGGCTGGCTCAACTTGGAAAAATGTCTTTAGGTATGTTGTTGAGGCATCTCTCAGCAAGAGGTACACTACCCAAAATCAGCCACTGCAACCCTTTTATAGCACAGCAGGGCATATGTTTTAGCAGCGTAACTATTTCATTTTAAGGTTTCCAGAAACAATATTGTGATATATGAATGAATAATGTCTGTTCTGTATAAAATCACACAATTCCCATAAGTAGATTGCAGGGGAGAAGCTAAAATAATAGAACCATGTAGAATATAGGCTTGGATGAATGAATGAATGAATGAATGAATGAATGAATGAATGAATGAATGAATGAATGAATATCTGAGGGTTTCATTTGAATAATACTGTTGACAGAAAAAACTCCCAGTATCTACTATTTCACAATTCTTGCCTCATAGGTGTGTATGCATTCAGTGAGAAGATTTTCTCCACAGTAACATCCTGTTCATGTGGAATTATTGCTCAGTTAGTTACGGACAGGGATGTGTGTCACTGTCAATGATTCGCTGCTTGTTAGGCCCGGCCTGCCAGACACGCTGAGCCTCTGTGGTCAGGTGAAACCCTCGGTTATTTGTGTCACTAATGAGCAGAGGGCAAAAAAAGTGTGTAAATGCTCCATCTAAATGCAGCGGATTAGCAGTGAGAGGACTGTGGTCGCTGGCCTGCTCATTATCTTCAGCCTTTACATTTGTACTGTTGCATTTTCTAATTACATTGTCAGAGCGCCTTATATATGAATTCTACCAGTCATCTATTAAGGAGCAGTAAAGCCACTCCACTGAAGTACAGCAACATAAGGGTGAGTTTTCAGTAAAGTTTTTCTCCAGCACTAAGCAGCATTAGCATTAGAGGTGAATATATCGGACTGTAGTCTGTGTGTTTGCCGTGTTAAAAAAAGCTACGTGGGATGAACCCCTAGCTGATAGCACCCTGGTTTACCGGAACACTCAAAGTTCCTTGGTCCTTGTCCTGCTAGCGCTGCAGTTACTGGCTAATGCTAATGCTGCTGCACCCAGCCTTAGCGCTGGAGAAACTTTACTGAAAACTCAACCTTAGACAACAGAATATTGGAAATCTAAGCTTTTTGTAAATAAACAGAAGCACTTTACCCACCCAAAGAGAGAAATCTGTGTAAATTAACATCCAGCACTCGTTTGACTTATAATCCTGTGTGCCTTATATTTGAAAATAGACGTTTATTGATAGTGCACCTTATAATCCAGTGAACCATATAGTCCGAAAAATACAGCATATTCTGAAAAATACAGCTCTAAAATTAACGCATTACAAAATAAAAGGTGCCTCAAATGGTTCTTTGAGCTCTCACATTGCCATCACATGGTGGAAATGTACTGTGGTCAAATCAATTCATATTCCAGATCTTTTTTTGGTCTGGTTTATGAGAGAGAACAGCATGATAGAACATATCTACTGAATTCTGCTTAATTTCTCTCCACTTTAGTTTGAGGGACTACAAATCATTCATAGAACTTACATCATGATGCGAGTAATAGCATAAGCTATTACATATCCAAATATCGCTTTATAAATGCATTATTCAATATGAATGTGTTGTGCTACGTTATGTTAAACATATATTTTATTCTGAGGATAGAATGCAGTCAGATTGAATTCCCTGGAGGAAATGCAGTATTGAGTATTTCTGTAGTTTTGTTTCCTCCATCCTGCTGGATTTGCCGAACTAAACCTGTCTGCAGAGTGATGAGTTTGAGAAACGGCACAGCAGCACAGTAATGAGTGCTGTAAGCCCACAGCGTGGACAGGCATTTTATCTTGTGCGACGGATCCTTCATTGTCATTCATTTATTTTGGCTGCCGTTAATACCTTGCTGCTTATCACCACTCACTCTCCCTCCAAATGTGCAAATTACAGCTGGCTGCAGTGGTCCCGTCGCCCGCGCCCAGCCTGCCAGCAGCTCAGGCGGGATTACTCCGCTCCAGCACTTACTCCCACAGCCCTCTATAGGAAATGATTGTCATCATTTATGCTCTACTCACCTGCTTTCACAGAGCAATCCGGGGAAGGTCTGCTGCAGAGCGGAGGCCACCAGGAGACGTTACACAGAATCGGCGCAGTGGATATCTTTCCTGTGCTCGGAATTTTATGGCCTTGTATAAACATTTATGCCTGTGGTCTACAGTAAGCTCTCGTAAAGTAGAAAGCACGAGAATGCAGAGGATTGTGCATGCAGTTATTGAACTATTACCGAGGAGGCGTTCATATAAAACTGTGCTGTTTTATTGGGCCTGTGTTCCGGCTGTGTCTGTGAGTCTGAGGTGACCGTCCTTCCTTCTTTTTCTCATGCAGGTATGAGGATCCTCGTCACTCTCCTGCTGGACACTCTCCCCATGCTGGGCAATGTGCTGTTGCTCTGCTTCTTTGTCTTTTTCATCTTTGGGATTGTGGGGGTCCAGCTGTGGGCGGGGCTTCTCAGAAACCGCTGCTTCCTTCCTGAAAACTTCTCCCTGTGAGTGTTCATCTACTGACAGTGTTATTTGTATGGGTTATAATGTGTTTTGATTTTTACATTCTTTATTTATGCTGATAGTGATTTGCTCTAATGTTTTATATATTTTGTTTAGTTTTTTTTATTACATTTTGTATATGTAAGTGATATTTAAGTATTTTAGAGTGAAATAATTGAGAAGTAGAGAAAGACGATTCAGTACTTCACCCACTCTTTCCATTACATTTATCTGTTTATTTAAATATTGAATCAAACTAAATAAAAAATGCATACCTTAAAATGTAAACAGATGATCAAAAATATGTTATAGTGAATGAGGGCGGGGCCACATAATAATGCATGACTTTATTTTGCACTATGTATTTATTTTCTGTAAACATGAAACATTCTTTACTTTTTAAAATAAACCTGGTAAACTTAAATATATATTTGAGTATACTCAACATTGACACTTGTATCTGCACTGCATACGTCATACTCAAAAACAAAATATTAGTAATATTATTAAGATTAGTAATAATAAGTATTAGTAATAAATATGCAATTGTGACGCCCAGAATTAGTAATACAATGGCGTGGGGAGGAGGTTATAGATTACATAATAATAGATTCATGATATTTTTAATAACATTTTTAATATTACATATTACATACAACCAAATAACCCTTTTAATTTTTTATTGTTTTTGTGTAATCAAATATTTACATATGTACGTATATTACATATGTATAGCTATTTATCACTGAAGTGAGAAATATTGCACCTCTTGCACCACTTTATTTTATTTATATAACGCAAAAAAACTAGAAAATAGATCATCAGCTTGAGTGAATCCTTTGCAGTGCAGAAGCGAGCTGGCAGCGGTGATTATATAACATTAAGCCTATCCTAAAATGTTAAATTGCTGTTAGGAAATAAATATTTCATTGGGGCCTGGAGCCGAGGAAGGCCCGGATTTGTCCTAACGGGTAATTGAAGCTACTTGTGCAGCTAATTTGCCACGTCACTTTCGCTCTGAAGTGAATTTGTGTTGACAGACGGCCCAATTATCCTCTGTCAGAAGGAAGCACCATTAGAGCTGGCCTCGCTCAGCCCTCTGTCCTCTGGAGGTAGTTAGCGCTTATCCCCCTGCAGCCTGACTGGTGCCTAAATGGCTGTTTGGCCAGCATACTGTAAAAGATACTGAGGCTGAGGTAAAAAACTGCTGTGGAACTGCTCATATAGCTACAGTTTCAATAAAAGTTCCGTTTACTGAAACACTTTCTTCTCCTGAAGGATTCACATCAGTCTTTTTTTCACATTGTATATAAGACTTCATCTTCTGGCTCATACGTGTTTGTTGGTGACATGACACTTTTTGGTGCAGCACTACGGTGGGGGAGTAGATGGGAAACAGTACATTCTTGAATAGATTTTTATGCTAGCTCAGCTTCTTATTTTATCCTACAAGTTGATCTGTCCTTCAAACTGCATTTATGAATAGAAAAGTTTAGAACAACTCACATTACTCCTTATTACAAGAGGATAATCATTATTTATCACATACAAATACAGTATAAATCATGCTGAAATACTACATACATACATACATACATGCATAAAAATGCAAGAATAAACAAATATGAAACATTGACTGAAATTATGGGTGAAATCAAACCATAGCATTTTAAATGTATTTGTTGCCATAGTAAAAGCTTGTTATTTTAACTGGTAAATGACCATATATCTAAGACTTTAATCATACTAAAATTACTGTCATAGCAAAAATGTTGCTGTTGATTTATTTTTTTAAGAGTATCACTATACTGGAATGCTGATACAGGTCCAATCCTATTTGGAAAGTCAGGAGAGCCTCACTAACCCAGAGTTCAGAATTGATATGAACTGCCATATTACAATACCCACTACTCATATACCATATGTCTCTGTCTGTGTGTGTTAGTCCCCAAACTCTAGACCTCCACACCTACTACCACACGGAGAACGATGACGAGAGCCCGTTCATCTGCTCTCAGCCGCGGGAGAACGGCATGCGGCAGTGCAGCTCCATACCCATGCTGCTGGAGGAGACTGTGCAGTGTCACCTGGACATGGGAGCCTACAACACCACAGACAACACCACCTGTGTGAACTGGAACCAGTACTATACCAACTGCTCCGCTGGAGAGGTCAACCCCTTCAAGGGGGCCATCAATTTTGACAACATTGGCTATGCCTGGATTGCCATCTTTCAGGTGACTTTTTATTTTCCCCACCAGTGTTTAATGACATCTGTTGGCATCAGTGTCTTATGGTATTTAAGCTCTGTTTGAGCTGGATTAGTTTTACCTGGGGAGGTACTGCAATTTAAGGGATTACTGAGGAGATCTGTGCTTTTTATCCCTCAGACAAGGATTTTAACTCTGTTCTAGATTAGATTGCATATTTGAAAGAATATACATAGTAATGATGTGCAAAAAATACAAAAAAAGCAAATAACTACACCATCATATGTTCAGATACAGTAGTAATATGGAAAGTTTACATTAGAGGCCAAGTGACAAACCATCAAAGCATAATACATTTACTTTAGCAGTGTAATTATAATATTGAACATACTTCAGCAGTTCTACTCCAGTCATAAATCTACCTCAGTAGTGCTATTTCAATCATAAATGTACCTTAGCAATGCTACTTAGCCATATATGAGTGAAAGTTACACAGATAAAGGCAGACATTGGTTTGGCAAACAAACAAATGCTAAAGGCCTAAGTTAGTTTTGTTAATGTTACTATCTTAGTCCTGTACAGCTTGTAATTTCAGCTGTAAAACCGACAGTTTGTGGGAAGATAGTAAACTGATTCCAAATGTGGAAATGCTAAATGTTTTTTTTTGTTTAATTTACATGAATAGAGTGTAAAAATGAACTTAAACCTGCCGTTTGTCTGATCTATGCTGACTCTGTCCCTCACTACCTGCTCTATAAATTATACACAGGAAATTTGGCAGTGTTAAATCAACACTGTTAGTGTTAAATTAACACTTATTCATGTTAAACTTTACACTCTAAGTGTTAATTTAACACTAACAGTGTTGATTTAACACTGCCAATTTTACTGTGTAGTTCTGTGGGCTACACAAGTATTGTTTTCCAAATAATTGGTTTGCTGATTAGGAAATTGCTTTCCTAATGACAACTGAAACTTCCAGGAACATGTATTATGATTCATTCCAATAAGCTACAGTTGTCAAAACATGTTTTTTGTGGTGAATAATGCATCAAGAGCAGCATATATGTCAGTCAATGCCTGTTCATATAAGCTGTAATGATTGTTCTTTCAGGCTTATTTCAGTTATCTGTCATCAAAGACTTATGTAGACTCATATCCTATAAATGCAGCCCTTCAGACATTAAGGTTTTACCTCCTGGTAAAACAAATACAGCTCAAATAAGCATATATGTTATCAGTAGAAATACTATTAAACATGCAATATATTAGGCATATATTAGGAAGACCTGTACCATGCAGTGCAGTGGCATCAACTTCAGGTATTGTTTACATTAACCAAATACTATCGTGTTAGTGCCAGACATGCTGGTTTGAGTATTTCTAGAATTGCTGATTTCCTGGGATTTTCAGCTCAGGAGAAAAACAAAACATCCACTGAGGGACAGTTCTGTACAATTGCAGTGAGCAGAAATGCATCTCAAAATGCACAGGCTCGAAATGTCAGCTTCCCTTTTAGCTACAGAGGGCTCAGGATAAAAACTGGACAGCTGAAGACTGAGAAAAGCAGCCTGGTCTAAAGAATCAGAACAGTTTTTGCTGAGGCATACAGAAGGTGGCATCTGAATTTGGGAACAACAGCATGAAGCTCTGGACCAAACATGTATTGTTTCAACTGCCCAGGCTGGTGGAGTCTTTTCTCAGCACTCCTCAGGCCTGTGAACTAGTTGAAACTATTTTTTGCTGACCATGTGTATCCTTTCATGGTCACAGTTTACTTTTGCTTAATGGCTGCTTCACTTTAACCATCTGCTACTGGTTTTATAAACAATACATTCAGTTGTTATTGTTTTAGTTATCTAGTTATTTCAAAAAATTGTTGACTACTTAAATTTTTCATAGCTTTTTCTTTTAAGTGCAGCAAAAACAGTAGTAAATGGTTGAATCTTAACCAAGATAATTTGTCCTTTGTTATTTTCTTTTGTTCATGAGGGATTTTTTGGAAATTTTATTTGAGGAAATTTCTTGATACACCAGTGTAAACTTGTGTGAGTTTTATCTTATAACTACCGCAGGTGTTAGCGGTTAGCACTGGATACTTAATTTCATTATTTTTATTTTAATATTACAATAATATTATTATACTGTGTTTCGCAAAAGATCTGCAAGTCTGCATCCTTGCACTTTTTTTTGTTCTTTGACTAAATAGCAACTCTCTAAAAGACCTGTCACAATATGATTTTTTTGTGGTCGATATATTGTCCCAGAAATTATTGTGATACATGATATTTTTCTAATTTTAGGACTATTAAATGCCACTGACATGATAATAACAGAATAGCATAAAAAAGCAATTATACCCTTTTTAAATACAAAAAAAATCGAATTATTTATTTATTATAATTAGTTTGGGAATCATATACTTATTTCTTCACCTACCTTAGTCCACATTGCGTGTTTGAAGTCAGTTATTAAAGCATGACTGGCTAAAATACTGTTCACTGATATATATGTGATCAAATATACAAATAAACACAATAGACGATATCACGATTATCAAAAATAATTGAGGCCAACTGTCTAATAGTGAGGCCAGTGCATGTTCTGGTCAACTGATCAACCAGTCATCTAGTCAATTAGTCTATGCAACCTCTATTTTCCAGTCACTGGATCTGAATCCAGTAGAAAACCTGTAAGATGTGGTAGAACAGGAGATTAACAGCCAGGAAGTGCTCCTGGAAAATCTGCAGGGATGGCATGATGCAATCATGTCGACATGGAGCAGAATCTCAGAGAAATGTTTCCAACAGCTTCTATAATTCATGCCACAAAGAATCGAGGCTGTTTTGAGAGCAAAAACTAGACCTTAGCCTTTATTAGTAATATTTTCTTTATTCCTAATACACTGTGAGTGTGTGAGTGTAGACACCCAAACCTGCTATAGCTGTGAACTCTTTCTCAGTAACTAAACAAAGAAAGACCACACTAACCATGAGAACTTTACACACCTTTCACAGCCCTGTCATATTACTTACTCACTGACATCCAACATTCTGTCACTTGATTCTGTATTCAAACAGTGAGCCCAAGCTCTGTGTCCTGAGGTTTCTGTAGCTGAAGAAGGTCACAGAGTTAATCCATTAACTTTCGATTTTTGCTTTTTGTTCTCAAAGCACTGATAAAGTTTTCATTTTTCAATATCTTATTATGGCATTTTCCTCTGCTTTTAATCTCATTTTCGAGTGCCTTTCAGCTCTCTAAGGAGATGCTCGTCACATTTTGGGTACAAATCGAAATAGAAATCTATTAAATATTTAGAAAGCTGACATGTACAGAGGACAGGGTGGGATTGAAGGCTTAATCTTGCACTTGCGAGTTGCCAATACTGTGGTCTGGGTGCTAGACGCCTAATTTACTGGCTCTAAAATGAATTAGCTGTCTGACAGCTCCTCATCCTGCTAGCACTCTCAGTAGTGACCTGAAATTGCCAAAGTGTTTCTCTCCTCTGTCTGACTGAGTAAGGGGTGACGGATGGGACAAAGGGAAGAAAGGGAGGCGTGGAATCAGGATGTTTCTCTAAGACTGTGGGCCATCCAGGTCCTGCTTGCAGATTTTACCACTGCCTAATGATGGCTGTCTGGATTCAAAAACTTTCAGATTCAGACTGCACTGCATTAAGTGATTTGTACATCACTGTACTGCTGCTGCAGGCACTGAACTAAAACATAGCACATCCAACAAACAACCCTATTGTTTCCTATTGACTGTCAGTTACATCTTTTCATTTCTCTGTACCAGAAAAAAAAAACACTGTCAGTAACATGTTAGGAAGTCAAATGTGTATCTTTGTTTGAAAGCTAATCATCAATAATTGCCAATAATGTAAAGCCAGACTCTTTTTTAGGCTACTAGAAGCTAGAATTAGAACAAGCCTAAAAAGTGTAGATTTAAAGCTTGTATTTCCAATGCTAACTATTCCATTTCGAGTTCAGGTGCTCATTAAACTTTTTTACTATGATGTGCAAACTAATAATAATAATACTAAACATTGTTGCAATGCTGTTAGTTACAGTGTTTGTTACTTGTGCATCTCTATGATAATGTAAATTAATGTTCTCCAAAAACATTAGCTAGCACTGTTAAAGTGAGTCAAGGATCTGGTTGTCTTTTATCAGTCATTGTTCAGTCAGTCAGGCACTGTTCCACTAACAATGCAATTGAGCCAAAATGTGCTAATGATATTTAAATCTCCATTATCAAACATAAAATGCTTGTTTCCAAATGCAAAGTGTCTGATTCTCCAATAAAAATGACTTTAGCCCCTTTGATATTTGATTATATATAACTTGTCCCTTTGCCTTAAATGGGTTTAACACTGTGCTTTAGCTAATTCAAAAATGAAAGAAAAACTTTACAAATAAAGTTCCAATATACTTCTTAAACAAAATGCTTATTTTTTTAGATTTACACATATAGCCAATTTCTAGTAAATATAAAAATGCACTGAAACTGGGGAGAACAATGGGTCCCCAGCTGTGGAGCTCACATTTTCTATTTATTTATTTATTTTTTACTTACATAGTGTGGCACATAAAAATATGACACCATGGTTTCATAAGGATCCATTTTTTTAAAGAAACACATGACAGTGAAGACCCTATGAACCTTAACTTTCTTCACCAACTCACAGGTTCTTCACATTCGCTCTCATCACAAAAGTGGTGCTTCAACAGCAGCATAACTCAAAGATCCCTTTGTATGACCTTTATTTTAAGAGTGTACGCTGAGTGTAGCTTCGCTTGAGTGCTTGTCTTTTCTTACCATTTCTCTGTTTAATGTTGTCGTTTTCCTCTGCAGGTCATCACTCTGGAGGGCTGGGTGGACATCATGTACTTCGTGATGGATGCGCACTCCTTTTACAACTTCATCTACTTCATCCTGCTGATCATAGTAAGAGGCTCTTGGCTGGAACACGTGATGACCTGAGAAGATCACATGTAAAGAGAGGGCTGTACTGCTGTTCTCCAGCTCACTGCTCCTTTCAGACAGAGAAATAAGGCCTCGCTCCCATTCTGCTGTAATTCAGGCTCAAAGCGGCTTAGTCAGACTCCCGCCTAGTTACTGGAGAATGATCTCTTCAGGCTTATGCTTTTAAATGGTGAACAATTATTGCAGAAGAAATGCGTACTAAAGTAGTACTGGGGGATAGTGATGGCTTTATTTGTCTGAAGCTTTTAGCTGGAATGTAAAAGATCCAGCGCTGAGTACTTAGTCTCTTCCCAAGACTACTTTTCCCTTCAAATTTTGAGGCTGCTTAGCGGAGCTGCAGTCTGAAATAATAGTGGCAATCACGTTACAATGCTGTTGCTTTATGAGATTTTGATTGTTTCATATAAACAGTAAGTGTGTAATATTATGTTCTTTTTAGCAGACCTTCTTCTCAAATACTGTTGTGTTTCAATAAATCTCTAGGCTTATACTTACAGGAAATAGCAATATGTCCCATGACTTTTGCTATGTCGCTGTACTGACCTGTAGGATAAGTGTGTGTGGCCTACTGCAATAAAACCGCTGGTCATGATCATTATCACCTTCTGCTCTGTCCACTGTGGGTGGTGCTAATGCCTTATATGAAGTACTACTATACGTTCATGACACTGTGGCTCAGACTCTTGTCACTTGTCACAAGATAACACCTCCCAACTTATACAAGTGTGGGCATTCTCAAACTGTTTCCCAAGGTAACACTTAATGATCATTAGATTGTAGAATTAGCTTTTTCATGCTCTGTCCACTAAAGAGTGATTTTGTATCAACTGTAGCTTATTAGCTTTACAGATCAGTGGCAAAAATCCTATTTACCTTAATAAGAGCTTTATTTCTTTGGGGATTTTAAGACATCTGCCCACATTTGCGACCAAATATCTTAACTTTGTTGTGCAGCTCGAGGCAATTTAAGTTGTGGTCTCTGTCTTTACGATAATGTCAGTGTATTCTGAAAGTATTACAAGGAAAGGTCAGCCAGTCTCTTAGGAAAAGTGCACGGTGCTGTATTATTACCGGTATTAACATTAAGTCCACTTGTACCCTCACATTTTCTGTATTTAAAACTGTATATGCAGTACCTGCCAAATCTTTGGACACCATTCTTCTCATTCAATGTGTTTTTTTTTTCGTTTTATTTATTTATTTATTTTTACATTGTTAATGTAAAATTGAAGACTATATTACAACTATACAGAAACACCTGCTGAATTATTTAGTAAACAAAAAGTGTTAAACAACCAGAATATATTTTATACTTTAGATTCTTCTAAGTACCACATTTATCTTTGAGGACAGATCTGCACTCTCTTAGTATTTTAATCTTAGTGTCTTCATGAGGTAGAGTCACCTGGAAGTAGTTTCTGGAGGTGCTGAACAATAGTTGCAGCTTGTTCTTCACGCTGTGAAGCTCCAGCTTGTCCCAAATCACCTCAAACCACCATCTCAGTTCATCAGGTTTAGATCAGGCGATTGTGGGGTCCAAACTTGTTGTTGCTTACTACAAAATTCCATATGTGTCCCATAATTGTTTTTTATTTTATATTAATATACAATGTAGAAAAGAATTTAAGAAATGAAAAGAAATTAAGAAATAATTACGAGAAGGTGTGTCCAAACTTTTGACTGGTACTGGTACTGTTTATATGATGTATCAACTAAATTCTTCAGATACTCATGTCTTCTTTACAAGGGACAAAATATATTACACAGTACAGTATGAGCACCAGTGTTAGCTTACTGCTAACACATGATTACTTAGTATACCCATATTTGTGCTAGCAGCAAGTAGCATTATTATATATATATATATATATATATATATATATATATATATATATATATATATATATATATATCCACATTTTCTCATTTATCACCTGAACTAAAGGCCTGAAAAAGGCCTCTAAAAGTTTCAGTATCCTAGCAATAAACAATAATAACTATAACTAAAAATAAGCACATTATTAACTCTACTATACACTGACATGCCAAAAGCTATGGAATAGCAGTATGTAAATTGATAATGTAGTTTTACCTCAGGGAATAGCTTGCCTCTGGGAATGACCACATCTGTATAAGTTGTGAGGTATTATTTTGTGAGTGAGGATGAGCCCTTGGAGGGGATTTGAATTATCCTTGTTTGAGTTAGAGTGAGGTCTGATAGTGGATGCCAGATGGATGATGGAACTTTGCTCAATCCACAGTGTCACATGTGTATTAGAAGAACATCATAGATGGCATATGTATCACCCAGTACAATGAGGTATTTCTGGTGCAAATGTGACTGGAAGCATTTGACTAGAATTATCTGTGCAAAAGGACAAGAGACAGAAATCACATCATAATTCAATGCAGGAGGCCCCACACACGCATTCCAGAGATAAGTTCAGTGTTCTTTAGCTTCTATGGGGCATGACAAAAGTTTTGGGACATGATAAATGAATGAGCACCAGTATTAGTTTAGTGCTGAAAGATTATTGTAGACGTTTTTTTGCCCACATTTTCTCATTTATTGTCCGAACTAAAGGTCTACATTTTAAATACTATAAAACGATATAATGAATTAGCTATATGACTGAGCTGAGCCAAAAGCATTGTGAATAGCAGGCAGAATTTATTATATATGCTTATTTATATTGCGTCTACAGTCTGAAATCAGGTTGGGAAATAATAATATTTGCCCACAAAGGCCTTGCATTTTGTTCTTTCTCTCTTTTTTGTTTGTCTCTCCTTCCCTGACATTTACTATTTCTCCCTCTCTCTATCTAGGTGGGCTCCTTCTTCATGATTAACCTGTGCCTGGTCGTTATTGCCACTCAGTTCTCAGAGACGAAGCAGCGCGAGAGTCAGCTGATGAAGGAGCAGCGAGTGCGCTTCATGTCCAACGCCAGCACTCTCGCCAGCTTCTCAGAGCCTGGCAGCTGCTATGATGAACTCCTTAAATACTTGGTCTACATTGTGCGGAAGGGCACCAGACAGCTGGGTCACCTGGTCCGGGTGGCCGCACGTCGGGCGGGCCTGAGGGTGCGCGCCTCCCCTGTCCTGGAGCCTCCAAACACCAAGAGACAGAGGCAGAAGCAGCGGCAGGGCTCCATCCACCACTTGGTGCACCACCACCATCACCACCACCACCACCACTACCATCTGGGTAACGGAAGCATCCGCAGCGATAGGACCAGAGAGTTAGAGATGTATAACCGTGCGGGTGCAGGTTCAGGACGCCTCACTCTGCCTTCAATTACCCCTCTGCCGGACCCCTCGTCCAATCCCTGCCCTGCGGCTCTGAGCCCCGGCCGCGCGGAGTCGATACACAGCGTCTATCACACGGCCTGCCACCTGGAGCCTCTGCACTGCAACCCCTCACCCGGACCCTCAGCCCTGCAGGCCTACAAAAGGAACTCTGTGCCATTTGCAGCATCTGCACACAAAAACTACCCCACGCTTCAGCCCTGCCTGCCTCTGGAGCACCTGAGACAGAGGAGTCTGGAGCCCGGAGGAGCCAGCTGCACCACCAGCGCCCTCACCAGCCTCAACATCCCACCAAACCCCATCAACACCTCCCAGTGCCTGCTGGACCCACAAGGGCCTGCTGGTGAGTGAGCATAAACCACTTTGATTAATGACTAAAGTGACTAAAGACTCAAATTTAGGCATTTTTGTGTCGCCATTGAATTCTAGTCTGGCATTTTTCTAGAAAAGCCTTTCAAGCAAAGGCTGCCAATTGTGTGGTTAAAGAAACAAAGCATGAAGCATGAATTAACATTTTCTGACACTCCTATCCAGGGCATCTTATAGGCTAGAGTTCATGTTGTAGGTTGAAGGTAGCCAAGAAATATAGACTTAGGTGTCTTGTTCTAGAGCTGAACTGGAATTGGACTAAATAAGTTAAATAAATAAAAATAAGTTAAATAAATAAACCATAAAAAACTTGCACATGTAAATATGCTTTCCTGACTAAGTAAACACAATGAGTAATATTAAGCTTATCAAAAATGATTAAATTGATTCCTGTATTAACGTAATTATGGTGACCGGCCAACAAGTAACTAATCTAGCAACCATTTAGGATAACCATAGCACCCAAGCTTTAATAAAGCAACTACCTAGCAGCACCATAGCAACCAACACCTATGCCATAGCAACACTGTAGCAACCACCCAGCAACACCTTCAAAATTGCAATATCTTAGCAACTTCCTAGCAACACCTTAGCAACCAGCATCTATACCATCTATACCAACTGCACAGTTGCAATCTGTATTTTTAGTTATTTATTTGTTCACCTTAGCAACCAACAGCCATGAAACAATGACATCTTAGAAACCACCTAGCAACAACTTATAAAAAACACCTATACCACAGCAATAAGTTGTTATCTCTTGTTATAAATTGATTGATCTTTACAGTTCACCATTCTTATCCACAAAATCAGATATAGTTGCTGGATTTCACACCACCCGAAGCCTTTTTTTACGCAGTACCAATTAACCAATCAATTAACTTCTCAGTCAATGTTTTTCTTTATTTAATACAATAATTGTCATATCTTATTATTAAAGACATGAAAACAATGGACACATATGGGATTATGTAGTAAATACAAAAATGTTTGGTCTTCACAATCCCTTGACCTAAACCCAACTGAGATGGGTGATTTGGGATGAGTTGATCAGTTGTTTGAAGACTGAAGCAAACAATTTTATGTTGTTTTTGCTTTAAAAATGCTGCATCCACACAGGCTCTTCCAGATAAAAAACGTGCAGAGATCATGGCTATGGTTAAAACTTGAGATTCTGAGGCATTACCCTTTGGTTTCTCTGGGAACCTCTGCTAGCTTACATAGATTTCCTGAGAAACCAAAGGGTGATGCCGTCAAAATCTCAAGTAGTCTGTGAGCCTGTGTGCATTTCTGGGATTCTGTGCATCAAGCGCAAACATTGATTTACCAAGCAAAGCAATGCATCCAGTAGTTCTGCTAGAGTTGCCATGAATCCCACAACAAAGCTAACCAAAATAATGTGTTGTAATAAAAATCTCTTGTAGCTCTTTTTTTTACTTTGCTTAGTCCATTCTATCTGTTACAATGCGAGAACAATGTCTGTACATGTGGGAACAGACCCACAGGAGCAGATGTATAATTCAGCGCTTAAAGTGTGACCTAGTGAATTACTGTGTTCTTATGCAAATTTCGAAGAACAAAGTGCAGTTATTTGTTTTTCCACTTTTGCCTGTTTTTCAAAGCCTTAATTTATTCCCGAATGCATTCCAGGCAAGTTCCCGCGCAAGTTCTCCAACACCAACTGCAGCGGCACGAACTTGGATGTTAGTCTGGCCTTTGACCCCGAGACCTGCCCTTATTGTACTAAAGCAGCAGCTAATGACTCAGAAGGTACTGAAGCGAACGAGACCGCAGACTCAGACAGTGAGGGGGTGTACGAGTTCACCCAAGATGCCCACTATCGGGACAACAGAGACCCCAACAAGAAGCGGAAGTTTAAGCTCGGGGCTCGAGCTGCAAAGGTGGTCCACTTTTGGAGACTGGTGTGTGACACTTTTCGCAAGATCGTGGACAGCAAGTACTTTGGACGAGGCATTATGATCGCCATCCTCATCAACACACTCAGCATGGGCATTGAGTACCACGAGCAGGTCAGTGATGATAATTATACTGCTTCTATTATTATTACACTCATGTGAAGATGCCTATATTGCCCCCACATGTGCCCCAATTAATTTAATAAAAAAAACTGTAATTCATATAGTGAAAAAGTGGCAGTTTAATTCATTTAAATCATACGCATTTGAGTCATGCTGAGAGAATTTCAGTGCTTTTTTTATGGTAGGATGGTCAGTCCCAGGCAGGCTTTTTTCAGTAGTTCTAGAACGGCTAATATCCTGAGATCACAGCAGATCCAGCACAACAATTTTAGGTTTTCCAAAAAGTTTACTTGGAATGGTGCAATCAAGCAAGTATGTCCAGTAAGAGGCAGTTCTTTAGACAGAAATGCCTTGTGGATGAGAAAGGTCAGAGAATGGCCATACTGCTTCAGGCTGACAGAAAACCTATAATGTAACTCAGATAACCACTCAGTCCAATGGTTTTTAAAAAAACATTTCAAAATGTACAGCATGTCCAACCAAGCTCAGATGATAAAGGGGTCAATGACAGAATGTTGTGTACACATACTTTCTTATTCAATTTTTAGATTAAGTGATTAGCTGTGAAAATGTATTTATTATTATTATTAGTATTATTATTTATGCTCTCAGAAGTGTAACTTATTTATAAATATTTTTTTACCATCAACTTAAACAGAATGTATTATTGAATGTATTATATGTATATCATTTTATGCATTTAAACTTTTTTTAAACTAAAAAATTATGCAGTCAGACAGGCATCACATCATTAATTCATGGTCAGGAAATAGTCCAAAAAATATTAAATCGATAGAGATAGGCCCAAATTTGTCAAAGCCAGGCAGTTAAAGGCAGTGTAAAAGTGTGGGGAATGCTATTTTCTTTGACATGCTTGGACCCATTATTGCCATTTAATCAATGTTTTAATGTCACAACCTATTTGAGGCTGTTTAATTGTTGCTGACCTTGTGTATCCCTTCATGGCCACAACTTACCCATCTTCTACTAATAGAAATGCAAAGCAAAAGTCTCCAATGAATCATGCAGGAATTCTTGACAATGTGTTCTCTGATGGATAATGTGAAGAGGAGCATGAGAAAGTGCTTGTCTGCATGGTGTGGTGACCTGCTGACTGTGTGTGCATGGTGTGTGTGAGAGAGAGAAAGATAGATAGCAGCAGGTAGTTTATATCTCACCTGCTTAATGGCCTGTAGGCTGACACAGTGCCATGAGTTGAAAGATCCCTCTTTGTAACATGAGAAGAGAGGGACACGTGTGTATGTATTAATCCTTTCCCAGTGGAATAACACTAGTGGTGGCTGTAATGTACGACCTATATTTAAAAGTTCAGACAACACAATGGCTCACCCTCTCAAAGTTCCTCTCAGGAGTGTGATTTACAGCCCCACTGTCTGTGGCTGGAGCTCAATAACTGTTTCTGCAAGTCTGGAGTGAAGCAATGCTCTGATTGCTTCCGCTCTGTTTGCAAGGGCAGGAGACTTCAGAACCTAATCTACCTTGTGTTGCTCGGTAAACTCCGTCATATGCAAAATAAACTGCGCAAATACGTCATATGCTCTAATATTTACTCTCAGGACTTGCACCCATATGAAAATTCTAGACTACCTGGATGAGCATTACAGAGGCATAGAAAAGTAGTAAAGAAGAATTGACCTGAAGTGAGGATGCATCAATACCAATACCAAGCGCTGCACTGTTAAGATATCAACGTGCCAAAGTCAGAGTGCACATGCGCTTAAAGGAAATGGCAAGTGCTACATTGATTGGTTTATTACCCATGTTTGGTTAAGAGATTTAGTACATGCCCATTCCACGTTTTGTGGTGCACAAGTCATGCCAAACAACAATACCAAACAACTCGCCTATACAATGCTAAAATAGGGCCCTATGCGTTATGGTTTGCTGAGCTGCTGGTGTTTAAACAGTTGCATTCACTCTTTCTCTTTCACTCTACTCGCTTGCTCACTCGCTCACGCCATCTCCTCTGCTATGGATCTGAGACTGAATAAATATAATTCAGACTTGCACATTAGCCCAGTGTCTTCCAAACAGCCTGTATCATCTATAGTCAAATGGCAATGCATTTTTGAGCAAGATTTTTCTATTTCTCATTTTGCTATCTCAATGCTAATAAATCTTGATTTAACAATGTTTAGCTAACAATTCAATTCACTTTCTTTATCATTTGCCAGTGATTAGCTGACAGGTTGACTGAAGGTAAAGCATAAAGCAAGTAGTATGTTATTACCACGATTCCGTTGATACAAACCAAGACTACTTCATTTGGTCCTTTAGTCCAGAACATGGTTTACAGCAGCTTTCATACCTTCTAGTTTGGTTCGGACCAACCAGTTTATTTTACAGTAGTGGTTAATAAATCGGAATTGTACTGTCTATATTGCCAGTGTTGTCTTTTTAAATTCCTAAAATAATCTGTATGTTTTATATATGATAAAGATTGTGATCAATGACAAATAATGGTAAAACTACAAAAAATGCCTTACAGCATTTTACAGATTCCTTAGAATCCACAGATTCACCACATTGACCCCTTGTGGAAAAGCAAAAGGCTAATGTGCACATGGTGCCTTCTTGTGGCACACTTTCTAACTGTGGCCGAAACTGCACTGTGTTCACTATATAGTGCACTACTTTGGGATATTGCAGTTTTGTAGTGGGAAACTTTCAATTCCACAGTGCACAGAAATAAGTGGTTTACAAATGACGTTTGGTTTGAAGATTCATGCTTAGCTTTGTTGAAAAATACAGACATTCAGACTGATATTTATTCAGTGCAATCAGCTGTTGTACAGCAGTGAGTTTACACACAAAGCGAGGCGTCCACTACTTCCTTCACGACCTTTTTGAATTGTGTTCACTATAATAGTGTGTTGAAGACATAGACATAATTAACCATAGAAATTCACCTTTAAATTTTCTTCTTAAAGTATGATTGAGTCTGAAGGTCAGTATCTATTTCTATGTAGGTTTCTTTGAAATATGCAGAATCAAAGCTGTGGGTGTTTTTTTATGGTCAGTTAAGCCTCCTTCTTTAGTTTGGCCTGCTTGATTAATCAATAAAAAATCAGCAAATTGTTTGATTGCTAATATAATCAATAATGACAAGTATAATTTTGTGTTATGAAGTTGGACAGTTGTACAGTTGATGAGATTTGATGAGTTGATGAGTTCTGCACGTAGGTCTGTTCTATCTGCACGCTATCGGCAGTCCTTTTCTCCTTGCCCTTTGTCTAACTTTTCCGGAGGGTTGCGGAATTCCAGGCTTTTCACGCATCTTGTGCTCATGTTGTTTACTGTAGGGGGAGTAATTTGGGCCGTGCTGGCGGAGGAGCACAAGTGTGAAGGCTGAATTGATGAGAGGGCAGCCGACACACATCTGAAAGCGATCGCGCCGTGTTTACACAGCATGCTCGCATGCCTCGCAGTCTTCCAGATCCTTCGGGGGGCACGCACCGTGCTCCGCCATGCCCACTCACTTCTGCTTGAAGTCGCTGCCCAGAGTTTGGATGCAAACAAAAAAGCGAATTATCTGCATTTTGCAGGATATTGCTGCGCTGATGAATGATGAGTTCCATAGCTTTTCCCTACTGTTATGAGCCTGGGTGATTTTCCTGCTCCAGCCTGAACGCTGCTCGGATTCGGGCAAGAAAACATTAATCATAGTTCTGTCTTCTATAAACACATGAATCATATTTAACAGGCAGCGCTTGTATAAATCCCAGAAGTCGCCTCATCAAGCATGTGAACTTTTGAACCTCGCCTGATAGTCGGAGGGTTCCTTAAGTGTGCTGGCGACTGTGTGAGAGTGTGTGTGTGTGTGTTGTCTTGTTGTTGTTGTGTGTGTTGTGTGAGTGTGCTGGAGCTGAAAGAAAGGTAACGTGAGCTCATGCTCTTCGTTGGCTTTGCTGAACACTGGCGTGGTGCTGGCGGTAGCCTGAGGGAAAGCTGTACATGCACACACACACACACACACATGCATGGTGTTCCCCTCCCGCTCAGAATTCGTCCTGCAGACTCCTGGGGAATTCTGGCAGCGCGAGCCGTCTTTATCGAGCGCACCATCTGGAGAACGGGAGATGGGGCTAGAGGAGGAATTCTGGATTTACAAGGTTACTCGGGTTCTTTGACCCAGTCCCTGAACAAATAAAACCTGACGCCAACCTGCCTAATTGCATCTGTTCTCTTTTACTGTCCTGGAGCTTTTTATCGCCTTCTCCTTCTTTCTGCCTCAGCTCTTTCTCTCATCACCACTTTCTCCCCTGCTTTTTTGGTGGTTCTTAGCTTTCTTTATTTTGCTCCTTGACTCAATTCAGTCCTTGGCCCTGTCTGTTTCTCTGGAGCACCTTTTAAAGCTTCTTGAAGCAGACAGTTAATCGACAGTAAATCATCCCTGTCTGCTGTCTGCTTCTCCAGCCATTGATATCCTACATCATCTCTCAAAGCCCACTCTGAACTGGGGAAGCCTTGGGGTGGACAATGCTGCAGTGTGTCATCATTATCGTGATGAATGATGCCATTCATCTGCTTTTCTGAGCATATCATGGGTATCATCATCAGGGCTTATAGAGCAGTGAGCAACAGCATTTAATATAAAAGATTTATTATATAGATTTATATCAGTATATTATTGAGAGTCTGTTTACAATAGCAACTAGTTGACTAGTGATTTAAACAGCTAAGCATGTAGACTCTGAGACACCCTGTTTCGATTACTTTATAGAATGTACATGAGGCTTGTTCTCATTCTGGTAAGATGGACACAAATGAACTTGTGTGAACTTTAGAGTCTAGAGTGGAGTTTGGATCCCATTTATGTGTTTATTTATGTGATACTAAAGCATATGTTGAGTGGTATGAGTGGTCAGCTCATTTTACTCTTTATACTACATCTTCTCAACTTTGCATATTAGTGGGTGTGGTTTGCACACTACACAAATTACATGATGTTTCACCAGGAGGAAGCCACATTGAGTGTGTCTGCGCTACAAGTCTAGGTTTTGCAAAAAAAACAAAAGTAAAAACCGATGCAAAGCCATGTGAGATGCATTGTTTTACCTTCTAAAAGGGATGTTTGTAAGGAATTAGTATTAAAAGTTTGTGTTCTGAATTGCTGGGAAATCGATAGAAGAAAGAGAAAAATCTTTAGATTTCTGCACAGCTTTAGAGTCATCAACAGGTCCAGATATTAAACCTGACACAATCATCATAATATTTTTTTCATAATTCTTTTTGTTTACAATTATTCAACATTTAAACGTCTTTACGTTGTCTGAAAAATCATAGTCTAACTAAGTCTAGTCTAACCCTCCTAAGGCAGCAGTCAATTCAATCAGCCATTACACAAAGAGTTAACAGCATTATGACCCTTTCCTGCTGTGCTGATGGTGGATTCATGGACCGTGCTGTTATTCAGGAGAGACCTGTACGTCCTCAGATGTTATCCTGGGATTCTTTCAGATTTGCCATAATGTTATTTGCCACGCTGTTGGAGTGGTTTTTGTGGACGATCAGTCTTTGGGAGAGTAACAGTGGTGCTAAATTTCCTCCATTTATATATCATCTGCCTCACAGTGCGATGGTGGAGGCCAAACACTTTAGAAATGCCTGGTGAGCTTCAGTAAATCTTCTCCTCGGGTCCTGGAGAATCTCCTTTGATCGAGGCGTAGCAGACCTATATAAAGCCCTGAGGTGAAGACCAGAATTGAATGGTGAAGATCCAACTTTAAGTTCTTGCGGGCTGCTGAACTCAAATCTGATTTTCAGATTTCTCTGTTGATGAATTACCACTCTGTCAACTCCAATTACCGCTATAAAATATTAATAAAAATACATAATTATAATAATGGCATACTCGCACAATGTAATATGAATGAATGGGTATGCACAAGGCGCCTTAATGAAATTTAAACTACAATATTTACTATTTATACTATATATACATACTGCTCTGGAATAAAATAAGAGACCACGTCAGTTTCTGAATCAGTTTCTCTGGGTTTGCTATTTATAGGTATATGTTTGAGTAAAATGAACATTGTTGTTTTATTCTATAAACTACTGTCACAATTTCTCTCAAATAAAAATATTGTCATTTAGAGCATTTATTTGCAGAAAATGAGAAATGGCTGAAATAACAAAAAAGATACAGACCTTTCAAACCTCAAATAATGCAAAGAAAACAAGTTCATATTCATTAAGTTTTAAGAATTCAGAAATCAATATTTTGTGTAATAATTCTGATTTTTAAATCACAGTTTTCATGCATCTTGGCATGTTCTCCCCCAGTCTTACACACTGCTTTTGGAAAACTTTATGCCACTCCTGGTGCAAAAATTTAAGCAGTTCAGCTTGGTTTGATGGCTTGTGATCATCCATCTTTCTTCTTCCTTTTGGGAAAATTCAATCTGGTAAAACTCATTATTTTAAGCGGTCCCTTACTTTTTTTCCAGAGCTGTATTATTATATAGATATTTATTTAGTGTTTGATAGTTTTGCTTAACTAATAAATGTATAAACTGTAATCACATTGCATATTTTTATGTTTTAATTTGAGAGGTTTATATAATATATCATTTTATGTTTCCACATGTCAGTCAAAAAGTTTAGCCTCCAGCCAAGTTAACTGAGCCCGAAGGAGGAGAAGCAGAGACGGGGTGGGAGAGAGAACGAGGTGAAATGGTTGGGGTTATATGAGCTGCACACGGCGGCCTGTACCGCTTCCTCCCAGACACTCAGACACTGTGTTTTTTGGAGTGTACATGTGCAGACCGCTCCGTCCTGCAGGTGAAAACCATTCAGACTTGACCACATAAATATTTTAAACATGTTTCTGCGTAGAACAGTGGGGGTTTTGATTTCAGTGTTCAGATTTGAACCTGTCTGCATGTCTGCCATTTCTAAAGCCTGTGTGAATATTTGTATTACACTCATGCCAATCATATTTTGATCTCTGTCCTCTAAAACCTTTAGGTCACGTCAGCATTATTTGTCCCAACGTCATTATTACAGCAGTGTGAACACACTCGCACCTTCACTCCAAGACACATTTGACAACCAAAGCCAGCCCTCCACACCACAGGTCCAACTGCCCACAGGATTCTGTTGATGGACTATTCTTAGTTCAGCAGTGACACTGAGATGTTTAAAAACTCCAGCAGCACTGCTGTCTCTGATTCACTCACACCAGAACACAACCACCAGGTCAGTGTTACTGCAGTGCTGAGAATGATCCATCACTGAGAAATAGCTGCTCTGTGGTGGTCCTGTGGGGTCCTGTCCATTAAAGAACAGGGTGAAAGGAGGATAATAAAGTATGCAGAGAAACAAAATATGGATGGATGGATGAATAGATGCTTGATTGGTGTGTGCATAAAGGCCCAATCCCATTTCAACCCTTGGCCCTACAAAGATCGTGCAGAAATGTATTATTGTTGTCCATTTTCTAATTTCTCTCTGAAGGGAAGCTAAAATTAGCTTTGATTAGCTTTTATTTTATTTCTCCGTTCTGCCTTAAATGCTGCAGCCATTTGTTGCACCATTTAAGGTGGAATGGGAAAGTTAGGTAGCTAACTAGCTACTGAGACAAACTACTAGCCATCATTTTTTTTGCTTGTTATGAACAATTCGGCCATAAAACGTTAAAATTACACAATAAACTATGTTAATATACTGTTAATCGTTACTTTTAACAAGGAAAATATTTACATTTGTGGGTTTCTTACCAGTGATTCTCATAACCCTTGGTTTGAAGTGTGCATCTGAAAAATCTCAGTTTGAAGGACTAACAAGCCCTATCCCTTCTCCCTACCCCTCCAGCTTAACAAGAATCGGGACACCCCTACCCCTTGGTGTGCACTCGCAAAACAGAGGGGTAGGGCCAAGGGATAAAATAGAATTGGGCAAAAGATTACCGTCTTAACCCTTCTTGAATATTAGACATTTATCATGGTGCATGTTGTCTTTATTTGTATATTAGTTAATTGCATATAACCCCTTAAAATCCAGTCTAATAACGTCCATAGGCTTTTTATAGTAAAAACTAGCTGAAGTGTTCTGTATACAGTATAAAAGTGTGTAGGGGGCATTTGGACACACTGGCAGGTCCTGCTCATTTAAAAGATTGTAAAGAGGTTGAATATGAAATGACATAATTACATTAGCATATTAACTTCTAAAGGTTAATACCCCATTTATGATTAGATGGAAAACCAGAATATATAATGTCATATGGCTCTTTTCTTTTCAAATGAGAGTGACCTTCATTCAGCCTAGCCAAACATCATTAGCAGCACCAGAAACTGAAAAAAAGGAAAAATGTCAGCTTGTCATAATAAAATGTGGCAATGAAGTCAACAGTAGAACAATAATTTATGAAAGAACATGAAAATTAATCAAATAAATCAAGTGAATTTCTCAAATCATTTTGTTTATCATCATTAAAATAATATTAAAAGAAGACTATCATCAATAGAGACTACACTGGACAACAAAAATGAACTCATCAGTTCGATTGGCTGATTGCCAATACAGATCAAAGGCAGCGTTGAATGCCACATTAATCTTTCCAGGCAAGCTTGCTAATACATCATTGTGCAGGGCTTAAGTAACTTAAGTAATGTTCATTTACTCTCTCTCTTTCTCTCTCTATCAAGATGATTTTTTTTTTTTGCTTTTTTGGAATTAATCACATTTAAAATACCAAGCACTATCTCAAAGTGGTTAGCTATGTTTATTAGCTCTGCTGTGTTGTGATTCTCATTGCACTAAGTTGAGTGATGTACTCTGGAGAGGAGTATCCAGTTAGTGGTGTTTTTAAGGTCTTATCGTGCTTTGCTTTCTCCTTGAGACTTGAAATTAGTTTTACACATTCTACAAATATGTGAGTATTTAGAGTGGGGTTTTCTACACTGGTGTTAATATGGGTTTGCAACAATATGTGGGGTCCATATTTAATATTAATCATAAGATCAGCACAGCACCAGAACAGATTGCTGATCTCATATTTAGGGTAAAAAAAACTGTCTAATCAATGCACAACTGAACAATCTTACTATTGTCCTGCCAGACAGTAAAGTAATCAGCTAAAAACTAACTTAAGTCCAAGTGGAGGGGTTAAACTTTGTAGTTTAGAAGTTTAAGATCATGCCTTTAGAGCACTGTGAATTTATTTGTGAATGATGGAACACTTTTCACTTGTTCTTGCTACAGCTCTTATTCGTGTATGTGAGTAATCAGAAGCAGTAAATATGTTGTTATTGGTTGTTAGTGGATTTTGATTATGTTTATGGACGTTATGTGATGTGGGCAGGAGATCTAATGTGAATTCAAACAAGAGTTTAGAAAGATGCTGCGCTGCAGAGACTGGTTTGTATCAGGGCTGATGTTCTAAATGTGGAGTTGTTTTGCATGTGTCTGGAGAGCACTGTGAGATGAAATTGCACAATAGCAGCCTTGCAGGATCTTTGCACTGTTTTATAACGAGAATAATGTATTATATCAACCTAGCCCCAGTAAACTCTGCTTTTATATCATTATTTCCAGAGGCACAGTAAGATGCCTGCAGGTGTGCATTGCCACACTCCCTAAACTACTTACATTGTATATCTGTATGTTTTTTCTCACTCCTTCTAATGGATGCATCCAGCTATTTTTCTTTTTATTCTTCTCCCTGTAGAGAAGTATTGTCAATAGAACAGAACACTCTGGAGCAGATAAGCTTGAACCTGTTGGCACCAATGCATAATGCCAGAGGCGGGCTATAGAGAAAGGTATAAAGCACTTCGGTATTAAGCTATGCAGCAGTGGAACTATCTTCTCTGCAATGATGATGCTCCATCCAGTACTTTCAGTCACATCCTCACAGCAGTGCTCCAAAATCTAGTAGAAAGCCTCCTCCCTATGCAGTAGAGACAGTTGATCCAACAAAGGTACAATTAACAAAATACTTTTTTAAAACAATTGTATTTCTATTTTTCCCCTTTTTTCCCCAATGTACACAGCCAATTACCCAACCGACTCATTAGGACTCCCCTTATCACTAGTGATGCCCCAACACAAGGAGAATAAAGACTAGCACATGCATCATCTGCTACATGTGAAGTTCCAAATTGGTTCTGATACATCAGCTCACAGACGCCTTGAGCTGCCGACATTACTTTTTGGAGTGATATGGGAAGAGAGCACCATCTACCCACCCAGAGAAAACCAATTGGTGTCTATGTGTCAACAGGTGTATTTTCTCTAAGTGTGTTGGCTACCAGTGCCAGTTTGAAAAGACTTTCCATGCAGGCTTGTACTTGTGTCCTAGTGTTGAGGGAATTACCAGTGATAGAAAAAATACATGTGGTGTGTTTGTTGGACAGCTCCAGGATCCTAGAGTTGTGGGTTCAATACTCTGTAACTCATTGGTGGGTTCTCCACGTGACCATCTTGTGCACCGGTTTCCTCTCACCTCTTAAAAACACATACAGTAGGTAAACTGGCCATGCTAAAATGGCCAATCCATGTGTCTGTTCGAGGGGGATTCAGTAGAGTACAGTACAATACATTTGCGCACAGTTTGTCTAGAGCAGCGTTTCTCAACCTTTTTTCTATCACGACAGCCTTTAAATATATGCGAGATGTCACGGCACCCCAGTTTACGGGGGGGGGGGGTGCTGGCGCAGTACTTCAGGTGAGAACGGGGGGGGGGGGGGGGGAGTGCTGGCGCAGTACTGCAGGTGAGAACAAGGGGGGGGGGGCGCAGTACTTCAGGTGAGAACAGGGGTGCTGGCGCAGAACTTCAGGAGAAAACGGGGGGGGGGGGGGGGGTGGGTGCTGGCGCAGAACTGCGTCACAGCTGCGCAGTAATACACCGCCTCTGTGGGTCGCATCCTTCAGAGTATGCTGCCTGTGAATTGGGACACACCCCGACACGAGCTGACTCTGGAAAGGAAATATGCACGTGAGGCGCAATATTTTGACGGCACCCCCGATGAAGCCAGACGGCACCCCAGGGTGCCGCGGCACCCTGGTTGAGAAACACTGGTCTAGAGCATTTGTTCTCAGTTTGAAGAATCCCTGCTCTGCACATTTTGGAGTTTTCCCAACATAGTTTTTGCTGTATGCACCTCCAGATCCACTGCAAAAACAGAATTAATTGGTGTCTGTTTGGAATGAATTGGGTCTTTACTGACAAATACTTGCATTAAGTGATTCCTTAAACCAATTCTTTTTCATTACTGGGTACTTCCTAGATACCATGCCCATGTGAGACCTGTATGCATGGCCCAATTGGATCTCAGCAGGTTTTGTATGTGGGTTTCATGTTAGTCCCACCAATGGGTGGCCCAACAAAATGATGGGCCCCATCAGGGTCAATGATTGGACCAGAAGGGACCAGTACTGATATGTTATTCATACTAATATGACTGAATTACCATTATTATGTTACGTAGCTGGGCGCAGTCTGTCTATAACATTGGTGAGGTTGCTCTTTTTCTGTACTACACACACATTATTAGTAACTTCTATGGCTCTTCTATGGCACCACTCAAAGAACCATATGAAGCATTAGAACTATGTTATACAACCACTACTACTACTTATAGTAGTAACAATAATTAAATGAAAGGTCACTATAATTATGACACTGTATGATCTATTTGTTAAATAAGTTCTGGTTGTCAGAAGATGGGTGTTGTTGCTGAGATTTGAACCCTATCATGTTGTGCTTTCTCCTTCATGTTAACAACTTTTCCTTTTATGGTCTCCTGATGGGATACTTGTCCCACTTCCAAAAATGTGGCACAGCATTTTAGCTTATTTACTTTAAGCAAATGCTTCGTTTTCTCACTTTTAACTTTATTTTGACTCTGTCATTCAGGAGACTGACTACAACTACCAAATCCTTAAACCCCACAGTCTGGCTCCATTCTCCTTCAGCCCCCCATCAGTCTTCCTCCCTCTGTGTTCTGTCCTGCTCTTGTGGAGCTGTGCTGTGTATTGTTGCTTTGACTGAGCAGCTTGATGGCGGTGGCGTCTGGTTAGCGTGAAGTCTGCTGGCAGTGGGAAGCTGACGGGGTTAGTGGTGGAGAGCAGGCAGGCAGGCAGACTGATTATTACTGTACCCTAAAGCACTGGCCTCTACTGCTCAGATCAGGTGTTGGGATGGTGATAAGAGTGGTCAGGAACAGAGTAAGTGCAGGGTATAGCTGCAGCGTTTGCAGTAAACAGGGTTTTAAGTGCTTTATCTTAGAGTTTATTCAACTTGGAGGTGCTGTATGGGCTGACTATTTGTTAAGATCCTCCTTATGTGGTTTTGACAGTATGTGAAAACAGCATGTCAGAGTTGAGGCCTTTGTTTAATTAATGTAAAAAAGCAGTGCTCGGATCAAAGCCTCTTGTGATACAGCAGTGTCTGCGTATTTGTGCTGGGCTAACTGATTAGGGCTGTGCTGGAATGGGTTTGGCCGTACGCTGCATGAGTGGCAGATAATACCTGGTGAGATAGTGCTTAAGAGCAGTTCAGCTGAAGAGTGGTCTGGGCTTCAGGCATGAGAGCTGCGTGTATCTGGGTACTCTTCATTAAGCACCTGTTGTGCTGTAGATAGTTGCAGAGTTTCGAGTGTCAGTGCAGCTGATCAACAGCAGTGCACAAAAGAAGCAAAGCTGTCACAATAATTCAGCCTAGAGTTTCTGACGATGACGATCTTATTTTATACACCCCAGAGGCCTGCATAAAAAGAAACGTATATACTGTTTATTATAAGCCTAATGTATCTGAACAGGTCATATTTCTAGCTTCCATATTTTCCACAAATGTTAAGAATGGCTGCCAAATTGTATAAAATCTCTGTACAGACCCTTAAAAAGAGTACTGTATATTCTCTAGTGTAAAATGTTGCGTAACCTCTCTAATCCAATGGGCATAATTCAGCGGCCTAGGGTCTTTCCAATTCAACAATGTGAGTCATCTGGCTAGCAAAGTGTAAAAAGCAAGCCCGTTACATTTATAGGAATTTGGATAAATATCTGAGGGCAGGATGCCAAACAGTGCAATATAAGGCGAATAGACACTGTTCTACCTTGAAAAGATGGAAGAAGTGCGCACTCTCTGAATAATTTTCTGTCATAGTTCTTCTGGAATTTGATTTTCTAGGTCCTTTTTCCACATCCCATTGAGATTATCCAGAGTCGAATGACATATGCCTATATATTGGAAACATATCCAATGTATAACCACATGAAAAATACACTTTGAAAAGTTTGTTTCCAACATGTCCACACAGCCATACAAATAATTTGGTTCATTTAGAAAATCGTGTTCAAACTACTTGCTCAGTCAGGGGAAGATGTGCTGCTCTCCAGTATCAACACCATATTCTATACACCATATATGTGAATGTGAGTGATTTTTAAGAGGGTAACTATGGAATTTGCTGATTTCCACCCCAATTTTGGTTAAACCAGATTTTAAATTTAAAATTCTAAATTACCCCAGGAAAAAATACAGCTTGATATTTTTAGGGCTTCTTTAAACCGATCGACATTCTCCTCGGTTAAAGGCGGAAATTCTTCTCTTCTTTGGAATCAGAAAAGAAAGAACAAAAATAACTGTGCCGAGTTCAGAGCAGTGTTTGTCCTTGGCTTTCCTCTTCCTGGAAAGGCTTCCCTGCAGGTTTGAGTGTTTTATGTGCTGCTTTCCTCCCACAAGTGGTCTTGATTTGAAGTGAAGGGCCTGGTCCTGCACAGAGGCCTGGCTCAGCTTCCCGCTGGGCCAACAGCGCCTGGACCTGCGCTGCTCACATCCGACGTGCTGGCACTTTCTCCTGTCCTGTCAAAAGACACAGTAACGGCAGATACAGAGCAGTCCTGCAGTAATTAATGGACATGGTGACACAGGTTTAGTTGTTTTGACTTCACTTTAGCACAGTGAACGTAAGATTTCATTTTAGGATATTTACACAGCCCTTTTACACATAGATTCAGAGAAACACTCCTGAACTTCACCTGGACAAACAAGCATATCTTAAATCATATAGTTCTGTTTTATAATACTTGATTGGCGATATTTTACTTAACTAAGTTTACTAAGTTAAATGCTAAGTGTTGTCCAGGTTATTGGATTAACATGGTTAATCAAGGACTATTTGAGTTTTAAATGTCCATGTTCATCTTGGTAAAAATGTTTTAATTATAAGCTGCATTCGAAAGCCTAGGCTGCAATTGAGGTAATAAACATAAATATTATATCAAATATTATATAAAATGAAACATATATAAAATAATAAAAAATATTGTCATTTAGAGCATTTATTTGCAGAAAATGATGAAGTTCATAAAGTTTTAAGAGTTCAGAAATCAATATTTGGTGGAATAAGTCATAAAAGTTTTCATGCATCTTGATATGTTCTCCTCCACCAGTCTTACACACTGCTTTTGGATAACTTTATGCCTGCACTCCTGGTGCTAAAAATTCAAGCAGTTCAGCTTTTTTTATGGCTTGTGATCATCCATCTTCCTCTTGATTATATTCCAGTGGTTTTCAATTAGGTCAAATAAAAAAAAACCTCATCATTAATAAGTGGTCTCTTTTTTTCAGAGCTGTATATTTTCATGTAATACTTGTACAGAGAACAGAAGGTAATTATGAGTAGTGTCCTTAAATATTCTAGAAACATAAGCTGCATTTATCGACTGCATGCAAAGTGCTACCGGTGTACTGGCCTACAACGGCTACAGTCTAGGCTTTGGCATGCAGCTATTGTTTTTCTGAGGTTTGAGGTGGTTAGTGGCCTATAACGAGTTGAAATGCCTCTGTCAGTTTCATGGGTATCCATACACATCTGCACTGTATGCTTGAAAAATGAGTTTGAATAGTTTAATCTCGTATGAATTTATTATTCTCTTGAGGGACTTTCTTTCTTAGCTTGACATTTATGTTTTTGATACTGTGATTTGTGTGTACATGTGGTGTATTCTGCTCTTTATTGTGGTTGTGTTGGATCTGTGTCCATATGCTGGATAGTCTTGATCTATGTAGTAGTTTGTCTTCATGATCGAAAGGATCCTTTTGTCATCCATTACTGTGCTGTTCTGTGGCCTGTCAAGCCCGTGGTTGCTAAACGATGTGCTCTTGCTTCTTAGCAATGTACCGAATCATTGATTTTGACACGCCCAATGGTTCAGCCATGACTCTGATTGATTTATTTGGATGTTGGTAATTGTTGTAGAAAAGAAAATGAAAGATGGGTCCACACCCACCCCTCATCCGGGGTACAACTCCCTTACGTGTTCGTTTGATAGAGAGTCGCAGACAGGTGGAGTGAAGTTGAAAGCAAACCAAGTATTTATTACAAAGTACTGAATATTCAGGAGAACCCACACATGAAAGACCGTCTAACAGCCGTCCCAGTATAAGTTCTGACCCCCTCTGATCTGACTCCATGTTTATACCCCAAATGACGTGAAACCTGCTGATGAGGCGTTGCTAAAATCATCTCATGTTAGCATGCATAATCTCAAGTGTTAGTACTCAAGTTTCACAGGTCTGACCGGACCACTAGTGTTTGGCCTTGACTGTATCCAGCCGGACAGTGTGGTATTGTTTCAAGAATTGACTGGGTCCAGTCAGACAGTGTGATATTGTTTCAGTAATTAGACAGTGCCGCCCTCCCTATGTGCGCGCGTCCTCCTGCCGCTTTGGTAGGTGAAGAACTTTGCACGCACAGAGAGAGAAAGGCCGCACTGTTCGTCCCGAAGTCTCCTTTGTATCAATTCAGTTCGTACAGAGTGCACCAGCCGATGATTGATGGCCGTTAGTCAGAGACATGCAGTGAACGAAATTTTTGAATCTGAGAGAAAGCAGCACAGCTTTCCTTGATAAAATATGGTTTGCCAAGTATATATGAAAAATAGATTAATTAAAACTATAGTTGGAACAGCAAAACCAACTATAACACTGTACTAGTGTGTGTGTGTGTGTGTGTGTGTGTGTTCACTGCATGGATGGCTTGAAGGTGAAGGCCAAATCCATTTGTGCCCCTCACAGCTTTGGAGTATACAATTGTCTTGTCTTGTCTTGTATGAGCGTGCCAGCCTAGCTGGAGAAGGTAAATTTTAACAAAGTTTGATATTAAGCATTAAAGAAAACAGTCCAAAAAGATGCCAAGTATCTTCCAGATGCAGCTAGAAGCCTCTCTACACATAAAACACATAATTTACCATTTATATATAATATTTATATGATATAAACAAGACAAAAACACTAATCACATGCTAAACAGCATCACTTTACAGGCTACATGTTACTCTAATCCTCTAATCCTTTTGGGTTTTCTACTTCTGCCACTTTCTTTCTTTCTGTCTCTAATTCTCTAATTACGTCCACAGCATGTGCATGAGGGCAGGGTTTCTGTTCCAGTGTGTTTCAGTACAGATTTGAAATAACAAACAGTGCGTCATTGTCCACATCCCCCTGTAGCTCCACAATTCATCATAATGCGCTGAGGGCCAGCTCTTATTTAAGATACATTAAGCTTAAAACAATTAACCACTGAGATGTGCAATTTAATTTCATGCACAACATGTAATTGCATTTATCTCTAATTATATCGCGGAAACAATTATTTGGAAAGTTGCATTTTTACGTCAGTTAAAAACTTTGGAGTTCTGCGTCATAGGTCTTAAATCTTGGCTTCTTAAATCACTATTAACGATGATAAGTCAGTGATTGCATGCCTGAGAATGTTTTATCATATTTAGGACTGTTGTTAAAAGCATCCTGTGATGTTGCAGGAATGTGTGATGTCTTGGTTGGGATTCATTTTTACAATCGACAGAAGAAGAAAGCAGAAATATGAACATGCCCACATGCCTGCTGTCCAGTTCTCCAGCACCTCGTAAAAAAGCGAGCTCTGCGTTCCTCACCATCACCATCAATTACACCAGTGAATCTTAGCTCAGTGCTTTGTAGTTTATCTGCACTAGAGGGATTCGATTACAGTGATGTGGCTCAACATGTAATAAAGATGCTTTAGAAAAAGAAGCTGATGCTCCACTGAAGAGGAAAAATATGGAGGAAGAGCAGGATGGAGGAGGAACTTACTGAAGGCTAAATGCTTTAGCTTGTTAATTTGCAGTTAGGCCATAACATTAGGCTTTATGTAGCGTGTCTGAGCACTTTTCCCCAACAGACCCTGGTTTGTTAGACTATTTTGAATGTTCTGTACAGTAAACATGCCCAGATCACCTTGAAGATGTCTTCTAGTCTGGAACACATCTAATGTGAACATTAATTGTGCTCAAACACGATAAAAAATCAGATATGCTGCCTCCATAGACATATTCCTATATGCGCAGCATGATTAACAGAACCTCACTGTGTAATATAATCAATAAATCTATATAGATATAATGGGACACTATCCGCATGCCCAAAACCACTCCAAATTAACCACAAATTAAATACAGCCTGCATCACTTTACTGATCTGATCTGCTCATCTAAGAGGGGAAGAAATGAGGGAAAAACAGTCAAATTTGGAGGCAGGGAGGACTCCAGGACTGGGAAGATTTAAAGGAGGATATAGAGTTTTGCAAATACTTTGGATGTGATGATTACCTATTAATAGATAATTATAATTTTCATCTCTATACAGGTCTGGAATGGCCACTTTATGTAAATGTTTATGTGTGGGTAAAACATAACGTGTGGGTTCCAAAACATTAAAGGCTTTGGACATAAAATGCTTAATTAATTCATTATTTGCAAATCACATGTGACACTATAATACGCATAGTGATAATAAAAACACAACAAGCAAAATAAATAATGTAAAGAGAGAAAATTTTATTCAATTCAAAGGAAAAAGCAGCCGTGCTGAGCACATCGCTTCTCCCCAGTTATAAGAGCCTTGCATTCCCTGGGGACAAAACAGTTTAAACAGAGCTTCATAGAGAACACGATCATATTTTCACTATTTATGCATTAAATCACTCAGTAACAGGTTAATCCTTAAGGTTATTCCATCTAACAGTTAAATCTGTTACACTGTACGGCCGCCTGACGCTGCTAGCGCACCAGTCTTTTTGCTAATCCGCTAAGCTAACGGTGGATTCAGCCGTTCAGGTCTTACTTTAAATAAAGTACACTGGAAAACAACTTAAAATTGTACTAGTTTGATAAACACAGGCAGCAGTGAGTGGAAATACAGAAAAAAAATAACTTACATTTCTACAGAAACTTCCCAAACTCCTGAGCATCGTCACTCATGCACCAGTTCAGCTCACCCCAGCCAGAGGGCGGAGCTCGAGAGGATGGTCTCACAAGGAATTCTAAAGATCGATTTGGGTTTATATGAATCAATATCGGATAATTTAAATAAAGATCGATTTAAATCGAATAATCTATTTTTTAAACACACCCCTAGTAGTAGTAGGAGTAGTAGTAGTAGGAGTAGTAGTAGTAGGAGGAGGAGGAGGAGGAGGAGGAGGAGGAGGAGGAGGAGGAGAAGCATTAGCAATGTTTTTATTCTTATTTCATTTAAAGGTGAACTAAAAACAGGCTTATTAAGTCACATGTCATAAGTGTATTTGCAGTTTAAAACATGTATTAGAAACAAAAAAGACTTAGTATCTGTTTACAACTATAGTAGTTTTAGCAGCATTCCTATTCTTCTTAATGTTAAATTTCATATCATTCAGAATACGTTAAGAGTGATTTGTATACAACTCAGGTTGGGTATTTACACTCTTCTTCAACACTAACGACATAAAAAGCATATCATGATGATGTAATTGTGCTCAGGCCTAAAATATAAAGCACAATATCAATTGCAGGCCAGTGGAGGAATAAGGGAACGAGTCACTGCACTTTTATCCAGTACAACACCTTTAGACTGGCACTTGAGACACATTTTAAGTATGCAGGTGTGTAACCTCTTAGATAAATAACCCATAAGAATAGAGCCTCTGGTATTGCCCTGCTCTCGCCAATATATTTGGCGAATGGTTGGCCCATGTTTACTGGCTGCCAGTGTGTATATCTTTGCACAACTAATTTGACTTGGCTTTGGACAGTGTTATATTAGATTAATGGTACATACAAATAGGCCAGGGCCAGTGTAAACAGTGTTAATAGTCTGAGATAATTAATTAAACCATTAAACTAATCTGTGTTTATTAATCTACAATAATGACTGTTTATTACCTCTGTAGCATATAATCAGTGAGCATCACTCCCATAAAAACAATAACAGACACGTTTTCCTTCACTATAAGAACCAAACATTATTTGACTCACAACTCTCTTACAGTAAAGTAAAAAGCAACAGACAGATGCTTCATCACGTCTCATTTCACATCTTCAACCTTCACCTGATCTAATACCTGTATAATATGTGCGGACTAAGGCTGGACCACTCTGACTAAGGCGCTGCCACGCTGGTTCGAATCCCGGTCATGCAGCTCGTCATCAGCTGACGGAGCCCTGAGAGAGCAGTGTTGAGCATAGTCCCTCTGGTCAAATAATTTCCAACCATTGTTTTTGTTCAAGCCATTTTCATTCAGTTAAACCACATTTTAAAGGAGTGTGTTTTTATTAGTAGATTCAGATTTTTTTTTTACGGAGTGCTACCAAGTTTTTTTTCCCACATAAAAAATTGGACTAAACCAGAGACATTGTGAAGACATTATAATCCTATATCTTTTGATACCAGAGTAAAAAAGTCAGAAACAGATGCTTCTCACTGCCCTCCTGTGGACTTAACCTTAACGCTTTACCTTCTGCTCGCCTGTTTAGTACAGCCATAGACTGTGTATAGCTGGACAGAGCATCGTTTTTTAAAACGTTATTCAACTCTATTTAAAAAGGTGTGGTTGTTGTAAAAGGGCTGGGTTACACCTTTCCAGGGTGGGAACAATGACTGTATGGGTGGGACCATAGACTGTATGAGCTCTGTGGAGGCAGCCCTCAGGGGCGGGGTTATTTAAATGAGTAGGCTGTCTCTCCAAAGTCTTGCTCCCTCCTCTGGTCTCTACTGCACAGACTCAGGTATCAGGATCGCCAACATGGCGGAAGATTTTGGCTTCATTTTCATTGCATTAATGGGAACGGAGACATGACGTCCATCTTTTTTACAGTCTCTGAGTACAGCACATTTAAGACTAGTGGTGGGACAAAATATTGATATTGTGATATATTTTTGTTTGCAATACATTATTGACGCATGGCATTAAATATCCATATTTGTATTGAGACATAGGTGCTTGCCCCCCAATTAGATTTACTAATGTTACTGCTTCATTACTCCACATGGTGGTGCTATTCAAATGAGGTGAATAAAAAAATGGTTGTCAAATTCTTCTTATTTGATTATTTATATTAGTATTTTATCTTCTTTGAAAACATATATTGTATTAAACAAGTTGTTGAACTTATATACATCTACTTTAAGAGGGCATATACTGCTTTGAATAATTTCCAGGTTTTATAAAAAAGCAAGTCAAGGAAGCTCTCAACAAAATATAAATGTATGACTTCATTTTGGACCATATTTCGCCAGCATAATGAGCAGATGTCTGGGGCACCAAAATGCCCATGTGCACATGATTGCCGACTTATCATAATTAAACATCTGAAATTAAATTATCCCATCCTCATGCAGTTTTAATTCATTATTTTTTCTTCTGTTTGATGTTGAAGTGAAGGATATTTGAAGTTGAAGTAAAAGAAAATATGTATATATATATATTTTTTTTTAAACTTCAACCTTCTATATATAAACATGATTTTTCTTTAAGTGCTGTATTTCTGACTCTTTTGTCCATTTTCTGTTCTTTTCTGTTTCTACTGTTCCAGCCTGAGGAGCTAACCAATGCCCTGGAGATCAGTAATATAGTCTTCACCAGTCTGTTTGCTCTGGAGATGCTGCTGAAGCTGCTGGTGTATGGCCCCTTCGGCTACATCAAGAACCCCTACAACATTTTTGACGGCATTATTGTGGTGATCAGGTACGTGCGTTCTCTCTGAGTCTCCTGGTTTAGAAACAGTCCATCAGATTTGTAGCGGGTGGTTTTTGTACATGTGCATCTTCATTATCTCAATGCACTCTCGCAGTTACCCTGTAATAGTGGCACCCTGACAAATTGCAGGCATTACAGAACGATGTGACATCTGTTGTTCAGCCAGATGACGGTCAGCTGTCAGGATGACAACCGCAGTTTTTTATTTGCCTATTTATGACACTCTGGCACTATTACATTTACCTCGTATATCTGAAGTCCCTGAGGTTTTAAGATATTACTGTTTATCCTGCGTAAAGAAGAAAAACTGGAATCTGTGTCATATTTACAGTGGAATGAAATATTAGTCTCTGAGCGCGTGGGTGGGTGGGTGGTTGTTGGGGACTTTTTGTACATAATGTCTAGCCACTAACCTACTTTATTAGAAAACTTTTTGGAACTCCATGTTTGCTTGTTTGTTTATTGTTAATTATTAATTAATTAATTAATTAATTTATTTATTTATTTATTTATTTATGTATTTATTGAAGTTCTGCTTAGTTTTTGACTTGGTAAATTATTACACATAGGTATTTTTAAAATCTCCAAAATGGCTTTTTTACATTTTTGTACATTTTTAACAAGAAAAAATTGTATTTGCATGGGGTGTGCCATATCTTATTGTACACAATAATATCACCAAAATGTTTAAATATCATTATCAGAGAAATACCCTAAAACATTGTAGTATTATTTTAGGGTCATAGCTCCCACCCTTTAGTCATTTTGCTCCATTTCTGTTGGTTCATTAATCATGGGTTTATAATTGGTTCATTGACCATCCTGGATATACGGAGGGTATTATTAGTATCATGACATGTTGGATCATTGACTGCTGTTACAGTCTGGTTAAAAACTCAATTAGGGGTGTGCCATATCATATATTAATCATATATCCAATAATATTGCAGAATAAAATATAATATTCATGTTTTTGCAGTAGTGTAATCTTGATTTTTATTTTTTTCAAGAATATTGTTATAACAAAAAAATACCTTGAAATATTGTGATATTATTTTAAGGACCATATTTCCCACCCCTAATTCTAAGTCATTGTGGTCCATTTCTATTGGTCCATTAATCATGTAACATAAACACAATGTAAATAATCGTCGTTATGAGCAACGGATGTCAAACAGATATAATTCACAAGAAATGGACTTACATTTAAGTGATATTATACTGATTTACAGTTATGTAAAAAGTTAGAACTGCCCATTAAAACTTTGCCTTTGGAGCTTACTTACTAAACTAAACAAATAATGGACATAATTGTACCATTTTATTAAATTTTCCGGGAGTGTCCTAATTTCTCATGATTGTGATTGAAATTAATCACTATTTGCTTTTGGGGCACTCATGACTTAGGGGTGGGACAAAATATTAATAATGCATTATACTAGTGCTGGGCGATATGGGAAAAATCATATATCATGATATGGATTTTTTTTATATCACAATAACGATATATATCATTGTATACCACATTTAAGTATGCTTCAGTTATTCTTCGAAAAATATGACAAAATGATATCATTGCTTACTTTTTTCCAACTTTATTTCAAAGTGACATTAAACTAAACTTTCACAAATAAGAATTACTTCCTTTAAGTGTAGCAATATATATGTATCAAATGAAAACAGATAAGGTAGATGCAGTAGCTACATTTTTCAAAAGAACAGTGCGTCTCCATTGTTCAGCTCTGTTTGTGTGTGTTTCAGTGTCTGGGAGATTGTAGGTCAGCAGGGTGGAGGCCTGTCTGTGCTGAGGACCTTCAGGTTGATGCGAGTGCTGAAGCTGGTGCGCTTCATGCCGGCTCTGCAGAGGCAGCTGGTGGTCCTGATGAAGACGATGGACAACGTGGCCACGTTCTGCATGCTGCTCATGCTCTTCATTTTCATCTTCAGGTCAGAAAGCGTGAGAAAGCATTGTCCTGATTTGAACCTGGCTGGTAATATTGTGTGGAGGTATCTAATAATAATTAGTCTCATTAAGTTCTGTTCACAACACATTAAACTGATTACAGACTTTTTTAAACATAGAGGAACTTTCCATGCTTTCTTTCACTCTAAACTTATCTAAGTCTATGCTAATCTAAATGTTAATATTTATGATCTGCTAAAATATTTAACTCTTTTGTTCTGTAAACAGTATTTTAGGTATGCACCTGTTCGGTTGTAAGTTTGGCTCTGAGAGAGATGGGGACACATTGCCGGACCGCAAGAACTTTGACTCTCTGCTCTGGGCCATTGTCACAGTATTTCAGGCAAGTCTGCTCACATAATTAGCCTGACTTTGTTGTGTAATTAAAGTACAATTAAAATTGTCCTGAAAGCTATGTGTTTTTAAAGTGAAATAAAAAAAATATGCCTCTGTAAATTTAAATGTAATTAATCAGCCAAGACAAGGAATCTGCATAATCCCACATAGCCAAGTGCAGCAATCAGATTATAGTCTAACCAACTGGAGACACATTGGGCTTCCAAGTGTGAACGCATGTGGTTGAACTCTCATCAGGTTACACGCCTAATAGTAGATACCACATAAAATGACCAGACATAAACAAGGCCATACCCAATAAAATGATAAAAACAATTGTACTTTGTAGACTCTGCTTGACCTTTTTGCTTTTCCATTAGGCAAATTTTGTTTCTGGGTACTTTTTACTGCCTGATTAATCATGGTTCCAAGTGAGCTGATTAGAGACTAAACCAGGGGTATTAAACATGTCCACTAGGCCAGTGTGGTTTATAATATAGATGTGTTTGTTTACATTGGAAAATAAGTTTACATAAACTGATGATTCTTTAGAACTTTAAAAGGTTTCTTACACTCACACGTGTCTATTGCTAATTTAGTTCTTTACGCAAATATAGGTAGTTTTAACTATCTAATATTTTTGTAAATCTGTACAATCTTTGGTTAATAAGGTGCCAACTTTAGCTTTCTGCTAACATCCAGATTGGTGAGAAATGATCACAGTGTTGAGAAGATCCCTGTGGAGGTGTAAATCCAGGCTTCAATGGTTTATTAATCTGCTGCTACCTGAGAGCTACATTAGCCTTAATGCATTCAGACACCAGTGATTTTCTGATGAACTTGTGTTTTTTTTTAACAAATTTTATTTTAGTGTTTGTGTATAGATGATTCTTTGTTAAACTATTACTGTAAATCCATATTAGGATGGGATTATTTTTATCTAGGGAGGGGGGTGCAGTAATTATTACAGGACATCTTCAGTAATTTTAGTCTCGCCTGACTGTACGTTTCTGCAGCAGTTAGGATTTCGTAACTTTTTATCCCTGGTAGAACAAGTTGTAAAGTTGATCAGCTAATTTGTTGCTAATTAGCTGCTAATTTCTGTTAATTAAAAATATAAACATTTTTATATTGATATGAGTTGGTTATGATATTGGTTGATGACAGTGTGTAAATCAAGTAGCCGCTCCTATCTCAGCCATTTATACTTAGATTTATTATCCCATACAAATCAGTCATATATATTTTTTAACATTGGCTTACCTCCATATGTTAATACATAAATCTAAATAGTGCTTAAGATTTTAATAATGAGCATAAAGTAACTAACTTTCCACTCTGCTGACAGATCCTCACTCAGGAGGACTGGAATAAGGTGCTGTATAACGGCATGGCCTCAACCTCTCCTGTGGCTGCCCTGTATTTCATCGCTCTTATGACCTTTGGGAACTACGTCCTGTTTAACCTGCTGGTGGCTATCTTGGTGGAGGGCTTCCAGACTGAGGTAGGGTGGTGGTCTTTGTGCATCACATCCCCACATGATTACTCAAGTATCCCATCATCTCTTCCTTTTTACCATAACTGTTCCAGTTCTCTCTTCACCCGGTCTGTCCCATTCTTTATTATTATTATTATTATTTTTTTTTATTTCTGTCTAACAGATCAGCTTTTCCCTGTTCCACCCCTCACACATCATCATCATCTTCATCTTCATCATCATCACCTACACCACCACCACATACCCACCATTCCCATGACCCTCCCATTTGCTATTCTTACACTTGTCTCCTCCTCTTCTCCTCCTCTTCTGCTGTCTGTCTCCTCTTTGTTTAATGTTGTGCATTTTTCAGCAGGCAGTGATGAGCTCCCTGTTCTCTGTTCACTGTGGGAGCGTCATGTAAAAAAAGAAAAGAAAAAAAAAAGCCATGTGCTAACATCAATCCCATGCCAGTTCTGTGCTCCGCTCACCTCGCAGCGCTTTGTCTCACATTCTTCCCCTCCCCATTCCCACTTTCCTCTTTTTCCGCCCTCTTACGCAACGACTTATCGCCCGACGCATAGCAACCATTCCTTCATGACAGGTAGTCAGACACAAAGACAACAAGGAAAGAAAAGAAAGGAAAGAATAGCCCCCGGATAAATCAAAAGATATGAATGTGATTCCCATGTATCATTTTTTGGGGTGGATCTGGGCCGTCTTTGAAAAGGAGACGCAGACTGGCTTCCGCTCTGTTTTAATTGAACGGCATCTCTCTCGCCGCAAGCTGTAAAAACACAAAGGCTTTGATCTCCTCTCTTTGGAGAGGCAACGATGAAGGGCACATTTTTAACATTTAACAGCGCAGCCGAGCTGGAATGGTGCGCAGGAAAGGTCCGCCTGCCCAATCATTTCATTTCTCAGCCCTTCTCAGCAGCAGCTCGAGAAATATTCTGACGGTTTGAATTACTAAAGCAACGGCAAAAATTCTTGGCGTCACGAAAACCACTGCTTCAATACGAAATTCATCATGACCCAGACACTTATCACATTACTGAAATTACTGCTGCTAACCATTATAATATATATGCTGCTCACTTCAGACCACTCAGTCTGGACCTACAGACTGCAAACCAGCCTTACTCCTTGGCCCTATGATATCCTAAAGTCTGTAGGTTGAATTTACAAAGATTCCACTCTGTTGGGAGTCCATGTGATACCCTAGATGTGTAGGTTGGTCCTCCCTGTCTATACACCCCATGGTACTAGCCAGTGCAGGAGTCTGTTAGTCGGCATATCAGAATTAAAATGTATTTACGTAAATGCAGGACTACTACCACATGACATCCCCAGACTTTTGAAGGCTTTTGACAATGAAGCTTTAAGCCCTTTTGATGAGCAGCAGTTAGATCACAGTGCTCATAAAGAGTTGTGAAATTACGTTATATTAAGTGAAATAGTTTTGAGTAAATTCTCCATTCCTTTTTTAATTTAATTTTCTTTTGGGTAGAGAAGTGTACAGGGTTTTACAGCTCTATATTGGTCTAACTGACTTCTTGTCAAGAGACAGGACATCATAAGTTAAAATCCCATCAACACTACATTAAGTCTATTGTCAGTTATTAGGAGTCTAAGAAAAAGTCAGAGAGAATAGCCTTTCTGAATAGCCTGTGATAGGATGAGTTCTAACCTGAAGATAGGAATAAACAGCAACAAATTTAACCAAAAGGAGCACAGCTAAGAAAATACAATGTATTAAAAGTTTTAATTTGGGTTATTTGGTTTAACTCACAAAACTGATTTAGAGACTACATCACTAACTAAACTAAGTTGATTTAACTAAAAAAAATGCTCCGAAATTAGTTAAACATTGCGGCATTGAGTGGAAACAGGCAATAATACAACTGGGAAAAAAATATGAATAAGCTAAGCATAAAAAAAAAAAATCAAAAGAAAAATATGAACATTTACATTCAGAACTTAGGTCACATATTTCTTTATAATGGCTCCAGCTGCAGCATTAGATTTGTTCAAATTCACCATAAATAGCTCACCTGGTTTAATTTAATTAAGCACTGATTAGCAGAAACAGCTTTTGTGTGAAGATAACTATGAGAAATGCTTGTAGAATTTCCAGTGAGAAGGGGTTTGAATATTGTGGATTGAATACATTGATAAACATGCTTTAAATCACTACATTTTGCATGAACAATATTTGCATTATTATATGAACCTTCTGACCCAAACCTTTTCCTAAAGCATTTATTGAAAACATATTTTTATAAGAAAGGGAAATGACTTCTTAAAGCACTTTAAACACCAATTTAAAGACTCTTACAAGGAACTTGCTTGTACAAACAATGTACAATGCTCTGATAAATCAGGGAAAGATATGCAGTGGCCGGAGCTCAAAGCGTCTCCTCTTTATGAGGTGAGCATGCTTGGTAGCCTTGCGTGTTCTCGTCTGCCAGATAGACATAGCTTTCACATTGCATCATGGCAGTTTAGAGGAAATTCTCTTAGCTGCTCCGAAGCTTTCCACAAATAAAAGCTATATTATAAATAGCAGAGATATCGTAGGTGATCTATTTTCCGTGTCTGATTTGAGTAACTCAGTGCAGAAGAGCTCTCAGTTCTTGGCTCTGTTGCTCTTGTGTCAGGAGACTTTTAGCGTTAGCCCCTGCGTTCAGTCTGGTCTCCTTCTCCCCAGTACATCCTAAAGCTGTTTGCTTAATTTTTAACCCACATCCTTTCCTTCAAACGGCGGGTTTATTTTTAGTTGGCCGAACTTTGCTGTGCGTCATGGTTGCCAGGGGAACCATCAGATGAATGAGGTATGTTAAGTGGAGAGATGCGGGGCCTGGACGAAAGCCCTGCCAGCCTCGCGATGCCTCAGCAACAGCTTCCAGCACATGCTGCCACACAATCCCATCAAATAGGTGATCTCAGTTACGCCAGCGTGTAATAGCAATTTCCAGACCCGGCCTGTGATCCAATCTCACCGCTTACTTTAAGCAGGCTTAATGAAATTAAGCGAGGAGTACAGTACTGCTGTGATCTGTCTTATTTTTGCGGGACACTAACTTATACTCTTTTTATAACCAATAATCACCATCCAACACCTTTAACTTGTTTTAATGCACTTTTTTTTAATACAGTGTCACAAATTCGTAACAGTACAGACTGAAGGAAGTAGTTACAAAATAGACAAGCCAACAGACAGGGGGTGTTATTGTAATATTAGTAATATAAATATTAAGCAGGTATGTTGAAAAAAGAGAGAAGTATTTACTTAAGCAAACATACGTGGAGGGATCAGCTCTGGATAAATTTTAAAAATGGGGACCAGATGTTCTTGTAGTGATTGATATTATCTTTTATGGTAAATGTATGTCTTTCCAAATTTGAGTGTTCATTTATCAGATTGTACCAGTGCTTTATTGATAATTTAGTTCGGCCTTTCCAGTTGAGAGTTTCTAGTTTTTTTAGCCATTGCTGAAGAAATGAAGATGAATGTTTGCAGATATTTTGAGGTTGATAACGATAACACCTTTAACTCTAATAGATCTCATTCAGATCTATTCTGAATTAACAGTTTACTTCACACATGCACACTGGATGCTAATGCTTTAAAAACGCATTGATGCCTTATATTATTTGACTTTATACTGCAATTTAATACTGTACACCCCTTGAAAAAAGCTTGTTGTGCTTGTTTGATGATGTCATAAAAGACCCGCTTTTAGTGCCACAAAGAACCCTGAGCAAAATGAGCAATTAAGAGTAAAATAATTTCATGTATAAAAATGCAGGTAAATATGATTATGTTCTGGTCTCTTCTACATACATAGTTCTTTGAAGAACCAAATTAGTTTGAAGCATTTTTGTTTCACTGTTAGTTAACCACCCAAAGCTCTATCTCCACTCAAATACATTAATAACCATTACAAGCTAAATTCATTGTATTAACCCTGAGAAAACAAAAAATATTTTGCTATACAATGTTGATTACATAATTAGATAATTAATTGCATTGTCTGATTAGATATTGACTCTTTAAGAGCGTCTTTTGTATTATTTTTCAAAACAATAATAAAAATTGACAAACTTAAGAGAAAGCATATATTCCTCTTTATTATTCAAATATCAAGACAAAAATGATGAGTTTTATACTTTTACAAATATGTTACATATATATATTTATGTCTGTGAATTATGATTTCTAAGGGTTAATGCTCACATACCAGAATCAAACATGTCATCAAAAATATGAATATAGTCCCCTATATGTGAATCCATGTGCAAATCCATATCATCCTCCAGCTCGTCTTCATCATCAGTGTGCAGATTTGCTTTTAGCACTTTTTAACAGCTTAATCTTTTCCCTCTGTGGTAAACACCTAACACATCTCCACTTTAGGAAATCACCAAGAGGGAAGACTTGCATGGCCAGCTGAGCTGTATTCAGCTGCCAATAGACTCAGGGGTATGTAGCACACCGCATGATGTAACCCAGTGAGACTAACCAGGAGGACCCCGGCGTTTGTGGACAATGTCACTTGTGGTTGTTTTTTTGTAGACGCAGATTCGACTCAAAGTCCCTCTTCAGGTTCACTTGCTTGATGCCTGCAGGCGAGAACAAGCCTGGCCGAGCCTCTATATTTGATCTGGTCCAGAGGATGTGTTTGGGTTTGTGGAGAGCCACAGTGAAATCAGGCAAAGCCGGACTAGCAAACAAAAGCAAATAAACGGAATGAGAAGTCACATTAGGTGGACTTCAAATTCACTCAGCCTAAGATGCTTTAAAGAGCTGTTCCTACATTTCGGAGTGTTTTACCCTTGTTACTGTTCACTCTGGTTCTTATAGCTTTCCATTGCTCTCTGTATTTTTGGCTACATTCACACAGCAGGTAAAAATCCCAAAATCATGCTAAATTAAATGCTCATTTTAGGATGTTCATGCATATCTAACATAAGTCTGAACAGTTTGCACAGTTGACACTGCTTTGTTTTGCGTCCTAAGTTTCTTGAAACTTCATCATCTGGCCACGTTCAGCCATATCCTTAGAAATACTGAGCGGTTGTGACATAAGTCTTCTAAGATCACCCTAAATGTTTCTGAGGCCTGTTACCTCATTAGTTCACAACTGAAACCCTCACTAACTCACAGTCTTTTTTCTTTTCCTTGAAGTGAAAGTTGCATGAATTCCTTTTTCTGGCTGTTCAGACATAGTCACATTGCAGTGAATCGAGTATGTATCAGATTCCAGTACTACTTAATGAAGTGGCCCAAATCGAAATAAAACATATCAGATTTTTTGTTGCACATATGACAAAAAAGATTAGATTTGGGCCACTTTCACCTGCTGTGTGAACATAGCCTTACAGTAATCAGAGCAATGGGTGAAAGCAATCAGCTCTTGATCCTGTTGAGGTGACTTTTTATTTTTGTTTATTGTTTTTTTTTTTGTTTTATTTTCTGGTCATCATCTCTTAATTTATTTTTTCATCAATGCAGCTGTGCTAGGTGACAAGTGCAGTGGATGGAAGGTCATTTACAAAGAGCTAGTGTTGGATATGAGCGACTGTGTGAATCTGTCTCTGGATAACTCATAACTTTCATTGATCCACCTGGACAAACCCCAATTCTTCCTACTCTTACATTTAGAGGCTATTATCATGGTTCAAGTAAGGACTTGTCTATTGTACTAAGTTGAGCAAGCCTCATCAAGTTTCTATTTGAGTCTTTCTCCAGAGTATCCCCAAAAATAAAGACCTGCTCTTGTAAACAATTTACTATTCATCCAGCATTTCTTCATAATGAAGGTGAGCCCCCAGCTGATTATCTTTCTCATGAGTGACTTCGGTGCTTAAGAGTCTGTCCACCTTGCTGTAGATTCACAGAAACTAGATAAATGTGATATATAATGCATCAAAGGCTGATATTTAGCGTAGCTTATAACAGCACAGTTAGACCTAATGCCTGTAGAAAATCATGGACACCATGGTTCAAAACCTTCTGTTCTGTAGACTTTAAGCCAAAAACTGTCCACCAGAGGTGGAGCCAAGCTTACGACTGCCTAAAGAACCACAAGCAAGCTAATTAGATTACATCTTATTATAACCCAACCTTCAACCCCAAGAATAGCAGACAAATATATCTGGACAAATATAAAAAATCTGCCAGTTTTAGCACATGAAAAACCTATTGTTGGAATTAGACAATAGAGATACATAGACAGTTTATTGTAGACAAAAGTTGTGACGTTGTGATGTCCATGCTTTTCTACAGTCATTAATAAGCCTAGCTTTACCTAACTTTGCCTACCAGCCTAGAAGATGCATCCAGCTCCAGTCACTCCTAGTCCTTTTCCTAGATACTGCAGAGTGAAAAGGTCAGTAATCTCTGAGGGTATTGTCTTACCGTTCCGCCTGGTCTCTCTGCTCAGAAAGGCCACGTGGGAGTGAGGAGGCAGATAGCCTAGCCTCAGCAAAACAGGGCTTCCCCCCTGCCCGCTCCATGCTGGCAACCTGAGCCACCTCCAGGGCCCAGCAGCAGTGGGCAAGTTGTGAGTAACCACTAAGGAGATGCTAAGAGACGCTAAAGCAAAGGCTAACAGCACAGCACACTCAGGCCAACAGTTCATCGAGGCCCTGATGTTGATAACTGCAAAAATCAGTTTGCCGTGTCACTCTGCTCAGTTCAACCTATCACAGCTGTGCTTCTGTTTGTTTTGTTCACTGGGAGGCGGGACAAGGCCCCTACCTCTCTTGTTTTGACTCTCTTGTGTAGATCTCAGTTCCAGTACCTTAACAACGTTTGATGTTTCTGTTGTCATCTTATTAGATTTTGCTGTTGTGTTTTCCCGTATTGACAGATCCTGTTCACCGTCCCTTGTTTCAGCCATATTGTGAACTAATTGTTTTATTGTGATATTGTGTTATTAGCACATGTATTCAGTGACCTCAGTGGTTTTCACAAACAAATGTCTCCACCATCCATTTGGAATTATTTTACATTTTACTTTGAAGACAGAGACTTCTTTCCACTGCCGGGCTGAAGGGTTATTAAGTCTACCAGTACAGACCTGTTTGCCTGGTTTCAGTTTCTTTTTCCATGTGCTGTATTGCACAGTACCAAGAAGACCACAATGTTTGGTCAGTGGATTTCATTGGATGTGAATGTCTGCTTGATGGCAGAACAAGTCCATGTGGTTGAGTGCCGGTGCATGCCTACCTCTGGATCATCAGGCCCTTCCTGCTGTGTAAACTCAGCAATGTTTGCATCAATCACTTCTAACCCTTATCTTTCTGTTTTCTATCTCTTTCCACCCCTTTTCCTGCTGTTCTGTTCTGGTGCCTCCTGGCCAGGCTCTCCACTAGTTTTCATTCCAGCTACCAGCTACCTTGTCCAATATCGCTATTGTGTAGCATAGCCCAGCTATCCAATAGTAAGATCATTCCTCAGTCTTAAGTCTTAACTCTCACTGAACTGTTCTGTGGACACAAGTATGGTCAACTAACCATGACTGAGCATTCTGTGCCAAACCATGTCCATGTTTAAAGCCACCTGAATGTTTACCCTTAAACCCTGAACTGTTCAGCCCTGCAGTGGAAAAGCAGCCAAAAAATTCTATCTACTGTAAATTGGAGTCTGGAGTCGACATTTGTTAAGTGAAACCAATGGGAGACATTGTCCTCTGTAGTTTGTAGAGTTTGTAGATTTGTCAGAATGGTCCCCCCTATTTCTCTCACTCTCGTCTCTTAAGCACCATAGAGCAGTAGGTATAAAAATCACATACTGAAATTATTATTGCAAAATAATTCATTTGGCATCGGTTCCATGGCCAAGAGCTCCACAGTTAATTGGCTGGTTCATTAGGATATCACTTTCCCAGTGCAGCTCCCAGTTTTCTGCTGCTTTTCATGTTTGAAATCAGGCTGAGTCCAGATGGACATATTATGTGCATCTCAGGAGGTCATTTTTTTAATGTACAAAATAAATTTGAATGTGAAAACGAATGGAAATTATAGGATGTACTTTTAAATCCAGGTTTTGGATTTCAGCACCAGCCAGGAGGTTGAGAAACAATGACCAAAAGAGAGAGAGAAATGGAAAAGGAAGGTGACGAGAGTGAGAGAGAAAGAGAGAAATTTCTAGCCAGTGTCACTGTTCTGACAAACCACCCAAGGTTTAATATATTTTATTTTATTTTTTTTTATGCTAGACCACACTGAAACCCTGGCTTGTCATGTGACTGGAGGGGGAGCGGGATACAGGCAAAATAAAGAGACGAGCCCCCTGGTAAAAATAGCTGTGTTTATTTCTTCAGCCTGGTAATTGGACGTGCTTGCTGCTCCTCCAGTGGGCTGGGTAAAAAAAAATATTAATGAAAAAAAACACACACATATTGAAAAGCATGTGGATTGGCCTTGTACACAAATGAAACAGATGGTCTGATCATGAGATCATCCTTTCAGAAAAAAAAAAAAATGCACGCAAACGATACGTCCCTGGATAAAGTATGAAACTGATGGAAGGATGGCAGTGATTTCAGAGTGGTCCTGCAGTCAGTCACTGGTCCGTGCATGCAGACAGCACTACTTTGTTGTATTGGAGAACTCAGACCGGGATGGCTCTCTCCCACGGACGCCAGCGACCCTCCGGCCTTTATGTGTGAGGGCTGCTGGGGTGGGAAGGCCAAACTCACACTGACCTTCCTGACTTTGACCTTGTACCACCCACACTGCCCCAAATCCAGACACCACCTGTGTCCAGTCTCGAGCTCACACTCTTCTCTCTCTCCGTGCAATAAAGGGGGACGCCTCCAAGTCTGACTCGGAAGCGGACTTCTACGCGCGGAGCATTGATGACGTGCGTGGAAGCAAAAAGGATGTGTCTGCTTCTTCTGGTGAGACCTAGCAGCATGAGCTCTACTCTACATGCTTTTAACTTAATAACAAAGCAAATACACCAGCACTGAACTATTAAATGCACCTGTGGACATGTGTGTGTGTATATATATATATATATATATATATATATATATATATATATATATATATATATATATATACGTGTATATATATATATATATATATATATATATATATATATATACACGTATATATATATATATATATATATATATATATATATATATATATATATATATATATATATATATATATATGTGTAGATTTAGAGCTAGTAAGACAGGGTAGGTCTTATGGGCACCAATGTTTAAGACAAAAAGATTAAATTGCAGAAAATAAAAGAAAATTATCAGTGTAGTTTAACCTGCTATATTTTGCAGATCATTATCACAGATATTAACCACAAACTGCTTCAACTTCTTCTTTAAGCAATGCAATAAAAAAAGTTCCAAATAAGCTCAGACACGTCTGAGCTCCATTCGGCTGCTGTTCTGTTGATAACACCTACAGTGTGCTTTTCCAGGGGCTAAGGGCACTGTAAAACTTTAATGCTAGGAAATGTAGCTCATGTATTTTGCACTCATCTGTCATGTTTTCTGAGGAATGCTGATGTTGAGTGGGGCTACACTACCTCCTCCTGTCTCTCTGATTGTAGTCGTGCCCATCAATGGTCATGTGGATCTGAAGGCCAGCCTCACGCCACCTCTCATCACACACACTGCTGCCACACCCATGCCTGTCCCTAAGATCTCAGGAGGAGGAGACCCCACGCTGGGCCAGGAGTCCCGAAGGGGCAGCAACGTGTCTGTGGATCCCAGCTGCCAAGAGAAGTCTCCGGTCAGTACAGAGGACTACTGTCTACAAACACTGTATTAGACTTTAGTCTCCTGCTATCAGATGTAATTTAGCATAGTTCATACAATAATAATAATAATAATAATAATAATAATAATTAGTTTGATTAGAATTAGATTAGACTAGATTAGATTAGCAGTATCAAATACATTTATATGTTTTCTTGTGAATATTAATAATGAATTATCTTTAACAAAATGTGCACTGTAAGCTTTTCAGGATCAAAATGTAAAGATTTGTGTTACAGTTAAACATATATGTTTGATACAAACAGTATATTAAAAGGCAATTTAAAATTGTAGGTATATTGTGTGTGTTTATACGTGTTTAAATATTGTTCCAGTCATTTGTCTTGGTAGTCAAAATTATTATAAGAAAAGCATTACACAAAGTATTCTTTTTATTTTTATAATATTTAATTTAAAAATAGAGACAACATATTATTTTCCTTAACGTTTTGTGTTAAATATAGTTTAATACAGGTACATTTAACATGGCAACATTATTGCTTTTCCCTGTCACACCATGAATATATGGAATTTTGTTGCCCATATTTTTTTTTCTTTCTAGCAAGAATAGCCTATTTACATGAATGAGTCAATATGTTTATTCATGTTTTAGTTATTTAGGACAAAATACAGTATAGGTCCAATATCTGAATATTCTTAGTAATTAGAAGTGTGTTAGTCTTTCACTTTAAATATTAACATTATGTCAGTTGTGTAAATGTAATAGTTATTACAGTATATAATAATTGTGACAGGCCTACTTACAAATCACCATAACAGTGAAGTTAAAAACAAATATATGTTCTATTCTTATTTGTGTGTAAAACCTCCACAATTCACTCTCGATTAGTCACTTGTGTAAGTATAATGATTAAGTGAACCCACCTCACCTGCACTGTCCTGTTGTTACCTGCAGTCGAGTGCTCGGAGTTCCCCCCATGCCCCCTGGAGCTCAGGCAGCAGCTGGAACAGCCGGCGGTCCAGCTGGAACAGTCTGGGCCGGGCTCCCAGCCTGAAGAGGCAGAAGCATCAGTCTGGAGAACGCCGTTCCCTGCTCTCCGGAGACGGACAGTCCAGCTCGGACGAGGACGGGGGCAGGGTGGGTGGAGGAGCCTCGGAGGGGGACGATGCCTCTCTGTCCAGGACAGACTCTTTTGGCCAGAGGCCTCGGCACCGGCGCATGGAGTCCCTGGAGACCCGCAGCTCCTTCGACCTGCCGCCGGACACTCTGCAGGTCCCCTACCTGCACCGCTCAGCCAGCATCCACAGCACACGCCCACCCAACCTGCTCAGCAACGGCAAGAGCTCTCCCACAGGAGCCACCACTCAGCTCTCACTGGACGACCACCACAGCGAGGACGACAACCCTGATGAAGAGGGAAACCTGGTGAGAATAATCACAGAATATCTGCAGGAGTGAGCTAATATAACAATGCTGTATAAAAAAATTATAACATGCATTTATTTATTTTTATTCACAATTTATCAGCCCCCATCCACCCAGTCACTGGAAAGGGATTACAATGGATAATCTCACCATGGCCCAGCTATTGTTTAGGTGGTGGATCATATTTAGTAATAGTTACAGTGGTCATGGCAATATAGTGTGTTGCATTGCTTCTACACACTGAGTAAACTTACTGTGTACCTTATTAGACACTAAATCTACTTTGCTAGTATACCTGCTGTAACATTATAACTGCTGAACAGAGAATGATCACTCCAACTCCAATAATCCACAATAAAACACAATAAATAAAAATAAATAAAATATAAAATTTCACCTATAACTTACACTATACATGAATTATTGCATATTATAGTTGAATGTATTAATATATAAACCCTAAGTAAACAGATGTATACATTGCTATTTACATATAGACAATTGGATAATATGTGAATTCAAAAACATGTGTCAGGAAAAGTTGGAGAAAGTTTGGTTGGTGCTGTGTGATTGTACAGTAAATATAGCAAAGCACAGGGTGCATATTGAGGTTAGTGTTCAAACTTACAAGATAACACCTCATAACTTGCATTCCCAAGCTGTTCCCTGATATATGCATGACTGGTTTACATCCTGCTTTCCAATGACTTTTGCCTTGTCAGTATATTTTGCCATCTATAATATTACATAACATAATTTAATGTAATTGCATTACTTATATAATTATATAATTATATAATTAACCATGATATAAAACTTTATTAAAATAAGGTTTTATTGTATTATACAGTAAAAAAATGCCATTAAGTGTGATATTACCAGAGTTTTTAAAAAGTGTTATCAGAGTGCCAGAATATAGTTATACAGGGTTTTACAAAATGTGAATGACTCTGGCAGGTTTAGACAAATTAATGTAAAGTACCTATCAAAAGTTTAGACACACATTCTCAATAATATTTGTTTTTTATTTGTCTTATTTACTTCACTGTATATTAATATTAAAGACTTAAAAACTATTAAGGAACACATATGCAATTATAAAGTGAACACAAAACACCTGACATAAACACCCAACCTAGGTGGTTTGGGATGCGTTGGAGTTCAGATTGAAGGAAAAGCAGTTAACAAGAGATCAGCACCTCTAGATCTCCTTTAATACAGCTGGAGAACCATTTCTGATTCTACCTCATGAAGCCAACTGAGAGTATGATGCTAACAATGAGCAAATCTGGCATCGAAGCAAAAGGTACTACTGTGAAGAATCTAAAATGTAAAACATATTTCAGCTTGTATAACACTCTTTTTGGTTTACTTGGTAATTGCATATGCATTCCTTCAAGGTTTGTCTTCAATATAAATCCACAATGCAGAAAATAATACAAATAAATTAAAAAAAAAACATTAAATGAGAAGGAGTGTGTACAAACTTTTGACTGGTAACAGTATCAATACTTATAGTTTTTGTTTTTCTGCAGAGTCGGCGAGCGCGTCTGTACCGCTGGTTCGAGAGGAAGCAGCCTGAATGGTGTCGGCAGAGGGGCACCTGGTCCTTGTACCTGTTCCCTCCAGAGTCCAAGTAAGGCCGTCAGCATTGCATGCTAAGTTCTGCTGTTAGACTGTATCAGAACTCTCAAACTTTCAACTAGTACCAGGCTGAAACTTTTAAACTTTTGAACTTTAAAACTTTGAGATCCAACTTCTTAAACTTCAGAGTTCAGTTCCCACCTCAGGGTAACACAGCGTGATCAAGGCTTTCGGAAGCACCTTTAATACTTCGTTAAATCCAAACTCTTATGTAGTCCATTCTTTCAGAACAATGCTGGATAATTACTGTCAGTTAAGGTAAAAGCATATTTTTCTGTTTCATTTCCTGACACCAAAATGAATCATCAAATAGCACTGAATTATAAAGCGTTTTGCAAGCAAACATTTTTCCCTCTTCTTCTTGCTGAGGATTTAGAGCTACACTATGTGAAGAAGTGTTTGCTCTCTGCCTATGTGTGTGCAATTTTTATTTATTCTATTTTTTTAGTGAATAGTGGTAGTATATATACTATACAATGCAAACTAAAAGTAAATCTTAGCAAGTGAAATTTTCTCATTTTAAACTTATTTCATTTTCTGAAAAGACTTTATTTTATATTTACTTTATATTTGATTAATTTGCTTATTTTAGAAATAATAATCTTCATTCTTACTTAAATTTTTACCATGTTTTAATTAATTTGAGCTTAAATTATGCACAAAAAGCTATTCAGAGTCCAATTAAAGGCAAAAAATCTGAGATTTGTGCCTAATTTATATCTTACTTCATTCATTTTAAGACTTTGTGAATTCTTTTTTTTAAGAAATCTCACTTCTCACAATGTTACAGATTGTTTTGCTTACGGTTAATCCAGACGGTAGATTTATTTTTATTTATGCTAAAATATGGATTAACTCTTGCCGTCTTACATCTCTCTCTCACTCTCTCTCTCTCTCACACACACATAAACAAAAGAAGAAAAAAATAGCATAATTATGATTAATCACAGCAAATTGTCTGATTAGTTCGTTAATTTTATAGATCAGCAACATTGGACAAAACAGTTTGGTAAATATGCCACTTTTGAGGTGTGAACATGCGTTTACCCTGCCAAAGCAAAGCAACCAAATTAAAGAGTTCATTAGTATCAGTGACTAGTGGCTAGAGTGACTGCTGCTTCCATTAACAACCTTAACAGACTTAAGCCATTTGTGTCCAATTTAGGACAGAGACATCACAGAGAAGACAGGTCCCTGAAGACCTCAGAAAAAAATGGTTAGGGACACCTATTAGTCTGGAAAAGGTTACAGAGCCATTTCTAAAGCTTCAGGGCTCCTCCAAACTACAATCAGAGACATACTGTTCTAATGGAAAAAGTTTGGAAGAGTATTAAATCTTCCCAAAAGTGGACACTCTCCAAATATTGCTCTGAAAGGGGGGCTTAAAATCATCCAGGAAGTGACAAAGAATACAAAAATAGCATCTAGACAACTGCAGCCCCCTCTTACCTCAGCTTAGGGCTAAGGTCAGTGTTCATAACTGAACATAAGAAAAAAAACACTGGGTGTGTAAGGCCAAACCACATACAAAATCCAAATATAAACACATCTAACACACAATCACACATCTAAAACATATATACATCTACATTGTATTATACAAATCTACAAATGCACATTATAAGAACTAGTTAACCTCAATGTTTTTTTTTATTTAAATAAAGGTTAATTGAAATCTTACAGGGGGTGGTCTGAGACAGTGTAAACACACCCCTCTCTCAAAAACACATTCAATAACCAAAACCACTCCCAACACAACTGAAACATCAGTAATAATTGCCACACAATGAGGATATCTGCATATTCCGTCCCAAAAATCACATAGAAATCACACAGAAATCATATTTTAGTTTGGCTACCCAAAGACGTTCTAACATTTGACTACTAAGCGTAAATACATGTGGCTAAAGTCTAATCAGGAATCAATCCATATACTAATCACATTAAGTGATCAGGTATAAATGGTATCTATGACACATGGCAGAGTAACTAAGTCGTTTAATAAGAATTACATAGATGGTCCACCAGATTTGGAGCAATGTGCTGTAGACAGATACATCTAAATTTGAGCTTAATTAACCAACATGGAGTCTCATCACACCAACTGTGAAGCATGGTGATGGTAGTGTGATGTTTGGGGATGCTTTTCTGCATCAGGACCTGGACACCTTGCCACCATTGAGGGAACTATAAATTGTTTGCTGTATCAGAAAATTCTTAATGATAATCCTTAAAATAATCCTAAACCTAATTTTGTGGCAAGACCTGAAACTCGCAGTTCTTACTTGAAGTCCTACGAATGTCATTGAGATGAGGCAGTTTTGCTAGGAAGAGACAGACAAAAATTGTACATGATGCAGGCTCTAAGTCAAGGTCAGATCATGCTTACCATCAGCAGCTGGAGTCCGAGAGAGAGAGAACTGGAGGAGGCATGTGCTAGTCTTTACCCTCCTAGTGTTGTGGGTTTTACTAGTGATAGGGGTAGTTCATATGGGCAGGGATTAGGTAATTGGCATTCCAAATTGGGGATAAAAGGGGATAAATAAGAACCAGTGTAACCAGCTATTGAAAGGAATGAAGAAGGTAATCACTTTTGCACATAGGCAGATTGGATGTTAAATATCTTTAATAAAAAATATATATGAATAAATATATATTATATTTATATATTTGCAGTGTTTTTGTTTCCTCAGGGTCCTTCTCTTTAATATTTTTGTCGCACAAGTTTGGTTTAAGATGTAATGTAATTTAAATTATGCACATATTCAAGAATTCAAAAAAATGGCACTGTGGGTGTTTCAGAACTGAACTCTCTGGGACTGAATGTTTAGTAGGTTTCGTGTCTATTCCCATGTTCTTCAGAGCAAGCGTGCACTCACGCACTTTTGGGCCAAAGGACGCTCCCAGAGCTTTCAGCTTACCACCCAGGCAAGTGCAGACCACTGCCCTGCCCTGCCTTTGCAACCGAGGCCTCTGGATAAAGTGTCTGTTCACATTAGTCTTGAAGGGGAATGCACTTATTAAAGGGGAAGAAGATAGTAGAATACGGGATCTTGCATGGTGCACTCTGCCAGCGCTTTACTAATTAAACATCAAACAGCCGCGGATCATCCTCCTCCTCCTTCAGTGAACCCAAAAATGATGAAGCCTCGCTCTGTGCTGCATTCAGGAGCTTACCCTTCCTAAACCCGGAGCGCTGCAACACTGCGTGCATCTGATTTTCAACTGAAGTTAATGTCATAATATGATTTTTTTTTTTTTTTTTGCTTTAACTATGATGCTAAAAAACTATAATGTATAGATATGTTTACCATAGATTCCTCAGGATAAAACTAAAGAAAAGAAAATGCAGGTAATCAGGGACTTAATTTGTCTTAAAATGTCTTAAATCCATCCCCTAAAAGTCTTAGAAATGCTACAGACCGTAAATACAGTTTTGTTTTTATTTTCGTGCATTGCATTTTGCAATTAAAAAAAATTGTATTGCAAGTTAGCTTACTGATTTTAAAGAATTTAAAGAATTAACTTTTTCTTTGCCGCTGTGTCACCACAATAGTTGGCATCTCTGTGGTGATGCTCATAAGAGGCATGGACCTGTTTTTCTCTGTAAAGCTGCTTTGTGAAAATGTTTGTTGTAAAAAGCGCTATATAAATAAAGTTTTATTTAATTTAAACCAATTTAACTTCCAAAAAAATTTAAGCATGCTTTTTGTCTTCTCTCTTTCATCTTTCTAAAGCCTCAGCTAAAATACCAATTCCTTCATCCTTCTGTTAGTGGAAGCACTTAAATATGACTAAAATAAACAAGTTCTTCAGTCTTTTCACCTTTTCAGCTGAACACCAAAAGTGCTTTTTTGCCATTTTCATCCAAATATGTTCGACTGCCAAAAATTTGGTGCATCCCTAATATTTTCCCCAAGGAAAGAGGGATTGCCTTGGTCTACGTTCTCCTCTTTTTTGGCCCCATTACAGGCAGTCTCACAGAGCGAGGGATGGGAGCTGAGAGAAGGAGGTTGGCATGACAACGCTTTGGAGTTATCGTGTCCTCCTGTGCATGAATTCCTTAATATCAGGCCAAGTCTGGAAGACATTAAAGTGCGCTGAACTTTATTTATTCATCATAGGAATCATCAAGTCAGCGCCACTGAGGCTCTTGTGGCTAAACTCACGTGTCTTTATGTGTCTTTAATATTTGTACCTTTTGAGAAATGTATTGCTCATGTATCTTTACATTGCAGTGAGTTCTGTTTTAACCCTTTTTTCACTGTCTGACTGTTGACTAACTTAAGGAATTATGTCTTGCAGGTTTCGTGTGACCTGCAATAAGATCATCACGCACAAAATGTTCGACCATGTGGTCCTCGTTATTATCTTCCTCAACTGCATCACCATTGCTATGGAAAGACCCAGGATTGAATCAAGAAGTGCTGTAAGTGTGCATACTCTTTTTTTTAAATATGGATATTTATTTGATGGAGCAGATTAAAAGCCTGGTGTTCACACTAGTAGACAACAGAGTGAACAACAACCAGTCATATTAGATGGAAGTACATAATTAGTAGCCATAATTTGGTGAGAAAAGAAAGTGATGTGGTGACTGAGACACATCAAGTTAATAACTGAGCATTTTTAATCGAGAATTATAAAGTAACATTCTAAACCAATTTGCCAAACAGATTCTTTGGACCAGTACTAGACACTGAGGGCAGAGAATTCATTATTTTGCTTTTGAAACTTCTGGTTTCTAGTACATTGTTGCCTTTGTGCTTTCTCAAAAGACGATCTGTGACAAACTTTGTTGTTGTAAAAAGCACTATATAAACAAATTTTAATTCAAATTTTCTAATTCCTATTCTCATCCGTCTGTTTTTGAACATGAAAGAGTACTGCTGCTGTTTTTGTCTGTAGTTCCTCTTATATAGAAAAAAATATCATGGAAGAAAGTAATGGATAGTTCAATATGTAGCTTGCTAGATTTTCCAGCATGCTAACTGGCTCAAAAAACTTGCAGACTTTTCACCTGCCAGCGTAAACACAGAAAAAGAGCTAACCTAAGAGCCTCACAAACAGCTAACACACGACTTTATTATAGCTTGATAACACCAGGATGTTCTGGTGTTGGTGTCACCTCCACAAAAATTGAGAACAGTTAAATGGACTCTGGGTAAATGTTTTAAATACAGCATCTTTAATTATAGACACAGCCCCTTTTTTGGAAGGTGGTGAGTATAAGTAAATACCCCAACACACAAGTAAAACTCTCTTTTTCTTTAATGGTCCTTTTCTTAAGGTTCATTATCACTTATTGCTATCCAATCGGAAGCTCTATTACAAAGTAAACATCAAGCAACATGTGGTGTTTTTCTTTTTGTTATAGAAAGATGAGTTGAATTACCAGGACAAAAGAATAATTTAACTCTCTAAATGTGTATTTGAATCAGTGTATTTCTCAGGATTGTGCTAACTGTAATTTCCTGCTTACATAATAATGTAATTATTAAAGCTGAACTGCTCCAGGAGGTGTTTTTGGAACGCACCCTTCGCTTCACAAAAGATGCACTGAATTTTGTATTTAATGGTTGTAGCATTTTCTGAGGCTCAGCCTGCTGAGAATTAAAGTTGATTACATGACACATTTGCTAAAAGAATGATTACGCTGGATTGTGCGGACGCAAGTGTGAAAAGATTTCATTTCTTATTCTCGCCTCTTCTTCTCAGACCCAACGGAGAGATCAGCCTGGCTTAAAAGAGTTGCTTCTCATTATCAGTTCTGCTTGTTTACTGCTTGTGACAGTTACCCGTACTCTTGCTTGACACGCTGAGCAGCAGAATAGAGGAGATGAAGGAGAAGGTCAGCAGAATCATGGACATTGTCAGCTAAAAGGGCTTAATATGGCAAGTCGTCTCATTCGTCCCACTGTCAAGATGTCAGGAGTAGATGACAGAATTTTTATGATTGTGTGATTGTGTGTAGAATGAATAATGCTGCTTTAAGTGGAAGACACACTTTTTTTACAGCCTTGTGAAAGATACCATAAATATATGTCACTATTGAGGAAAAACACACTTTGACCAGCTGTCTGATATATGTGTATATGTCAATAAGACATGTGAATATTTCATAATATTCAATATAATAGATTCACAGAGATCGGGTGTTTGATTTGTTGGATCTATTTGGTATGGACAAAGTAGGACAAAATATAAGTTTCTTTTTTATAGAACATGATACCTCATACCTATTCTGTTTAATGATACTATTTACAAATCTGTTTACAACCATTTTATTTAGTCTCAGAATAACATTATTTATTGCAAACTTATTTTGTCAATGTGCTAATCGTCTCTGCTAATCCAAGCAGTGCTTTCCACGATTCTCCCAATTGTGATTTCCCCGAGGGACACTTCCTCAGCTCCTCAGCTGTGCTCCACTGAGGCTGGGCTTATCCAAATTATGCCTATGTGAGCTAGAGTTAGCTGTTAGCGTAGCACCTGTTAGCTTCTCTGGCTTTAGCTTTCTGGTATACTGACATTAAGCTACAGTTCTGTAGACACTGCAAAACTGTGGCTACAACAATAATTAGACAAATATAGTCTGGCAGTGATGTGCATCTTGAGAATCAGAAAGCTCTGCCAGTATCAAATTCACTGTATTCTCCTAAAGGGGCTGTTTTATTTAGCCTGGAAAGACTTTAGCTAATAGGCTGAATGAGTCTCGGTTTTTATGTAACAGTTTCAGGGTTTGAACTTGGTCTGTTTTTTAGCTCTGCTTTACTGATCTTTTAAAGGAGAACACCACAGTGTGTCTACCTTTTGAGTTCTTTCACAGATTAAACTTCAGGAGAGCTCATAAACACAGCCCAAAGTTTAAACGGTTTCTGAAGAGATCTTAGAGATGCAGCTCCACAGGTGAGGGGGATCCACTGTGAGTTCAATTAAAAAGTTGTAGTTGTCAGCTGTCACGGCTGACTGGTACCATATACCAGCGGCAGAAGGAGAGCTGTGATTGATGGAGAATGCGCATGTCGCTGTGGAAGATCACTAAATTAGACCACTGGGAGAATGAAATTCTGCCAAATTGCTGTGAACAGCTTTACAAGTATACATGTGTTTTAAATGTATTTTTGATGTGCGAATAATATGCATAGTGAAATTGCATTTTGTCTGTAAGGGAGCCTATAGATTAGTCTTCCTGCAGGTAGTCAGTAAAATAGGGAAGCATTTAGCAGGCTTGTATTCAGTTGGTTGTACCTCCACGAAAACTAAAATCTTCACAAAATGATGCAGAAAATTATATTTGATATTAGACAGATTTAAACAAATACAACCCAACAATCATTGTAGCCTATCAAATTGATTGATATACTGAAATTGCCTCAGGATCTTTTAATGTAAAAAAAAACAACAAAAAAAACAGTTTTTAACCATTTATCTGTGATAGATAAAACTCTTACTCTTGCGAATATTAACATAACTAGCATCAACCAGCTACAAATCTAACATTTTTACTGTTAATATAAATTAATAGTGTGTATTTAACACTGGCGAATTTACTGTATACCAAATAAAAGGTGTCTATTGTACAGTTTTAATCATACTTACTCTGAGATATATGGGTCATTTGACTGACCATGTTGCATCTGGTCTTCTATAGGTTAAGAGATTATTTGAAAATGTGTATAATGAGAAATTGTTCATTAGGTCTTTCCCATATTTATGGAATTGTTAAGATTTTTGTTATTTAATCCATAAATACAGTTATTTAAGGAGCCCATTTTTCCCCCCTGATGAAAATGTCATTAGCTTTGCCAGGAGAAGGCTTTGCTTTTGCCTGCAACTGACAGTAAGCCAGGGAACCTCAGAAATGGTGGTTTTGATATTTTGATGTTCTTTTCATTAAATTTTTATAATAGCAGAGGAAAACCTCAGCTTTTAACCAGGGTGTTATTTCCAGAGCGGCATGCAGACACAATGCGTAATTTAAATGTGCCTCGCTACATAATGATTAAAACCACAAATACACAGAGTAAAAAATACACTATAATATCATGCACACTTCTTCTTATTGAGCTGTCGAGAACTCTGCTGAAAAGGCTCAGAGGCAAAAAACACAATTTATTCCTAGACACCTCCTGAAATTCATTCCCAGACAAAAGGGGCATTACAGTGAAGTGATGTATTGTATAAATAAATGCACTGGTGGTCAGTGGAGTTATGTGGGTTAAACAGTCCAGGGAATAAATGAAATTGCTTGTATTTCTAAATGTCAAGAGAGCAATAATGTAACCAGCAATGAATAGAGTAGCCTACTCAAATAAATGTATCATTACTTCAATACAATAATGACTCGAGCAGAAGTAACCCTGCAAAAATTAGTAGGAGTGGGAAGTCAGAAAGTCAAAATCAGGTTAATATCCATCCTCTGTGAAATCACAGCGAAGTATCTTGGTACTTTCAGCAAATACAAGAATAGACTGTGTTCTCTCTCCTTTTTTTGAAAGGGGTGTCTAAAAGAAAGTTATAAATACCAATCAGAGATCAGAGATGTGACAAAGCCGTACAGATGTTGCAACAAACCTCCACTTAAATTGGAAATCAAAAAATAAAGGCAAACTGTACCATAAAGAAGTATAATTGGTAAATTGCCCATCTATTGTAAAATAAAAGGCTTATATGTACAGTTAACATTAGCCATTGCCATTTCAGTGTGTAGCCTGAACTATGCATTTTAACTTTATTCCCATTAATACAGCTCAGTTTTAGTTTAATTTTTATCAGATTCTCTTATAAAAGCAGACAAGTAATGTTTTCATATAATTTATTGATGTTTGAAAAAAAAAATAATGTGGTATAATACTATATATAAAAACATGTTTAATGACAAAACTTGTTGATTGATTGCTTAATGTAATACTAATTAGCAACCAGATAACTACCAGATATCTGCAAAATGCAGATTAATAAAGACCTAATCTGAATAATAACGTTTTATGTAGACTTTAATCGTAGATAATAAAGATTTTACCAGCCAATAAAAATAGCCTAATTCTTGTTTCATGACATTTGGCATGTCATTGTTTAACACAAAAAATACCATGAAATCACACAGCCTGGTTAAATGTCTTGCACCAAATGACTGAATGCTGTAATAAAGCAAGTACTCCCTGCTTTTGGCTATAGCATTTTCACACTCATACATAGCTTTATTACACAAAAGGAAATCAAAGTCTGAAATATGCTTTGTTTGGTGTTTTATGAGTGCAAACAATGGAGACATGATATAACAGAATTGCATCTCATCTCATTATTGCCAAACAGATGCAACATTAGTAAGCTGTCATTTTATTAATAGAGAAAATTTTAAATAAAATTATAAATGCAGCTTCAGTTTTCTTTGTGAAAGAGGTTAAGTTCCTGGAAATTAGTAAATGTAAATATTAATTACAAATAAAAATTAAAGGATAGTATCTACACAGCTAGGCATTGTAGCTGAAAGCAAGTAATATAGTCTGTGTGTGTGAGAGAGGACGACCCTTAGAATTCTGTCAGCCAAAAAATGAACTATCAATAAACTATTTCAGATTAGATACACAGCGGTTATATAAATAAGGATTACAGAAGGATCTACAGAAATTTTAGATACTTAGCTTTTCTTTCAAAGGGTAAATGTAAAATAGGCTTTGTCTCTGGGAAAATCCTAGTTCTATTTTATTTGAGCGGGAAAGAGGGGGCGGGCAATTAATAATAAAATAATAATAAATTTAAGTACAAATGCCTTGACCTCAAACATGTCTGTAATGTTGTGAAGTGGCTTTGAAATGAACAGTGGTGACTCAGTTTTATGGCCAGGGAGAATATATAAATCAGAGCAATATAGGCAACATGAAATGAGCCATAAAGTTGTTCCTGCCTCTAAGAGACAACTTGATGAAATGAAATAAGAATGAAGTATTTTGAAAATAAACCTTTGCGGTTTCAGTCAGTGTGATTTGGTGTAGTAAATGATTAGAATGTAGTAGTAGACTGTAAAATGACTCACAGTGGACTTTTGTGGTGTTTATTGGATTGAATTTTATGACCTGTGTCTTACTGTTATGTAATCAGAACATATAATATTTTAGTCGAGGTATGAAGTCATTTGAAGGCCACTTTCCAGCTCAGCCCACTTCACGAGGAGGCTATATGGAAGTGCATACATTTGCATCCATTGCTCTTTCTGGACGCCTCCCTGTTGTCTTGCTAGTTGAGTGATGGGGTTGGGTTTGGCAGATCAGAGCACTGGAGACCTCAAGGCAACTAAATGTACAAATACACTGTATTTGATAGTAAAATACAGTTAATTGTTGTCAATGATGGAACAAAGTTTAAAAAACAAATTCCCATACTTTATCCTTTGCGCCATTTTGAGTTTTAGCCACACCCCATCCAGAATGTACAGGCCCCATATCATGCAGTAGGTGCCTGGAGTCTGCTGCTGGATAAGAGGCAGTCACAGCCGTAAATTTAACGTCATTCTTTCTACATTTCATTCTATTGTTTTTTGCTTTCTTCACAGAAAGTCCAGGTAAGGAGCAGGTCAGGGAGTGAAGCCTCAGTTTCTGCAGAGACGTATGCTTTAAAAGCTACACAGGCAGGGGATTTGGATTGTAAGGACAAATGGAAATGCTGGAAATAGAACAGAATTGTCTTTTATTGTGTGGTAGTTTTGCCCCATACAAAACTGTGGTATTGGAGGGCTTTGAAGGTTGTTGGATAAAGGACTCGAAGGCTTTTCTGACATAGTAATTGTTTTGCAGGAGACAGGAAGGTTTGTTTTCAGTTTATTTTCTCCAGGTCTAATCCATGTAATCCGTTTTTTGCTGTGTGCATTTTTGCCTCTGAGCCACTGTATGGATTGTTCACCTCCCCCTGTAGAAAACGGTTTGACCCTCAGTAAAGCACATAGCTTTCAGGGTCTGTGTTCTGTTTTTTTGTGTAGAGGTTCACTGTCTAAAGGCTGGTTTATACTTCTGTGTCGAGTCAATGTGTTTTTTTACGACATAGCATGTGTGAGTGTCCAATCGAGCGGAGTGCGTTTATACTTTTGAGTGCGTGCGTCCACGTCTTTGCATCACTCTGCAGTTGAAACCGTCAAGGCGGGAGTGTGTGGGCGGCACAGCTGAGCTGACCAATCACATCTGCTGCTGTCCGCGTGGGGGCGCATTCCGCACAACAAAGACATGTTTACAGTCCCTTTTGGTACGTTTATAAGGTGCCTGTAATTCTGCCCACAAAAGTTTCCACTTGCTGCATCCGCACCACTGTATAGATATTAAGAGGAGAATGGTGACTTGTATGGCATAGGCTACAGCTTAGGTTCTATGGCTATGTGTGGGCTACGGCATAGGACTGATGCGGAAGTATAAATTGGCTTTAAGTATATAGTATTTGAAAGTGTTATATGAAGGAATACACCATCATTTCTGTATTATGGTTGTACATTGCACTGCTTTCGTATTGTTTGGTGTTTGTGGCACATTTTGTTCTTTGGTTTCTGAGATGTCAGCACCATTCCAACTAGGGTTGGGCGGTATGACGGTAATATCGTATTCTGCCGTATTAAAACATTTGAACGATATTTTTAAACGAGGACGCTACGTCAAGAATATGTAGTGCCAGGTTTCAGCTCTGTGGTGAATACAGGGCAAAATAGCTCATTCATGTGCATTTATTCCGGCCACAGGAAGGGGGCGCTCATTGAATTGAACATGTCTCTGAAAACGGGTGGGCAAAAAAAACACAGCGCACCTTAGTTGTACATTCAGGTAAAGGATGCCGCAGGATGAACCTCAGAACTCCGGAGATCTTTCACTCCACATAATACTCTATATATGTTGGGTGCAAAACGAAATGAATCAGAAAAAGAAGAAAAGGGGAAGAAGAAGATCCTTCACTCCACTGTGAGCACAGGTTGGAGCTTTATCTTCTGAACGTGTGGGACTTGGACCTCATTTAGCCTGAACACCTGCGCTATTAGCGGTTAGCCTGCTAGCTAACGTTATCGGTCTGTACTGTTAGCATGTTAGCCTGTTAGCTAACGCTATAGACGAGTGCTGTTAGTGGTTAGCCTGTTAGTCAACGTTATCGGTCTGTACTGTTAGCATGTTAGCTAACGTTATCAATCTGTGCTGTTAGCGGTAACCCTTTTAGCTAACCTTATTGATCTGTGGTGTTAGCGGTTAGCTTGTAAGCTAACCTTATTGGTCTGTGGTATTAGCGGTTAGCCGGTTTGTTATAGTTATCGGTCTGTAATGTACTGTTAGCGACTAGCCTGCTGTTAGCTACCTAGCTTAGACTCCGGTTAGTTAGTTATAAACAGCTGTACCGAGTTCTGTGTAACTGTGTCAGTTAATTGAATTAGAGCCTGATTTAGCAAGTGAGCTTTAGAGCCAACACCATCACAGGACTCGAAGTCGTGAAGTCCTCCGATTAGCGGTGCTTGCCAACCATGTTTTAATGAGACAGAGTTGAACATTTACTGTATGACTGACTTAATGTGTGACTAGCTTAATGTGTGTAGTGTTTACGTAGTTTGTAAACAAAATTAATATTATTCTTGATATTTTTTAGTTTAATAATAACCCATATTTTGATAGTATTGTAGCTACGTCTGGTTGTGTGAACCTTGATCCACAATTTAATGTTTATACCGGGAATATGTAGTAGACAGTACAGTGGGTAATTATCATGACCGGCAGTATCTGGTTAGAAATGTCTGTGTAAGCAGACAAGCGACTCACAACCACAGTCAATGCAGAAGGTACCAGACACAAACCAGTAGAAAGTTGGTTAGCTCCCCATGTGACATGATAAAGGGGACACAGTAACTAATTAGTGTTCCAAAACAATTGAATGATTATTTTAATACTAAATACTACGTAGTACGTAATAATAATAGAGATAGAATCATTCAGAATAAGTGGTGTTAGATCTTACAGTGCAGTGTTGGTACAGTATGTTCTTCCCTTACTCAGCTGTAATGCATTTTTCATTACTGCAGTAGTTTCCATTAGTGTATAGTAAGCTGCAACAAATGCTGTAAGCCTGACATGATGTCAATGGATGAAAGTAAAATCCTTGACAGCAAGAAGATCTCTCTCTCTCTCTCTTTCTTTTCCTATCTCTCTCTCTCTCTCTCCCCCTCCCCATCTCTCTCTCTCTCTCCCTCTCTCACTATCTCTCTCTCTCTTCCTCTCTCTTTCTCTCTCTCTCTACTTGAATTTTAGGACTTTTTTCAACTTTAATGTGATCTCTATTCATATGTCAGTCACACCTGTGTGACATAGCCTCTTTGTAGGTACATGTACCATGTGGTTTGGATATTTAATTTGACTATTTTTAATATTATTTTGGATATTAACAAATTCCATCAGACTCCCCACCTGAGCCCCTCGTCATGGCTAGGTGTTTTTCAGCTTTTCGAGTGAGATTTTTTTAGGACCTAAACTAATGAGAAATGAATGAGGAGGAGGCAGAGGGGAGTTGTTGCAACATTTGATAAGCACCTCTTGCTGTGTGTGTGTGTATGTCTTTGTGTGTGTGTGTGTGTGTGTGTGTGTGTGTGTGTATGTGTGTGTGTGTGTGTGTGTGTGTGTGTGTGTGTGTGTGTGTGAGGCACAGGGTTTGGATGTTTAAAAGCATTTACAGAGTGAGAGCAGAGCAAGTGACATTCTTTGTTTACAGATCCTGCAGTGAAACTCTGGCATGCTCTTCCTCATTCATAGACTGAACAAACACACATTGATCAAGCATAACATTATGACCACCTTTATGTTTTTGCACCCATTATTTATTTTTCTGCTCATCTGATCATATAGGAGAGCACATTCTAGTCGTTTAGTATTATTACAGACTGTAGTGCAGTGACTGTTTCCCTGCCTACTTTATTATCTTCCTTTCACCCAATGCTCAGGACCACCACAGATCAGGTATTATTTGGAGGATGGGTCATTTGCAGTGAGACTGACAAGGTGGTGTTGTGATGGTACGAATGAATCAGACACAGCAGTGCTGTTGGAGTAAACACCTTAGTGTCACTGCTGGGTTGAGAACAGTTCACCAACAGCATCCTGTGACGACTGTTTAGGTCTAAAGGATGACCAGCACAACAACAGCACAACATGAGCTGCTGTCCCAGACTTTACATCTACATGGTGGAGAAGCTAGGTAGGAGTGTTTAATAGAGTGGACACAGTGTTTAGAAACTAAAAAAAAGCACACTACTGTGCCTGATCAACTCTTATTAGAACAACACACAAACACTAACACAAAGACTAAAGTTTCTAATTCTAGAACTACGTAGGGCTCCTATATTCTCAGTGGAGCTGAAAAAGTAGAAAATGTTTTTAGAAATAATGCTTGACTAGTCTATATATAGCCATGCACACGTCAACAGAGAATAAAAACATAGGTTTTCAAAAAAAAAAATAGCTGTGATGTCACCACCAAACTCTCTCATGACTGCAGTGTACGTATTTATGCTCTGACGGACCACAGTTACGAAGTAGGGGGTCATGGGAAACACAGTCCTGAGGTCTCGTGGCCCATAACAAAGGAGCAGCAGAATAAATAAGCAGGAGGGAACGTGTTCTCCACATTCCGGACGAAATGCTTGTTTTCATTCCCTGATCCTTGTTTAAAGTACCAAAGCTCTTTGCTCATCCCATCTCTTTACATGTGCTATCCTTCGCTATGGCCCCCAGGTCCTGTGCCAAGTTTGTGACAGCGGTGATAAAGGGCTTTGTAAGCACACATGCTGCTGGCACAGTCAGCTTCTCCACCATCAGCTTCATATTTACATAGAAACCTTTAACATAGGCCGGACAGAAGGCACGTTCATCTGAGACCCTCCGTCTCTGGAGAGGAGAGCCATTACTGTAAGCCTGTGGCTTAGTGTTGATGCTAACTGAAGCTTTGAGGAATTCCAGCATCTGGCTATCAGCTAGCTAGCGGAGCGTGGACGTCAAGCTCGCCTCCCAGCTGCACTACCACACCATTATCCAATACAAAACAGAACTGGTAATAGCGGAAACCTTGGGAAGGCCTTGCACAGCTGTGTAAGTTTCATACATCACACCTATAACCCCCCCAATCCTCCCATTCCCCCCCTTTTTTATCAGCTTCTACACAGACCCACCCGTACAGAGAGCTCATTAGAACTGAGGGGGCTGCAGCTCTGGTAATGGGACTGCAGCTCTGGTAATGGGACTGCAGCTCTGGTAATGGGACTGCAGCTCTGGTAATGGAGCTTTGTTAACAGTGGTGAGAGAGAGAGACTGTCAGGGACTGAAAGAGGAGCACACAATCCCAGTTTAGGCCAGAGAGGTGGAAACGACAGCACCTGGTGCGTGGGACGGCTGTGTGGCAGAAGGACACAAACAGAGGAACAGAGAGAGAGATTTGACAATTGCAGGGAGGAGCCAGCAGACTCTGTGTTGCCAGTGTCATTTTAAATGCTGTTTGCAAGAATCTTACCTCCATTAGCTGTTTTTACTTTGGATTTTGTTCTTTTTTGGGTTTTATTCTTTCTTTGGTGTTTTTTCTTTTCTTTTCCGGCATGCAGTTATGTCTCAAGCTGATTCAGAAATGATTATAGGTATGAAAGCATTAAACTGCTTCCTTCTCTGCCTTATGAAAAGGTTATTAGATACTACATTTGGGTAGTGTACCTCTTGGTGAGAGATCACTGACTGAATATTTTGCCCAGCTGACAGACTTAGAAAGGGGTTCATCATTGGACTGAATGAAACAGAATAGATTTATCACAGATTGTCCACCACTTAGGATTGTCATGAACGAGAAACCTGAACTACTTTGTATAATGATGGTTCTGTGCATGATAAAAGTGACATACAAAGATCCTCAAATGATGCTCCTATTGTCTGCTATTATTATTATATTTGTGGTGATAGAAACCAGTAATCACAATAATTTAAACATAAATACAGTTATTACGGTATTTAATGCTTGTAATGACCCTTTTTCTCCATGTGTTTTGAGAGTTTTATTTATGATGTTGATTGGATTCAGAGTCTGGCAAATCCTGGTAAAACTAAAATAGCAAGTGTCATATTTTAGCTTTGGCTTATCGATTGCATCTCCAGTAAGGGAAAATTGCGTCAACCTGATTTTTCCACCAACCTGTTTCTCTCATCAAGAAACAAGTTCAGATTTTTTTTTCTCCTGTCTGATTCATGACATGCTCTGTTTAGCAAACTGGAAATGAGAACCAACTATTATCTCACTTAGGAGTGGGGATCCTTCAGTCATTACCCACTGAGGTATCTAGCATTACCCACTGAGACTGATGAAACGTGTCTCACGCAGTGACTGTGTGTGTGTTTGTGTGTGTGTTTGTGTATCGGTGAGATGTTAATGTTTGTGGAGTACTCTATGCGTGGGCAGAGTCACAGTTCCATAGATGACTTCACAGGAGGCACCTCTAATGTGCTATGCGACGTACACACACACACACACACACACACACACACACACACTAAAGACTGCGTTGTCTCTGATCCTGCACTGACTCAGCCGTCACTTTCCCTCCTTGTCTGACTCTCTCCACAGGAGCGCATCTTCCTGACGCTGTCCAACTACATCTTCACTGCCATCTTCGTGACTGAAATGACAATAAAGGTAGGTGACGGCGTTGGCATTTGGCGCTCTGTTTGACAGGGGGTAAACGAACTCCGCCCGGGTTCAGCACATTAAATAGAAGTGGTTCAACTTAATTTCCACAATACATTTGTATCCTATTCTTCTTTAAATGCTTCCTTTTTTGATACACAGAGGGCTCACTGATTATCGACTATGTCACAACCAACAAAATATCGAATTATCAGTTTTTTCCAATATAGTTCAGCCTTTATATCAAAGTTCAAAGCAATGCAACACCTGTGCTTTGACCCTAGCTTGCTATGCTGGCTCTTGACTTAAGTCGAGACCCATTCCAGAGTCTGTAGGCGTGAAATTTCCGTAAAGACAAATCCATCAGGCGTCCATTCAATTCTAGACGTCACACCTGTTAGTACTACGAAAAAAGGATCGTCTGCCAGATATTCAAATGACCAGCATTGAAATGGAGGAGCATGCGGAGACCTCTCAGGAGAAGACGGGAAAGTTCACAGGTGTCACTCACCCAGGTCTAGGGTTTCTATTCTGAGGCCCTGCTATATGCCAGGTCACACCCACTCAGGAGATTTTAAAATGAAAATCATGCGAGAGAATAATCATACGCGCTGGAGGTTAATTAACGCAGCCTGACAGAAAGTTTCTGGGGAGGCCAGAGATGAGAGGGTGCCGAAACTTCTGCCTTTTTTTAGGTGCGTGACGTGCCTTTGTTCAGATAAGGGTTTGATCATAGTGCTGTTTGATATGTTCACACCCCACATCATTAGGAGCCTGGCGTTCTACCCAAGCACCTGAGGAGATGATCCTGATTTGATTCTGATTTGTTATTTTTGTCTCTTTTCAAGCTCCTCTTGCAGAAGTGCATTCAGCTGCCTCATGTGATCGAATGTACCTGCTGCACCGTTTAAGGTGGACCTGTAATTTTAGCTAGCTAGCTGCCGGGATGTACTACTTGCAATTTTTTTTTAAATGTTTGTTATAAAGAAAAGGGCCATAACACAAATAAAACTACATTAAACTGAGATAATGCTGGGGTTATCATATTTTTAACCAAGCGATTTCCCATAACCCTCCATTTGATTGGAGTTTGCTATTGAAAAATCTCAGTTTGGAGGGACATATAGTCCTAATAGGGACCCCCTGCCCATAGGTGTTTAAAATAGAGGGTTAGTGCTCATTCCAAATTAGAAAAAAAAATCTGTTCTAAGATGTACTTATGTACTAGATATACTTGTGTTTATTTTCTGCTCTATATAATGTATTATTGTGTTACTAATGAGCAAGTATTTGTGTGTGTGTGTGTGTGTGTGTGTGTGTGATGAAGGTGGTGGCCCTTGGTTGGTGTTTTGGGGAAAAGTGCTACCTGAAGAGCAGCTGGAACATTCTGGACGGCATGCTGGTGATGATCTCCGTTATCGACATCCTGGTGTCTCTGATCTCCAACAGTGGCACTAAAATTCTTGGCATGCTGCGAGTGCTGAGGCTCCTGAGGACCCTGCGGCCCCTCCGGTACAGTGACCTACAAATTCATCTTTTCTGTACACTTTAACAATTCACCACAAGCTTCATTCCTTCTGTCTTTACACAAAGGTAGAGAGGGACAGACAGATAGGCAGGCAGACAGAGCCTTCCTACAGTAACTGAGGTCGACTAGCCAGGATTTTATATTCAGGGTTTTATTTGAAGGAAAACCCACCCCCTCTCCCATAATCCACCTGTAAAACCTACCTTCTCTCTTTCTATCCCTATTGGATTACTGTGATATCGCTTAGGTCTGTTTTTAAAATTCCACCCATATGTGAGACTTACACGGCAAGCTGGGTTTATCAGAGTTGCAGATTTACAGATTTACAGCTTATAGAAAGCTTGTGCTCTCTATATAAACAACAAATGTCAGTCTAATTACAATATACAAGATACAGCTGGTCAGATTTAGGAGAATTAGGGATGCACTGAAATTTCTGCAAACAAAATAATATAAGTAAAGGCCCAATTAATTTGTTCTAAACAATGATTTTTTTTCCCACTCTTTGATGTGTCTGTAACTGCCTTCTGGTATTCTGAGGGATTCTGAGTGTATTCTGTGTAATGCATATATTATATATCTAACAGCATAACGTATCCTAAACTTTCTATCTGCATGGTGCCCTCAACCTGTCCTCAACTATCAGAGAGTAATCCAGCTGGAAAAGCAGTTATCATCTCAGCTACCTTGCCCGTATGTCCTTGGTCCTTGTGTTTAAAGACTGAATTAGCACAGTTAGTACATAAATTGGTGTGTGTAGATTAATATTTATTTGCTGCAACAGTGCTTTTTTTGCAATAAATCTTATACAGTTGGAAAGCATGTTATTTTTCATTTTAAATGGAGCCACATGTGGAAGGAACATGCATTTGTGAGATGAGTATGTGGGTTGCGCCCTTAAAAAAATGACCAAATTCTCTCTGCAAATGTCAATTAGCTAATTCTGTCATTGACTTGTTTCGTGGACTTCAATTCAGAGATGATACTGGGGATCACTCCAAATAATGCCCAAATAATTGCCCTATGAACAGGCTCTATCCAGATCCAATGTGGCATGCTGATTCTTGGAGCAGACACCTCCTGACCACTGTAGCAGAGCACATGCTCACCTGGGGGTACCAGAAGCTCAAAACTTGTGTCAATAGCTACAGCAAAATAAGCTGTTTGGCAATGGCTGATAAGATTTGGCATTTTTTTTATGGGGGCAACGTACATACTAAGCTCCACTGCTTATCTGACAAATGCATGTTCTTTACAAATGTGGAAGCATTTGATAGCATTGTTATAACAGAAATATTTGATGACACCAATTTTCTTATTTTTTTGTGTTATGTTTACTTCTGCGTTAAGTCTACAAAATAGCCTAAGGAAGTGGCTTATGCTATTGTGAGCGTTTATAAGTGTGTGTAAGTGGGAACATGAGTCTATGAGGCGGGCTATATTATTTTTATTGTCTCCCTGTGTAGGATGGTGAGGATGTATTACTTATAGATGTTTTTTTAGATCACATCCATCTATGAGAATTTTTTGTCTCCCCCTGTAGAGGGCAGTGAGTTTAGATGGAAGGATTGAGTTTTTTTTTTTTTTTTTTTTTTTTTTTTTTTTTTTTTTTAAACCTCTGTAAGAACTGGTTTATGGACTAGATATCTGATGTTATGGGTCCAGGTGAGGTACTTAGCTTTTTTGGCTTTCTTTATCTCTAAACCATTGATGTACAGTAAAATAGGGTCACCACAGGCCCTCTTGAAATCTTGAACAACTATCTCTACCTCCTCTCTATATGCTGATTTAACAAAGTTTCTGTTATATATTTGGTGCACCACTATCAGTAATCTACCACATCAATACATTTCTGTGGCATTACATTGCAAAATACACTGACGTGCCAAAAAAGTCAGGAATAGCAGTATAAAAACTAATAATGAAGTGTTACCTCAGAGGACAGCTTAGGAATGCGCACACCTGTGTAAGTTGTGAGGTCTTATCTTATGAATGAGGTTGAACACCTTTAAGAGATTCCATTTCCAAAGCTGTGTAGGGACAGGAGGCCACACGTATCTCACAGGTCAGTGCAGAGTGACTGTGACTCTTTCACCAGTGCATTAATAAAAGTCCACCAACCAAAAATGTCCTGTCGGTAGAAACTGATCACTAATAGAAGACTGCTGGAGAGATGATTTGTGATGATTTGTGCATTAACAGATGCATAACAAGCAGTGCTAGTAGTTCTAAATGAAACAAAAAAAACGTTATTGGGACTTGGCACATGCTAATATTTACATATTTATACATTATTACTTTCATGAATTTCACATGTAATTTAAATCTTTAGTCATAAACAATTAATTCAGGCCAGTGAAATGCTGCATGTGCAGAACGTCCAATATTCTATAGCACATAGTCATTAATGAGTAAACATGAAAGCACTTGAAAGCATTTGCTAAAGAAGGGCAAGGAAATTTTGCCAATCCTGTGTTTGTTTACTGGGAAAAGGAGATAAACACTTTGATCTCCTGTCTAGGAAAGTAGGTGATGCTGTATCTTGCAGTGTGTGCACGTGGATATATATGTGTGCAAGCCTCATGCCACTGCTCTTGTTAAAATAAATAAATAAATAAAATAAATCTCCTGATGCCTCCCTAGCTCTGAAATAGCTGAAATATTTATCTTGTATTCAGGAGCAGCTCAAAAATCAAATATTCTTCTTTACTGCAGAATTTGGCTGCAAAAATCATTTAGTTGATCGATCTCCTAATTACTCATTTATCATTGTTCTCCAGTGGTCTGAGTCTTCTTATTCTGGATTCTCTAAGCACCAACAGCTTTAAATTATCTTATGATCAGAGTTGTAAATCTGAGCAAAACCTTGGGGGCATAAAGTAACTTTATCTTATTCACTCATTGCTCATGTTGAAAGAAAGATAAATATAATAGTATATAATAAATATATACTGACATGTGCTTATCATTCTGTGATACTGACACTCTGCAGCTGGTAGAGAGTTGGGCAAGTTGGACTAGAAGTTTGTAGGAGCTCCAAAAAGAAAAAACAGCCCACATGCATTAACAGGGTGGATAGATGTATTTTTGATGAAGGTCTCAGCTTTAGAAGGTGAATCTTTTGCTGTGGTAGGGCCCTGAAATTCACAGTGTGGAGAAACATTGACAGAATTGCAAAACGAAAAACGTAAAAAATGTAGTTTTTTAAAAACTTATTTTTATTTATTTATTTTTTTTTTTTATAAAGCATCTGAGCTTATTATGCAAGCATGTACATCACAGTGTGTTGTGTGGATATAATGTTGCGGAGACTTGCTTGAGATGTGTCAGTAGTATTGAAAATGCAGTGTTAACTGCAAAATTTAGACCTCAACAGAAGTTCATTATGATTCTTTCATGATGAAAGGCTGTCAGATTCACTTGCTCTTGTTTTTGGCATACAAGAATGCCGTTTGTAGAAAATCCATGCTTAACATGTTAACAACACATTATTGCCTGTGCTACGCCGAGTAATTTTACTGATATTCCTAATAAATATGTAGTTTACAAGAAACGTTTTTCCATAGGGTGCATTTAGCATTTAATTTTTGGTTTCATACATTCATTGCAGGTGTACTTTATTCATTTTCGAATGGTGCGCTCCAAAGCTATGACCGTTTTTACCACCTGTGGAAAAGCTGCTACATTAAACTACAGATTTTCTGATGTGCATTTTTTCCTTAAAGTGTTTCTTTAAAGAAAAATCTTGAGGCTGGATATTTGGGACCTACTATAAAAAGGAGCATGAGTGAAAGAAATGTCTGTGAGGACCTCAGCAATAGAGACAAGTGCTGAGTGAGTTTAATGTAGATTTACAGCTGACTCCACTGATGATCCAGCTGATCTCAACACTGACACTGTGTTAATTAAGCTTACATACATTCTCTCTAATCCTACAGCCATTAAGAATCATGCTCACATTATCGCTTCACTCCCTCCACATCTCTCTGATGCTCTCTCCCTCATTTCTCTATTTCTCATTTCTTCCTTCTCTCTCCCTCTTTCTTAGTTTATTGCAGATCTGTTCAACTCAACTAGCTTTTCTGGCATGAAATGTAATTTACAGTGAAAAAGTGTTTTGGACACCTTGCAAAATCAGACAATGAATTTATTCCACAGGTTCTACGACAAATAAATCAGGGAAATGTGAGGGCCACTCCAAAAGCTTTAGATTGTGCTTTTGAGGAATATCATCCTTTTTTGTTGGTATTATGTCCAATCTATGAAATGCATTTAATATTCTTTGCTGATTGTGACCAAAGACTTTAATTTTGGCTTAATCAGTCCACAGCAATTGTTTCTGAAACTCGTCCGGCTTGTCTGGATGTAATTTTGCATACTTTACTTGCAACTTCATCACAAAACTCAAGGGTTACCATTTTCTTCTTTTGAGACAATGACGTTCTTATGAGGGTTTGGATTTGCCTTAGTTACCAACACATATTTTGACATTTTTTTTTTTTTTTGGTACTTCACAGTTAACTTTGACTTCAACCATTCACCTGGACAGCCAATTTTAAAATAACAGTCTACACTGTAGAAAGTGTAAACCAAAAATGCTGTGGTACTTTTTAGCCTTTTTACTGCTGTATGGGCATCAATCATTTTTTATTTCATTTTTTTTACTCTGAATATATTGAATTGTAACGGCTGTATCATATAGACAAGTTCCTGCCAAGTTCCTGCCAATACACAGCCTGACCATGCAGTGTGTTTATTTTATAGTGTTTTATCTTAAGATATTTTGGATTTTGTCGCATTATAACACTGTCTGTCTCAGCCTAAATTCTGGATTATGTAAGGTGGAATAATGAGCAGTGTGTGTGTGTGTGTGTGTGTACCCGGTTATATGTAGGGACCCAGTTCCCTGTCGAACAGGGCCGATTCCCTGGAGAAAAGAAGCTGTGTGAATTAAACATGAAGCGGGCTGTGTTTCCTGCTCCAGCTCTGGAGCGTTTACATTACAAAGGTAGCCTATTCTCACGCTGTGCTTCAGCCAGCTGCCCGAGCGCTGCGCTTCAGAGCGTTTTACAGCCTGAGCGCCGGCCTCGGCATCACTGAACACCTCTCAAACTTTCACTCCACTCTAGATCCTTTCTTCAGTCTGCGGCTCGTATGGTAATGCACTCCACCGCTGAGTCCAAGGTAAAAAGTCTAACAAAAGACAAAGAGTCGTAAAAAACAGCTCTGCTGCGTGAGCCTCAGCTGCCCCAGAAAGATGCAGGCTGCAGGGAGGGTTGCTGGGTAATTTGGACCACATGTGCATATGCATGTGGATTGCTTGGGTGATGTAGGTTCAAGGTAAGCTTACCGGTAGTTACGCTGAGAGAGAAAAAGAATGTGTGTATTAGTGTGTGTATATATGTGTGTGTTGTAAGATAGGCTAGCAGAAGTGTTTTCATGTGTGTGTGCTTGTGTACGTCTCATCAGGAATATTAATGATGTCATTACAGTGGAGCAGTGGGATGTGTGTGTGTGTGCCTGTTTGTTCTGCAGACAGGATGATTTATCTGATATGTTAAGGGAAGCACACACTCCGCCCGCATTCATTCATCAGCCCTACTGACCCCCAGGTTAAGCCTCTCTTGCAGTTATCGTGCATGCCACCAGCAGAACTAAATCAGTCTTAAATAGATGTCCACGTGCCAACTTTCATTCTTCTTCAATCTTTTCCCCTCAGCCTTGCACAGCTCCTCCAATGCACATATTGTTGCACTACAACTTGCACTGTGCCATGCAGATGTTTCAAAACTATTAACATGCTTTACTTAGGTAGAAGTATAGATATTAAGGTTTAAAAATACTTCTGTAGAAGTTGAAGTATCAACTCGAGATTTTTACTCAAGTAAAAGTGTGAAAGTACTGGGTTCAAAACTACTCAAAAGTGCCATTAAGGACAAAAGCTTGGGCTGAGCCATAGACGCCTGCAGCCAACTTTCCTTTCTGTCAAAATACTTCTCCATTTTTGCTGTTTTTGACTTTTTGAAGTAAAATCTGGAAGTTCTACTTTATAGCAAAAATTCATGATGAATGGACCAGTAGAAATGCTCCAAAAATGCATTAATTTCCATTAAAAGTTAAGTTTGAGGTTTTTTTTTTTTTTTTCCCCATCTCCTCAAAAGCAGTCCTTCTATCTAAATGCAACAGTGACAATATATAGCTCCATATTGACAGCATTTCAGTAATAAGGCAGACTTTAAAATCATAATTCTCGTTATTACGCTTTAATGCTGTCTTGGACAAAGCACAGTTTGACCTCTTCAATCCTCTCAACATATGATGTAAATATCCTGCGGCCATCCACTGCTTTATTAATGCTTGTCCTCGTTAATCCTCGCATTAATTATGAGTGAATGTTCTCAGAGCTGGCCCAGTCTCGGATTCATTTGTTAAGCTAATTTAGCCATGGATGGCCTGAAATCAGTTGTTTTGTTTTGTGTGCTTGGTGTAATTACAGTAACCTAGAGGAATGGCTACAAAGGGTTTTCCATTTTTCCTGGTTAATTACACCAGGCAGGAAGTACAGCACCACAGATAGACGTGTTTGGACAGATATGAAGGCTCTGATGGAAATATTTTGGAAGGTTAGAAACAAAATGAAACATCAGGGGAAAATAATCGACAAATTATTCTGATGATTTGAGTTGTCAGACTTGATTTAGGCTCCGTTTCTTACAGTAAGAGAGGTGTGTGTGTGTGTGTGTGTGTGTGTGTGTGTGTCTGTCTGTCAGTCTGCAGAAACACCAGCTTTTCATGAATGTTCCCCTGTGTAAAAGAGGCCACACTCAGCTCTCTATCCATCTCTCTCTCTCTCTCTCTCTCTCTCTCTCTCTCACACTTTCTCTAGCCTTCCCTTGTAATCTGTTTATCTCTTCTCTTCTTTTTGTGCTCACAGTTTTGTCTTCTTTTCACTCTCTTTTTCTCTCCCACACACTTCCTTTCTTAATTCTTTTCTTTCCTGTTTAAAGGTCTGTATTGCCATCATAATTCTTATTTTCTCTTACAGTCTCTCTCTTTTTTAAGCTCTCTCTCCATCTTTCTGTCTCTTAAACTGTCTATAACTTTCTGTCTATTATTTACTTCTCTCTCTTGTGCTCTCCCTTCTCCTTGCTCTCTCTCTTTTTCCTTTCTTTTTTTCCCACCCATCTATCCTGCTCTTCCTCTTTAGTGCCTCTCCCCTCTACCATCCCTCTCTCTCCCTCTCTCTCTCTCTATCTCTCCTTCTGCAGCTCAGCATCCTTTAATTACAGGCAGATAAAGGTGCGTCTCTGTGCTCTGGGAACAAGTAGCTCCTCCATGCTCTACTTGTCGTTCTTTCAGTGTGTGTTCTTTCAGAAAATAGACGCTGTGCATATGCCAGATGAAGCCTGAATCCACTGCGTAATGCCAGTGCTGCTCCACGAGTCACAGCAGAGGCAGGGTGGCTGTGGAGAACTGTGTGTGCTGACTCAAATTGAAGAGAATTTGTGTCTCATCAGGCTTCAGTGGTTTCTCCTCAGAGACGGCTTCCCCCGGCCTTTTACAAACAACTGCCTCCTCTGCTGAGTAACCCCCGTCTGCTGCACGTTACTGTGTGTTTGTTTCAGCTGTGCTGACGTCATATTAGGCTGCACTTGCTGCACAGTATTGCACATACAGCTCCAGTTCTATACAGTAAATGTCAAGCGTTCAGTGTTTTTCAGCAGTAGCACACTCAACCATATATATATATACTCTTTACCCCTTCACATATTGGTTGTTTTCCAGCTGGTTGTTTGAGCTGTACAGAACTAGGATAATAATGTAAGCTGATTTAACTTCCTCTTAGTTTACCAAAAGTCTGCTGCTTTTCTGTGAGTAGAATTTCAAGTCACATTGTGGCACACAGGAATAAGGACCTATTCTCCCCTACATATGTTTTATAGCTGAAACACTATATTTAGTTGCTTTAAATGTGAGTAAACTTATTTTTAGCATTGGGTGGCTCTTTGATACTCTGGATTAAGCCCTGCGTTAACATGTCAGTCACTGATGTCCACCAACCTTATTAATAGAAGACAGACTTTTTTTTTTTTTTACGGTATACCTTCACCAGTAGCATACCATCCTAACCTGGCTAGGAAGTATGGTTTGGGAAAGACCACATTGTACGTAGTTAGGTGACCTTGTGAGTGAGCTTGAACACATTTTCGAAGTTGTTAGGCCATTTACCTTTCCTTAATCCACAGCACTGTGTGTGTACCGAGAATTCATCATAGAATATTGAATTGTGAGCGGCAGCATCTGGCTAGAATTGTCCATGAAAACCCCAAAGATCTGGAAAAAAAGACCACTTAATGATTGTTTTACCTTGATTTTACCAAATTGAAAACCTTTAGAATGTAATCAAGAGGAATATGGATGATCGCAAGCCATCAAACCAAGCTGAACTGCTTGAATTTTTGCACCAGGAGTGGCATAAAGTTATCCAAAAGCAGTGTGTAAGACTGGTGGAGGGTTATTCCACCAAATATTGATTTCTGATTGATTTCCTAATTTTCTACAGATAAATGCTCTAAATTACAAATTTGTTTTGTTAATTTGGGAGATAAATAAAACAATATTAATTTTACTCAAACATATACCTATAAATAGGAAAATCAGATAAATTGACTCAAAAACTGAAGTGGTCTATTAATTTTTCCAGAGGTGTGTGATTCTCCCGCGGGTAAGTGCATTGTCTTTAGTTCCATGGGCTTTGGCAAAAGTCATGTGACATGATAACCAGTTCCTGTCCTATGACTTTTAGTACTGAACAAATGCATGTGTCATTTAAACAGACTACTGCATATATTCTATTCTATAACCAACAACAGTCAGGCTATAGTAGCTATATTAACTGATATATAAGCTAATTGAATATCAGTCTGTTTCTGTCATTGTGTCAAATTATGCCTTAATCAGAGCAATTTACTAAACATGCAATCACAATCATAAACGAACACTGCACACACTCTCACAATACAGTATGAACCCACACACCCAAAAAGCACATACACACATCTCAGACAACAGTGCCCTCCACTGGTAATGTGAGTAACCACATGGGAAGAGCATCCCTGCTCATGGCTGCTTCATTTAGAAGATTTATTATTTTTTAATTATTTATTTTTAATCAGGTTACACTGCCTTTCCCAGACCGTAGATTAGGAGCACTTGATCCCTGTTGTCCTGATCCCTTTATCATTTCCATCACATATCTGACACTGTCACAGGGAATCTCTAACAGCATCGTATCGACTGAGCTTGAATGTAGATGCCCAGGCTTCCCGGAAAGGTGCAGAGACTCGAGTAAACAAAAGAAATAGAGATTAGACTGTTATAGGAAGTGTCTTGGGCAGCGGTTTCACCCCCCCCCCCCCCCCCCCCCATCCACACAACCACCCCATCACCCCTACCCCCCTCAGTCAGTTTGACTGGATCAGATTTGTCTTCTTAACATGGTCTTTCTCTGGTGTTTAGACACTGATGCAATCACAGAGCACTTCTTAAGGAGATCAAAGCCCGCGATCAGATCAGGCTCTGGCTCAGGGCTCTGCTGGGGAAGCAGAAATTCCTGTCATCAGATGAAGAGAAATGTGGCCTTTATTCTTCACTTTAAGAGGAGGAGCAAACACACTCCAGCTCGTACTGCTGCTGCTGCTGTTTCAGTGCTGTTACTGAGGCGGGGTAATGTGTGGGCAGTATAAAATCAAATATAAGGAAATTTACACAATTATTTTGCATGCTTTATTGTCCTCCTTTCAGCATGTGTAGTGCTGGCATAAGCGGATCAGACACAGCAGTGCTGCTGGAGTTTTTAAACACCTTGGTTTCACTGCTGGACAACATTCTGTAGTATATTGAGCGTTATGTTGGATTGGTGTATTTTACCTGATGTTTTCATCCTCTTTAGTTTTGATTAGTATTAATAATTAGTATTAAAAAGTATTAGTGTTTAAGACCTGTGAGTGAGTGAGTCCTAGTTTGGTGATAGTACTCTCATAAAGTGCAAGAGATCAAAATCGAAAAAGCACTATTAGTGTCAAACGAATCTTTGATAGTCTTCAAACTATTGGACATTTAGAGCAGTTTTTTTTCGGACCAAGAATAAATCTTAACTTAGCAAAAGTCTATGAAATTGTGACCTAGAGTATTTAAGTAATTGAGCCCTTCAAATAAACAATAATATAAGGACCGTTTTGCTCTTTTCGATGAAATCAGTAATTCTTTCTTTTTGTAAAGTATTTTGACTTACATTTCTTTACTCATGAATGCATTTAAAATAAAATAATAAGGCAAACATAATAACTGATTAGTCCCAAAAGGGTTAAATGGTCGAAATGTGGTTATTCATCGGAAGGATTCAATTACTTCTACAGTATTTTACTTAATACCTATTATTACATTCAGTAAAACAGGAGCAGGTATGCTCTCAGCATCATCAGGATGAACCCGCACGCTCCTTGGGCGAAACTTGGAAGTTGGGTGAAATCTTGGACAGCTGCAGGTCCCATAAAAGGTTATTTGGAGCTAAGCCATAGAAGAACCACTTTTGCTTTCCCAAAGAAGCTTTTTTGGATGTCACTTGTGTTCATGCATTTTTGTAAATGAATCCTGTGATTGTGAATGACCTCTAAGTTTAAAGAGCCTCCACTATACTGTAAAAAGTTTATAGTCAGGCCACCTTTATATTTATCAAGTTTTTAGGGGTTTGTTTTTTTACTTAAAATAGTGTAGTTAAAAGTTTTTCCTTACATTTTACATTTTACAACTTGTATTCTGTGTTAAGAGTTAAATTCAGGGCAAGGAATGTCATGATCTGTATAGAAATGCAAAATATCTATTCAGTCTGTCCATCTATTCATTATTTTTTGTTCTGTAATTGGACATAATAGGGAGAATTGAGCTGTGGGCAGTGCAACTGTGTTTTCTGAAATAATTGTGCTCCATCTAACCTTTAGGATCAGTTGGGGGATTTGGCAGGTGATGATCTTCCAACATCCTGACTTCACTAATGATGCTCTTGTCTTTAAATGTAATATCCTCACAGCAATGCTTAATGCTATCTAGTCTGAAGTCTTCCCTGGACAGTAGAGACAGTTACTTAAAAAGAAGCAGGATAAACTATTTTGAATACTCTTTCAGATTAAAACCAGTAAATGAGCAGGCATCTCAGTACTTTTGTGCGTAAATGTAATTTTGTATGATTGCTTATGTCACTTCTTTAGCAGTGGATCAGTAGATCTACAGTAAGAGTGTAGGTTGTAGTTGTAAGTGTTTATATACAATATACAGTTCTGGAAAAAAAAAATGAGAGACCACTTTAGTTTCTGAATCAGTTTCTCTGATTTTGCTATTTATAGGTATATGTTTAAGTAAATTGAACATTGTTGTTTTATTTTAAAAACTAAGAACAACATTTCTCCCAAATTCCAAATAAAAATATTGTCGTTTTTAGCATTTAGCATTTATTTGCAGAACAATGAGAAATGGCTAAAATAACAAAAAAGATGCAGAGCTTTCAGACCTTAAATAATGCAAAGAAAACAAGTTCATATTCATAAAGTTTTAAGAGTTCAGAAATCAATATTTGGTAGAATAACCCTGTTTTTTTATCACAGTTTTCATGAATCTTCATGCATGTTCTCCTCCATCAGTCTTACACACTGCTTTTGGATAACTTTATGCTACTCCTGGTGCAAAAATTAAGGCAGTTCAGCTTGAATGGTTTGATGACTGATCATCCATCTTCCTTTTGATTATATTCTAGAGGTTTTCAATTTGGTAAAATTGAAGAAACTCATCATTTTAGGTGGTCTAATTTTTGTTCAGAGCTGTATGTTAATGTGAACATCTGCATAGGTGTTTCAGTGTTGTTGGGTGTGCTCAACCTCAGGGGTTGACTGCTCTGCTGCTGTGCCAGATGTCCTGCTGTTAATAATAAGGGCCCATCGTTACTGTAATGGTTTAATTAAAACTGTCTCCTGTCTTTGTTGGAGCAGTCAGGTCCTCTGAATTGGCACGGCACGGCGTTAGCTAGCTAGACAGCTAGGTTAAGAAGTCATGTTTTAGCTGTAATTGCCAGACTGCGCGTCTCCTTGAGGTGTGTGTTGAGTGGAAGGGTGATGGAGTGGTGAAGCTGTTGGCAGTAGTGAGGAAGAGAACGCAGTGCAGACCTGTAGAGCTGTTCTCCACTGTCCTGCATTAGCTCACTGATGGAGAGTGGCCGAAGACCAACACTTATCTGAAATGGGATTGAACTTTAGAGGTATTACAAGCCTGTGAAAGGGTCATTGTAACTGTCCTGGATTCTGCATTCTCTCTTTGTTCATGGACTTTCTTTCATCCCAAAATGTGAGGCTTTTGACAGAATTTAAGCCCTCTGTCTTTTGAAGTTTTCCAGTAATATCCAATAAAAGTGGATTTCTTCTGTATTCCAATCCATTTTTGTCTGTCTGTGAAGAATGTAGGTAATCACAATGTTGTATTTTTGACAAAAAAATAACTGAAATCTTTATTAATATTGTACTTTTTACTTCAACACCACGTTTGGCCACGCTCGCCTCAGTTTTTGTGGCTCAAAGGATTTTAGATCCAAATATTACAGACATGAGTATCACAATTCTGTGATACTTCTCAAACTATTAAACATATCTTAGTAAACTTAGTAAAAGTACTTATTTTTCTGGAAGTCCTTCATATGAAGACATTGATTTATAGCAGCACTAGGAAGGATTTTCTTGATTTTTTAAATCTTTTTAAAGAAGTAAAATTACAGCTTGAAACTGCAGTGCTGCATTGAGGTGTAATAGGAGGAATAGCGTGTCTCGTGTCTGTGCCGTAGCTCCTCTGAGCTCAAACCAGACTCTGTACGTTTTCCGATGCGGCCGCGACCAACGCTCGCGAGAACTGCGACCTGCTTTCCAACCTTTAGTTCTAACAGTTCTACAAGGAATACTGGTTCATTCTTTACAAACTAACATACAGACACTCTGGCAGAAGCTGGAAATAGACTGAATATGTCTGTGAAAGCCAGAATACGAGAGAGAAACTAATCCGCCTGAAACATTTATTACACTCTGCAACTGTAGGGGGAGCCCACGAGCACAAAAGCTCAATCCTACCTAGTGGGGCTTTAAGGCTGTGATGCTCAAGTCATGAACATTGTCGATGCTATAAAATAGCCAACATGCTGCTGATATGGCACAAAACCCAAACAAATCAGGCAAGCCATCAACCACACACGTTGCAGCTTGATTTAGGGCGTGTCCGTGTGTCTTTGCTATCATAACGATGGGAAAAGTGCGTCGTGCACGGCTCAAAACACGGAACAAGCATGTACTAATTCTCTTAATTCATTATGAGTGTGATTTGGGTGTGAACATGAATTTAAACCGATCAGTGCATCACTTGCTATTCCTTTTAAGAGTCAGGTGTGTTCTGAATTTGGCGGATTGCTATCTTAACAGCATAGCGCTTCTGCACTTTTCATCAATGTTAGTTTATTTTAGATTCTGTGTTTTGTTGATGTAAAAGTTGGGTTTGTGCTCTGCTCCATGTTCGTGTGTATAACGAGCGAGGGTGTACATGCATTGAGCATGTGCAGCATAGTGTCACACTAAGCCCATTCACACAGGCATAAAAACTGCCTGATCTCATCTGATCTGATCTGATCTGACCATGTTTATGTTTATGTTGCATGGCCAAGAATCAAATGGGATTCGAATGTAGGGCCACATATGAAAGTGACCTAAAATTAATTTATAAGGCTCTAATTTGAATACACTACCATTAATAAGCTTTGAACGTACATATCTAAGGTCTTCTGGTTAGTCCCTCTGAAAAAGATGCCATTTGACTTGTATCCAGCCATCCATTGGATAATTGTATTGTTCTGCTATCATGAAGAGCCTTATTTCCATTAAAGCCAAAAGACTTTTTGATGCTTGAAGATTACCCATGTGACCTTATACAGCTTTACGAATGTATGTAACTTGAACTTGTATATTTCTGTTATGTTCTCATCAGGGTGATCAGCAGGGCTCCAGGGCTCAAACTGGTGGTAGAAACACTGATGTCGTCCCTCAAGCCTATCGGAAACATCGTGGTCATCTGCTGTGCCTTCTTTATCATTTTCGGCATCCTCGGGGTTCAGGTTAGTTACCATTTTTATTAACATTTTATTCTGAGAGGCCACCTTGTTCTAAACCAACATTTAACTGTGTGTTAGTGAGTGCATTTCTAAACTGAGTACAACAGTATTAATTACTGAAGTTCTTCCAGATCATTTATTAATAATTAAAAGTCTGTAGATAATCTGTCAAAATAAAGTGTGACTATAATTTTTGACTATATGGATATTTGCAAAGAAATACGAGAATGCATTTGCGATATAAAAAATGTCACAAAAGGTTTTGCATAGTGATAAAAACTAAACAAAATGTAACTGTTGAGTTAATTATAATTGGCTTCTTTCACATTTGAATCAACTAAAAATTGTTGTGTAGCTTTTATAGGACATGCCAGAAGTCATGGAATACAATGCTACTTCCTGTCCCATAACACGTGGTATGTCAGTATAATTTGAGGTAATTGATCACACTTTAAAGACATGTCAGAATAGATTAGGGTTAAATCATACCCAACATTGGTCCTTATTTCCTTATCTATCTATTTTCCAATATCAATGTAATATCAGATCATTCAAAACACATACATTGTCATGTGAGGCTCCTGTGAATAAGTACAGCATCATAGAGCGTTGAAATAATTTATGTCTGTATCATAAAAGCCCGCAGTCATAAATTCTAAGCCCCCAGTGGGCTTCCTCTACAAGATTTTGTCTAAAGGGTCATTAGACTGAAAAAGGAGCTACATGTAGAGAACACGTGGCTAAGACTCGACACAGAGTAGAATACCTGGGGCCCTAAACCCACCCTTGTGTACGCAGCAGCTGAATGATATGACTGTGATGAAGAATGTTCTGTATCACAATTCCACAGCTCCTCCACACCCACGGGGGAATCTTGCAGCCATTTGTCTTTAGTGCCACTAATGAAAAATGACGCTCTCATTTCTACACCATGTAACATATGTAAAAATGGCTTTGTCCTTCTCTTTTTTTTTTGCTAATGTTATACACACTTTAAAATAGATGTGTCTAAAGCGCTCTTTGGAACAACGCCATAGAGGAACCACCTTTAGCAACTAATCTGCTGCATCTGTAGAGTGTAGAGAAGAACAGGAAAGAGCCTTTTTTCTGTGTAGCCTCGAAACAAACGTTAGGTTATGAATATAACCCCTGTTCCCTGAAGGAGAGGAACGAGGTACAACACATAATGTATGGGATATCACGCCCTTGCGTGTCTGGCTGAAGACACCTTTAATCACGCCTAAAAGGCAGATGATGCATAGTGACGAGGGCAGGAGGGCCCGCCCCCTGCATATAACCCCACGTCACCAGCATCACTCCTCAGTTCAAGATGCTGCTCTTCACTGAGCTAACAGCGAAGCGGGGCAACCTGTGTTGTACCTCGTTCCTCTCCTTCAGGGAACAGGGGTTATATTCATAACCTAACGTTCCCTTTCAGTCGATTCACTCGGTACAACACATAATGTATGGGACCTATATACACGCCCCGCGGAGCAGACACCGAACCAAGCGGGCACACTAGAGCACCCCAGACCCCGAAGAAAGAACAGCATGAGCTACTGAAGGGGCCACCACATCTAGGCGATAGAAGCGCACAAAAGTATGAGGTGATGCCCAGCTGGCAGCAGCGCAAATGTCTTTAACGGAGACACCCTTAAAAAGGGCCCACGATGCAGCCATTCCCCTAGTAGAATGAGCCCTCACCCCCACAGGCAACTCCAGACCCTTGCTGTTATAAGCTAATGCAATAGCTTCCACAACCCAGTGAGAGAGACGCTGCTTAGACAGAGCCCTGCCACGAACTGGGTTGGCAAAACAGACAAAAAGCTGGTCACACCCACGGAAAGCCTGAGTACGATCAATGTATGTACGCAGTGCACGCACAGGGCAGAGCGTGTGCATTTTTTGCTGCTCCTCAGAAGCAAATGGAGGATGAGAGAAAGAATTAAGCTCAAAGGCTAGTGAACTATAAGACATAGGCAGCACCTTTGGCACATACGCTGCATTAGGGCGTAATGTAACCTTGAAGTCCCCTGGTGCAAACTGGGTACATGAGGGGTGCACTGACAGAGCATGAAGATCACCCACACGCTTAGCAGAGGCTAAAGCAAGCAGCAGAGCCGTCTTATACGAAACATATTTCATGTCTACAGAATTTAGGGGCTCAAATGGAGGCCCAGACAGGGCTTCGAGCACAATAGTGAGGTCCCAGGGAGGAACGGCTGGCCTAGATACAGGCTTTAGACGTCGCACTCCCTTTAAGAAACGTATAGCTAGGGGGTGTGCCCCAGGCGACAATCCCCCAAAACCAACATGACAGGCTGATATAGCCGCCAAATATACTTTTATTGTCGAGAATGAGAGCCCACGCTCCAGTAACTCCTGAAGGAATGTCAAAACATCCACAATGGAACACTGGAAGGGAATCAAATTTCTTCCCTGACACCAGTGCTCAAATGCACGCCATTTATAAGCATACAAACCTCTTGTAGAGGATGCCCTTGCACACTGAATGGTAGCCACAACATTAGAGGGCAAACCGCTGGCCATCAAGGCAGACTTTTCAGCGGGTAGGCATGGAGACACCACAGCTCTGGCCGGGGGTGAACAATTTCTCCTCCCGCTTGAGACAGGAGATTCGAGTGAAGTGGGAGAGCCCATGGATCTCCTGCAAGGAGACTGATTATTTCTGCATACCATGGTTTTGATGGCCAGCAGGGAGCTACAAGTATCAGAGAGAGGTTCCCCTGGCGCACCCTCTCCAGTGTTGGCATGATCAGCTCCACCGGGGGGAATGCATAAAGCAGAGTGTTGGGCCAGAGATGTGCCAGTGCATCCACTCCCAGGGGAGCACCCTGGTCTGCTAGAGAGAAAAACAGAGGACAATGCGTGTTTTCTCTGGATGCGAAGAGATCTACGTTGGCCCTGCCAAACCGATCCCAGATCTGTTCCACCACCAGGGGACTGAGTCTCCATTCTCGAGCTGGAGGACCTCCCCTGGAGAGGAGATCCGCACCCAAGTTCAGGCGGCCTGGCACATGTGTCGCCCTGAGTGAAAGTAGGTGAAAACTGCTCCACATTAGAAGGGAGTGGGACAGATTCAGAAGCAGGAGTGACCGCGTGCCCCCCTGCCTGTTTATGTAAGACACCACGGTGGTGTTGTCTGTTCTGACTAAAACATGCTTCCCCCTCAATTCTGAGAGGAAGCGCTTTAGGGACAAATGGACCGCGAGCAACTCCAGACAGTTTATGTGGAGGGAGCGCTGCGCTGAAGACCACGCCCCCTTCACAGCTGCCCCGTTGCACACCGCACCCCAGCCTGTCAGGGACGCATCTGTTGACACTACCACGCGAAACAGAACTCTGCCTATAGGCGAGCCCTGGCAGAGCAGGCGGGGCTCTCTCCAAGGAGATAGTGCTTTCATACAACCCTGGGTCACAACTATCTTTTTCTGGAGATGGTGTGAGGCGTTCAGGCGGTGTGATAATAGCCAGTGCTGAAACGCACGCATTAGAAGTAAACCCAGCGGAACTACCGCTATCATTGACGCCATTTGACCCAACAGCTGGAGAAATTGGCGAAAACGTAGACTGCGCGCCAGCTGAAACTGCGCGAGGCAGTCGCGGAACGCACATATTCTGCGCTCTGACAGACGCGCTCGGCTGGTGAGAGAGCATATTTCCAACCCCAGAAAAGACAGCTTCTGGCTGGGAATTAGAGAGCTCTTTTTCAAATTCACCGAGAAACCCAGCCGCTGAATATGGGATAACACAGCCCCTGTGTGCGCTAAAGCTTCGTCCCTCGACCGTCCAATTAGAGCCAGGTCGTCTAGATATGAAAGCACTCGCACTCCTCGCATCCGCAGAGGAGCGAGAGCTGCTTCCACACACTTCGTAAAAGTGCGCGGGGCCAGAGAAAGCCCGAACGGGAGAACGAGCCACTCGTAAGCCACGCCCTCGAAGGCGAATCTGAGATAACGTCTGTGATCTGGATGGACTGCAATGTGAAAATATGCATCCGTGAGATCTATAGACGTGAACCAATCCCCCGGGCCGACCGCGCGAAGGAACTGGCGAAGTGTTAGCATTCTGAATTTGAAAACTCTTAAATGCTTGTTTAATGTTCTTAAATCCATAATTGGACGTAACCCCCCGCCCCTCTTCGGCACCACAAAATAACGGCTGTACCAGCCTCTTTGTGCATCGGCCTGAGGAACTACACGGATCGCCTGCTTGCAAAGAAGAGTTTCTATCTCCTCTCTGAGCACCGCCGCAGCGTTGAGTGACACTTGCGTGTACACCACGCTGGAAAAGCGGGGGGGGCGCTTTCGAAACTGCAAGCGGTAACCCATGGCAACAGTCCGCTCTACCCAGGGCGAGACTGCGCATGCGCGCCAGTTTGCTGCACGTGCAGCGAGCCGGCTGTGATGATATGCTACTCGTGGAGGGGCGGAGCCCTCCTGTGGCTGAAATTGGGAGTGCAACACATTTTTTTGTGGGCTGGACATTTTTATTTCGCCCTGAGTTACAGAATGCAACTTTATTATTAGGGCACCCTCCCCCCACCCCTGAGTACAGTGACTGGGCTGTGGGAATGCTTGAACACACGTGTTTACAGAGAACAGGTGATTTATAAACGATGTTGGGGCAAAACGTGCCCTTTTTGAACTTGGCCCCGGAAGAGGGGAAAAACTGCGCCTCTTCGGTGGCTTTAGGGGAGAAACTGTGGTGTCTCCGACCAGCGGAGACCTCACTCCCCCTTCTCTGCGAGCTAGGATGAGTCAGGCTTCCTCTTCCTCACCGCGGAGTCTTTCTGGTGCCCGGGAGGAGGACCTTTGCTCCAGGCTGAGTGGCGTGGAGTGTGTTTGGGCTGCTGCTGCTTGGGCGGGGGATTCCCCGCAGTAACCGTAGCAGCGGGCCTCTTCATCGGAGGAAGCGGCGCTGCGGGCTTGCGGGCAGTCAACTGCGGTTTCTGCTTCTCCCGTCTTGGCAGAATAGATCGCAAAGCCTCCGTCTGCTTTTTCCTCAGCTCGAACTTGGCTTGAATGGCTTCGAGTGACTGGCCAAACAGACCTGCCGAGGAGACCGGCTCGTCCAAATAAGTCGCCCGGTCTCTGTCTGGCATGTCGGACAGCGTTAGCCACAAGTGGCGCTGTGCCACGACAGTAGACGCCATTCCTCTGCCCAGCGAGAGAGCCGCACAGCGAGACATACGCAGGATGTAATCTGAGGCAATTCTAACCTCATTTAGCAGAGCTGTTAGCGGGCTGTCCGCGGGTAGCTGGTCTCCGAGTTCGGCTAGACACATCGCCTGGTAAGTCTGGAGGAGAGTGACTGAACTCATCGCTCTGGCCGTGCCTGCCTGCGCGCGATAAACCTTGTCCAGCTGGGAGAAGGAGAACCGGCAGTGCTTGGAGGGAAGCACGGCTGGTCCCGCGACTCCCTGATTATGAGACGGAGCCAGGTACGCTGCCAGCGAAGGCTCCATCGGAGGGGGGTTTAGCAGCCCCGCCTCCCCTGACCCTTCCAGCTCGAGAAACTGCGCGTAACCAGGCACCGTGGTGCGGGTTGACAGCGGTTTAGCCCATGACGACGTCAGCTCTGTCATGAAGTCGGGGAAAAGTGGGAGACGATGCTTCACCACTTGCGGAGCCGGGGGAAGGAAAAATCCCGCGAATCTGGTCGCTTTTTTGGACAGATGAGGAGCAGGCCACTCCACGTCCAGCTTTTGCGCCGCACGACGGTAAAGGGAAAAGAAAGAGGTGTCAGCCTCGTCCTGTTTACCCTCCGCAGCCGTCGGGGCTGGAAGAACCTGCAGCTCTTCCTGCTCGTCTTCGGAGTAATCAAGCTCGTCTACACCGAGACCGAACGGGTCGTCGTCCTCGAGCTCGGCTGCAGGCTCGGAGAGCTGCGGCTGACACGGAAGAGTCAGCGACGGCGAATTCATTTCGCACATCTCCAGACTCTCCATGTGCTCAGCCCAGTTAAGGCAAGGTTCCCCTTCGTACTCGGCTTCCTCGACGTCCGAACAGGACGGCCCAGCCTTTCCGGAGATCAGGGGATCCTCGCGTGCCACTGCTGCTTGTCCGAGAACTTTCTCAACGAACGTTACACGGCGTTCGAGGGTCGACCGCCTGAGCTGGCGACAGAGCGCACATGCATCAGGTTGGACCAAGGCCCTCCTAGCATGGACGATTCCCAGGCAGACTGGACATGCATCATGTTGGTCCTTCTCGGTAATGGCAAAACCACATCCCTGAGGACAAGGACGGGAGGCTTTCTTGCCAGGCTGAGAGGTAAGGTTGGCTTGCGAGCTCATTTTAGGCAGCCGTTAGCGAAGCTAAACAGGCTAGCCCCGAGACTTACAAAGCAGGTTTAAAAGCAGCAAAATCCTTTAAATAACGCTCCGCGGGAAGACGACTCACCAATATGAGGTTGTTGTCGTGCTTGCCTAATGGAACAGTTAAGTTATCCGAAGGATTGCTGAATTGAGCTAACTAGACTAGCAGAAAAGGTGTAAGGTGTTCTCAGCGAAGTGAAGAGCATAAGAACTGAGGAGTGATGCTGGTGACGTGGGGTTATATGCAGGGGGCGGGCCCTCCTGCCCTCGTCACTATGCATCATCTGCCTTTTAGGCGTGATTAAAGGTGTCTTCAGCCAGACACGCAAGGGCGTGATATCCCATACATTATGTGTTGTACCGAGTGAATCGACTGAAAGGGAACTTATAATACCATTACTTATAATACCCTAATTGTCTTAACAAATGCAGCTAATGGGCACTAAATTGGACCAGTCAAAATTGAGTCCAACAAAATATCAACCCCCAGGTGTTGCTTGTATTTTGCTTCAGATTAAAGTTTGCATTTAAACTTGTGTTTTGGTCACCCAATGCCATGGCCTATACTCAACCAGCTAATTCAGTAATGTAAATAAGCGTTGGTGCCCATCTGGGGTACATTAAATAACTCATATAATATGTTTTAAGTTTTTTTTTTTTTTTTCCCTAATGTGTATTAAAAGCAGTTTGCTAGTTTGGAAGATGGCACCAGCTTATGATTATTGTTAAATTAAGGTAGGAGACAGAGCCATATATGATTCTGAAGACTTATCTAAAACACGTTAGAAAGGTAGAGATTGTATTTGTTGGATGTTCGATTAGGAGGAGGAGCTTCAGGCATGTTTCTCCTTCCAACAATGTGTTTTTTTTCCCATAACACTAATAAATTATTCATTAAAAAATATTATCTCTTATTTAACCCCTAAATAAACGGCCTGTTTTTTTTATGCTGTTAGAACTGATTTTAATTCATTCAAAAAAGCAGTGTAGGCTGTAGAACTCTTCATAACTTTATTGTGAATGGGCAGGGCTAAACTGCAGTATGCTGAATAGACAAATGTATGCAAATACAGCTCTGGAAAAAATTAGAGACCACTTCAATTTCCAAATCAGCTTCTCGGATTTTGCTATTTATATGTTTATGTTTGAGCACAATGAACATTGTTGTTTTATTCTATAAACTACGGACAACATTTCTCCCAAATTCCAAATAAAATCATTGTCATTTTGAGCATTTATTTGCAGGAAATGAGAAATGGCTGAAACATCAGAAAAGATGAAGAGCTTTCAGACCTCAAATAATGCAAAGAAAACAAGTTCAAATTAAGAGTTCAGAAATCAATGTTTGGTGGAATAACCCTGGTTTAATCACAGTTTTTATGCCTCTTGGCATGTTCTCCTCCACCAGTCTAACACACTGCTTTTGGATAACTTTATGCCTTCACTCGTGGTGCAAAAATTCAAGCAGTTCAGTTTGGTTTAATGGCTTGTAATCATCCGTCTTCCTCTTGATTATATTCCAGAGGTTTTCAATTAGGTAAAATCAAAAACTCATCATTTTTAAGTGGTCTCTTATATATTTTTTTTCCAAAGTTATGTTATGTTTCTTTTTTTATACAAACAGTTTTTGCAGATTAGTTTGAATACACTGATTTACTGTTCATTGGAGTAAATGGTATGGTTTGATACTGTACACATAATTACAAATTATTGAATTAAGACGTTTTTCCATCACATATCACTACTTTTGTTAAATCCATGGTAATCCCCTCTCTGTCTACAGACTCTTAAATATGACCACCGGTTAAGCAAACTGGGTCATTTGCTGATGATAAACTGTTGATGGCTGGATACAGTAGCAGAGTCTGTAGACTGAATGATGATGTGGAAGTGCTGATTCTTCTTCTCTCCACAGCTGTTCAAAGGGAAGTTCTTTGTGTGCCAGGGGGAGGATATAAGAAACATCACAAACAAATCTGACTGCCTGCTCGCTAAATACAAGTGGGTCAGGCATAAATACAACTTTGACAACCTGGGGCAGGTAGGCACTTATCCTGCATTGCATTTAAAGCTCTTCTGCTTAGAGATGGTAATTGTTTTAGAGCTTAGGGGATGAGTAATGCAGTTTTTGCTTATTTTTTTTTATTTCATAAGTGGCTTTTATTTGTGATGCCTATTTGGCATCTCAGGCTATTTGGCATCTCTGTAAAAGAGCTCCCATCTCACATGGGAGCGGGTGCATTTTGCTGTTTTCTATAACTATGTTAATTACTCTGCCCTGCTTTTTTTGCTCTGTTTCTGCAGGCCCTGATGTCTCTCTTTGTACTGGCTTCTAAAGACGGCTGGGTGGACATTATGTATGATGGACTGGATGCTGTAGGAGTTGATCAGCAGGTACTTACTCTTAAATGTGCTAAATTAATATGAACAAAACACATAAATATATTGTTGCTTTCATGCTAATATGCTGTATGTCCACCTGGCAACGAATCCTTATATGCAATTTGTTAATATTCCATGGGTCATTATCAGAATATCAGAATACTGTGCCGTTTAATCCTCAAAACTTTTTTAAAATATGGCTTTTTGACTCTTGTACAGTTTAGAGTTCAGAAATCAATATTTTGTGGAATAACCCTGGTTTTTCATCAGTTTTCATGCGTCTTGGCATGTTCTCCTCCACCAGTCTTGCACACTGCTTTTGGATAACTAAGCCACTCCTGGTGCAAAGATTCAAGCAGTTTAGTTTGGTTTGATGGCTTGTGCTTGTATTCCAGAGGTTTTCAATTTGGTAAAATCAAAGAAACCCATCATTTTTAGGTGATATCTTATTTTTTTCCAGACCTGTATTAATAAGACTACACATAAATCATATTTTACCAGCTTTATCACTTTATATTTTTATTTGCATGCGTGTGGCAATGCTGTAATTTCAAGATGCACTACAGAGCAGACAATTTTAGCCAAAATTGCTAATTAATTAAAACGCATTTGACCTAGAATTGTAAACCTTTTAAATTGTGATCTTGTTCATGTTCAAAGATACCTTTAGATTTAGATCCTGTATTGAATGTGGATGTACTATTCTGCTCACCATCATTAGCATCCAATGCACTGCACTGCCCACTGCGGGTGGTATTGCCTTCTGTGAACATGCTGGCCAGTGTATAATAACACTCACAAGAAAACATCTCGCAACTCACAAGCAATGCCCTGAGGTAACACTTCAAGATCAATTAACATTCTACTGTCCCATTACTTTTGGGATATCCTTTATGAAGCTTCAAACCTTAGGTAAAGATCAAAAATGTTTTGTTTGCATTTTTTGTAAACACATAATTATTAAACTATTAAAAAAATAAAATAGTATCAGAACCAGACAGTAAAACATGATTTGTACACCACTACCTTTTTTGACAAATAAAAAAAAGACTGTGTTATTTTTAAATATTGTAGCAACACATAAAACCAGTCATCCTAATCTTTTTAATTTTGTCTTTTTAAGAAGGATTTGAAACAAAAGCAGAGACTTACCAGACCTTTTAAACCAAAAAACACCACCTCAGCATGTCTGACTTCACACACAGCTACTTCCTTATTTATCACTGCCTCTGTAAGCTCCTTACTGTCCACTCAACAGATCTCTCTCTCTCTCTCGCTCTCTCTCTCTCTTTCTCTCTCTCTTTGAAGTGCTTTATTATACACACTCCCCTCCAAAGATGTCCATTTTACATTTTTGAATTCTGAAAATGGCTGCAGTTTAATTCCCTCGCCTCTTGTCTCACAAAGGACTGGCTGAACCAAGTTCTGCTCTGTTTGAAGGGAGAAGTGCAGAGTTTAACCTGCTTTTCGGAACACCAGCCAAGGCATTCATAAATCTGAATTGGGATAGGCTTTTTTTATTATTATTTATTTATTTTTTTAGAATGTGCTGAACAGTGAGGGAAGGGAGAAATATTCAGGTTTGAACTTGGTTTATGCAGAAATGTGCAGTTTGCTTCTTCATTGTCTGGTGTAGTGATGATGATGATGATGATGATGATGATGACGATGATGATGATGATGATAATGATAATGTTTGTAATAATATACATTGATTAAAAAGTAATGCATAACTAATATTTGCTGCAAAAAACAGGGCTTAACAGATCCTAAACAGAACTCATAATTTAAAATGGTACTCTGATAGTAAATTTGCAATAATATGATTAATGAAATGCACAAAAAGATCATGAAAGTAAAGGACAAGAATAAATAACTAATTATCTTTCAATTATTTTTAAACACTTCACCAAATACATGTTAAGCTGCTATTTATTTAAATACAAAACATTGAAATCACACTAAATTTGCCAGTATATTAACATATTTTGCTAGTGCTGAAATTTAACACTTGCCCTGTTCCTTTAACATTAGAAACATTAATTTAGCACTGGCAGATTTATTGACTATGTAAAGGTTAAAGGTGAACTCAGGTGTAAAATGGACTTTGGGTGTAGTAAAACATGATAGAGTACTAACCTTTGTTGATTAGCACACCTTTGTTTCTTCAGCAGCTTTTCCGAAATCCAGTAATTTTTTGCTTTTAAAAATTGGGTAAAAATTTGTATATTTGTGATAATTGTAGGTGTATTAAACACCTTCCTCAGTGTAAATAAATGCACTGGGCGCCGGCTGCATATACATATCTGCCATTATCAGTACCGTGAAGGTGGATCCCAGGGCAGAAACTAGCGTCACGGGATGTAAATAGTGTTTTTTAATAACCTTCTTGTGCACTTTTAAAGTTATCAATGCCTCGTTTAAAATATCAGAGCTCTCTGAATTCTATAAATAAGGTGTGGAGCTACTTTGAGCCTGAACGGTGAAAAAAGCGATTTTTTTGGCTCAAATATGCCCTGAAGTGACCATTGTAAAGAGTACTGGGCAAAAAGCAAAAAATTACTGTTTTTCGGAAAGCTGAGAGAGAACAGAGGTGGGCTATTCAACAAAGGTTAGTACACTTTATCATGTTTTACTACACCCAAAGTCCATTATACACCGGAATTCTCCTCTAATGCCTCAGAGAACAGCTTGGAAACATAGCCCCCAACGTTTGTATAGGTTGTGAGGTATTATATTGTGACTGGTGTTGAATAATGGTCAGCCTGCCAATTATAGGAGTTTGAGCGAGGCCTGCTAGCAGGTGGTAATGATGGTGACAGGCAGTGTCTTGCTTGATAAGCAAAAATCACATCAATGCAGAAAACCCTACACACACATTCCTACATTCCAGGTCAGTGCAATGTACTTTAGCTTTTTTGGGGCACGGCAAAAGTCATGGGACATGATACTATTTCCTGTCTCTTGTCATTTATCATGTCAGTGTATTTATTGTGAGAGCCTGTACTGACTTCTCTGAATTTGCGTTCTCGTTTCAGCCTATTATGAACTACAACCCCTGGATGCTGCTGTATTTCATCTCCTTCCTCCTAATCGTGGCGTTTTTCGTGCTCAACATGTTTGTTGGAGTGGTGGTGGAGAACTTCCACAAATGCCGGCGGCACCAGGAGGCAGAGGAAGCCAAGCGGCGCGAGGAGAAGCGTCTAAAGCGGATGGAGAAAAAGAGAAGGAGTAAGGAGAAGGAGCTGGCTGGTCGGTAGTCTTTCCACATCTTTCTGAGTCCTGCTTGACCGTTAGATTTTGACAGCGCGCTCAATTCCAAGCTAACGCTGATTAGAAAGACCCGCGTCTGATGAATGAAATGCTCGGGCCCACGCGTAGCTAGGACGCTCCCCTCCCAGCCTGCCCCCTCTGCCTGGGAACGTAACTAGAGCATGTCCCGTGGCCTGCATGGTGGCCTGCTTTCTGAGGGAGAGCAGGGTGTGTGGTATATCCCTGTCCCGGGGGTCTGCCAAGTCTGCTCTTCTCATGCATGCAGGGCAGTGCAGCCTGACTGGTAAATAGATCTGTTCAGTTTTGCCAAGTTGAGCAAAAAAGAAAAACAAATAAACAGATTGGTTAGGTCCTACAACCACTACAAATCACATTTTATGAAGTTGCAAGTTTCCATCTTTTTTTTTTTTGTTCTTCCTAGTCCAATACCTACTATTTTTAGAACAACTTTTTAGACAGTGGCGGGCCTTTTATGTACCCTTGAGAAATACAGATAATATGTTAACCTGTACTAAATGTTATGATGGGTCCTAAGTCACAAAATTATAATGAATCTATTATAATTACTATTAATCCTTATATTTAGATAACAGCTAACAAGTCAATTGCACACAGCATACTCTTAACCGGAAACAACCACACTGACTCTGACCACACCGAGTAGGGAGTGGCAGTCCATATCTGGGTATAGAGACAAGCACGCATTTATGAACAGACTTGCATACATATTTACACAAAGGCAGTTTTTTAAGAGTAACTAATTTCAGGGCAATTAAGAGAAATAAGTTAACTTGATTCTCCAGAAAAAAAAACACACAGAGAACATGGCAACTCCACCCAGATTGGGACTTGAACCATAGACCCCAGTGCTGAGAGGCAAACATGTTAACCACCAAACCACAGTTTTGCCAACACAAGAGAAGTTAACACAATTGATCACATGAAAGCTTATGTTTTGCCTCTTTTACATTCTTCCAAAAGGGCCTTTGTTGCATTTCTATTAGATTTGCACATTCTCTAAGGGTTTAGATTTCTTCATGCATTACTTTTATTTATTGACTAAGGGTTATCACACCATTTCCTCTCCTTTTGGATTGGGAATAGTCCTCATTTCCTTTTCTCTTCCCTCTTTGAAAAGTTCTTTTTGTTTTTAATATAATGTAGAGTGTTAGGACTCAAGTGGACTATAAGATGAGCTTTAATCTTATCTAGCCAGTTGATTGGACCTCCTTTGAGATGCTGTAGCTTGTTGGTTGATTAGGAAGATTGTTGTATAGTGCTCCCTAAATAAAATATTTCCTTATGTAATATGTTGAGACAACAGAAATTAAGCTCAAAGATTTATTGGTTCCTCGTATTTTCTTTTTTATATTAGAAGAATTGGATACATGGTCTTCATAAATATGAAGGCCGGTTTCCTTGTAGCAGGTCCAGTGGCACAGTAGACAGTGACAGCGGCACATTTCCAACTAATTATACACATCCCTACTGAGCACTTAACAATGACATTGTAAAATTAATGCTCGTACTTTAATGTTTTCAGGGAAATTTCCCTTTCAATAGAATAATTAAACTAAATCAAATAGAAACCTAGCAAAATAGAAACCCTTGCCTATCCACATTTTTCTGCACACATACAATGCAATGTGAAAGAATACAGCATTGTTTCACAGAACAAAGCATTTAGAGCCGACTGTTATTTTAAAATGTTAGTTTTATATTGATATTTTTTTCTTATGAAAAAATTACAAAGATAGAATGGGACTTTTTCACCTTGAATTTCCCTTACACATTTCGCACAGTTGCAAGAGGTGGGACCTTTCTTGTATTGTGACCAAAAATCTTTGTTAGACTGGGACATTTTTATGGTCTATAGGCTTATTGGACAGTCCAACTGAGGACCCGCCTACCCTCTGCTGCAGCCTAGGCTTTGGAATGCAGCTGGAAATTGATGGGAGCAGCTGGGTGGACCTTGATGAATAGATCATCTTCATCAAGAAGAGGAAATTTAAATTAAAGCTATTAGACTGCATAGATATACAGCTCTGAAAAAAATTAAGAGACTTCAGTAGAGACTTCATAGAATCAGTTTCTATGATTTTGCTACTTATAGGTATATGTTTGAGTAAAATTAACATTGTTGTTTTATTCTATAAACTAAGGACAACATTTCTCCCAAATTCCAAATAAAAATATTGTCATTTGCAGCATTTATTTGCAAAAAATGAGAAATGGATAAAATAACAAAAAAGATGCAGAGCTTTCAGACCTCAAATAATTAAAAGAAAGCAAGTTCATATTCATAAAGTTCAGAAATCAATATTTGGTGGAATAACCCTGGTTTTTAATCACAGTTTTCATGCATCTTGGCATGTTCTCCTCCACCAGTCTTACACACTGCTTTTAGATAACTTTATGCTTTACACTCCTGGTGCCAAAATTCAAGCAGTTCATCTTCCTCTTGTTTATATTCCAGAGATTTTTTATTTGGTAAAATCAAAGAAACTCAACATTTTTAAGTGGTCTCTTATTTTTTTTCTAGAGCTGTATTTTAAATGTTAACTAATCAGTATATAAATAGCAGTAGTAAGGCAGTTGACTTTAGTTGACTTAGTTGACTTTCTTAATCCTCTGAAATCTACAAACTTGTTTTTGTTAGTATACTCAGGAAATCTTACTCAATTGAGACATACAGATTCAGCAAATGCTCAAACCATTTTATTGTACTGTATTTTGGCTGGCATGGGGAGTTTGTTTCCACTCATTGTGAAAGCTACCTTGTGTTAGAGCTCACTAGTAGGGGCAGTAGCTCTATGAAGCATTTTAACCAATGAAGCAATATGCAAAAGCAAGATTTCAGGAAAAAATGTCTGAGTGTCTCCTACAAAGAAATATAATGCTGTCTTAGAAAATCTGCTGCAGCTGTAAAAGGCACCAGGCACCACTTTGCTGAGGGGACGCCTTAGGGGACGCTTCTGCAGAGGTAATAATAGCGGAGGAATTAGAGCCTAGCGCACTATTTAGTCCACTGTTGATGATAACTGATGCATGCACAGGTATGAATCAGCCTGTGCACAACAGTATAGGCAGCATATTAAAATAGAATCAAAAGCTGGGCAAATCTGGAGTCTGAAATAAATACAAAATAGCGTTCCAACAACTAGAAGCAGATTCAAGGAAATAATAAATACTGAACATTCTACCCACTGTGCACTTCTCGGTCAAGTGGCCTTCAGGTTGGGTCTAGGCCAGTGAAGTACTCCTGCTTCTGCAACATCATCATCACGCTACATCCTGTGCATTAACCGGCAGGCACTTGCTTGGTCTGAGTACTGGTGATTAAACTTCTGAGCCGTAGCTAGTAACAGCTACTGCTGGATTGGCTTTGAGCGCGCTCTGTGATTAGGACTAATATAATGATGTCCAGGTGACTCACCAGCCAGGCCTGTAGTAGCAGAATCAGTTTCTTCAGTAGTCACCTAAGAGCAGCTGGGAAAGCAAAAGATTAGAAGCCAAGCGAGGGATTTTGAGTAATCTGAGATGAGTCACGGCACTCGCCGCCCAAGGAGGACAGAATAGGAGCTTCAGTATTGTTATCAGAGCTGTATAAGAACAATCCAAGTTGTCATCCCAGGTCACTGGGCGAAGAAAAGAGAGGGAATATTTTGTATGAGCTGGATAGTTGTATTAATGCTTGTTTATGCTCTTAACAGTTACAGATATGGATAGAGACTTCTGCTCATACTGTGCATTTATTTTGACTGTATTTTTTCTAATTCTCTAACAACATTCAGATAGGAATGAAACTTAGCAATACCATAAGAAATCATTGAGGTAATGTAGCAAATAGCAGGGATCTGGACAAAATATTTACTCAGAATTGAGTGGCTACTTTAAGGAATACATTGGGCACTAAGAGCTTTATGTAAATGCCATGTAATAATAATTAAACTGCTAAGCATCATGCCTGACTATTGACTTTCCCTTCCTTGTATCTGTGTAGATGACTTTTGCAACAGTAATTCTGCTTATCTTGAAACGATGTACTGTTCTACTGAAATTTTTGGCTATTCTGCTTTGGATATCACTTTTTTTTTTTTTGAAAGTGGCTGGGTGCTGTAGTGTAGCCTGTCAGATAGAGCTTAGTTCAGGCCCAAAAAATCTAGACTGACCCCAACCCGTGCACATTCTGTCCAAACCTGGCCCACCACGCCCGACCCTATAAACTGCCGTTGTGAGTCCGATTTAAACCCAACATTTTTTGCAATTTTTTAGTAACTGGAGCTTTAAAACTAAAGTACAGTTTCTAGTTGTAGCTGCCTGTGCTTTTTGATTTTGGCCCCCGAAACTTTTCATTGTCTTGCCTGGCGGCTCCATCCACAGCCCGCATAGTTAGTCTTTCTTTTTAAGTCTTTAGACTTTTTTTGTATTATGCGCATTGTCATGACCGTTTACACCGTCACCAGGTTACATAATTCCAAACAGGCATATTCAATTATACACACAAAGGGAGTTTAAATGTTCCTTTACTGAAATGTGCCACTGCTTGACTTTGATGGTAAAAAGTTTGTCTACTGTGCTTCTGCCTGTGGTGGACAATAGGAACTGATTGATTACAACCATAGTTAAACTATTAAGTAGTTGTCATCTAAAGTGCCAACAACTAATAAAAAAAATGTGATTTAATCATAGTCTAAAAGCATTGAGTGAATTATAAGGGAGGTCCATGTGGTGTTTTATATTCGAAAAGTGACAGGAAGTCTTTAAAAGCTCAGCAAGGGTCTGTAAGGTGCTAGAAAGAAACAAATAATCCCAACAAAGCGTATTATAGCTGGTTCTGGACTCAGAATAATTGGAAATAGCTACAACTCTAGATCTTTCACAAGTTCATTCTCCATGAAAGTCCATTTACACTTCAGCTCCTCCAGCAGCCTTTTGTTGGCTCCACCTGATTAACATGATCTGATTCTTCTAGATATAATGATGACGGGTGTCAGTTGGCCCAGTCCCGAAGGCGGAGTGACAGGTACAGAGCGTTTCTGGCATGTTTGTGTGTTCACCATAGTTGGGTATAAGGGCTTTTGGCCCCATGGCTTCATGAGGGTGGGCACGTTCAGCAGCCCACGACCTCACCTCATCTGATCTATCCCATTTGATCCCGTAAGAATCGTCTGTGGAAGTCTTGTTTGTACGGTTACCCACAACTCATTCACCGTTCACCAGCATCACTGGCACTAGCCAGCTAAACGTCACAATCACGCAGTTTATCACAAACACACATCGACAGAGGGAGACAGACCGAGGGAGAGGCAGATAGAGAAGAGAAGAAGGAAGGAACCCCCCTTTTCTGCTGTGAATGACAATATTGGAACAAATACAGTTGACAGTTTTGGGTTAATTGGGCAGCATTTATTTTATGTATCATCACTGTCTTAATAAAATCTTGCTGATATTATCACTCTTAGTGATGTCCTACAAGTTCTGTATTCATTATACACTATGAAAAATAAATTTACAATATAAGGCATTATATAACATACATAACACCTTATAATAATTGTCATTAGTGTCTATTATAAATCAGAAGTCATCGTAGCCACATACATAACACAATATAAAAAATGTGTGAGTGATGTTATAAAGTTTCCAAATGCCTTTCTTCTTATAACCATATATTATAAGACATTATGAAACTTTTCTTTATAGAGAAATCACATACTTGTATTTTATCATGTGCAGTGTATGTCACTATAAGGGCTTATAGAGTGCTTAACGAGTTCTTATACAAATTCTTAGGACAGTCATTATAAGGGATTTTGTATGACTTATAATGCCTTGTACAACAAATGGATTCATAATGGATATGAATACAGGGCTCACAGGAAGTGTTCTTTATGTGTTCTACTATTCTGTTGCTGCAAGTTTTAATATGACAGTGATTATATATTTAATAGAATTGTTTTTACAGGGACAGAATTTTATACTATAGGACCAACTTGCCATTGCCCTCATTGTTACATTGTGACACATTGTTCCTGCTTGGCTTTGTGAGGGGGGGACTTACAGAACTCTAGAATCTGTCTGCCTCTGATTTCTCGCTTTGGTTGGTTGTTGTGGCGCAGTGCTCACTTTGTATTGTGTTGTAAAGTCATGACACTGTTCTCACAGTTCTGGTGGCGTAGTGAGATGTCTGAACACACCACACCACTCATCGTTAGTCGAAGACTGCATGACTGTGTAAAATCTCATGTGCAACTCACATGGCTAAAAGGTACATCAGTGTGGATGTATTAGCTTTTAAACAATGAAAAATAGACAGTATATTTCATTACCGCTTCATTATCAACTGAAATAATAATTTTATATTTCGATGCCCAGCTGTTTTCTCAGTTTTACTAAGGTGCAAAAGAATGCATTTATAGAGTATTTGAAGCTGTTATTTGATGAGTAAATGTTAAGTATGTGACTGAAAAAGCTTAGGTGCTGTTTTGCTCACTTATCATCCGACAAATCTGCCTCAGAAGGAAACAGTGATATTTCTTTCTCAGAGTGTTTATGAAAAAAATACATTACAATCTGTGTTTATTGATTAGAATATGTTACCAAGATTACCAAGTTAGCATAGCAGTGTTACCTAGATTAGCTTGGTTTAGCCTAGCCTAGCACTATAGTAATAATAAACACTACTAACAAATAAACACAAACATGTATATACTTGTATTATTCCTGAATAGTGTTGCTGGCCTTTTCTGGGTTCTTTCTGCATGGTTAGCTCTGGTTAGCTAGCTGAAGACATTAGTCCGTCTCTCTTGTTTGACCTTTTTATGGCAAAGCTGTCTCTGTCTGTCTTGTTCTCTGTAGTCAACCTGCTAGCTTTGTTGGCTTTTTTATGGGACACAACTCTCCTTCAAGTTAACTAGCATTAGATCTTAGCATGTGTAGCTTCTTTTCTTTATTTTCCTGAACTAGCTGTTGCTTAAAGGACAATTTCTACTTTTGCGTCAAGTCAACGTGTTGTTTACTGTGTAGCCTACATGAGCACAGCATACTGAACTCAGCTATGCCAATGTTAATACATGTTTTCTATTCTGGAGCCCCTTTATTTATGACTAAAAATCACAGTTTTCTTTTGATTTTCATGAGTAAATAAAGTTATTGATCATTAAAATTTAAATTTAAAGTTAAATATTGCTAGAACTGTCTATTTTGTTCCTTAAGAGAAACTGTCTCCATGGATGTCCACAGGTTACCCAATTTATGACTGACAAACACTCAAAAAACGAACAGTCCTGAGTTTGTCTTGTGGATATTTGAGTTTACTCAGTTTTTACACTTTTATCTACACTACAGTACTACATACTCAGAAACTAGTTAGTATTGGTAATACACAACTAGAGCACACCCACTGTTTTATTCAGCTCAGGATGAAAAAAAAAAACCTTTTATAGAAAAGTATGCATGCTTTATATTTGGTGATTTTTTTTTGTGTGCAGTTAATGGGGATAGGTGGATCCAGCTGGAATGCTGCGTTTGGTTCTGATCCCAGTAAGACAGACAAATGTGACAGGATTATTTAAACTAGAAGCCTCAGCAGCGGCTGGTTTGCAGTGTGTTTGTGTCTGGTTCTGTAATTAAGTTGGAGAGCTGAGCCTTCGTATGTATAGAGTGTATTTGTTGGTGCTGTGCACAGTCACACTCAGTGGCCTCTTATCTCTCTGCCGCTGTTGGCGACTGAAAAACTCTTTTTTAGCCGCCCGGGCCCCCCATGAATTCGCCCTCCTCTGCACTTCTCTCCTTTATTCTCCCCTCTGCTTTAGTCTGCCCTCCTCTCGGGTCCCTTCCCTCCCTCTCCATTCTTTCCCTTTTCTGTTGTTCTCTTTTATATATTTTTAGACGGCTTCATTTAATCTGATTTTCTCTTTTTTCTACTGCTAGCAGTGAACACAATAGTATAGCTAGAGTCAGGGCATTTAAGGCGCAAAAAGTAATACTTTCCATTTAAATCTGTTTAGAAAAGTACCACAAGTGAACCCTGCAAACCAAGTGAAGTTACAAAGGTTTACTGAAGCAAATGTTGTGGAGGTCTAGTGAGAAAACTTGTTGATTGTACAGGTAGATAGGTATACTTCATTCATTTAAAGCTAGGTATGCAAGCATATCTAAATAAAATCTGTAAATCTGTAACTTATTTACTGTGGAATGCTGCATGCACTGAATCATAGCATTCATAATGTGACATAATATATTCCTATCTTGTCACCTCTATTACCAGCAACTCAGTAAGACACTTCACACCACTCTAAATAACTTTCTTTACTTTGGAAAAAAAAAAATCTGTAAACTATAACTCAGCTGTGTCTTGTGCACACTCGTGATGACAGAACTACGTCACTGCTCTCTGGATGAAGAGGCGACAGGTTCCGTTCTGTTTCTAATTAGCGAACAATGTGTTAATTAGCCTGGCGTCCAGTTCGACTGTGCTTCTGCTTGTTTTAGAATTCCGCCCGGGTTCTGGAGGGGAGGGGTTTCACCCCCCACCAATCTGTCTCTCTCAATT